>NC_139232.1:2530112-3135393 GCF_977018435.1 Lepisma saccharinum
CTTCTTAATAGCTTATCCCAGTCCGCGGCCCCTTTTGATGCCGTGATCCCGAAGGGTGAGCAGCGTGCGTCGGAAAGCACTTGGCGAACCTATTAAAAGCTCAAAACGTAAGCAATATCCAGCGCGAATGAGCGCTCCTTTTGATTTTTGTTTGCTTCGAATGTGCAACTTTTTGCCCTAACAGTACGTGCTTGTGAAAGAAGTGGATGATCTTTGATCCTGCAGCGTGCGTAGCGCGAGCGCGCGCGCTTCGACGTGTGTTGAATATAACTCGTGGTGCCGTGCCTGCAGCGTTGCCATCCGCCGGAAGTTTGTGCTGAGTACGGTTTGTAACTTGGTAATATAAGTTCGAGGATACAGGAACATAATCGTAAAATGACATTTCTTGCTAAACTACACTGCATCGCTTTTCTTCGTCTTAGGAATGGTCGTAAAAAAGTGGGAGAAATCGTGAAGTTTTAAATGCATTACGCAACAACAAGACGATTGATTCTCTTAGCTTTTGTGGCGAAGCTGTTAGTCAAGAGTCCCGTGTTCGAATTCTTGAGAGGTCACGTATATTTCATTGCCATATCGGGTCATTATTTTTCTCCGTTTCACTCGTTTCGACACTTTGTCCACTAATTAACATATTTGAAAAAAATATAAATACTTTTTCCAGCATGTTTCATCATTAGTGAAAGACATGCTGATCAATTGTATTGTTTGTATGACCAACATCGTTGTTCTGAAACTCCGAACAACGATGTACATGCAATGTTCATTTGGAATAAAGCAATAAAGATGAAAAGTGAGACGGATATGACGTCATGGTGTAAATTTCAGGTACCAGGACAAGCACATACCTCTGAATGTATCTATGGGTGGAGGACGGGCTACTTTCAGGGCTTCTCCCTCTTTTTTATTCTTTTGTAATTTATATTAACCATTAGCGATGAAGCCCTCCCCATTGCATGGTGGTAACGTCGTCACCCTTCACCTTGTAATAAAGGGGTTCCAATTTCGATACGCGGTGGAGACGCTTAGTAATTAGGGTTTAGCTTTTTGGTGAATAAAGCGGACTTGAGAACAGGAACTCAAACATTAGCGGTACAGGTGCAATGTACAATAACAAAATTAGCAAGACATATAAACGGAAACAAAATAATTGTAATTGTCTACAAGGATTTCAGGGCAGTGTTTTTTCTGCCCACACACCCCTGACTCTCCAGCTAATCAATTCAACCCTTCTCCCTTTAAAATCTGAAAGAGCACTTTTATGAAGATTTTGATTGAAAATGTAATTCCACCCCTTCCCATTTCGAAAACATAATAATAATACTACTGCATGATCAGTGTGGTGGTGAAGTGGCTGTAGATTTGTTTCTCGATACGTAAAGAAACCTAATAAACTGTCTTTGTAATGCGGTTTCAAGGGAGCGGAGAGGTTCGTACCCCTCCTCTGAGTTCCTCTGGAGACCAAGATCCAAAACTCACGTTTTTGGAATTTCTCAGCGGATGCGTAACTAATTCGTATTATATTGGGCCCTTCTAAACTGAAGTTCTTCAGTACTTACACCTATAATGCATATTATTAATAAATACAAGATAAGCCTTATGTTAATGCATAATTTGATAGTGTTAACATTGTCTTTTGCAAAACAACACATTGTTTTATTCACGTGAATACCTGATTGAATTAGTTGTACACTATTCTTATTACTAACATTAAATTGTACATTTCTACGTATTTATTTGTTAGTTAATCTCAATATCACCTCTAATTACTTGATCTTGCAGTAAAAGGGAAGGAAGTTGGATATGTGTGTGTGCAGCACCAGGTGCATAGATTCAGTATATTACTGGAACAAAACAGGTGCCTGATTTTATAGGGACAGAAACACTTAGCAAATATGATATTTGCTTGTATTTTTCATCAAAGGTAGTTTCAGAAAATCAACCCCCCCCCCCCCCCATTTTTTAATGCGTTTTTCTGCCTCTGTGGTTACGAATTGTGCTAGATTTCATCAATGTTCGTATCAGAGGTGGCAACCAGGTTCAAATTACGTTAGCATAACTGCACGATAGTTGGCACCACTGCTGTATATGTGTGTGCAGTGTGAAGGCCGCCGCCTTGTTATCCGCGCCGTGCCGAATCGATCCAAACAAAGCCGCAACCTTGGCTTGTCCTCCATGGGAAGCCGTGCCGACACGAACGGGCAACACCATCACAACATACCGGCTCGATATAGCCCGCCGGGGTCGCTGGCATCTTTACTGCCGCCTGAACCGAGCCGAACCGACACCGGCCGAAGTCTCACGAAGTTGACTGAACTCTGGTGTGTCGTCGGCGTGATGCGGGTTGCAGTGTTGCCAGATCTGTCACGATTCGTCAAGGTTGTTTGATATTTTTTTACGTTTGTGGCTACAGATCGCTCGACTTGTAATGCTGAATGTTTTTTTCAATGTTTATAATCACCAGTAGTTTTGATGAAATGTGTTTAATTAAAAAAAGAATGAGAAAGTTATGAGAAGTTTGCCTTCTCTGGGGGATTGCTCACAATGGAGTTGCCAACACTGTGATAAGAGTAGAGGAAATCTGTTGTATATAGTGTTCTGCGCATGCGTGTCAGCGGGAACGATTGCGGTGGATATGTGTCTCCAGGGAAGTCCATGCCCAGAGGATATGGCAAACACAGTGACCCTGATGCACTCCCCCCCCCCCCCCCTCGCGCTACGAAATTGTTATACAGACTGAAAATTCAATAACAGTGAGTACACCGGCCCAACGCTCGGAAAGTAAAGCGTATTTTTCTTTTCAATTTTTTGTGAGCATTTGAAGAAAACTGTCTGGTATAGTTGTTGTTTAAGCTTCGAATTATTTTTTGTAGAAATAATAACAACCATATATAATTAATATTATAATACCGATGATTATTATTATAAAATAATAAAAGTAAACCAATTGTGTTCAAATTTATTACAATTTTTATTATCATCATATCCTTGGGAAGAATTTTTCACGTAATACACTAATTTTTGGTATTTTGAAAACTGTGAAACTATTTATTCTTTGGTTTAAATGGCGTAATATGAGAACCCAAACTGGTTCCTGTATTTACTTTCAATTTTTCGATTTAAAGCATTTTTTGCATTTTTTACGGCGTTGTTCTGTTCAAACAATGACAAAGTGAGCTTTATTTCCGTTATAAACAATAAAAATAAGAAGCTTTCTGATTTGTTGTAACTTGAAATGAACGATACAAATTTTCAAGATTTTAAAGATTCTGTCCTTGATTGATGTCGAGAACAGTGCACTGGTGGGCGTCCCACTGAGGATTGGTTCCGTCCTGTTGGCCCGTACCGCCACTTTTTTTCATACTTAGGAATAAAAACTGATAATTATTTGTATCACAAATACGTACATACAGGAATATTTCTTCTATTCGTAAACAAATTGGATTTCTAATGTAACCTCTATCCTTATGTTGTCTCGTGATTCAAACGTTCTATTCTATGGTTTCTAGAGCTTCTAGTCGCTGTAGACTTCTACAGAGGTCATCTCTACAGACGTATTGAGATCCGAGATGGCTTTGAAAATTTCCAGACCAGTAGCTTCGAGACTTGTCGAGAGAGTCAACCAAATTTACTTTAGTATGTGTCTTCTTGAGACGACAACCAGATATCTACCTGAATATTTTCGGGTAAAACTTACTTTTTTATCCCAGTATTTACCAAGTGCACCCACTGGAAGTGACGATTTTGAACCCGTACTGCGTGGTTACATAAGATTCGGGATAAAATGTCGTTCTTCGTAGGTAACGTCGAAACGAGAGGTCAAAAAGAAAACTTGACAAAAAAATGTTTTGGTCTAGACATGTCGGGTGCTAATCACCTCGAGAAACTGGGAAGACGTGTTTACATGTACAAACGAGAGCCAGCCTTAGATATCTTGGTGAGGGATTTATCTCCCCTTGATCTATACACAAGAAATATTTTCATAAATAAAGGAAGGACTTGTGTACTCAAAAATTAGCCGTTTAGGAAATCACCGGTAGTTTTTATCGAACGCGTTTGATTTTAAAATATTGTGAAAGTTGTGAGAATGGTTGCCATCTGTAAAGGGGGATTGCTCACAATGGAATGGTTATCACATCGCGCCTCGACACCAGAGATCCCGGGTTAGAATCCTGACCTGGGCATTGGAATTCTTTGTGTGTGTTCCTTCATGAATTTCAT
The DNA here is from genome assembly GCF_977018435.1 of Lepisma saccharinum. Classification (NCBI taxonomy): domain Eukaryota; kingdom Metazoa; phylum Arthropoda; class Insecta; order Zygentoma; family Lepismatidae; genus Lepisma; species Lepisma saccharinum. The sequence continues at coordinate 2,534,331 of NC_139232.1, forward strand.
CATTGTCGTCGTCGCGATTATCGAAAACGGAAAAAGAGCGACGGTAAATAAAAAAAAGGTAAAAAAGGTAAAGTGTTCCCCTGTGCTTAGCACCACGCCATGAAGGCGTATATGGGGTGTGGGGGTAACGCCCCACACTTTCTTGATCCGGTCGTGAGTGGGGGTGATGTGATCAGCATCACGCCCCTGACCGCCTTTACCCCCCAGGATTTCCCCCAGGTACCCATGTTATTCGACGCTGGGTAGGCGCCGGGGCCGCTTCCACCGTTAGAAAAGTTCCCGGATTTGAACCGGCCGGGGATCGAACCCGGGACCTTTAGCATGGTAGTCAGACGCGTTACCGACTGAGCCACCGCGGCGACGGGAAATAACGAAAATCAAATCAAAGAACTAATTTCTTGTCTGAACTCTCATGAAATTTTGCGAATGTTATTAGAGCGTCCGTTTCAACATAACTGAATTTCATCTCTATTGGACTCTTTCCTCTGCTAGATTCCGAACAGATTCAGCTGCAGTTTTTCCTCATATTTGATCACGTGATGTAAACTGTAGCTCTTTCAGGAGCGAAAACAGGGTGTGATCTAGTTGTAGCTAGAATGACGCTCTGGTGAGAAATTACGGCTAGGTGTGAAAAGCCAGTGCCACATAATGTAACACCGAAGTGAATCGCTTTTGAAGAACATTATTTTTCGTGACGGACACTTTTAGGGCTGCCACCTGGCGACTGTGCAGTATTTCTAGTAGAGGCGCTTGTGTTTACTTAAAATTGGCAAGAGTGTGGGACATTTCAAAAATATCGCGCGTTTAGGAGCCAGGAGTAAAAGGAGTACTGGGGAAGAGGTGCTCAGGTAGAGTCTATTTCGGTCCGGACGTCGGCTGCAAACTGTCTGCCGCTGCTTCTGTGTCGGTTTAAGCTGGGAAAAATTTCAGATAAAAAAGAGAGGAAAGGCTTTCATCCCATGTGAATGAGACGTGAAGAACTTGACCTTCGGGATGCTGCATTTTTGCCGTTGTGTTCCTGTTGTTGCGCATGCGTCAGGAGCGACAGGATAGATTTTTAATTATAGATGGTCACGAAAGGTCGGTTGCATCGACATGTCGTCTACGGTGATTTTTTTTACTCTTGTGAAGGCCATGTGTTCCATTTTATTACCGAGCCTTGTTTATCGAACGCTGCATTTCTTCTGACAGTGTTGCCATCTGACACTTTGGTGCATAGATGGTATGTTACGACGCCAGGGGTTCGAAACCCGACATGGGTGTTTGTGAGTGCTTCAATTTCATCATCACTCATCCTTATCTTCGCGATTAGCCAAAACTGGAAGAAAAGCGAAGTAAAGTAAACCAAATCAATCGATCAAGCATAGAAGGTGTGACAAGTTTACATTGTCCCTTGCCAGTTTTATCATGAATGGTAAACTGCACGAACAATACTCTCCCCAACATTTTCGATAACATTTTTTACTATTCTGACATATACTAGCAATTTCCAAGTGTTAATCTGGTAATATATACTCCGTCCCGGTAATCTGTGGAGGTAGGTGGCGCATAACGGTTCAGAAGGTGAGAAAGCGAGTGGGCGAGGTAAAATAGTACGAGCTGCTGCTAACAGCTGGTAGCTGCAGTCACAGTTTCCTCTTCATGCATTATCTTCCCCTCACGCGATCATTGGTCGAGCCCTCTCGAATAATTACTTACGCAGAAACTTGTTTCCGTTCGTTTTCTTCAGAGATTCCTGGCTTGAAGTATAGAAGATCTATAATCTATGATCGTGGGTCATTTAACGTCACAAAATACAGAGATAAATTATTCCATACCAAATTCCTGATGTTAAGCATGCCTAATGACAAGTGTTTCAATTTACTCGGAATTATGAAATCCTAGCTGATGACTTGCTTCAACACGTCGTCTCCAACCCCACCCAAACGCACATAACATCATTGTTGTTCGCCATCATAAGTTAATATGTCTCTTGTAGCTACCCCCTTCCCTCTTATATTCACTATCGACCGAGGTTTATTTACATCACCGTAGAGTATCACGTACGAAACCATCTTAAGTTAACTCGCATCGTGTAGTCTCTCCTGCCCCCCCCCCTCCCCCTCAGCTTGTCCATAGACGTACTGTTCACTCCTGTGGAACAGCTGCCGCCGACATCATCCAATAGGATCTCTCTCATGTCAGGTGAGTTTGATTGACTCGGTTTATTTTACTTTCCATTTCTGCTACTTTCTGCTAATCGCGAAGATGAGTGATGAATTGATGAAGGGATACTTACATGCTCAGGCCGGGATTCGAACACGGAACGACTGGCGTCACGTGATTTTGTTTACTTCGACTCCATACTTGAGGACTAAAAGTGGTAAACATTGTAAGTGCCAAAAGCGAAAGTGTTGGGAAATCGCATCGTTCCGCACATCAGCCCGTAAGAACGTGCACACCAGTGACCTCTTTACACGCCCCTTGAACTAATCAGAAGGCTACCAGCCACATTTGAAGTTTACTACATTATAAAGCACAGTTTAACGTGGAAAACGGTGTTGAATTATTGTGGCACTTACAGCGTTTACAAATTTTAGTCTTCACTTCATGCCAGTGGCGTGCCCAGGACTTTCGAAAAGGAGGGATACATATACTAATTCTAGTAGTGAACCCTCATTTTGCCATCTTTTCCTGCTTATAACATTCTTTTTTTTATGAATATTGGACGATATGGAGCGTTATGACCACCCCCAGGGCACGCCACTGCTCTATGTTGATGGAGAATAGTGAAGAAAAGCTGACAAGATGTTGACAATTTCTGAAACAAAGAGCATGCAAGAACGAAATGCTAAAAGGTATCCCGGCCAGTGCATTGGGGAATTTGGAAGCTGAAATCCGCTCTCGGATGTTTCCAAGAATTTGTTTTCCAATTCGAAAAAATGCTCCACGTCAGAGCGTATTGAGAAAAATCGGGGGCCCCGGGTACCTTGTTGTGGTTCACGGCGTCCGTTGCTCCCGTATGCTAAACGCTCGGAGTGAGAGAGGTAAGCTTTATTGATTTTCTTCACCTCACTTTCGTGAGCGGGAAAAAGGAGGGAGGGAATGGGGGAGAAAAGGGGATCAATGTTTGCGTGGAACGCAACCCGCCACGTGGCTCTCGCTGGCGTGGGTCGAAGCAGTTCGACTTTTGTAGCACAATCCATAAACCTCCGTCTCTAAAGGGGAGAGGCGCTTCTTGGCTTAATTTCTTCCTCCACCAGGACAGATAGCGAACTCCTCTTCCTCTGTGCGTGGCGTATTTTTAAAGTTCCTCCCTCTCTCTCTCTCTCTCTCTCTCTCTCTCTCTCTCTCTCTCTCTCTCTCTCTCTCTCTCCCTCTCTCCCGTTCTATGTATAACCTTGTTATCTCTCAAATAGGATCGTCGTCTTAGACCACGTTATCTGTTAGACACGTTTCCAATATCACACTGGTGATTGTCCAAGGAAGTCTTTCACTTACGCATGCACCTTAGTCTCTGTTACATAGCATTTGTATGCATTTGTTTTTCAAAAGCGACAAGCATTCTGGCCACTAGATTCGAAGAGGTGGGTCCCCGATATTCACAGACATATTGAATTCTTTACTTTCGCCCTACGACCTCTATGTTGTGACGGAAGCAGTCCATATTTCAAGTTTATTTAACGATGCTGTCTGACTGCAGTTCCTCTTTATTATTATTATTTTGCGCTCTGGATGCATACGTTTCAAGCCTTTTCCCCCCTATACGTTTTATTTTGGAGCTTTGCCTGTCTTACGCCATTTACATAGACCTGAATCTTATGCATTCTGCATTGCACTACTGTTATGCAGTTGTGAAGACACACAAGGATAAGAGCACTTCGCTTCTTTACGCAACGCATTTGCAGAGGATGCGATTCGACCGATTTTACACGTATTTTGCGCAATAGGGATTTCTATTTTCTGCCTCTTTAGACTAACCGCGACGATGAGGATAAGTGATGATTATACTAAATTGATGAAAGAACACTTTCAAAGGAACAGCCAAGCCCATGACAACGATCGTACCCGGAACCTTCGATGGCGGTTTCATGGGTCATCCACTCACCGCTCTCGACTGATTGATTTATTCATTTGGTTTATTTTACTTCAGGTTTCAGCCACTTTTGGTTAATCGCGAAGGTGATGATGAGTAATGATATGATGAAATTGATGGCGTTCTTCACAAAGAACACCCATGCCCAGGCAGTTATTCGAACCCGGGGCCCCTGGCGCTGTGCTAACCACTCTGCCACCACGGAGGCTGGCTCAACGCGCTCGACCACCGGACGGCTGTTCATTCCCTATTGTTTAGAAGTTTGAAACAGATTATAGGCTTATGATGCTATGAATATTTTACGAATATCTAAGACGACAGCGTAAGGAGATATTCGTGAATGCTTCAACGGCAATTCTAAAGACATGCAAATTTGCACAATATCAACGTTTTAACAAGTGATTTCGAACAAAAGCACTCCCGTGGGGGAGTGGTTAGCGCACTACGAAGCCAGGGGTGCTAGGTTCGGATCCCGGCGTGGACATTGGTGTTCTTTGAGAATGTCCCTTCATCAGTTTTATCATCATTCATCCTCATCGTCGAGATTATCCAAAAGCGGCCTCAAAAATCAAATCAAATCAAACAGGGATTGCTAGGATAAACCCGCCGCTTAACCTTATTCCACTTACTGCAGCCAAAGGATGAGAAGAAAAAACTAAGCCCCTCATTCCCGCATTGCATTCACCTACTTTTTCATCTTTTTCGACTTGGCTAGGAGGATCCCAGAGGAGTTGCGGAGTTCTCTTCCCAGAATAATAAAGAAGATAAAAATGTCCCAGTTGCGATGCGAAAAATGCCAAGGCCGGGCCTTTGTGGCATGTCTGGAAGAGATTGGTTGGTCGGAAGGGAGGCGCGGCCAAGGGCAACTTTCCATCCCAAATGGTCAAAGTACTGTCGCAAGCTTCGAACTTTCGAGGTTGTTCGTAACAACTTCCGTTTATGTTTCATTTCGCAAGAGACGAAAATGTGAGCTGTGATTTCTCCAAGCATTCCACCGATATGGGCGTCCGGTTCGTGTGAACTTGCTTTTCATTGCTACCTGTAATAGATGTTCGTTGTTTAAGGTTGTGACAGGTACGGCGAATGTTATTTTTAAAGACCCTGAAATTTCACCAGATCGTTAATAAAATGTAATAGCCCGTGGCGCAACAGCCCGTGACGGCCAGGGCGTACCACTCCCACCTGCCGAGGTGGGAGATCGTCAGACCAGTTACGGGGTGACGTGTGGTCAGCACGAGGAAACCCCACCCGTTGTTGTAGGTGTCCATAACCGTGTTACGTTATTCATCCGTAGCTCTCCATTTCCTCACGATGGTGGGTGGCTACCGGTCCCATGCACAGGCCGAAATCTCAGGAGAAAAGTTGGAGTACCTGCGCGGCTCCCTTAGCCTGAGTCTAAAGGATGACGCCTTAGGCATACGCTACGGTGCGAGACTACCAGATCATCAAAGCAATACATTTTTTTTAAAAAAGGCGAGGGTGAGTGTTGAACACTTCTTCCTAGTTGTTTCGAACACATTTCTTTAGTTACCTATTTGCGAGTTAGTGAAAAAAGCTGCTACAGTAAAACCTCGTTAATCCGGACTAATGGGAGGATAAGTTGACCGGTATAACGCAACTCCGGATTAACTGAAATAACCTAAAAGAACAGTAGAAAGTGCATTAAAACTCCGTTTATAGCAACAAAACACGTTTATTATGGTGTATTTAAAGGGGATAGGCCTAAATACATTATACAGTACAGTACAAAGTCTGCGGGGAAACAGAATTTCATCAGTGGTTGACTGCCTTTTCTTTGGGAAGTTCTTTTGTTGACTTTCAGCCACATTTAAAACCTTGCATTCTCCTTTTTTTTTTTTTTTTTGATTTGTCGGTCCGGATTAAGCGAAGTCCGGTTTATCGGGGTCCGGATTAACGAGCTTTTACTGTATATATGTAATTGATATAAAGTATGAAGGGAATTTAATGACAATGGGCCTTGTACCAGACTGACCGTGACCAGTTTTGGAAATTAGTCTTGTTTGAAAGACTTGTTTGATGTTCTAAATTCTGAAAAATTGGATTTCCTAAAAAAGTATCATGAGTTAGCTATGTACACCAATACCTTCTATAACAAGGCCAGTGGGGTGAATATTTGTTTACGCGGAATGTCATCTCTGGTAGGCCATGGATCGCAATCCGATATCAGCATCACCATGGTAAGTGTATGTCAAACAGGAGGAAAACTAGCATGGTGTGATGTTCTTGTGTGGGTTGATAAAGTGAACTACTCGTAATTGTAATATAGCTTTACCCTGTGACTTTGTTGATGATAACTTCTTGTGATCCGTGACCTACCAGTGATAACGTTGCGTGTAAATAGAGAGTTTGCACAGGCCTAGTGGTAAGAAGCGTGGCATCTCAAGTCGTATTATGTTACAAGTATCTAAACAACAACGAAATCAATCCACAAACAACAAAGAATTTTCTAGAATGGGAAAATTCCTTAGCGTATTTTCGATTCCCAAATACTTAGAAAGCTTCGTTTGGGAAAATACTCCCATTGGTCATATCACTCAGTATTGAAATCCCAGCTCTCCGATGGCATATTGGTAACGCCACCGCCTTTATCTCCGGAAGTCACCGATTTGATAACCGTTGGAAAAACATAGTGGTTCGGGTCCCTCTTTTAACTTTAGATCCACTCTATATGTGAATAAAATGGACTTCAAGAAACAATCTTTACGTGTGGAAAGCTGAAAAGCGAGTGTGTATATATTTACATTGTAAAGTACAAAAATTTGTTGCCCTTTACGCTTTTTTATTCATTGAAATAATTGAGGAAACAGTACACGGTAAGTATTTTGCACTAAAATCGTCAATAATAAACGTAAATAAAAATTAACAAAAATAAATCCGCGATGGTATAACGTCATAAGTTGTTACATCGCGTGAGAGAGTTCACAGAAAAGCGTTTTTTTTCTGGCCTTGGCTTGTCGCGTTATTGATATTAGATTTTTTCTATTCCGATACACAATGTTTACTTTATTGCATTCACCCGACAACGTCAAATAAAATAACCCAAGTATTTTAAGACCTCTTCCCATAATATTACCAGCTTCCGTTCGCCAGCATGTTTTAAAAACTATAAAACCTTTCCCCGCTGTGCAAACTATTGGCAACAACGCAAGAACCAAGGCCAGCAGAGAGCGGCTGCTGGGAAACAAGATTATTCGCTCCAAGCGGAGTCAGACGGAAAGCAAACATGAAACCCATACATTTCGTACGCTACACTTGCATTTCTGCCAAAAGATGGCGTTTTTGTTGTCCTCGTGCATACTATTCTTTGAGAGGGATTGAAGTTGGGGAGTACGCCACCCCATGTGTGGAATTCTGTTGTAGCATAGCAGGGTGTCTGCCAGTCAAGGAAAAGTAAAGAAATCAAGAATTTTTACTTGTTGTGAAGAACGTTTGCTATCACAATGACTCATTGATTTAGTTTACTTTACTTCACTTTCTGCCCCTTTGGGTAATCGCCAAGATGATGATGAATGGTGGTAAGATAAGGTGGGGGACAATTAGAAATATAGGGTTTTTCCGATAAGAATGATATGATTTTGAAATGAACTGGCAACTATGCTTCAAATGTAATAACTGTCACTAGTTGTCATTTGTGGTTAGTATACTGTGACAATTTATCATGGCTAAATACAGGCTTCAAGAACGTTTGGTTATTATCAAAAAAAGTTATTAAAATATACGTTCTATTGAACATGAAACGGATCATAATTTTGGGCAAAACATTATCTTCTCAGATAAAGCTCATTTCTGGTTAAGTGGATATGTTAAGAAACAAAATTGTAGTTTTTGGTGTGAAAACAATCCACAAGAGATTCACGAGAAGTCCTTGCATCCGCAAAAGGTCACTGTATGGTGTGGTTTATGGCATGGTGGCATCATTGGACCATTTTTTTTTTTTTTCAAAACGAGGTAGGAGATGCAGTTACAGTGACTGGTGAGCGGTACCGATTGATGTTAACACATTTTTTGTGGCCAAATTTAGATTAAATTACTTTGGAGGACATGTGGTTCCAACAAGACGGCCACATGTCACACTGCTAATGCCACTATCGACGTATTGCAAGAACGGTTTGGTTAAAGGATAATTTCAAGAAATGCAACTGTTATGTGGCTTCCACGAAGTTGTGATTTTACTCCTTTAGATTGCTTTTTTGTGGGGTTGTTTGAAATCTATAGTCTATGCAAACAGACCACGAACCCTTGATGCATTAAGATTGAACATCGAAAGCTGCATTGTGTCCACGAAGTAGAGGTGGACACTTAAATGATGTGTTATTCAAAACATAATGTAATAAACTATGCTTCAAAATAATATAAAAATTTGGTTGTATTTGAAATAGTTTTAATTTTATTTCATTGTAAAATCATATCGTTCTTATTGGAAAACCCTGTATATGTATAGGAACGACAACACAAGCCCCACATGGTTAGTGCAGCGCGCTGCAATGCCAGCGTTCCCTGGTTCGATTACCTGCCTGGGTGTGAGTGTTCTTTGTGAGTGTCCCTACATCAATTTCATTATATCATCACTCGTATTCATCTTCGCGATTATGCAAAAGTGGCAGAAAAGCAAAGTAAAATATATCAAATCAATCAATCAAAATATTCAACCTTCCTCTGTTTAGTACCATTTATAGGAATTTGAGTTGTTTTAAGCCCACTTTATGCACAGATAGGCTAATTGGGACTGGAACTACAGTTAAAGTGGGACCCAAACATCTGTGCAATGTGCCTCCACCGGGTATTGAACCCGGGACCCCTTGATTACAAGGTGCTATGTGTGTGTGCGTGTGTGTGTGTGTGTGTGTGTGTGTGTGTGTGTGTGTATGTATGTATACAGGGTGATTAAAAAAATGTTGACACTATATGGGATATAGGAAATTTGCTTAAAGGAGGAAACTTTGCTGCAGTGTAACGAATTTATTCTTGTTTAGTGTGTTATACAGTATGTTTAGTATGTGACAGTCTATTTGTTCAATATAATTCAATCAAAGAAGTAATCGTAGATGGTGAGTAGTTCATTTTCTATTTCCCATATAGTGTTAACATTTTTTGAATGACCCTATATATATATATATATATATATATATATATAATATATGAGATTTATGTTATGTGTATGGTTGTTATAAACTATTATCATGATGGCTGCAGTAATGTCTGTCCACCCAAATCTTTTAACTCTCTAGCCTTCTTAAACCCGAAGGTTCATGGCTGCAGCAACACAGGCCTTCCATCTGTCCCTATCTTGAGCAAGATCTATATACTCTTTTCCATCCCTACCGATTTCCTTTAGGTCCATCTCAACATTGTCCCTCCATCTTCGTCTTGGCCTTCCTACAGGTCTCTTACCATCTGGTTTCCCAACAAGAATCCTGTAAACTCCTCTTTCCTCTCCCATTCGTGCCACATGGCCTGCCCACCTAAGTCTTCTTGATTTAATTATTCTAATAATATCTGGACATGAATACAAATTATGTAGTTCTAAATTATGTAACCTTCTCCACTCACCTGTCTCCTCATCCCTTTTAGGTACAAATATTTTCCTAAGGATCTTATTTTCAAATACTCTCAATTTATGTTCCTCTTTTAATGTAAGGGACCAAGTTTCACACCCATATAATACTACAGGCAAAATTACTGTTTTGTATATTTTAACTTTTAGTTTCTTAGATATTAAACGAGAAGACAAAAGTTTATGAAGAGAGAAGTAACATGCATTTCCTGAATTAAGCCTACTTTTTATTTCCTCTTTAATATAATTTTCATTTGTTAATATTACTCCTAAGTATTTGAATTTGGAAACTGGTTCAAACGAGTTGTTATCAATAATTAGATTTTGATTATTACCTAACACTTGGTTTCGGCCTGTAAGCATATATTTAGTTTTCTCTTTGTTAACTTCCAAACCTATCTCTTTAGCAGTTTTGAAAAATATTTTAGCATTATTCTTAATTGTAATCACATCATCCCCTAGTAAGTCTACATCATCTGCATATGCTAACAACTGAGTCACACCATTTAATTTTAGTCCTTCTTTAGTTTCTTTTACCTTCCTAACAGCATATTCTAAGGCAAAATTAAAGAGCAATGGAGATAATGCATCTCCTTGTTTTAACCCATCATGAATTGTAAATTTGTCAGACATATTAATACCTACACGAATTTTACTTTCTGTTTCACTGGTGCATATTTTTATCATACTAACAAGCTTCTTAGGTATTCCAAACTCTACTAATATATTATATAATTTATCTCTTTTGACCGAATCATATGCTTTTTTGAAATCAATGAATAGCTGATGGACATTTTGATTATATTCCCACTTTTTTTCAAGTGTCTGTCTAATGTGAAAAATTTGATCTGTAGTTGATCTGTTACGTTTAAATCCACATTGATAATCACCTATAATTTCATTAGCATATGGGGTTAGTCTTGTTAAAAGAATGTTAGACAATATTTTGTATGTTGTTGAGAGTAGAGAAATTCCACGGTAATTATTGCAGTTCATTTTATCACCTTTTTTAAACACAGGAACAATTATGGATTCTTTCCACTGTTGAGGGATTTCTTCTTTATTCCATATTAAACAAATTAATTTATGAATTTGACATATTAATGAATTTCCACCATATTTAATTAACTCAGCTGGTATTAAATCAATGCCAGGTGCTTTGTTATTCTTTAGCCTTTTAATAGCATCTTTAACTTCAGTCAAGTTAGGTTCTGGAACTAAAGGTTCTGCTGTGTGTACTTCATTTACTTCTGATTTATCTCCTACATGGACATTTAAAAGGTCATTAAAGTAGTTCTTCCATCTATTGAGAATATCGCTTGGGTCAGCTAGAAAATCACCGTCTTTATCTTTTATCAAGTTTACTTTAGGTTGCCACCCCTTTCTAAATTCATTTACACCTTTATATAAATCTCTGATATTTTTATTTTTGCTGTTTGTTTCAATTTCATTAATTTTGCTTTTCAAGTAATCTCTTTTTTTACTTCTAAACGTGCGGTTAACTTCTCGCTTTATTCTATTATAATTGCTTAGATTTGTATCATCAGAGTTATTTAACCACCTAAGTCTAGCCTGATTTCTTATTTCTATTAGATTATGACATTCATTAATCTTTTAATGCAGTTATATGAGTGGCATCAATGGAGAGACACGGTATTTATTCACAAGACTTTAGACTCAACTATTATCTTTCCTGTGCAACAGCTTTGCGATTACAAATAGTTCTACTTAGTTGGGAGAGTCGTGCAACCAGCGACTTGCTAGGCAGAATCTCTAAAAATACATTACTTCTTCTTTGTTCTGTCGTTACTTTTCGCTCTTGAGGACCGGTTCTTGGGTAGAACTGGATACAAAAAGAGAAGCGCCAAAGTGGTCTGCCTATTAAAGGACATAATTGTGGTACACTTGAAACCTGATGCTCAAAACGCCAGTAAGCATTCAGCACATGCGTTCACCATTATTTCTTGGCCAGGTGAATCTGTGAATTTTAAAATGGCTTGTGATGTCGTGTGGCTAGGCGGCGTTTTAATTAACTGTGTAGGCTACATGAAAACTGGAGGAAGAGGGAGGTTCGTTTGTATAGATTCAGAGGTTTGTGAATCTTGCACAGAACTTAGCGTTTCCTTGGAGTAACCGAAGTACAAGGACCAATCATTGGCCAAATTTACTCCCTATCCTGAGCAAGATCGATCCAATCTTTTCCACCCTTACCGATTTCCTTTTAGGTCCATCTCAACGTTATTCCTCCAGCTTCGTCTTAGCCTTCCTGCAGTTCTCTTACCATCAGGTTTCCCAACAAGAATCCTGTAAACTCTTCTTTCTTCTCCCATTCGTGCATCGAGGCCTACCCACCTGATTTCTTGATTTAATTAATTACTAAAGGCTGTTATTATTTTTTTGGTTATTTTCACCAGTGAGTTCAACCAAACGTTTCGTTAGGTATTGAAGTATTATGGTTGTTGACCTTTAGTATGTTATCCGGTCTCCGTGATGTAGTGTTTAGCGCAACAAGCTCTGGAATCAGAAGACCTGGCCGAGTACAATGACAGAACAAATAATAAAGTTAGATGAGATTTTGCGCTCGTGCCCCTCATTAAAAGTGCCACCGCAGCATTCGTCTGGAGTGACATTGCCATTGCTACTCCGGGGGCAATCTCGAAAATGTGACGTAAAGATAGGAACATTTGAGTCAGATTAAAGGAGATAAAATGAAAATGTGATATAGACTATTTTCCTGCCTGCCCCAAGAACGTGGGGCCTCCCCGATGGCGTAGTGGTAACGTGGTCACCTTGTAATCAAGGGGTCCCTGGTTGAATACTCTGTTCAGGCACGTAGTGGTTCGGGTCCCACCTTATAAACTAAGTCCAAGTACCGTCTCAATTTGCCTATCTGTGCATGAAAGTGGACTTAATACATACTCAAACTTAGAACGCCATAGGTTTGCAGTTTATTTGTCTTCAAGATACATTGCAAGCCAGCCTTTGTGGCGAAGTGGTTAGTATAACGCCCAAGGAGCCTGGGTAAGGCGTCGATGTGTCACACTTAATGTCCTTTCATCCTACGTCATCGCCACCAAGGGCGTGTCCAGGGGGTCCGGATCCCCCGACCCCCCAAAAAAAAATCTTTCATATTTTTGAAAATACTATGGTAGGTTCAGCATACTTCCTGATGAGACACTTAATCTTGATACTATCTTGACAAACTTGATCTATCCGCAATTAAAAACAAAATTTTCTTAATTGCAAGCTTTATCGGTGAAAAGTTTTTCAGTTTTACTCTACAGTTGCCAAAGTATTTAGAGACGTCGTCACCAATTAGGCTCTGCTCTTCCTTATGCAAGAGATGTCACAGAACCGTTTCAGAAACTTCGGGAGATTTCTGGGGAAGAGTTCAGCCAAATCTTTCAAACTGCTTCTGATAAGTGTCAAAAGACGTTCAAAGCTGAATATGCGATTCCAAGAATAACGAAACACCAAACAAAACGAGGTAGTGCAAGAATATATTCATTCTTTCTGCCGATGACTTACTAAAGAAACTGACAAATAGTTTTCTCAACACAAAATTTGTCATAATTTGAAGTTTTCCTGCCAAAAAAATTCTTCTCCACAGCATATGTCTAGGTAGTTAAATTAGAAAACATTTCAGTGTATTATGGAAATTGAGATTTGTGGCTCAGTCGGTAACGCGTCTGACTACCATGCTAAAGGTCCCGGGTTCGATCCCCGGCCGGTTCAAATCCGGGAACTTTTCTAACGATGGAAGCGGCCCCGGCGCCCACCCAGCGTCGAATACCTGGGGGAAACCCTGGGGGGTAAAGGCGGTCAGGGGCGTGATGCTGATCACATCTTGCCCCACTCACGACCGGATCAAGAAAGTGTGGAGCGTTACCCCCACTCCCCCTATACGCCTTCATGGCGTGGTGCTATGCACAGGGGAACACTCTTTTTTTTAGGTTTAACATGAAGGGCTGAATATCTCCCTTGGTGTCAGAAGTGGAAAAGCGATTGTGTCTCACCGATGGCGTAGTTGTAACATTGTCATCTTGTAACCAATGGGTCATGGGTTCGGTACTTTGTAGAGGCACACAGTACCACTGTAATCTGTAGGTCTAATCCCGATTAGCCTATCTGTGCATAAAGCGTAGTTAAAGCAAACACTAAAACGAAACGAAAATATGGTTTGGGGGTGGGGGCACTTCTGGCTGGACCCCTTTCTCAAATTTTATTTGTGGATACGCCCCTAATCGCCACGATTAACTTCAGAGGTAGAAAATCGACATAAAACAACCAGAAGAGTTAAATCTCATGTAACAAGAGTTGGCAGTTACAGCATATTCCCATGAATGGAAGAGACCCACGCGTTTCCTTGTATCGATGTGGCAGCGACGGCGTTAGATAATCCGACGAACAAGGAAACCTAGCGCTAACAAGTTTCGGTTCGATGCCCAGGGTAGATGCCCTAGAAACGCTTTGATATTTTAATCGCAGCACTGCCATCTGTTGAGAATCTGTTTAACCTTCGCAGGCCGCTTGCTTGCCATCAAAATAGATTTATGGCGGGTTCACGTAAATGTTCCCAAACAACCGACTTTACGAAGAGGTTACCGCAGGAGAGAACTAAAATGATTTAGAGAGAATAAGAAGTAGAAATGAACAAGATATTCTTGGACTGATATTTTTGAGAGCTAGACGGAAATTCAATATGTTTGTTATATAGCTGAGTTCGAGACCGTTCAAGTCAATCCGGCCCAAGTGTATTTTCCAAGGCTTTGCACGTTTAAATGCCGCCATCTTGAAAATCGTCAAATGACAAGTTGCATTCTCTCAAATGCAGTCAGCCATCCGAGGTATTTACACACTCAAAGAACTTCAGCTCAAACAATCAAATGCACGGCAGTTTCCATGATGACATAACATAAACGAATATCCTTCATTTGGGTCCGTGATTCTCCTAAAGCACACAGTATTTTTCAACACTATTAGGCTCATATCCTTTCTCGCTTGCCTACTATATGTCATTTATCTTCCCAGTGGCGTGCCCAGGATTTTTGAATGGGGGTTTACGTATACTTTTCTAGTACTAGTCGGCCCTCATTTTGCTATAATTTTCTGCCTTTGACGTTCTTTCTTTTAGAACACTGGGCCAAGAGGGGAGGGGGGTACGTATGACCCTCACCAACACCCCCTTGGGCACGCCACTCTCTCTTACATAGCTCAAAAAGATGCATATAATGTATCTGATTTCATTTCTTAATCCCGAAAATGTAGTCTAGACAGAGATGTAAAAATATGAGCAAAATTTGGAGCGCAAATAACACGATGAAAATGGGTATTTCGTGACCATCTAAAAACGCGTTGCCGATAAAGATAGTTGAGTGTATAAGTCCACTTTATGCACAGATAGGCTAATCGGAACTGGACCTACACTTTAATTCGTATTCGGATTACTGCAGCCGTGGTTATTATCATTATCACACCGCCATGACGTCAGGGGTCCTGGGTTCGTATCCCAACCAGGGCATGAGTGTTCTTTCCGAGTGTTCCTTCGTCAATTTTATCATATCATCACTCATCCTCATTATACACAAAATGTACTTGGTACTTGGTACACAGTCAGAAAAAGACCTTTCTAGAAGGTTGAAACGTTACGTTTGTTTATACATTTTTTATAATAAAACAAATTTCTGCCTTGGTCAGCATATTGAATTTTTCATATCATGGAAACAAGGCTTAATGGTGTTATAATTAAAAGGCTGCGTCGTCGCCTTGAAATCAAGGCATCCCGGCTTCGATACCCGGTGGAGGCACATTGCACAATGCTTCGGATCCCATTGTAGGTCCAGTCCCGATTAGCCTATCTGTACATAAAGTGGACTTAAAACAACAACGCAAACTCAAACAAAAAAACTAAAAGTGTGGAAGTGGTAAGTTTGCGGACTTGCCGACATCGCTGGCGCGGTGTTTTACAAGAACTTGGCAACGTTGGTGACGGGAGAGCGCAAGTCGGTGCAATTCTCTTAGCATGTAAAGATTTCATCACACTTGTGTGAAGCACCTGAAGGTCAGAGGCGGCAGACAATAGCCGAGTGGAAGTTCCACGCTGCCGCAGTTTGGAGGACGACGGAGATTGAGGAAGAAAACGCCTCGCGTGTGTTCGATTCCTGCACACTCACGTTCCTTTTCCATGCATGCCGCAAACCTGTGATTAGGTGCAAGGCTCGTGTCGGTAAGGGGTCTCTGGCGTGCTGACAGATTTAAAGGCATTCCTAGTTTTTCATGTTGTACAGTTTCGGTTGAATTTCTGCCAGGTGCAGAGGCCACTTTTGCTCTTCGATTGACATCCCCACCCCTCTACCCCCGGAAAGTGGCATCGTTTATTTCAAATCATCAAAAGTCAAAGGTTTAAGAGAATGAAAGATCTCGTTGTGGAGTTGGTCTGTAATCCATGTCATACAAACTGACAGTATTTGCTCGAAAGGTCATGGATGACACAAAAGTGCCCCGGAGAGAGGTGAGTCTGATGCTCAAACTAGGCAACGCAGCCCGGTTGACGTTGCCACACATTGCACGGGAACCAGCGCGATTCTTCCCAGCCGCCTATTCTCATGGCCGTTATTATTCGAACAGAACAACGAAATAAAAATGTGTTAAATCGAAAAAAAATAGTGAAAAATACAAGAAGCAGTTTCTTTTTACATTCTACCATTTAAATCAAAGAATAAATTGTTTTACAGTCTTCAGAATTCCAAAAATTAGAGTTTTATGTAAGAGTTCACACAACATAAGCACTATGACTAAAATTTCCTCCTAACTTTTAAAGATCTTTCTTGAACGGAGAGTGTAAAAGTTAATGACAAAATAGAATAACTAAGCATTTCAGTACTCTAACTGCATGAATTGTAAAAATAAATAAAGAAAACAGTTGTAGTGGATATTGACTCATTTGGTGGAGCGAGTACAAGTCTCCCCAAGCAAACAAATAATGATAAAAAATCAAATTGGTTTGTTTTCATTAGTTTGTAACAGTTATTGTATAATAATAGTCATAAGTATGATGATACTACTTGTTAAAGTGGTGAAAAAAATTATGATATGTGAACAAGTGTTTTCGTTCACTGCTGTTGAGAAACACGATTGAACATCTACATATGCTCACAATATGAATACAACTTTATAGAAGGATGTTTTGTGTTGAAGGAGACTGAAATTCTTTAAACAAAACGGAGGATGTGATAAAAGCGGCAAGAGACAAGGAGGCATGTTAAAGTGAAATGTTCCCTTGTTTCTTAAAGCTTGATCCAGCCCCAAAGGACATGCGTAATTGATTTTTGTAGTATGTTTCAGTGAATCGTGTTTCCCAACGTCAATAATTGCTGCTCCTAAGGATGCAAAGTAGACGGGTTTCTTGTATCTGCTTATTGTCGGGTCTTAAACAAGCCAGAGAGAAGCACATTAGAGATCAAGATTGTAGATCAGCGTTGAAGGATAACCAGGTGTCTTGTTGAAGACGGAACCTCTGCATTGTGTATTAACGTTATTGTTTCCTGAGCATGTTGCATACATCATCAGGAACACTAAATTCTCGGTCTCAAGAAAACTCTACCCTCCACACACATACACACACAGACAGAGAGAGAGGGAAAGAGAGAGAGAGAGAGAGAGAGAGAGAACTAGCTAGACCAACCTTCCATTCTACAACGTATAAATGCGACTCCCAACATTTCATCATTGAACTTTATGCGTGCTCCAGCACATGCTGTTTCTAATACGCGTGCTGAACCCTGTTGTTGAGTGGTTAGCACAGCGCGCCACGACGTTAGGGGACCTGGTCCTGGGTCGAATCCAGGCCTGGGCATTGATGTTCTTTGTGAGTGTCCCTCCATCAATTTCATCATATCCTTATATTCGCTATTTGCCGGAAGTTACAGAAAAACGAAGTAAAATAAATCAAATCAATCAATGTAATACGCGTACGTGCTTCTGTATTGTATCTAAGGTTTCTTTATCCGAATCTCGAACTTTTGTTTCACAATCCAAATCCGAAATAGGCAGTTCCTACACATGGTATTTGACTGTACAGAGTCTAATCTTAGATTTATAAACATATACGCTTTACGGATCCCAAACCTTGGAATCACGATCCGAATTCCATATCTTGGATTCGCAAACCGAATATAGGTTTCTCTGTCCGAACTTCTATTGCACGAACTATCATATGATATCCCAGTCCATCCATGTGTGTAGCAATCTAGTCTTACTCAGGGTATCTTAGAATCTAAAGGATTGGTTTATTTACAGATGTACCCGTACATATGCAACTGTGAAAAATCCGAAAGTTGTTCTAAGGTAGCAGCAACTTTGTGTGTGGATTATGAGAATCTCCCCATGCTGATCGAAAGCCCAATTGGCGGCTCACCTACATAGCTTTGTCTGTCCACCAATCGTTTTCGGAATTGTGTGGCTCGATGGATGTCAACAACCTCAGTTACGAAGTAAGAGCTGTAGGGGTAACATCGCTCTCGCGTTTTCGTGAGCTGTTTTTATTAGCTTGTTTGTACAGTGCTTTGGTGCTTTGTGTACTGTTGTACCTGATCAACTCTCTCTCGCTTTTTACAGTACGTTTGATAACATCCTCATTTGTTTATTCCGCCAGCAACTTTCGGTGCCTTGCGACTCGAAAATGCCTGATGTCAGTCGAAGAGAATTCAACTGATCGCTGATTCGTTGTTTCCCAGGCGCCAGTTGGAATTGTGAGCGGTATAGTTTGTCCTGTCCCTGTTTTTGGTGACACGAGGTAGATTCCCGCTTCCGATGATCACGCCCGATCACGCTCAGTGTCAAAGTTCTCGAAAGCTTCTCAGACTTCTGCTGCGGCCATCTGGTGCTGCGTTCCTTCAAGTATTTTCGAACGCATCCTGCCGATAGCGCGGCCTTTCTCACAGAGACCACGTGCTCACGACGGCATTAGCCGAGGCAAACGCTTCGTCCAAGGTTAGCCACCAGAAATAGCCGTAAGGTCAAACTAATACCTGCGTGAATTTGTAATCGCCTGAAACAGAGAAACGACTCTGGAGGATGTACTCGCATGCATTAACGTTCTACTTTGTTGCTCCAACTTGTCCTTCATTAGCATTTTATGGCCGCTCCGCAATTATTTGGCGAAGCAAGACTTTGGTGCAAACCAAGAAGGCTGATTCCGTAAGTGTGATGATCCTCTTGATTAACGAGAAAGCTAAAATACCTTAGAAAGGGGTAAAGATTGCTCCTGTCCTAAAATATAATGGAAATTTCACTTTTTAGTTCTCCCTGTTTAGGTCTATATTAATTGTAGTGTTGCTCACGGGACGGGACATGTCCCGTCTCGTCTCGTGTCTCGTCTCGTTTTCGAGACGAGACACGAGACGGGACAAGCCTTTTGAAATTCGAGACGGGACGAGACGGAATGCTTTTCTCGTCTCGTTTTCGAGACGAGACACGAGACGGGACGGGACGGCTTTTGAAAAGTCTCGTCTCGTCTCGAATGTCTCGAAAAAATAAAAGCAAAATATTAAATCAGTTGCAAATACTTGTTTGCTTGGAATAAAGTATTTCAATTAGAAACGTTGATAAGCGTGTATTAAGTAAAAAGAAGACTATTCTAGAGAGAGTAATGAATGAATACCTAAACTTATTTTCAATACTCTTTCGAAACACAGCATTACTCCCCATTTTTGTTTTCCAATTTATTCCAGGTTAATAACTTTATGTTACGATAGTACTCCAGATACTAATACAATTCTGAATTACATAAAGTAAAAGGGTAGGTAGAGAAGGTGGAAGGAGGGGCCAAAAGAACGTGGAGTGTCTGCGTCCGAGGTTTATCTTGTAAAAATGGTCTCAGCTCTATAGGATGGAAAGATAAACGGACCGACGGATATGGTTTATTTTTATTATTTAATTTTTACATCAAAGGGTGTACAGAAGTGAACGTTATTAGGAAGTAGGAAAAACATTGTAGTAAACATGGCAGTACAAATTGATGAGGAGTTGTTGGGAAAGTTATTAGGGAGTCCAAGATATTGGCAAGACTAAGAGAAGAAGATAATTAGGGACAAATAATCTTGCATTATCCCACTCCGAACAGCTGAGAGCTAAAGAGGAGAAAATACGGGAAATATGGAAAGAAGTAATTTGGTGATTTTAGTGTTTACAGGGAACCACGACAAGATTTTACCACATGATTATTTGCACGGGTTGCGAAATTATTAGAATGTTATGGAAATTTCGGAAATGTCTTTGTTGAGAAAATTCTTGTTGTTTCCCTCAGGCATTCTACAGGTGGTTGGATTCGATTTCTTTACGTCCGTTTGAAGATTATTTCCAATGCTTTTTTTTTAAATTTATTTATTTCTTATTTAAGGAGAATACTATTCCTTGGATTGTAATAACTAAATACCGAGGCTGATATAGAATAGATTTCAAATGAAGGAAGTGCACTACGTTCTGTATAATCGTCGTAGAAGGAAACTTTGTTCTATGAGGCGACTCCCCGATGGTAGAGTGGTAGCGTCGTCGCCTTGTAATCAAGGGGTCCCGGGTTCGATACCCGGTGAAGGCACATAGTGATTTGAATCCCACTTTAAACTGTAGGTCCAGTCCCGATTAGCCTTTCTGTAAATCAGATGAAGGAATGTTGTAGCTGTTCTTTTTATTCTGTGAATTTAGCCTTCAAAACAAATTTCACAAAATAGTTTTATCAAACTTCAGAGGGAAGCTGACAGCAATGTCAAGGTGGCGGGAGCCTGTTTACGGCCAGGGTGCATTCCGAGACTATTTTTCGCCGTTCCCCACTGACAGAGGTTTCGCTTTGAACAATGGACAGCGTTGCCTCAGGGGGCAAACACCAAACATAGGGGCGAGGTTGACCTGCAGTAGCGGGTAAGTGCCATAAATCCAGGCCTGAAGTGGGAATTAAGGTTGATGCAAGGGAGGGGCAATATAAATTCTGAAATTTGGTTTGCTTGCTGACAGGAAGTTTTGCAGGAAAAGCTGAAAAGAAAAACGGCAGACTTTGAATGAAAGAGGGACAGTGAACACAAGTTATTTGTATTATTCGCCGACACAGAAGCTTCCATTTCGAAGGTGAGGCTATCAGCAGCGATGTTATTAGAGGGTTGGAAGCAGTGACGACGCCAGACGGGACAGGCACTTTGCCCCCCCCCCCCCCCGGGGCCTCCCAACCAAAGGTGATCGAAGAAAAACCGACACTACATGTCAGTTGTTGTGGATTCATCGCGGTTTCTTACTATTCAGGGACTTGAATTTCGAGATGATGAGTCTGAGGAAACCTTAACAAAGGGGATTTCTTCGATACTCGAAGTTAATGAGGGGATATAATTTGGAAATGTATTGAACGTGAACCTTAAAATGCAAATTACACTTAAAATTCGATTCAAAGCATATCGTGGGCAGGTAAAAGAACGCTTATTACGATTTGCCACTCTTCAATCACTAGATGCAGGTTCGCTCTTTCTCGTACATATGAATATCGAAGAACTTCTTCCCACGAACTCCATAGGTGCCTGTAATTGGGTAGCACAGACATACGTTGGAGTGGTAGAGTTAAGAGTAAGTATTGCCAGGGTCAGAATATTTCTTGAATTATGAGATAACTGTGACCTTTGTCTGATTTTTTATCCTGTGATAACATTTCCCTGAAAGGTGAAACACAAATTTTGCCCAAAACTCTTCAGGGTTACGAAGATGGTTGTCCTTAAAATCTTTGAAAAGGCTTGCTCGAAACAGGATGCTGGATGCAAACTGCCTCATTTGGCTGTTCTTGCCATTAAGAAGAAATGTCAGGTCCTGGACGTACGAAAGGTGGGCAATGTGTTCTCCAAAGCATATAGAGCAGAATTCTCCTACAGGAGAATTGCACTTCAGTAAGTGACTTTCATTGTTTCTAATACTTAAGAAGATTCATTTCTTCCAACGTCACGTTTATTTTGCAAGAAAATTAAACTCTTCGAAGCATTTTTTTCGTCATTTATATTATTATCTTATAACTTGAATATTTATATCAGTAGTTTCATCTCATGAAAGACGATTAATTATAAAATTATGAATGTCTTCCAATACTGAAATAGGCCACTAGAGACAACGCAACTTACCAATAAAAATGAATTAATGTCTTTATTAAAACGAATCATGTGGAGATGAACTCGTAATCAAGAAGTAAATGTAGGCAGTAAACGTCCACTCTAAATAAATGTCAAACACAAAACACCATACATGAATATAATAATAATTATAATAATAATAATAATTATTATTATTATTATAAGTATTATTATATATGTATATATATGTGTAGTGTTTTCGGGCGTTTTAATGTGAC
This sequence comes from Lepisma saccharinum, assembly GCF_977018435.1. Lineage (NCBI taxonomy): Eukaryota > Metazoa > Arthropoda > Insecta > Zygentoma > Lepismatidae > Lepisma > Lepisma saccharinum. Next base: position 2,556,357 of record NC_139232.1, read on the forward strand.
TGCCCCCTTACAATATTTTGTTGCCAGCCTTCCGCCCCCCCAGTCACATTTCCCTGGCGCCTTCACTGGTTGGAAGTAAATTTATTAGGACGAGGAAAGTAACATTAGCTGTTGACAGTTGTTGACAGTGTTACACCAAAGCACGTGATATGTGCTACTGTTTGTATAAATGATAGGAAATTTAAGCAAAAATTTATAATTGTTGAGACTTGAGAGTTGTTTCCGCCATTTGATCGTAGGAAGAGGTTTTCTGAGACAGAGTGGGATTATTTTACACATACATGAGAAAGGGTGGTTGTTTATAGATAGGGACGTAATTTGCACATTTTTTAAAAGTTCAGATAAAACGAGAATTTAGCCTCACTTTTATGAAAAGAAATAACGCAGTACAGGGAAAGAATAACTCTTCACATTTCTCGCACCTGGTGGGATACAACACACATGCACAAGAGTATTGCAGGAAGTCTATGAACGAGGATGAAGAGGGATATGTGAAATTTGACTTGCCTGCGGGTGAATTAGTGGATTCTAATATTCTTAAGGTTGATATTGTTTTTTTTTGTTTTGTTTTTTTAAGTCCACTTGATTCACAAATAGGCTAAATCACGAACCGACCTGCAGTTTAAAGTGCGATCCGATCCACTTTGTGAATCCATTGAGTATCCACGCGAGGACCCTTCATTACAATACCTCGACGTTATTACTACGCCATCGGGGAGGCACCCAATTTACACAAATATGTTGATTCCAATAACACGTTATAGGCCTATGCATAATCTGATAATGATGCACTTTTGGTGCATCTAAACATATTTTTTTCAACTATAGCATGTCTAAAAGAATCATTGAAGTTGGGATTTTTATAACTTCAGGAGGCACGGCTCTGTAAATGTGCGATATAAACTAAATGTAGGTTTGCCTTCCATACGTGGTGGTTTTGTCACGTTTCTTCGCTTCGTGAAACACACACTTTTGCAGGAACGGTTTCTTGGATCCTCCTGGGGCCTTGCTCTAGCTAAACAAAAAAAAATAATATTTGTTTTGCATAATCGAGGGTTACTTATTCCTGCCGAACTTACTAGAAAACAAGGATTCTATTGGGATCATACGGCTTTGAATGACAGTATCAATGAAGATTTATGTTCACTACTGTTATATTACTATTCTTCTACCATCTTTGTAACATTTCATGTAATAACAATAATAGAATTAATTAATTTACATATTCAAGTGAATAGACCTATGAATTATATTAATGTATTAATTTAAACATTTGCTTAATTGTTGTCGTTAATGTTATTATTATCATTTTTTCTGAAACACTTGGCTCGGACACCCTCCCCTTACATATATTTCTAGATGCGTGCCTGCCGAAGGATAAATTAGATCAAGTGGTGGTGGTACCGGACTTAGAGGCTAAAGGAAAAACAAAGAAGTATGTGCGTCTTAAGCTGAGCATAAGAAACAGCACAATATCACAAAGAAACACTTGTCGAAACTTATGTCATAGAACATGTTTAACAATATTAAGAACAATAAATGCTTTCTATTTGTAATGTACTAAGTATTGTAATTTTGAATAGTCTTTTGTGTTCGACAACATATTAAAAAACTTTTTTGTTGCTCCCAGCGCCAAGCTTAGAATTTTTTTTTAAAAAATGTACATTTTCATAGTGCACGGAAGTTCGACATTCAGAAAGAAAGAAGGTCTAGTGGAAAACATTTGAAGACTTCCAAAAGGTATGCAGTAATGAAAAAGAGCACTCACTTAATGTACGATGGATAGACAGTTGTATGGAAGCGAGAAAAACCACAAGGTAGATTTCATAAGATACCTAGCAATCAGTAACCAACAAACTGCATTTTTAATATTAATGTCCTCATGATTAACTAACTAACTAACTAACTCCCTAGCCTTCCCAAACCCGAAGGTTCATGGCTGCAGCAACACAGGCCCTCCATCTTTCCCTATCTTGAGCAAGTTCTATATACTCTTTTCCATCCCTACCGATTTCCCTTAGGTCCATCTCAACGTTGTCCCTCCATCTTCGTCTTGGCCTTCCTACAGGTCTCTTACCATCAGGTTTCCCAACAAGAATCCTGTAAACCTCTTTCCTCTCCCATTCGTGCCACATGGCCTGCCCACCTAAGTCTTCTTGATTTAATTATTCTAATAATATCTGGACATGAATACAAATTATGTAGTTCTAAATTATGTAACCTTCTCCACTCACTTGTTTCCTCATCCCTTTTAGGTCCAAAGATTTTCCTAAGGATCTTATTTTCAAATACTCTCAATTTATGTTCCTCTTTCAATGTAAGGGACCAAGTTTCACATCCATATAATACTACAGGCAAAATTACGGTTTTGTATATTTTAACTTTTAGTTTCTTAGATATTAAACGAGAAGACAGAAGTTTATGAAGAGAGAAGTAACATGCATTTCCTGAATTAAGCCTACTTTTTATTCCCTCTTTAATATAATTTTTATTTGTTAATATTACTCCTAAGTATTTGAATTTGGAAACTGGTTCAAACGAGTTGTTATCAACAATTAGATTTTGATTATTACCTAACACTTGGTTTCGGCCTGAAAGCATATATTTAGTTTTCTCTTTGTTAACTTCCAAACCTATCTCTTTAGCAGTTTTGAAAAATATTTTAGCATTATTCTTAATTGTAATCACATCATCCCCTAGTAAGTCTACATCATCTGCATATGCTAACAACTGAGTCACACCATTTAATTTTAGTCCTTCTTTAGTTTCTTTTACCTTCCTAACAGCATATTCTAAGGCAAAATTAAAGAGCAATGGAGATAATGCATCTCCTTGTTTTAACCCATCATGAATTGTAAATTTGTCAGACATATTAATACCTACACGAATTTTACTTTCTGTTTCACTGGTGCATATTTTTATCATACTAACAAGCTTCTTAGGTATTCCAAACTCTACTAATATATTATATAATTTATCTCTTTTGACCGAATCATATGCTTTTTTGAAATCAATGAATAGCTGATGGACATTTTGATTATATTCCCACTTTTTTTCAAGTGTCTGTCTGATGTGAAAAATTTGATCTGTAGTTGATCTGTTACGTTTAAATCCACATTGATAATCACCTATAATTTCATTAGCATATGGGGTTAGTCTTGTTAAAAGAATGTTAGACAATATTTTGTATGTTGTTGAGAGTAGAGAAATTCCACGGTAATTATTGCAGTTCATTTTATCACCTTTTTTAAACACAGGAACAATTATGGATTCTTTCCACTGTTGAGGGATTTCTTCTTTATTCCATATTAAACAAATTAATTTATGAATTTGACATATTAATGAATTTCCACCATATTTAATTAACTCAGCTGGTATTAAATCAATGCCAGGTGCTTTGTTATTCTTTAGCCTTTTAATAGCATCTTTAACTTCAGTCAAGTTAGGTTCTGGAACTAAAGGTTCTGCTGTGTGTACTTCATTTACTTCTGATTTATCTCCTACATGGACATTTAAAAGGTCATTAAAGTAGTTCTTCCATCTATTTAGAATATCGCTTGGGTCAGCTAGAAAATCACCGTCTTTATCTTTTATCAAGTTTACTTTAGGTTGCCACCCCTTTCTAAACTCCTCATGATTAACGAACCTTATTTATTCTCACCACGCAATGGGTAAAATATCTGGAGCTTTATCCCACTTTCCGGAAAAATATTTCGTGTTTCTGCTACTTTTGACTTTTGTTGGCATGATATCCCGGATCACTTTTACGAGACGAGACGAGACAAAACGAGACGGGACGAGACGAGACAAACGAATATTTTCGAGACGAGACACGAGACGAGACAGCATTTTCACGAGACGGGACGGGACAGACCAAAGTCTCGTCTCGTCTCGTCTCGTGGGCAACACTAATTAATTGAGAGGTTCACAACACAAGTGGCTAACTCCACTTTTCATGAAAATTGAGTTACATGCATAACTCAGAATCTGAAGTATCCACGTTTCAGTGCTAGAAGTAAGTATCTCCTAAGTTTGAAATTCTTGCTCATAGAGGCAATAGTTAAACATAGTACTAAGCTATCTAAATGTGTCGTTTTCTCAAAACTTTCTTGAATGAAGTTACGGCACTTGTGCTTTTAACCCTCAATTGTGATGACTAAAACAATCCCGTTGGTTTATATTCACCGGTAGGCGTAGTGGTTGCGTCGTCGCCTTGTAATTAAGGGGTATAAGGGGTGACCGACCCTTTCTGAAGACCTAATATGAACCTCACTTCCACTTCCCTGGACTTCATTTTGCGCTACACCTTTTCTCTCATGTCAGTCTCTTCCCTATACCGTCTTTTTATTTCTCCTTCCACACCTTTTCTCTCTCTGTCTTACCTTCTATTTCTCCTTCTACATCTTTTCTCTCACTATCTCACCTTCTACTTTTCCTTCTCCTTCTACACCTTTTCTCTCTCTATCTTACCTCCTATTTTTCTTTCTCCTTCTACACCTTTTCTCTCTATCTCACCTTCTACTTTTCTTTGTCCTTCTACACCTTTTCTCTCGCTATCTCACCTTCTACTTTTCTTTGTCCTTCTACACCTTTTCTCTCGCTATCTCACCTTCTACTTTACTTTGTCCTTCTACACCTTTTCTCTCTATCTCACCTTCTACTTTTCTTTGTCCTTCTACACCGTTTCTCTCTCTATCTCACCTTCTACTTTTCTTTGTCCTTCTACACCTTTTCTCTCTCTCTATCTCACGTTCTACTTTTCTTTCTCCTTCAACACTTCTATTTCTCTGTCCCTTTTCAAACTCTCTTCGAGAGACAAAGAGGAGAGAGAGAGAGTAAGTAAGTTCCGCTACTCTTTCCTCTCTTCTGAACTGGAATATGTTTTTCCAACTCTACGTACCCATCATTTTGCCCTACCCACGCTTCGCCACTACTTTACATCCAATATAACAGGATCAGTTGTGCTATTGTGAATGTGTTCTCGACTTGAGTCTGAGACAGTTGTCCAATTTCCTTCGACCTTCCTGCAGGAGATAAGCACTCGAGGCTCTCCCTGTCTTTTTAGTCTTTCTCTCTGGGAAAGTTACTACAGAGTCTTCCACCTATTGATTTGCTGTCTTTGGAAGCTCAATGTCCTGCCGTAAAACGGTTGATGACGTCAAACCAATTTGCGAACGCTGAGGTCAGTGACGGTGATTGATGGTTCGGATATGATGGGAAAAAGAGCCTCAGCGCCGGTTGCCAGCTAGCTAGATATTTCACCATTTTTTTTTTTCACTTTCTTAAAATCATTTGTCCTTTTAAGTATATTGAATGTGGTGTCATATAGATTGCGCAATCACAAATCACGGTGAGTGAACAGGACTTTTCGGAGAGGGCAACACGGGAAACGAGAAGTGTTGCCAACCCAATAAAACAGATTGTCGTACTTGTTCAATTGACTTACCACACTGGAGACTTCTGGCTATCATTGAAGTCTTATACCACGTTGGAAAAGAAGTTTTCGTATGTAATCTACTTATTTATGTCAATTTTTCTTGTGGTGTCTTCAGGGCAACACTCTTTATTTTCAATTCTCCATCAACTACCTCGGTTCATCAAGACACACACACACACATCAAACACTTGACAGAATTCGTAAATAAAGCGTAATGACTAAAGTAGCAGTGTTTACTATTTGCAGAAAGGAAAATCCTCATACACTCCCCCCTTCCTTTTGTTTAAGCAAACTCCATATACCCGGGTTTCCAGACACCTCGGCTTGGCTAGAGTCAATGGCTTCCCGAAGAATGAGCTCGAGTAGTCGTAGGAAATATTTCAATTTGATGCATTTCATAACTAAGAACCCCACTCCAAAAGTATAAGAAGTTTTTGCATTACGTACAGCGCATATGTAGAAATGCGAGTCGTGTGTGTGCATAAACATAGTACACTCACTTCTCTGGAGTTATTTTCCGGAACCGCGATTGGAATAAAAAGTTTCGCAAGGGCGTTTTAAAGTGTGTCCACGTCAGGAAGCGATGTTGAAACGCCGTCCACCTGCATGCAACTTGTCAGAACAGGACAATTTGTCATGTGTGTTGGGGCATATGAGCTGCTGTTAATCTTGTTTCTTTCTGCGTGCCATCCGCCAATTGCTAATGCCTATGAGCACGAGGTTAATGTCTGATTGGGACGCTTCGAAACAACATAATACATATATGGATAACCGTTGATTCTTATTTTAAGGTTTCTGATGAAGAAAGAGGAGGGGTACTCTGAAAGTTCTGTAGTCTTTGTAGTTGAAGTCCTGATTCGAACACCAGTTCGGTTTGTTTGACAGCTCGAGAGGAAGCCGATGGTTTTTCCGAAAACCAATGTTTTCACTTTTGCCTGCAATGTTTAGACATCCATCATTCACTGTGACGTTATATTTTCAAGGTCTCCTCCACATTGTATTAAGACATAGCACAACAAAACATAGCAAAGATAACACAACAGCAACCTTACGTTATGATTAGACCTCGGATTTTTAGGTTCTAAAAAGTGTGCTTTTAGGTTCCTAAAATAGGCTCTAAAATTCTAAAATAGGTTCTAAAAATTCTAAATTAGGTCCCTAAATAGGCTCTAAAATTCTAAAATAGGTTCTAAAAATTCTAAATTAGGTTCTAAAAATTCTGAATTAGGTTCTAAAAACTTGAAATTAGGCTCGAAAAATTCTGAAATAGGTTTAAAAAAGACTTAATTTGGTACAAAATTCCTCAAAAATACTGATTAGATACAATCGTTAGAAACAAAATTTCACAAGAACCGTAATAACCAAATATTAATTTTCTAAACAAATTTTTATTTCGTCATATCATTTCCAAAATTGTCAAATTATTATAATACTGCACTTGTGATGTTAGAAGAAGTTACTTGTTGAATACGTATGCATAATTTGCTGCTCAATATCAGGGTGGCTACTCACTTGGAATTCCTTGAATTCCGGGAATTACACGTGAATTATTGGCTCCGGAAATTATTCATGAAGTTCGGCAAAACATGAAAAAAAGATACAAGTGGATCTTTTCTCTATTCCAATTTTTTCTCCGTAGACATGAAAAATTGCAACCTTTATTAATCCAAATCCCATTAAATTTATACATGTTTATAAATGCTCTGAGACAAGTTTTTTTGGAAAGTTCGCCTTGAAAACCAGGAATTATACTTGAATTTTATCATGGTTCTAGTGACCACCATGAATCTTTTTGCGTTATCCACACTCAAACTCCATCTTTTGTCTGTGAGGTTGATTTCATGTGCTGAAAATTATTTTTCAAAAGAAACATAGTAGTGCAAATTTGAATACTGAAACATTACTTCGCAAGCCGTGAATGCCAAAAAGGACCAAACTGACACGAGAGTGAGCAAGGCTGCACAGATCAGAAGTTTGCATTTGGGACCGTGCAGGCTGTAGAGACGATTGGGTGCCAAAACTGAGAATTTGGAGTAAACAACAAGGACAGTAAACGGTCCTTGCCCCCTTCCCGCCCCCGGGCCAAGACAGTTTACTTTATCTTAGTAGGCAAGGCTTAGCATTAAGAATCTATAGTGCAGTGGTAAAAAGTAGGGGGGAAGTAGTGCCTCCTTTCGCTGCAACTGTCTGCAGGTAACAGTGACGTCAGACAATTTTTTTGTTTTGTTTTTGAGGGAAATCGACAGAAAACATGTTTCAAACACGCCAGTCATTGAATTATTTCGCCACCAAACTTAGTAAATACCTCTGTGAGATATAAAAATCCTGTAAAACCTAAAAAAAATATGAAAGCCTAAAAAAAATTTTTTTTAGGCACATAAAGCTAAAATAGGTTCTAACAAGCAAAATAGGTTATTTTAGGCACTATAAAACTTCGTCAGTTGTTGAGTTTTTAATGAAACGCTGATATAACTTATTTCTTATTTACCTGCAAAGGAAAAAATAGGTTAAAAACCTAAAATCCGACGTCTAGTTATGATATCTCTAAAGAAACTGAATTGGCAACATTTCATTTACTCCACGTGGTCTTGACAAGTTCTGTCGGTTCCTAAAACGGACGCTATTCAAATATATATATATAATACAAATGCGACACCTAGGTCCTGAAATGCTCGCTTCCCTGCAAGGCATTGTGTGTGTTGCCTAACTTTACCGCGATAAGAGGAGTTTAATAGCAATTTTTCAATAGAAACTTCTACCAGTGCCGTAGAGTTAGGCAACACACATTACGCCTTTGCAGGGAAGCGAGTATTTCAGGATCTAGGTATCCTACTATTATTGCCGGTGACTGGAACGTTAATCAGAATGTGTGGAATACGAGTCACGTCCCTTGGTCGCGAATTCTGTCTATACCACAGCGGTACTTTGTGAAGTTGCTGTTTCGTTAAAATGGTACTTTGTGTATGGGTATCAGAAGGCTCAGTCATTATGATAAGCCAGGTTAGGCAGAATTTTTTTCTAAATCACTATGGCTGAGCCGATACCACTCTGAACCGATACTCTTACCGATTCCCACTAATACCGATAAAATTAGTTCAAATTATTTATCAATATCAGTGTGCATCAATTTACCAAGAAAATTGCTTTAGAATATTCAATAATTACCTCAGAATATTAAAATGAATGTAATCACAAAATACAGTTTTTCGTGCAAAATTGGTGCAGAATAAAAAGAATGTTTGAATTTTGCATAATTTCCCGGATACCTAATTAGACTCCGCAAAAGACCAAAATGCCAGGAAAGTATCGGCTGGTAGATGAATTCCAACCGATGCTCTCCGATACCAATATTTGCTCAGCGATACTACCATAAACCATTATGGTAAACGTAACAAGGACAAGAAAATGAAAGACAACCAATCAGTGGCTTGCGACTATTGCAGCCAGTGGCCACATAATACACAACGTTGTCTCAAAGAAATGGGAGCATCCGACGTGGGGAGGGGAGGGGAGAGATACCACGTAATCAGTTGACAAGGTGAAAGTGCTGCTCGAGGATGGTACACGAAGAAACCGCGTTCCAGTAGACTGAGTGGCTTCCCTCGCACCAGCGACTAAACGAGAGGCAAAAATGAAAGCACGTTGCATGTGTGCTTGTAACCGCTGTTTCCTTCTTTTTTTGCACTTTTCCCTTGTGCCACCTTGAGATGATGGGACGAGATGTGAAAGAAGCAGACTCCAGTTGAAGATTCGGCGCTGTGTTTGCAAATCAAATTGGCAAAACTATGGAGAACTTCAAAATTTTGCTAGCGGAAGTGAAGAATGTTGCCTGACTCTTTCTTGATGAGAATAATATAAGTTAGTCGCTTTGTCCAATAGTCTTCAGCGTCAAGTAATGTATTATTCAGGGTCTAACTAGTCATGGGGATGTTGTGTTTTCAGTATAATCTCGCATCTATGTAGAACAAAGATAAGTGTACTCAAATTGTCCACCATTACATCATTTTTGTCTTACCTGTGGAACAACCCCGCTATAGAACCACAAGTATTAACGAAAGTCCTAAGATATAGTGGAACCACGAGCAAAACAACCTGCGCAGACCCGAGACTACGGTGCACCGTATACCCCCGCGAGTAGGGGAGGGGGTGAGTAGACCATGCTTCCTTATGGCCCGAGGTGGAGGGAAGAAGGGAAAGCTGCACGGGGACTTTTCGTCCCAAGGTTTTTTTTCCTTGTGGTCGATCTATAGTAGGGTAAGAAAATTTGCGTTCACTGTCTTGTCGACTGTACCAGGATAAACACACTGTGGTCGCAATGGGTGAAGCAGGTGACTCTTTCTGGACTGATATGAATAGTATGGTGGTAGTATACCATGTACCGTAACAGAGGGCATCACATTGCGTGGAAATAAGAATATAAACTGGGCTGTCTCTTTCGTGCGTGCCGTGCGAGTATGTGTTCCTTCTATTAGAGGAACAGTTCCTTCACAGACTACTTTTGTGATGACTGACTGTGCCTCTGATTTTAGCTAGCCTAATGCAGATGGATGCACCACGCTTCTGCCCCAGGCACACATTTAGTAGAGATTAAATGAATCCCAGAACCGCTCCACGAAGAGATGTTGCTGGAAAACTTCCATCCTGAAATCATCCACCCCGGGAATCAAACCGAGGTTTCCCTCGTGGCATTCAGACGCCCTACGGACTTTACAACCGCAGCTCGATACACACACACACACATACATACACACATACATACACACATACAGGGTTAGTCAAAAGTATCGGGACAGGCCAGTAATAACGAGATGCGTGGACGGAGCAAAATCACATGTTGCAAGTGGGTATTGGTGCGGAAACTGCATTGAATAGGGGTGTGGCCATCATGGCAGCCATCTTGGATTCCGCCATATTGGATATCACACAATATTTTCAAATGGAAAGGGGTATGTATGACACATCAATTTAGGCTAGAATTGTCCCACAAACGACAATCCGAACTCATTTTTGACCTAGCGCCATTCCTGGAAGAGACAGGGTGTGCTACGTTTGACTGCAAAAAATTAGATTTGTCTGAGAGAGACGTTTGGACGGAGGAAAATCACATGTTGCAAATTAATATTGGTGTGGAAACTGCAATGAATGGGGGTGTGGTCATCATGGCAGCCATCTTGGATTCCGCCATATTGGATATCACACAATATTTTCAAATGGAAAGGGGTATGTATGACACATCAATTTAGGTTAGAATCGTCCCACAAACGACAATCCGAACTCAGTTTGGACCTATCGCCATTCGTGGAAGAGATAGGGATGGTGTGCTACGTTTGACTGCAAAAAAATGAGATTGGTCTGAAATTATTGTTTACTGTATTCCTGTGGGTAACTGTACACTGGAAGTTACAGAGAGCATGAACAAGAAAACATGACATTGAGTTACAGAATGCATCAAAGCAAGGGCTCAAACTGCTTCCCGTCGACTGTCTGACAATATGCCAACCGATCGTAAAAACTGCAAAGTGCACGTTGCAGCATATCCCGAGAAAGTCCTCTTGTTTCGTCCACAATGCGATTCCGTAGATCATTCAGGGAGTGTGGTTTGGTGCGATACACTTTGTCCTTCGTGTGCCCCCATAGAAAGTAATCCAGGAGTGATAGATCGGGAGATCTTGCAGGCCATTCGATCATACCTCGTCTTCCAATCCATCGTTGTGGAAAGGTTTCATGTAAGTATTGTCGAACATCCCGTCCATAGTGTGGCGGCGCTCCGTCCTGTTGGAACCAAACACGATTAAAGTCCTGTGTGGACACTTGGATGGCAGGGGCAATCTGTTCACGAAGCATTGTCAAATACTTCTCACCAGTCAGATTGCCGTCAATGAAGAAAGGGCCAAGAATGATGCCTCCCATCATTCCTACCCAAACATTCAGTTTCTGTGGATACTGCGTATGATGTTCCATCATAAAATGAGGGTTTTCATCGCTCCAATAGTGACAGTTATGTCGGTTCACCTGCCCGTTTAACATAAATGTCGCTTCATCAGAGAATACAATGTCATTGAGGTGAATACTATCGTTATCTACATTTCGCATCATTACTTCGTAAAATTCAATACGGCGATCAAAATCATCTTCCGTCAGTTCGTGCACTAAACTCACTTTGTAGGGTTTAAACTTACTGCGCACTAAAATTCGTTGCACTGAACTCTGGGAAATGTTCAGCTTGTTGGCAACGCTGGTTGTCGATGTATGCGGATTTTCCACAAAAGATTGTAACACATCTAAAGAAACTGCCTCGTTGCTACACGATTTCGTCCAAACGTCTCTCTCAGACAAATCTAATTTTTTGCAGTCAAATGTAGCACACCCTGTCTCTTCCAGGAATGGCGATAGGTCAAAAATGAGTTCGGATTGTCGTTTGTGGGACAATTCTAACCTAAATTGATGTGTCATACATACCCCTTTCCATTGAAAATATTGTGTGATATCCAATATGGCGGAATCCAAGATGGCTGCCATGATGACCACACCCCCATTCATTGCAGTTTCCACACCAATATTAATTTGCAACATGTGATTTTCCTCCGTCCAAACGTCTCTCTCAGACAAATCTAATTTTTTGCAGTCAAACGTAGCACACCCTGTCTCTTCCAGGAATGGCGCTAGGTCAAAAATGAGTTCGGATTGTCGTTTGTGGGACAATTCTAGCCTAAATTGATGTGTCATACATACCCCTTTCCATTTGAAAATATTGTGTGATATCCAATATGGCGGAATCCAAGATGGCTGCCATGATGGCCACACCCCTATTCAATGCAGTTTCCGCACCAATACCCACTTGCAACATGTGATTTTGCTCCGTCCACGCATCTCGTTATTACTGGCCTGTCCCGATACTTTTGACTAACCCTGTGTATATATATATATATATATATATATATATATATATATATATATATATATATATATATATATATATATATACAGTCCTTTTTTTCTGTGTGTATACACATATATACAGAGTTCTGTTTTCTCACACCAGGAAAATGATCCATTTGTTACAATCTTGCAGTCGTAACGTTTTCCTGATTAAAGATAGGTTGAAAAAAAATTCACCATTGCATTTCACATGAAATTCTAGCCTGATTTGATATATCACATCTCCCCCATCCCATTTAAATAAATTTGAGTTGAATTCAATATGGCGGCCATCAACATGGCGGACGTCCGCTTGGAACACAACAATACATGGTTCCTCCTAGGTCTAACCTGTTCCTATCATGACCAATTGTACCCAGCCTAATTCCTTTACATTTTATAGGGGGTGTTAAGGGACTTTTGAATCACCCTATATATAGTATACGCACACATACAGAAATATAAATGGGAATAAATTAATCAATAAGGGCTTCCCCGATGGCGTAGTGGTAACGCTGGCGCCTTGTAATCGAGGGATCCCGGGTTCGATCTCTGGTGGAGGCGCATAGTGGTTCGAATCCTAATTTAAACTGTAGGTCCAGTCCAGATTTGCCTACCTGTGCATAATGTGGACTTATAACAAACTTTCAATAAATATATATTTCCACTTTTAAAATGTATCTCAGCGGATCATCACTTCCAGCATCAGAATAATATAATACTCTGGAAACAAATGTCGAATATATTTATTGTCCAACTATCCTTGGGGTGTGCATCGTACTAAATAATGTGGAAAAGTTGTGCATATGGAACATCCAAAGGACCTGCTAGAAAGTGTTGAGATCTGAGGGGGCGGAGAAAGGTCCTCGGACGGGTGGGTGAAATTAAAGCAAAGGGGGTCCACAGCCAGAAAGGGGAACGACCTTGTATTATTTTACACGTAGGCTAGGCAGTCCTCATAGACTATCCGTACGCAGATGACGTCACATCCTCCGTCGGCCGCGCTGAATAAAGTATGAGCAAGTGAATGGGCAATTTAGGCCCCCATACAAAGCGTTGCCCCGATGTCCACCCTAGACGTTCGACAGACGGGGCCTGTGAAACGCCTCGCAAATTGGGCTTTTTAATGAGTCGTTTGTTTCCGTCTCTGGTGTTTTCATTTCGGTTTGGGTGCGGGAGAATTATTACTGCCGACTTGCCGGAAGTCTATTCTTCGTGCTGTGCATAGCTGTGGCAACGTCAAGTAGGCGCTCTCTCTCTCTCTCTCTGTCTTTGTGTGTATGTGCGTGCGTGTAGGAGGTGTGCTTCTATTTTTTCTATTGCTAGTTAGGGATAGCCAAATTGTATCCGGATATCGAATAATTTTCTGTGCGGATTATCCAAATTATCCGGATATATTATCCGAATGTGTGCATTATTTGGACAGTTTGATCGTTTATCCGTTTTACGAAATATCCACATATTCATTTCTTCGCCATTTTCGTATTTCACTGTACGGGTTTTCTGCAAATCCTTCCATCAGATCTGTTCTATCCGGATACACGAATTATTCATATTATCGGATAATTTTAGTATAGTTTTCAATATCCTAACTAACTCTCTAGCCTTCTTAAACCCGAAGGTTTATGGCTGCAGCAACGCAAGCACAAGAGGTTATGTATCTATTCGTTATTTTGATTTTAATTGTTCAATGCATGTTTAATAAAAGTTATACTTAACTTTTTTTCTTCTTTACAGGTAAATTTCCTGCACTGTTAGATGAGTGGTTTAGCTGATCTGGGTGATATGTAGGTAAATAGCATTACTTTATCCCTAAATAACTGTTTTTTTCTGTCTGTGTAGTACGGAAAGTGTTGTTAAACCGATTCCGAGTCGGAAAAATGCATTTTTATTTCTCAGTTGGCAGCAGTTACGGGGAAAATACGGATCAGTGGGTCAATGTGTGAAAGTTGCAAGTGCTTTTATGGGATGGAAAGGCGCGGAATGCAATGAAAAGAGGGGAAATAAGAAATGCTTTATCGATGCATGAGCGGAGGAAAGGGGGAATGACCATGCAAGTCGTAAATGGGCAGTTTTCATTTCTACACGTTGCTGCGTTGTTGTCACGTGTATGATTTATCTCAATGTGAAATTCCTCAGATTTGTCAGCAAGCAGAATTCATGTGAGGAACGATGTGGACCCAATCAGTAATCCATGTAGATTTTTTTTATATTGGGAAGCTGAAGGAGAGATTTTTTATTGGTAAAGATGAAGTTTTACCCAAAAATATTTTAAAAAATTGAGTTTTGGGAGAGTGTGTATAAGTCGCTAGTTTCTATACTTATGGTTGGTTGTACAGTCATGGACACTTCTGGGTTTTAACGATCCTATTTAAAGTAAACTGAGTCATTGCAACCCAGTAGTGTCCGTGGCTGTACAGATTTCATAGCAAAGGTCAGGGACCATAGCCTTATACGTATAAGGGGAGGGTTTAGTAACCAATTTGTACTAATTATGGAATCAAATATACACATCTGAAAATTGGTCAAGACACTACATTGGTTGAAAAAGTTTTGAAAGTTATTAATACTGCATGCAAAGTGAGTGTTTTAAAAATAAATGCCAATTCTAATAATGTTAAATGTAAAGATAATATTATTAGGGTTGATATAATTAATGTACATCAATCCAATATTCGCATCCAAATTGTGTGTAGAAAGTTCTATTGGTTATAATTACAAGTTATTATTCATAATAAATAAATAGTAACAATTAAATTGTAACTATGAAATTTGTACCATCCTTGGGCTCTTGTACTTTGAACCTCACAAATTTTTCCATTATATATTATATTGTACCATATATGTATATAGTATGTTATAACATTGTATATACACACGGCCATGTCAGGGGTAGATATTTCTGTCATACTTTACTGGAATCATGAGTTCGCTTTCCCTTTTCGCCCCTTCATTTTTTCTTTGCCTGCAGTTGCTGAGATGTAGTAATCGACTTGGAAAACTTACGATTTAATATTATGTTGCAAATGTTGCCTTCTTCTGCTTTCATATTCCAATCGTCTGAGAATCTTGATCTCCTTAAGAAGCTGCTGCAGTCTCTCTCCCTCTCTGTCCTTTGCCACCATCCTCCAGTTCTCAATGCCCACGTAGCGTCGTTCGTCTCTTCATCTATCCATTCTTTCTCTCTGCGATTCGATGAATTTTTCGACGTTATTTTCCCCAGTACTCACTCGCCTTCTCAAAAAACAAATCCTGTACAGCATTAAAATAATAAGTTTCAGTCGATATTTATTCTCAACCTTTATGCGCGATTCAGAACTCGAACAACAGAATTGTCAAATTAATGAAGTGCTTTGGACTTCAAAGACTCGTCCATGTTCATTACAAGAGAAGATTATCAGCACAACTTTTGTTCTACTCAAAACCTGATTTGTATTACTTACACAACTTTCAAAGAGAATCATGACATTTTGTTCCTCCATTGCAAAATTAATGGGTATGAAAAAGTCTAGCTGAATGAAGAATTTAGTTACATACATATATACAAAAAACTTTTTGTTGTAAATTATCAATTGGAAGTATTTTAAGGAAATAAGCTTGTTTGCGAGAAATGAATTTGAGTCGGTCAAAAAGGACATTTACTGTAAAGAGAATCTCAAATAACAGTTTTAAAAAATGACAATGTACAAAAGTATGACAAAGAACCTTACTCCAAAAATGTGACCAGACTTGAAGTACCTATACGTCGCTACCATTGTCAGATTTGCTTTGTATTTTTGGCTACACACGCGTAAAAAAGCGATGAAAGTTAACAGAAATTGCAACATTCGCGCTAAAGACAAGTTACTAAGCATAAAAGATATGTTTAGCATGTTAGTTGATGCATTTTTATAACCACTTTCTGGCAAGAATCACCTTTTTTTCGGTGTTTTCGAAAACTTCAGGTCCCGACTTGTTGTTGTACCAGCACCACTTGGATGAAACCTTATTGGCTCGTTGGTCACGTGATTCGTTTAGTCAGCATCTGAAGTCGATTGTAACCATGTCTGAATTGTGTGTTGTGAAGTAGCCATGCTTATTGTAGGAAGGTTACGATATCGATATTTCATGGTGTACACTTCTCACCACGTGCATTAGGCCCATCCTTTTTCACTCCGGTTTGAAAATCAAAATGCAAACATATTTTGCTCGTGCATGACGTTGTTTATGGAAGAAGTTTGCTCCTAATAGATATTCTGCATGCAACAATGCTGAATCGTGTGACGTTCTGGAAGATTTATTTGAATTCTAGGTTTCAAAACGGCCTTTACGTGAGTTAAATTGCCGTAAACAGATGCGCGTACCAGTAGAGTGACTACAAAACAATTTAACCGTGTCCAAAGAAGAGTAAATGACGTTATGCTTCGTTGCTGTAGTGTGGTATTATAGGCGGTTAGAACGTGTTGTTTTTTTTAGATTCCTTCGAATTTTCTTTTTCTTGTTGCTTCTTAATTACGTTTTATGTGGAAAAGTATGGATGTGAAGGTAATAGTATTCATGCGTTTAATATTATCTGTACGACTGAGTTAGCCGCTTTGATTATACATTCACTGTATCCACATCTCTTGCTTGCATAGTCTATATCAATACCGTGTTCCTAGTAGTTGTAACGTTGTCGCCTTGTAATCGAGGGGTGGAGGGTTCGATACCCGGTAGAGGTACATAGTGGTTTGGAGCCCACTTTCAACTGTAGGTCCAGTCCCAATTAGCCTTACTGTGCATAAAGTGAACTTAAAAACTCAATAAATATGTTTTAGCAATGTACAATATGTCCCCTACTCATAGCGTTTCTCTGATAGTATATTTGTTAACGCTGTTGTCTTATAACTAAACGTCCAGGTTTCGATGTCGGACGGGAGCGCGTATCTGTGGCCCTGCTGTACACGGGTATATCTGATGGGGCTACAGCCCCCCTTTCAAAATGTTGAGACAATCAAAAAAATTCAAATAAAAACAGTGAAGAACTTGGGAAAAACCAAAATGCTAAATGCAACCCCCTCACAATGTCCCCAGATTGTCATTTTTGTCATTGAACAACTTTTAAAACAAAGGTTATAAATGGTAATGAAGAAATAGTTTATTATACATAGCGCCTCCCCCCTTAGCAATGTAATATCCACCTTTACAATTCCAGCCCCCCCTCTAAAAATATACTGCTCACGCTAGTGATCAGTGGTTTTTCTTTCACTTTAAAATTACACCCATGTTGCTGTTGAAGGGAATGTAAAGCAACCAACATTGGTCTCTTAAAGAAAGAAAGAATGAGCTATGACCAGTATGGTTGTTGAGTGGTGGTTTTCGAGATTGGTGATCTACCACATAACCCCATAAAAAATAGTACAGTTCATGATTATACATGAAAATTACAAACACTACATGAATGAAATAAAGAGAACTCACAGAAAATACCTGCTACACAAAGGAAAGACATGCATACATGTGCATGTATAACCAGACTTTTTCATTTGGGTGATGTAAGTTCGTTTTTAGAGGGGGTGTAATGGTATATTTAGAGCGAAAATTACCATAAATTTGGGGTGTTGAGGAAATTTGCGAGGTTAATGGGTGTTGGCGCGTGTGGATAAATCATTGTATGTAAATAAATGACAGAAATGATAAAATTATTACTAGTTAGTTTCAGTGCAGTTGAAGATAAGGTTGTTTCTAGTAATTCACGTTATTTTTTAATCGCATCTGATCGTTACTTAATGAATCATACTGTATGTTGCGAACACGTTCTGCAATTTTGCTTCGTTTGGAAGTGCATTCCAGGTTCTTTGACGCAGTTTAACTGAACGAAGATAGACAAGTGTTTCTAATATCGTCCAAGGAGGCTTTCGATGAAATTTTTCATCCCATTGAAGCGCAAGTGATCTTGAAAGAGGTCCCCAGGGTCGAGAGGCGATGAGCAGCGGCGAAGGATCCGGTTCTGGAGATTGCCAGTCGCTCTCGCAACGGTCCGTTGCGTGTGGCGCCGTGACATACGCTCAGTCACGCGAGGAAAAGTTATAGGAAAGTGGGTTCGAGAGGAGACACCACCGTCTTTTCTCTTTCATCTGCTTGTTCGCTTTGCTGCGGCACCAGAGCTACGATGTTGGAGCTTCGTTTGTAACTATGTAATCCACGTTTTGCCAGTCAATATTGGTTTGGTTTATTTTAGTTTGCTTTTCTGCAATTTTTTGGCTAATCACGATGAATTGGATGAATGGAGATGAGGACAGCACGCAAACAAACCCCACAGAGAATTGATTATACCTAGCTGCGAGTCCAGACGCCATAGCCTCGTCAGTGTGCAAAATGCAGTCCAGGGTCTACGTAACTGAACGATGATTGGCAAATTCATGATAACTTCAAGAAGTGTTTTTTTGTAGGGGCAACACTACTATTGTGAGGTTGACACCTGGGTACCTGTGAATAACCGATTTCACATGCAAGTTAAGTCTTGATGCTCGTTGAACAACGGTTTAGTGGATGGTGACAGATCAGGAAAGCAGATAATTTCAAGAAAATTACAATTACAAATATAGTAATCAGGTCTCCCCCGATATAATATCATATCGTGAAGTTTTCAAATTATTGTATGCTACATTCTGTCTTATTAAAACAGGGCTTAAAATTAATGAATATATAGGTCTATGACGCTATAGAGCATTTGGCTCTTTTAATCGACGTCTTCCTGGAAACGACTGGCCAGTGTGTTCACCTGATCTTAATCCTACGTTTGTCTAGCAGGGGAAAATGTACCATTAGTCTGGCTGGGCGTGTTACAGAATAGCGCACCATTCTTGTCGATTTAATTAGGCTATTTTACGTCGCTTTTTTACCACGTTTGGCTAATCGCGCCGATGTACGGTGATGAAATGTAACAATCACAAACATATAGGGACCAACACGAGCCCCACGAAGGATTATACTGGTCGTGAGTCCAGACGCCAAACCTCGCTAGTCTGCAAAAGGTAGTCCAGGAAGGTTGACATTTAGGTGTCTGCGGAAATGGTCACCCCTTGCACCAAACTTTTTTAAAAGCATCGATGGATAAAATTTATCGATTTGTTTATTGTACCGGCACAGATGTGATACATCCCTCAACTGTGCCAGACTAGATTCGTCCACCCACATGAATACACGTGTGTTTTGAACTATGAGGAACACCGTAAGTGTCGATTTCCAAGGAAAGTCAAGCCAAAGAGATTGGCACGTGGGAAATATACGTATGTGTGGTTTTACCATCACGGGAACAGTGTGTGCGAACAAGTCTTCGCATACCACCTCATGAGAAAAATGACAGCCGGATCGGAGTTTTTTTTTGTAATCCTCGGATTATAAAAATCGTAAACCTTAATTGAAAGTAGCTGATTATCCCATTTGGGAGGAAGAATGTTCAATTCCCAAGATGGGAGGAGAGACGGCCATTGGTAGTTGGAGGAGCGGCACAATGGAGGCTAAAAAACATAAAGTCGTGTTGGCTGTAAAGTCAAGGTTATGAGTCAGCCTTTTCCTGAACAAAACCGTCTCTTGAGCATCCAGCCCCGCCAATCAGTTTTCCCCGTCTTGAATAGAGCAGCCCGCCCCACACGACTCCCGGAGATGTCTTTTTGCCTGTGAAGTCGTGCGGAACCTTCAACCTGTAGAGTTTTAGCACCACGAACCAAAACAAGATGGTGACTTATGAAAACGCAAATTGCTCACGTTGAACCTCTAAAATGAAGACTCGAAACTCCACAGGAAATCTGGGGGAAATTGTGAGATTTACGGGGTTAGTTTCCATGGACGTCCGCAGGATTTTTTTTTTTCCAGGGGGTGGCAAGCAAGGTATTTTTTTCAAGGGGGCAAACGAGGCATATTTCCCCCCAATAGAGCGTTGCCTCCTCAAAAAACATTTGACATTGAAGTTATCAAGTTCCTGCAACACCCTTGCAATTATTTAACTAAATAACTGTGACTGAAAGTGAAATTAAATATGTGAGTGTAATATATAAGTTTATGGTAACATTCATTTTTCAGGGGACTGTACTCCATGTTAGTACTGATTCATAGCGCCACACTCTTTGGTGCTAGAGGGAATCTTCTGGGGTTTGAAAGTTGATTTATCTAACAGTGTTTTGTACAAGTTTTTTATTAGTTACAAAGAAATACGTCTTGTATACCAAGAAATTGATTGATTTCATGTTTTGAATCCACTTTATGCTCAATAAGGCTAATCAGGACGGGACCTACAGTTTAAAGTGGGATCCGAAACACTATGTGCCTCCACCGGGTATCGAACCGGGACCCCTTGATTACAAGGCGACGACGGTACCACTTCGCCATCGGGGAGACACTGTATGCCAAGAAAGATATATTATTTTGAATGAGAATGTCGCACATACTATTATTAATAGTAATGACTAATATTTACTTCAGGTTCATACGTATTCTGATTTTCAATACAACAATTTGGAGTTCTATAAACAAGCACTATTGTTGCATAGTTTTAAGGTTCGGCTGGTCCTTTAACTGACGCCAGGGCATTTGTTTTCGATTTGTTCTCTTCTTTCGAAAAACAAAAATCTGAAAAATTATAAGTGCTTAGAATTCCTTCTTGAGCACGTGAATCTTCGTATGGTTTTATTTCGTTCTTGTCTAGGTATTATCAATAGTTTAATAGTCACGATGTGTTTTTTTTTTACAATGATACCAAATTTTAGAGATTATGCACTTCCAAGTCCATATGAATTCCGTTGAATGTTACAAATACATGTAATACATTAATGTTACACGATGTTACAATGAAAGCAAGAAACAACACACTTCAGATTCCAACTTATAAGTATACGTATTCTACCAACGTTATTTTATTTCATGAGGCACCAGTAAAGTGGAGATATTAGAAATCAATCACCATAGAGATACGGTTACAAACTTTCCTTCACATTGTCTCCTTAGGAAAAGCAGTGATGAAAGAGCAGGCGAAATGTTTGTGCAATACTCCACACTGTTTTTACCCACATTGCCTCAACTATTTAAGAAAATTTCCCTTTTCCGATTCGCTTCAATTGTTTCAATTACTCTTCTAAGAGCGTTCATACCACGATGCAGCGCATAGGGTAGAACCATGCGTTAATAATTTGTTGTGTCTGAATATCGTTGTTTATTGCTTTACGTGGGAACAAGAGCGGTTATTACGTCATGGGGGTTGCCTATCCTGTAATACTGTTCCTAGAACAGTGGCAGCCCACAGACGTACGCGCAGGTCAAGATAAGAAAGTTCCTGTATATGTGTCACGACATGTGTTTTCTTCCTAACATTTGTTGAATCATTTGGGAGATATCTGGTGTCTTCCTGTTAAACTAGGTCATTGTGCAATGACGCGGAGATAAAATTCAGAACGGCTTTTCTGAAAGTTTTTCGTGTTGGAAATACGTTGTTGTCCCTTTCTGGTTGTTTACATCAGAGTACGATGCTAGCCTGGTGGAAGGTTGTTCGTCCTCGGGAATCAAATTCCAACCGAAAGTTCAGACTAAAGCAGTGAGTTTGTTTTAGATGTAAAAGCCGAATCACACTGAACTGGATTTCCATTATGGATGCCGTAGGTGGCGCTGAACTAGCTGGAAATGATGGCTGCTAGACTGGTTTTGACGACTAGACTGTATTCTAATTGCAACTGTCTTTCTCTGCTAGATTCTGTGGAACATCCAATCAGAGCGAAAGTTTGGTCATGTGAAGATAATCTGTGAGTTTGGCAAGGAAAAGTTTTTCGTCTGTGGTTTCTGAGTGTTGATTGTTTGTGTTCGCTGTTCAATTAAAGAAAAAGTAATAGAGACAACGTGCATTAATATTTAGAAATTTGTCCAAAGCGATGAGATTTGTACACGACAAATGTAATAAATGAATCCCGCGAATCTCATGCGAATATACAAGGTGCCACAAAAGTCATCAACTGATTTTCTTAGCCTATAGCTTGGGTTTTAAATTAAACAAAGTAGTTTTTCTTGTGTTAAACTTTTATTGATACTTGTAAGTTTTATGTCCTCAATTTTTAAAGATAACATCCAATAAATTACCACAATTCGAATTGATGCAAATTTGGGCTCTTTTTATTGCGTTTTCCATGATGTTGGAAAGAATCTGCGGGGAAATGTTTTCAATTTCATGCTGAATACTGTCCTTTAGTTGCTGTAACGTCTCTGGCTTATTCACATAAACCAATGACTTCAAATATCCCCAAAGGAAGCAAGACGTCGAATGGTTTGCGGTGTAGGCGCTGGACGATTGGGAAAATGTCGTCTAAATTCTCGTTGTGTCAAGATTGCAGATAGATTATTCCTTAAAAATATTGTCACAATTTTTCCACGTTCTTGTGGGGTATACTTATTCACTTTCGCGCACAATAAATTTCGTGAGTATCTTCTATTTAACTGACAAAACAGTACTGATATAAACAACAAGATGTCAAAATAAAGGTCAGTTCAAATAGGATGTTGACTTTTGCGCCTCCTTTTACATACCAAAGTTCATAAAAAAGTTGTTGAGTACACCTTGATTACCATATCTTCTTTGGAGCCAATTTCTAGCCCATGCTTTTATTTTAATTCATTTAATTTTTAATAACAGCAGTAGCTGTTCTCCTAGAAGGTTACTCGAATCGCTCGATCATCTTTTTACCCAGTCTATTCTTGCACAATGCATTGTGGGAACAAAATTATACCGACAAGTACGGTAACGAGTATCGTGTGAGGCGAAAACTAGCTGATAAGTCAGTACCACACAACTAGTCAAAGTCCAACTAGAAAATCCAGCAGGAGATCTAGCCTCGTGTGATTTAGGCGTAAGGCAGGTTCTTTTTTGGGAGTTCCTTCAAGTCGCAGAAGTCTCTTACTGGGATACAGTGGGAGAGATGCTCGAAATTTCAGCATCCAGGTTCGTTTCTTTGGATTCCAGTTTAAATGAACGTCGCTAAGCTTTACTGGAAACTGAAATAATTTCATTCTTCTTTGTAACTGATCAGTGCTAATTGATTCATCGAGTGTTCCATATCGCATCGTATCAGCCCGATGTCCTACGTAAGTTGAGAGCATTGATTGTAATAAAACTTGAGCTGCTAATGAATTTGTTCCAAAGTGCGTCCCGTCGATTTGTAAAATGGCTTGTGCAGTGAGTTAACGTGTAGCCGTTATCATCGCTGTTGATATAAGAATAACCAATTAAGACTTTTTTGGTATTGCATTTCATTTGTTAAGCCTCAGTAGATAAGCTATTTGTTTATTTTCTTACTTTGTAGAACTCTCATACTACTGCCTGGTGGGTGTTCAGAACACCGTCCTTTGACCTCCAATTTGTTCATTTTTCTCAAATAACACCTCATTTCGCATCTACATAGTTCTGTATTGGAGATGAATGCTTTTATAATTCCACCCTTATATCCAAATCTGTGTGTTGGAAGTGATTGAGTGGAGTGGTCGTGGGGGAGTAGTGGTAACGTCGTCGCCTTGTAATAAAGGGGTCCCGGGTTCGATACCCTGTGGAGGCACATAGTGGTTCGGAGCCCACTTTCGACTGTAGGTCCAGTCCCGATTAGGCTTTCTGTGCATAAAGTTGAGGCAAAAATCTCAAACAGCAGCTACACATTTTGAGCTTATCCCGAATTTTATTTTCGATATGTGTGCACATTTTTATGAGGAACAGTCAACTAAAAACCTTAATTTGTTTTCGTTTATTATCTAGTAGATTTCTGCATGTAGATTTTCACAAGAAGAAGAATCTTTGGGATGCACGCGCCTTCACTTATGACCCTGGGCCTCCTCGATGGCGCAGTGGTAGCATCGTTGCCTTGTAATCAAGGCATCCCGAGTTCGATACCCGGTGGAGGCACATAGTGGTTCGGATTCCACTTTAAACTGTAGTTCCAGTCCCGATTAGCCTTACTGTGCATAAAGTGGACTTAAAACACCAAATCAATCAATCAATCACTTATGTCCCATTGCAAAGGTCTTTCCACCCATCTGCCTGCGAACTGAACCATCATCAGGGCACTTCTCCCTCCATTCGTAAACTTGCTGTCGTGGTAATCATGCATTGCATTTTCATTTCCCAGAGAATATCTGATGTAAATTTGATCTATATACTTTCTGCCCTACAATCTGTATTGGGCTTTTAATGTTTTCAACTGACTCTCCCTCGAATGTAAAGCGTGATTCCAAACGAGACATCTACACTAGAAGATTGCTATAATACTCAAGGATTGTATGTTCAAACACCCTTTCTTGTGTCATCGTGGAATTGGAGTTGTACATTCCTGTTTGCATAAAGTAGCACATTTTATAAGGTTGGACAGTTATAATATGTGTTACTTTATCTTAACAGGAGTGTACAATAAGGGGCCAAGTGAAATGTACTGCGTGTACCTGTTTTCTTTGCAAAGTGCACGTATCTCACGTTCGTAACTCTGTTCAGCATCGAACGAAATTCTCACAGGATTAGTTCACTGGCGAAGAAAAGCCAAGGGGAAAATGGGTCACACGGTTGTCGCTCAAATTGTTATCTTCCAGTTTCTACCGATTGTAATTGGCAGTATGTTTTACTTTACGTCATTATGGTAGGAAATGGTCGTCGAATCAGCAGCGTGCACGCTGTGAAGTTAGTTTGGCCGTGAACCCAGGGCTTAACCACTCTCGGATGGTCGTTATTTGCTCAGTAATGGTTGTGTGGTTTAATGGTTTCCTGTGTGTGGGAGTAACATGAGTGTGGCTGGATAAACCATTGAAATGTTCTTTTCTCTCCTTTTAAAAAAGGGTTTGCGGTACGTTGTACTGTCTCGAGTTGGTTTTTCTAGTGGGCGAATGGAGATTCTATTGTCCACGTATCACGCTCGCTTGGTCGTGACAATCAAAGTGGTTGATGACAGATCCTACGCAATGAGTATCGGATAATCCTGATGTGTGGAAGCCCCCCCCTCAATTATCTATCTTATCATCCTGTGTGTCCGAGAGGAATGATTACACCATTCTCATGGCTCGGCACTTCCGTTATCCAGAAACATCTGTAGCTAGAAATGCCGAAGTGACGCAGTGGCAACGTCGTGGCCTTGTAATGAAGGAGTTATGGGTTCGATACACACAGTATGTGGCACATACTGCTTCGGTCCCCACTTTAAACTGTAGGCCCAGTCCCAATTACTCTACCTGTGCATAAAAATTGACTCAACGTCAAGGTCCCGGGTTCGATACTTGGTGGAAGCACATAAGAGTTCGGATCCAACTGTAGTTCCAGTCCCGATTAGCCTTACTGGGCATAAAGTGGACTTAAAACAGCAATCAATCAATCAAAAATAGACTCAAAACTTTTAAAAAAAACTCCAAGTCTTTTGATATTTCATAAACCTTAACAGCTTGCAATTTACGGATTTATGTAATCCCTCAAAATGCTGTCTTTAGGATGGGAATAAACTATCAGTTTTAACTCATCTGCTGTCAGGGCTAGATAAAAATCAATAGCACATTCACCCAGAAACAGGGTTAGAAAAAAGGGGGATCCCCCGAAAAATGCCCTTCTCCAGGGCCGCATGCATTCGGAGGTATGCGCGCTATTGTCCCGGTGTCTTAAATTATACCGGAACATCAGTTACCCGAAATATTTACCGGATTCCCTCATAATCTTTGTTCTTTATCATTTATTTGTAATTTCCATTTTATACGTACATGATAGTGTGATTTAATATCATACTACTGTAGAATGAGGACCAATGATTATTCGGTATCCGGAAAAATCATTGCTTTACATACGCGTAGAAATTGTGTGTAGGGTTAAAACATTTGTAGTTATTCTTGTAGCCGAGGCTAAAGCTTGGAAGTGTTACGTCTAACATTAGGATTAGATGTCTGTGTAGGTGATCTTAGGAACTTTTCTGTCGATGACGCTTCATAAATGGCTCTAGAATTCATCCAGCCTCGTCACTTCTGTGGCCGAGATCTAGAACATGTGGAGTTCTACCCTT
Source organism: Lepisma saccharinum (assembly GCF_977018435.1). NCBI lineage: Eukaryota > Metazoa > Arthropoda > Insecta > Zygentoma > Lepismatidae > Lepisma > Lepisma saccharinum. Next base: position 2,582,724 of record NC_139232.1, read on the forward strand.
TGTCCACGAAAGTTCAAGGAAAGCGCCGCGTGCGATGCGGTCGTTGAAGCGAAGTTAAAAGCGAAGTAGCCAATTGAGGTCACGAAAGGTCAAACGTGCTCCGAGAGCTGGGTCATGTTGATCGAACGTCGGCCGTGTTGATTCCCCCAACCTCCACGCCACGGCGCGCGCGCTCCCGAAGGTTCCTTCCCGGGCGAGGCTTCCTGGCAGGCGGCCAGGATCGGGGAAAGGGAGCGAAACGACCCAAGGCTGGCTGCAGCCGGGGCCCAGGAATGGCGGGGGGCCCGGCCTGAAGCGACTGAATGAGGTCAGGAACACACAACCGTCGTGTTCCGCAGCTCCACCCACGACCTGGGATGGCGGGAGCGCTCGGCCAATCGCGGTGGGCGTTGCAGCGGTACGTGCGAATTTGTCCTTTACGCGCGTATCGATTTGCGAATACGTTCTCCCATCCACTTTTTAAAAACCAACATGTATGTATATTTACCTCCGGGCAATTATGTGTGTCATTGAGGTCTGGTCGAAGTTTTGCTTTTGAGATATTTATGTGGGCGCGCGATCAATGAACTTGCAGGGCGCTGCATGTCAAACACCTGGACGTCTTGCACTTCCCAGATAGGGCACCGCCGTGCACAGCAGTGGAGCAAGGTCGACCGACTGCCGGAAAGCTCCGTCGAAATAGGTCACTTGCTGACTGCAGCCCGGGACGTCGAATGGGGTTTACGGGGGCGGCTTTTGTCATTACAAAGCGAGAAGTTGCAGCAGTTTGAGTGTCCTCATTTGCCCGCACGTTGAATCGTTGGAGGGACAGTGCGAGAGGCACGATGTACTCTTGTTTCTAATTTGGAGTTCAAGTCCAACTTATGCAGATATACTCTGCCCCTGTAATCTCTGGAGGAAGCGAAGGGGGAAGCAAGTCTCTGCGCAAGTAGAGACTCGAGAGGGCTCGACCAGTGATCCCGCGCGAGGGAACGTGATCGCTTGGAGGGGAGGAGCGGCTGCAGTTATCAGCCTTTGCAGCAGCGTGTCCTGCATCGCTCCGCCCACTCGCTTTCTTTCTTTCTCTAACGTTATGCGCGGCCTTGCTCCACAGATTCCCGAGATAAAATGTAAGCAAGTCCGGACTGGGTGTATCTTTTTATCTCTTTCCTTCTTTCTTTCAGAGAGAGACAGAACAGAGAAAGCAAGGAAGGAGGAGACAGCTCTTCTTCTTACTCTGTCCTCTCTCTCTCACACACACACGTGAAAAAAGTAAAGTAGGATTCGAACCACTGTGTGGCTGTATCCCTTGTTTAAGGTTCGACTGGACATTTCACAGCCCTCAGGGCGAATTTTTTGAAATTTTCTTCTCCATTCGAAAAATCGCTGTGATAAACCAAAATCTGAAAAAATTAAGTCAGCTTAGAATTTCTTCTAGAGCATTGACATGAATTTTCACTGTTATCTAGATATTATCAAAAGTTTCACGATTACGTAAGTCTATGAAACTATTGATAATATCTAGATAACAGTGAAAGCAAACTACACGAGAATTCACGTCAATGCTCTAGATGGAATTATAAGCTGATGCAATTTTTCAGATTTTGGATTACCACAGCGGTTTTTCGAATGGAGAAGAAAATTTCAAAAAGTTCGCCCTGACGGCTGTGAAATGTCCAGTCGATCCTAAGAAACAATGACGTAAGGGGCGTCCCTTTGCGAAGACACTCTAAGTGTAAACCTCCCCTTCCACGTAGTACGCCCTGGATTGCATTTTGCAGACCAGCGAGGCTCTGGCATTTGGACTCTCAGCCAGTGTAATCCTCTGTGGTTTCGAGTTGTGTTGCGATTGTCCCTTCATCCATCTCATCTCTTCATCATTCATCCTCATCTTTACGATTAGTCAAAAGTGGCAGAAAATCAAGGTCAAATCAATCAATCAATAATGTTACCATTACGACACCATCAGGAGGCCCTTTGTTTTTAATTTTAATTTCCGCTCTCCCGGTTTCACAGATAGTTTTACTTGCCCTAACCACTAGACCATTAAGTTTTCTTGCTTTTTCTATCCCAGTTTGTTCTCTCCTTCTTATTGTGTATTTTCACTTTTTCCTCTCTGTAAAACTCCCTTCTTCTCTCTCTTTCAATACTCTTGGTCTTTTCTCCACACATATATCTCGTCCCCTCTCTTCTCTTCCCTCCCCTATTTTTATCCCTGTTTACCGCCCTTCCCCTCGCCCCCTCTCTCAGAGAATTGTCCAGGAATGTTAAAAAAATCTCCAATTTAATTACATCCCCCGCAAAAAGTTTGGAGGAGCCTTATTTCATCACAACCAGACGGAACTAATGAAGTGAAGCGAGACGACAAGACGAGGTGCCACGTTATTTCAAAATCCAACTTATGTGTGAACAGTGGGTTGCTGGTGCTGATTATTATGAACCTCAGTGTACAGTGTTGCAAGTATGGTAAAATATAGTTTTAGTGTTTGGCTCTGACCGAGAGAGGAAGTTCCACATCATGAAAACTTTGATATTGAGAACTTCATTCTTGAATTTTGCCTTGTCACTGTTGCGTAACTCTCTTGTTCCGAAAATTATTTCTGTTTTGTTCGTGTCTTATCCAGGACTCGAACTTAGGTCTCCTGTCTTTGTAACGTTAATCCCATTGCCACAGAGGTTGGGAAAAGCTCCGAATAGCTGTCAGCGAACATTTGTCACTTTTGTAGGTGTGTAGTGGAACCATTCTAGTAAGGTTCGTTACCATGAGAACGAATCTTTTTGTTTTGTACTGCGTTGCCAAACATTAGGAAGCATTCAGAGCGAAGATTCAAGCTGCAGGCGACAAGCGATACGCGACAGGAGGCAAGCGACACGGGCATCTTTAGTCGGAGGGAGTTTCAGGGCCGAGCGACAGGCAACGAAGTTTCGAAATATTACCCGGAAAATATTCCCTACCTCCTTGCGCCAACCTCCTTAACGAAGGGGTTAGCAGAGCGCGCTACGACGACAGGGGTCCCGGATTCGAAACTCGGCGTGGGCATGGGTGTTCTTTGTGAGTGTTCCTTCATCAAATTTATATCATCACTCATCCTCACCTTCGCGATCGACCAAAGTGGCAGAAAAGCGATGTGAAATAAACCGAATCAATCAGTCAAACCTAACTCTTTGCTTACAGATAGCGAAAGTCCAAGTGTAACGTCTTCTGCTGGGTTGTGTGTCAGTGGAGCCGGTGTAGACCGGAATGTGCTTGCTGTCGCTTCATTCTTTTGCGGAATATTTCTTCGAGAGCTGCAGACTTGTATTCTTTTTTTTGCTTGCTAAGACAATCATTCTGTTATTTAGTGTGGGGAAAGTGTGACAAAGACACACAGTACACGTGACTTTTTTTCTCTAAAATAAATGTTCATTTTTATTTATCTAGTTTTCCGTATATCTTATCCCCCCTTCCTCACTGTGCTTCTTATTTTTTCAGTGTTTCAATTCTTAATGTTTTGAGGAATACGCTGTAATAAATAAACAGATAAAAGTGGGGTCGGAGAAAACAGGTAAAAAGTTATGGGAATGCATGAGTAGTACTCGCCAACGAAGGTTCTGGATTCGATTCCCGGGTTGGGCATTTGTGTTCCACTGTGTGTTTCCTCAAAATTTTATGTAATTGGCATTTATCTCATCTCAAAAATACGACATAAAGTAAGTGAATAGAAATATGGTTCTTACTATAAATGCTTATGTGATAGAAACGCGCGATTAAAAGTATTTGCTAAACTTAACAGCCAACAAAGTAATATAGTAAAATAAAATGCACAAAAATATTTAAGAAGTTAAGGGTTAATTTGAAGAAAGCATACTCTGATTTTCGCCAAGCCACTTGAAAATTAAGTTGTACAAGAAACGAGATGCGTCAGTAGTGTAAACATTTATTTTTAGTTTATATTTAAAGAATAATGTTGCATTTACCTCAGTAGAGTTTAACAACAAATCAAATATTGTGAACAAGAGTTTATTCTGTTTATAACTATATGCGATGCAGTATAACGCTGTTCATTTCCCGCCAAAAATTTGTGACAGTAGTGTGTACATTGACCAATCAGCTCCAATTCTATGTAGCTGAGGCTTCCTCTCATTGGCCCGCACACACTGTTATCGAAGAAAGCGCGAAGATCAAACGGAGTATGGAACGATTGAATGTGATGGGAGAAATCCCAAGTGGCGTGATAACTCGGAAACTCCAGCAGGTATGAAGATGAAACTTGTGTATACTGATCGCAGGTTCAACTGGCGGCTGGCCTACATAACTCTTATCTGTCCACCAATCGTCTTCGGGGGGTATCTCGATGAGTGTCAACAACCTCAGTTGCCAAGTAAAAGCTGTAGGGGTAACATCGCTCTCCCCTTATAAACGTTGCCAAGCGTACGTCTGTTTATTCAGTTGCTTGTTTGTGCAGTGTTTGGGTGTTTTGTGTACTATTTTCCCGTGCTTTGTGTACTATTGTACAACTTTTATCCAGTAACGGCCTTGATCAACTCTGTCTCTCCCTCGTTTTACAGTACGTTTGGCAACATGCGATGTAGCCGACGCTTATTTGTATCGTACCGCCAGCAACGTTCGGGTGCCTCGTGACACGAAAATGCCCGATGTCAGTCGAAGAGAATTCAACTGATCGCTGATTCGTTGTTTCCCAGCCGCCAGTTGAAAATGCGATCAGTATAGTGTGATAACTCTGAAACTGCAGCGGGTACGAAGATGAAACTTGTGCGTTTTTTGACAACGAATTCGAGGGATGTGTAGTTGTGACTGGTGGTTGGGTCAAGAACTGCAATGCGGAGAAAGAAGCAGCATCACTTCCCGCCTCTTCTCTGGAATAAATCGCAACCTAACCTTTTAGGGTCTTCCCGAGTGGAAGGAACATTCTGCAATTAATGTAGCGTTTCGGGCTCGTTGCCCCCTCCGCCCCTTGCCTACCTCAATGCCGAATTGTGTTTGCTACATTGAGGTTGGATCCCTTCCAAGGGCGAGCAGAAGAGAGGGGGGCGGGGGCTGGAGAAGAAGAACGGACCAGACGTAACCCCGAAAACAAGTTTCGTCTGCGCGCGAGTCGTGGTATTGACCGATGCCCTTTCAAGGGATGGGATGCGCCATCCCTGTCTGGCCCTTGCTTCTGAATGGTATTAATGCATTCTGTTTGTCTTCTCAGGCTGCTAGATAGTAGCCATCGTCAGTCCGTACGGGAGGAGAGCGTTGTAAGAGGTATTGGCGCGGGTGCATTGTCTGTCTCCTTTAATCTTGGCTGCCAGCTTTTGTTTCTCCTTCCTTTCTCCGTGTTTTCTTGTTCATTCCTCGACTTGGATTTTCTCTAGCGATGCCAAGTAGATGAATGAAAAGAATCCCTTAGTGGAGGGGGTTTGAAAGATATTTCAGGCAAAAACGCGGTTTTCAAAGGCGAGAAACTCATATTGGATGTCATACACGAACAGATGAAACTATTGTCGCCTGAATTGATTATATCCTGAACGTTATACAACTCTGTTTTACGCCTCTGCATGTAGAGGTTGCTTACATGTGAGGCGCAAAAGGAAATGTTGAAGTGAAATTTATTCTCCAGTATTATTTTTCATTGATATGGTTTATTTTACTTCGTTTTTCTGCGTCGTCGCCTTGTAATCAAGGGATCCCGGATTAGGTATATATTTTACTACATTTATCTAAATATCGTGTTTTTTTTTAAATTATGTAAGCCTTTTCAAAGCATTTTTTCCTCTTTGCACATTGAGATCCGGGACTGCAGCCCCACCAGAACTCCTCCCTAAATTCAAGCCTGTGTATAATGCAAACAGTTCTGTTTTATACACGTGTGTTTACACACACACAGAGGATCGCAAGGACTTGTTTCATGCGAGGAAACAAAACTTATTAACGTTACTGTTCTCCTGTTCACTTCCTTGTTTTCTTTGTAGGCAGTTTCTTTTTTCGAGCTTCCTTTCACTCGTTTGTCAATTTGTAGCTATTTTGCCGTCATTTGTTTCAGCTTCCCTTCCCCTCTCTCCCCCTCTTCGGGTGAGACATTTCGACGCTGGGCGGTGCGAGGAGCGGTCCTCAAAGACCTGTCTTGGCACTTGCACAGAATCAGTACTGTCGGTTGGGAGAATTGCCATAACTTTGCAGACTGTTGGGTTTGAGACGCTGTGGTGTCTGAGGACCTTTTCTCCCAAGTGCCTTCTTACATAAGGATAGGACCAAATACAGTATCGTGTACAGTAAAACCTGAAAAATACGAGTCCGGCCGTGTTGAGCAAATATCTCCTGTTTTTCAGGTCTACGGAAAGAACACTAACAAATTTCTGGAGATAAATGTTTTTCTTCTGACATGGCCAGGTCTCACTTATCACACCAAACTCAAACACCTTCTTGGTCAATCACCGTATTTCGTCTTCTGATGTCAGGCTAACTGTATTGTACTTATGCTAAGAGATTTAAACTCAACAACCCTAACCTAACCTCAAAAGCATTCCTCACTTGCGTCAGAAGATGAACTACAGCGCTTGACAAAGGTGTTTTGAGTTCAGTGCGATGACTCATGCCCGGAGTTGAAAAGCAACTTTTTTCTTCTTCTGAACTTATAAACGAATCTAAACGCAGTTGTTTTTGTTTCCCTTCTGTTAGACACAGAAAACATTGCTTCAATTTTGCATTTTTGCCCATTTTGGAAGTATATTTTAATACCTAAATTAACCTTTTAGATCACTCTTTAAACATTTTACGTTATCAACTTCACAGCAATGTTCGCACCAGTCGAACTCAGCTCTGCAACTTGCTAAAGCTCTTATCCCTCCCCATCTAAGAAAATCTCCCCTCCCCCCAAACTGCATTATGTACACCGAGACTAATCAGAACTAAACTTGAATTTTAGAAGTGAAATTCGATTCCATAGAAGAGTTCTCCTGTGGGAGTTAAAATCCCTGGACCTCGCAGTTCAAGGTAATTACGCCAACTACCAATAGCGATTCAGTACTTTAAACTACGATATTTACATCCTGCTTTACTAAAAGTTAAGTGTTGTTTTAGAATTTAACTACATGATATCACCTGAAGTAGATTTATTTTCAGCGAATGTCCACGCGAGCATTTGTTTTTAGCAAGTTTCATCTCAAGCGTCTTCGCTTATTACGAATAGCTCTTTCTGTTTCTTTTCCTCATCTCTCTCTTTACTTGTTATTTTTAGCCATATCTCTCTATCTCTCTCTTTCTCTCTCTCTCTCTCTCTCTCTCTAAATTGATAGGTGTATATTAGCATGGAAAGAAGAAGAAGAAAACTTGCACTTTGTCAGTTTTGTTGATTGGAAATATTCCGGTAATGCGAGTGAATAGTGAAGGCCCGAATTATGTAAAATTTTGTTTGAGGTTAATAAAACCTTTTTCATAAATAACCAGACCAATGAAGCCGTTGTACACTTCACTCTATATGGACCTTTTTCAACTTTCATCTATTTCTTCCATTCTTCTCTGTTTCGCTCATTGTCTTACTATTCAGTCTTTTGCATTTGTTTCCCCTCTCTTGTCCTTGTATATTACTTCTCCTTCTTCTCTCCCTCCATCTCCCAGTCCCAACGTTTAAGCGATAGATATGCGTTACTTAGATGCTAGATTGAAACATCTGATGGAGCATCATGTCTGCTGGTTATTTTTTTCCTCTGACTGGGCAGAAAAAGTCTGCAGACTTGCGGGCTCCGAAGATGGCGTGCGAATTCCATTACGAGGGGATGTTTACAGTAACGCCGCCTTTTTTCCCTTCCTGTTCTTTGCGGCGTCATCAAACATGTTTCACTGCAGACGATCTCGTCCGAGAATATTTGTCGTCGGAAATCACACACAAATATAACTTATACGTGTAAAAGTCGGTGGTAGGCTTCGAATTGCAATGCATTCACATTTATTTCAATACTTAAATGGATGAAAATTCACATATAATTAATTTATCTCAACGGTTGAATATTATAGGTTCCGACAAAAGAACCAAGCTCTTTATCTATTATCATTGTGAAAACTGGCTTTGCTTTAAGTTCCATTTACGAAGAGAGAATAATTTAGTCGTAATTGCGTTGTAATCAAGGGATCCCGGGTTTGATACCGGTGGAGATACATTGTTCAGTGGTTCGGATCCCATGATAAACTCCAGGTCCAGTTCCGATTAACCTAACTGTGCATAAAGTAGACTTAAAACGACAATTCAAAGCAAGTTGGAATTGCTGAAATGCAGCTTCCCTGTGATCACTACCTAATGAGTATATCACGATAGGCCCAGCTCCATGGCGAAGTGGTTAGCACAGCGCGCTACGACGCCAGGGGTCCCGGGTTCGAATTCCGGCCTGGACATGAGTGTTCTTTATGAACGTGCCTTCGCACTCGTACTGATCTTCGCGATTAGCCAAAATTGGCAGAAAAAGGACACTAAATAGCAAAAATCAAATTAAATATAGCATAGTATTCTAAGTAGAGTCTACATGTTATTTTAATCTGAGTTTCGTTGTATGTTAAATTAAGGATTCGTACACATATACACGAATGTTAGTGACATTTCAAGTGTTTTTTTCTTCTTTAAAAGTGTGTTAAACGATTAAACCTTATATATTTTAACAATCACAACCTTCGTTGCATGTAAGTATAGCTTTAACATTTCTTACCGTTACCATTTGAGACATGCCAAACTATAAGGCTTGCCCGAATGAAAGTGAAACTCTTTTTTTTTCTGTAATGATTTATTGGTTGGAATATATGAATATACAGGAAGTAAAAGTGATCCATGGATGACATAACCTCTACACGTAGTCACCTTGTCTGTGTCCAGCGCGTCACAAGGGTATGGATACCCTGAGCGAAGAACGTCCGTGGTCGACTGCGGAACCAATCAGCATCGTTGGCGAACAGGTGGCCCTTTAGATGTTTTTTTTTAGTGACCCGAAGATGGGGTAGTTGCAGGGCGAGAGATCGGGGCTGTAGGGAGGATGTCCCAGCGGAAACGCCGCAGCAGATCACGGCACACCTGCGCAACATGAGGGCGTGCGTTGTCGTGCAACAGAATGACCGCTCGTTTGGCCCGTTTCGACGGATCCATGTTGTGAACGTGCTTCTGCACATGTAAACAAAACTGCGCCGTCCATACCAGGTATGTATACGATGTATGCATCTTACATACAACGCCGCCTACCAGAGCAAACCCAAAACTCTTCGTAGTTAAACTACGACGCTACGACAAAAGTCTTAGTTTCATTTGGGCAACCCTTATATATACATAAGTTGAAGTGACTGTTTAGAATAGTACTCCGAAAAACTGATTTTCGGCATAGTAATTTAGGAGATGTGAAAGTTACGTAAACTTGGACCAGTTTTCCTGAAAGAGACTGTAATAAATTTGAAAACATTCGATAAAAAAAGGTAGAATAGTGGAATCTGTGCTCAGTAGCATGAAGGGATTTACAACTTGGATACTGTTGCACGTAAAGGTTGACGACTTTCAATAAATTCCTTCTGCCTACGCGTTTTTTCAACGCGAATGTGCGTGTCGGTGTATATTGCGTGGGAACTGCCAAGCCCGCGCGTGTTATCCGTGAGGTTTGTTCATTTCGGAAACTTTCTAAAATAACCAAGACGAGCCTAAACTGTGCTTTGTGTAAGTAGGCCTGGTTTTCATCATTTAGACTGTTATTTAGTTCTTCCTCCCTGCTGGCATGTTTTGGCATCGTTACCGAGTGAAACGATACAGCGTAAAGGTCATTCGTGACTTTTCTAGAATGTTATAAATTGAAAATACTTGGATGGAATAAGAGATTATCTTGCACGGTGACCCCTCCCCATGTCCCCCCAAGAAGGAATGTGGGGAACGAAGTGTAAGACCTCTAATGTTCAGAAGGTTTTTGCAAAGTTTGATATGAAGTCCATTTTGCACGCATAAGGGGTAATCGAAATTCGATCTGCGGCTTCAAGTTAATCCAGAATCGCTATGTTGCCCTGCAAAAGGCCATGTCAGAAATGATGCAACAGTACACTTATGATGGTAATTCCCAGCCTCCTTGGCATAGTGGTTAGCACAGCGCGATACGACACGGGGTCCAGGGTTCGATTTCCAGCCTGGGCAGGGGTGACCGTCCCTTCATCATATCATCACTCATCTTCATTAACCAAAAGTGAAGTAAAATATACCAATCAATCAATCTTTCATGGTATGGAGTCTGTTTGCGTCAATGCAGCGGCGTACGCAGAGGGGGAGGGGATGATGGGACAACAGCCTCTCCCGAATTTTTTAGAAAAAATAAAATTTCCAAATGAAATCCGTTAAGAACTATAAAAAAATCAAAATTTGTAATTGCAAACCCCCTTTAAAGTGACCCCCGATTACCACTTCTGTCTTTAAGTACAATTTTAATCGACTAAAAGCTCCAAATTTACAGAGTATTTTATTCTGTATCCTTCCTCCTCCAAAACGAAGCTTTGCACTATTATCTGCCTTTACAGTTCCAGCCCCCTCCCGAAAAAAAAGTCCTGCGCACGCCAGTGTGTCAGTGGGAATAGAAAGTACAATGAAAGCACTACCGATGACTGTCGTTTTATATTACGCCCAGTGTTGTTAAACTGTACGGAAATAAATATCCGTCTTTCATTGACCCACAGCGAATTTATTCTCTTAGAGCTTATTTTGACCTTAGAAATTTTAAAGTTGCGTTCACATTAAATCGCTCTTTGTCCATTAATTGCATTGCCTGAAGCTCATTTTTTCCATCAGTTCCTTATCATAATTATGGCTATTACTCACGAGTTAAAAATAATAGGGATGTAACATGATAAAAATAGAAATTGAAAAATGTTGTAAAATGATAATTCCATGCCTTGCGTAGATTAGAAATATGGTTAAATATTATAATTATTTCTCACCGAAGTCTTCTTGATTTAATTATTATAATATTATTCGGGGATAGGTATAGATTATGCAGTTCAGTGTTGTTTCCTCTCTTTTAGGTTCAGATATCTTAAGATTTTATTTTCAAGAACTCTTAGTTTTGTTCCTCATTTAGTGTAAGGGACCACATTTCACTTCCGTACAAAACACAGGCATAATTACTGTTTTGTGTATTATTTTTTCAGTAACAGGCATCGTATCTGCCAGCCCAATGACGTTGCAAGTCAGATTATAGCCGTGTGGAAACGATAGCTGCATGATATCGCGGGATGTGGGAGATTGGCACGAAGAAACGGAAAGTTAAAAGTCTCAACGGATGATTGCTCAAGGGGTAAATTGCCATTCTTATTCGTCTTTGCGGTTACCGGCTTTTCGGGTAAATTTACTTTTTTCTTTACTTTTTCATTCTCATGAAACTAATCAGTGGTCAAGTGGAAGACATGCCTAATTATACTAGCTGTTAAAAAACTCTGATTCTATGAGATCATGAAGTGCAATTTGAAACTTAGGTGTACGTTTGTTATTCTTGTTATACTTTGCGTTGACACCCTATCTTAGAGCACCAGAAGAATAGAACTCAGAGCGGTTAGCGCAATGCACTGCGAAGTCCGTGGCGGGTGGTCAACGTGACGCACTGCGAAGCCAGATGTCCCAGGTTCGGAGCCTGGTGAAAGCATGGATGTATCATTGTGTTTTCCCCATCACCACTTCATCAGTTAACCTTTCATCTTCACCGTCGCGATTATCCCAAGGGGTAGAAAAGCGACGTAAAATATACAAATTAGAATATATAAATTAATCTTCAGCTAGGTAGAAAATGTACGTTGAAGTACAAAAAAAAGGTACATCACTATGCTTCTTCGTTTCCAAAATAAACACTGGGCACCAGAATCGGTTGGGTTTTGATTTGATTTGCTTTATTTTACTTCGCCTTTGTGCCACTTTTCGCAAATTGCGAAGATGGTGATGAGTGTTGATAAATGATGAAATTGATGAATGGACACTCACAAACACCCATGCCCAGGTTCGGATTCGAACCCTGGCGTCTTACTCGATGTGCTAACCACTCCGCCACGGGGGCCGGCGAGACTTTTGACGATTACTTTATTGTCCTTCATTGTTTCAACTTTCTCCCATCAGATATGGAAGCTAATAACAACCGCGAATTCTGGTCCGTGTTTTCCAAAGTTGCTCAGAAATCTGATTCAGGTTTACGTTCGTTTAACCGCCAGATAAATCCAACATCAGTGTTCATATTATTTGTGAATACTGACGTCACTTCTTACGTTCGGTGAATGATTAAAATAACAACTGCTATTTAACTATCGCGAGTATTGTTAGCACCTTTTGTTTATGGGAGTTTATAAACAAGAGAAGAACAATGAACGAGGAAGAATCGACTGTTTCTTGCTTTGCCTGATCGCGAACATTGCTTTCACTCATGTTAATTAATGTATATTCAACGAATCATTATTTTCCTTTGCTTCATGATGTACGCTAGGCTAATTGTTGGATCTTCTCTAGGTGAGGAGAAAAGGGTAACACTTTGAAAGGCACCGAAACATCAACCTCTCTTCCAGTAGTAGACTCTTTTTTTTTGGGGGGGGGGGGTCACTTATATTTAGACGTCAAGGGGACAGGTTACTATATACGTGAGTTAATTGGCAATTTATTATTATTTTTAGATGTCTCCAGGTGAATTCCCCTTGCCTTTCTCTTAATTAGGCCATTTCATAGAGAGCCTAAGCTTTTATCATTCGAGATTTTAGTTTTACAGAATGCAAGTCGTGGTTAATACCCATTGATTATTTTGGCAGTTTTTTTTTTTGTCTCTCTCTCTCTAGTCTCCTTTTTCCTCCTCATTTCTTGTATTTGTTTTTTTTTTGTCTTCTTTTTGCGGTACACTTTCTTGGCCTGTTCTTTTCTCCCTGAAGGTTTACACTGAACTTCGTGTTCTTCAAATTAGCATTTTTTTTTGTCTTGCTTCGTTTCTGTCTTTAGTCACTACCTGACATTCTTCATCATACCATACATTCCTCATTTCTTTCTTTTTATGTCCAACAACTTCTTCTGCTGTACTTGTTACAATTTCCTTAAGTGCATTCCGTTCTTCTTCGACTGATGTTTCTCCTCTGTTCGAGTATTCTATCTTTCTTCCTATCTCACATATTCCTATTCGCGTACTGTAACGTATACATTATTTTAAGTTAAATACATATCGAATGATGAAGATATTCAGAATATCGCCCACATGAGTTGTGGCTGGGCTTCTTAGCTTGCCAGGCTGAGCTCATCTTATCTTCAGCGATACCCGTAATTGATTGATTGATTGAGTTTGTGTTTTAAGTCCACTTTATGCACAGTAAGGCTAATGGGGACTGGACCTACAGTTTAAAGTGGATACCGAACCAATTGTGCTTTCACCTCGTATCGAACCGGGCAACTTCGTTACCACTACGTCATCGGGGAGCTCCGATTCACGTAATTACTTCAAGAGCTGAAGCTGAGAATGACTCTAGCTGTCGAAACTACGGAAGCATTTTACTTCGAAGATGAAGTGTAGTTGGTTCTCAAAACTGAGGAACCTTTAACTTCAACCTGGAGGTCAGAATGACGTTAGCTCTCAAAAGCCTATCCAGAAGTGACCTGACTGATATCCATCGAGAAGATGTTCATTATCTTAAGTGTTCCAATGAATTGGAAAGAAAATTATGTCTATTGTCGAGATTATTGCCAAATAGAATTGACTGCGCCCAGGACCATGTTGGAGCAACAGTTCTCCAGCGTTACCGAAGTATTGTAAATAGAATTGGGACACTATAGTGACGATGATTTGTTGAATTAACATCCGGTTAGCGAGCTGCAAGTCCTTTGTGCCTCATTTGTGTTCTTCCGCTGCGCGAGGCACCAACCAGTGTTGCCAAGTTGGCCCTTTTGAGTACGTACTCAGCCCCAAAATTCAGCAAAAGCCCCAAGGGGCTTTTTAACTCCACAGAGAGAAATCTTGCTACAAATCTAGCCCTTTCAGTAATGAAATGTTTTTTTTTTGTTGGTATTTCAGTAAACTGCAACGAATAAGAAGAATTCACTTAACCGACCCTCCTCTGCACCTGCAAGCTCGTCCTGCGACCCCTCCTGGGGAGCAGGTGGCAAGTGCACATTGTCACTTTATCCCCTTGTTTCTGGTTTTGGTATGCTGTGTAGCCCGAGGAGGATTACGGATAACGTCGATTCCAGAAAATGCGAATCTTTGTTCAGTTGCATTGCATCTGGTCCATGAAAGTTCACAGAAGTGCGGTGCGGAATCGACGAATCGTTCGTAACAGTGAGGCTCACCCAGAGACTAGTTCGTGCGTGCGGCCGTGTGTGTTTGAGTGTACGTGTGCATATATATGAAGGAGGAGAGAAAGGAATATGCCGAAAATGTGTAATGCTTTTGTGTAATCTACTGCACCACAATTTAAGGGGAAATAAATTATTTAAGTTAAGAAAATTTAATTTAGTTGAGCGTATGCCCCTCATCTTGACAGTTGATTAGTTGTGGTTCTTGAGTTTCAGAAATTTTGCACCAAAACACCCAAGAAGTAACCAGATTTTTTTTCAGTGCGCAGCCGCACGTTTGTAAATCTAGCCCCTTGGATGTGAATTTTAGCTCCATTTTGGGTGCGATTTAGCCCGTTTTTCTCTCGTGCTGTTGGCAACACTGGCACCAACCCTAGAGTACAGGAACCTACGAAGGTCGTGGTTTACTGGCCGGGTCGGATGAAAGCCCTCGCCAATAATAATAGTTTGCAGGAAGTGCTGTTCTGAATTGAAGACCAATTGAAGTAAATGTGGCAAGTTGATAGATCCTTCTGGAATATCACAATTCCTTCAGTGTCGGTACTTTGTTATGAACAGTTCTGTAAGGTTCTTATTTTACATTTGGTTTTTGTTTCGGTGCCGTGGATGTTATCATGTACACTCTACCAATTGTAGGTTTTGTTTTTCTCCATCAAAACGAGGCTGGTGTTTGATTCTTTAATAAGAAATAAAAATGGTAGGTTCAATACTTATTAGTAGGGGACGGAACTTTATGTGCTTAAAAAGTCAGAAATATTTATTCTTTTATGTGTCATAAATGTTGAAAATATGTGATAAAAACAGGAAAATATGTGACAAAAATAAAACAATTTGGTAACAAAAACAAAATATTACATGCATTACACCTGAAATCAGTTTCTAAATGCTTACCTCTTAGGGAGCTAGTTTTTAGAAAAGTTGCAGTGGATTACCATAGTTTTTTTTTTCCAAATTCTCCATTGTAAATCTGTGACGATTATCTCTAAAAAGCATCTTATATTGTGCGAAAGGTCGCTCCACGTCAGAAGAAACAATTCTTGCATATTTGAAGCACGAAATGCCACTAACGGTGAAGTTTTCCAAAGCTTCCTCTTCCTCTACTTCACCTTCCAAAACACGTGCAATTTGGCACAAAGTTTGAAAACCTTGGTTTTTCCCAAATATTTCTGTACATTTAGACATTAGCACTTTTGCGTTAGATCCAGTGAGGGTAATTTTTCCCCCAATAGGATCGTAGGCGAGGCGCCAAAAGTCTGCCAGCGATCGTGTTCAATGACAAAACAAACCTAACACTCTCGCTATGAAAGAGGTGCGGAGAATAAACATTTTTCCTGCGAGGATTTCGAGATAGCTGAAGTCAATGGGCGATTTTATGTATTTAAAATGAAAATTCGCAAAATATGTATCTACATACGGAAAATTGGAACATATGTGTTTTTATGTAAGTAAAATTTGCCGTGTTGACATATAAGGCTATGATCAGAATTTTGGCAAAAACGAGAGTCTCTATCTTATCGCAGAAAAAAAAACATTTATTTATCTAAAGTTCCGTTCCCTACTTATTAGCTTAGCAGCCCATATTGTAGAACCTCAGATTCATGGTCTGTGTAAACTGACTTCTATTATCGAAGATCGACAACGTGTCATATATCTGCCGAGTTATATTACAGTCCCTTTTGCGAACATCACTCCAATCTCTGTGTGTGCGTATGTCTGTCTGTGTCTCTCTCTGTCTGCCTCTCTCTCTCTCTTTCTCTCTCTCTCTCTCTCTCTCTCTCTCTCTCTGTGTCTCTCTGTGTGTGTGTGTGTGTGTGTGTGTGTGTGTGTGTGTACCGACTCGAGTACGTTAAGTGGCCTACCTTCAATTTCTGTACCAAAGCTTCCAGGTTCGAGGACAGGGCATGGATGTTCGTTGTCTTTGTCAGTGTTCCTTCATCAATTTCATCTAATAATTATTCATCTCCATCGTCGCGATCAGCCAAAAGTGGCAGAAAAGTGGCGCTAAGTAAGACAAGCACAAGTACGAAACGAATATATTCTTGTTATTATTAGAATATTATCTTCATATTATTATTATTATTTTATCAATTCTAAAAAAAATAACTTTTACGAAAGCATATTACTGTTCATAATGAAAGGAAGGTTGTTGATTTTCTCCCCTCTCAAAATGATATAGAACTGTTCTGAAACTAACACTAAACAACTCTGACCCTTGTCGAACGTCGACAACTCGCTTGAAAAACATTTGAAAGGCACTTTCGTTCTGTATAACAATCCAGCATCACCGAGATCGTCAGTTATTACGGCTAATGCAGAAAAGACGGCTGGAGTGGAAAGAGCGATGACGGCCTGCCCGCTCCGTGTGTGGCAACGCCGCTCACATTAGGACCACACATGCGAATCCAAGGGCATGCATGGAGAGAAGGAAGCGAGCGTCTTGTTTCGCCGCTTCGAGACAAGCAAGCAGAAACTCGCATGCAGTTGCTCCCCTTTTACAAAAAAATCAGTAAAGACTTTTGCGTATTTATCTTGTGAATCGTAGTTATGGACATGACATCAGCCCAACAAGAATTCATATTGCAGGATTTATATTTAAGTTGAGGGGATTGTGAAAATGCAGTGGGTGGCGACGTCAGATATGTGGGTGTCAGCAGTCGAAGTGTACCATCATGTTGGCAGGCTTGCAGCAAGTTGAATGCTTTCCAAAACATGTAATCTAATGAGAGCAGTGTGAATGGCCTCATTTGAACACTTAATGTATGCTTCGCTCACTTTGTAAAAACTTATATGTAGGTCTAGAATTTTAATGACTTAACATATTTATTTTAGTAAGGGTGATGTGTTCCATAAGTATATAGAAAGTCATATTATGAAGAAACTAATTAAATTAAGGTGCTTCTCAAGGGCATATTTTGGCATATTTAGCCATTTCTGCGTGATAGAGCATATTTAGATGCATTTTCGGTCATATTCAGCATATTTTCGCTTTTTCAAGAAATATACAGTCATTTTCGAAGTGGATTCATTCTTACTCCCAGGTTCACTCGAGGGTATTTTTTTTTCCGCATCAAAATGTTTTTCATTATCATTTGAAAATTTACATAAAGTATTCATTGTGGATTGCAACTCAGAGCCCATAAAGTAAACTAAAAATACTACGAATGTGAAAATATCTCAGCATGTAGATATTGATGTTTCGAAACAGTCCAGTTATAAGGGCATATTTTTCAAATTATAGTGCATATTTTGTACCATTTTAGGTCATAAGATCATATTTTATTTTGCATATTTTGTACAATTTTAGGTCATAAGAGCATATTTTATTTTGCATAATTTGTACAAGTTTAGGTCATAAAATTCCTACCCCTACTTATATGTACAAATGACATATAGTCTAGTAGTGACACCAGTGTTGCCCACGAGACGAGACTTTGGCCTGTCTCGTCTCGTGGAAATGCTGTGAAATGCTGTCTCGTCTCGAAAATATTCGTTTGTCTCGGGACGCATGATCAATCTCGTCTCGTCTAGAATTTTTAAAAGCCTGTCCCGTCTCGTCCCGTGGGCAACACTAAGTGACACTAAAGAATTTAGTTTCGAACCCACTTGAGGTGCACAGCGCGCTACAGCACCAGGGGTCGCGGGTTCGAATCCAGGCCTGAGCATGGGTGTCCTTTGTGAGTGTCTCTTCATTAATTTCATCTTAGAAACACTCATCTTCACCCTCGCGATAAGCCAAAAGTGGTAAGGAAAGGCAAAGTGAAATAAATCAAGCAATCAAGACACACTCCATTTTAAAAACAAAGAAAATGTGTGCTTATTGGATGCGATTAACTTGAGCTGCCAATGATTGATTTGCTTTATTTTACTTCGCTTTTTGTGCCACTTTGGTTGCGAAGCTGGGGATGAGTGATAATGTGATGAAATTGATGAATGGACACTCATAAACATCCACTCCCAGGCCTGGATTCGAACCCGGGACCCCTGGTGTCGTAGTGCGATGTGATAACCACTCCTTCACAGGGGCAGACTAACTTGTGCTATCTCACTGTTAACCAAACAAGTGACTTTGAACAATCTCCTGAAGGAACCCTTGATATTGATTGGCAAGATGTTACAGTTGCTTAAATACAGTTACTGTATTCTTGTATTTGACGGTGCCTGTGTGTGTGTTTTGAAGTTAGCACAAACAACGGAAGACAGACGACCTATCTTCCGGCACAAAAAAGTAGAGCAAGTTTCCCTCCGCGGTTTTGAGGTTTAGCAGATTTGCTAGCGTGAGTGCGTGGCTCACACTGAAAAACAGTCTTGCTAGGACCCTTGTGCGCACTTCGCCAACCCACAGGAGATGCGTTCTGTGGTCTCATGTGTAAAGATTGCGGTTTATTTATATATTTTTTTACATATCACAGGGAGCGGGTGCTTTCAGCTCTAGCAACACATCAACAACTTTTTAAGAAGATAAGAGCGCGTTTTCAGCGTGTACTTATCCTTTGGCGGCATAATTAATAAAGAGAACAATTAATTGTGCGGCATTTAAACAAAACACTTGTCAGTTTTTGGTCTCGTTAATTGCGATGAGTACATGTAAAATACATTTACCACGTCAGTAATTGAAATACATATATATGCCTCGTGTTTTCGCCAACTTGCCATTTAGGTCACTATTCGCGCTTCTTTTCTTCTTGCTAAAGTTTACGCTCAGCTTAGCAGCAAAAATTTAGCAATTAACAGAAATCTAATTATGAATTTGAACGCAGTACTTCCGTGTTCATTTTATTGTATGGGAAATTCTGGCTATAGTTTGCAAGTAGGGTATAGACTACTTTGCTCACACTCAAATATGTAACATCGATGCACTTGTAATAGCATTAATAATATCCGGTAACTGTAACCTTCTTCTCGATGATAGACGTTGCTTCGATTAATTCATCCAGCAAATTTTACTAATCAGTGACGTCACCAGAGGATTTTGTTCGGATGTCCTCAAGGTGGAATAATTTTTTTTAGGTGTATCCTCCTTCAGTTATGGCTCGTTTAGATGAGAATCTCATTCTACCTTTTTTCTCTTTCCCTGTTTTTCTATCATTCCTTTACGCTCTCATTTCGATCTCTTTCTGCTTTATCCTGTTTCTCTGTTTTCTTTGTTTTTCTCCTCTCCTCGGTTTCTCTCTTGTTTGTGCTTCTCTTTCTACTGAGTTTCTGTATCTTATATCTGTCTTTACTTTATCCTGTATTCTTTCTTTTTACCTCTCCTATTACCTATTTTTTCTCTTTCCCTGTTTTTGTACACTTTTTTATTTCTGCCTCCTTCTTCTGTATCAAGCTGAGCTTGCACCCCTGGCACTCTCATGTTCATCTTGGTTTCACGTTGTATGGATGCGTCAGCCGCATGGCTATATGCACCACTTAGGAAATGCGAGTCAAGTTCATTTCCCAAATGCTTGGACATCAGCACTAAATGGAAAAACTGTGCTGACACTTAAAGCGAGACGTCAAAATCTTTCGATGGTCTTCACACTAACTTCCAGGAGACATGCATTCCTATGAAACGTTTCGAAATGTCATCACGTCATCTCCTCCTCCCCTCTACATACTTTGCAAATGAAGCTACGGCACCATTATAATTATCCAGCGCGTTAGATACCAGAAGAGTCCAGAACATTTCTCAACTTTACCCAGAGGTCGCAGCCTCATTTCCCTATTTGGACGGAAGCTAATGTTTATTTCATGTAGGAATGTTGAGGGGGTTGTGAAAGGGAGCCCCGACTCGTCCCACGATCCCGACTTTGGGAAGATGTAATTTCATTGTTGTGTCACTCATGAGCTTTACACCTCCTGTGCGTTTGCTCCGTCGTGTGTGACAGACAAGCCGGATTACAAGTTGCGCTCCTGTGCTCAGCACAGCTCCTTGCCAGTCAGTGATGCAAACCCTAGCGTAATGATGCTAAACCTAGCACAATTTCAGCTTGCTTGGCACCTACACCTCTTGACCAGGGTCTACCAGTCAAAAAAAGTAAAGAAATTATGCTTATCGTCAAGAATATTTTTTTTCCAGTATAGTGAAGTGAATTTACATTGTTACATACCTGCACTGGGATTTGATAAAATTTTATATTTGAAAATCTAAAATTGTTTTGAGTTGTGGTTAAAATTTGTTCACTTTGTTTCTTAAGAATTACATTCTTGTATGCGTCAAGTTTTGTAACAATATTAATAAATTAATGTGGCCAGCCCCCATCCAGGATGAAGTCTGAAGTATTAATTTTTACATACATTAATAATAATTAAAATAAATAAAGAAAATAAGATAAATAATAATTAAATAATTAAACTCTTGTTAAAGTGCAGCGTCAGTTTTCATCTTAACTGACCCTGTGGTAGGGGTTTTTCATTGAATAAAAATATATATTTTCTTAATTTCCAACTATATCTAAGTCGGGGGTGATTAAATAAGCGTTATAAGAAAGTAAACAAAGGTCAACAAAAAGGAAGGAAAGATTAAGAAAAAGTAAATAATTTTGGATTTGTAATTTTGGTTGACACCCTGCAAATCCAGCGCGATAAGAGACGCAGTAGCTTGTAGAACGAGGTGCGCGCAGCCCCTCCTTCCGCGACGTCGTAACTCTCGGTGGCACCGCTGTTGTCTGGTTGATCTGCGGCGTATTCCTCGCTCCCCACTTCCCTTGCCAGCATGTAGAGCGCCCGCCGTAAGAGCAGACGAGCTATAGTACCCTGTGTTTGCATAATTGGAAAAACCTAGCATAATTTCCAAACTTGCTTCTGTGGAAGGAAGAAACTCACTTGAGAAAACCATAATTTGAGGAAATGAGAAAATTAAATTATATCCTGATCTTATTTCCGGTTCAATCGCACCCTCTTCTCTTCATCTTTTCTTTATTCTCCCGTTTACCTCGCGAGGAACGTTTCATGGCAAGAAATTGGCAGAGAGTTGTGGGGCACAAATAAACCAATGTTTCGCTTTGTAGCCGACGAATCATCTCAAACTTTCTCTAGTGCAATGTAGATAGATGCATAACTTAAAATTATCCGAAACATAATTATAATAATAAATTACGGTTACTAATTATCAGTAATAGTAATAATTTATTATTATTATTACTCATATCCGAGCACAATTTATCAGTATTTAACACATAATTTCACAGATTAGGCAGCACTTTTCCTTATCGGAAGGTTGGCAACACTGATGCCAGTTCGGTTCAGCGCGTCGACTGGAGTTGTGTGCGGAGATCTCGTCCATACCCTGATGGATAATAACGCACCCTGCGTGTGTCATGGTTTATGGACGCTTGCGTCACGGTGCTTAGCCACAGCGTCTGGGTCCCCGGATTGAAAGTGTTTTCTCATACATCAGAAAGGGATTGAATATATATCTTTGTCACCATTTCTTTTTTTAGCGTGGACACCGACAGCTTGACGTATAGTGCATTCCACACATGCTTTGTGTGATAAGATTATGTGGCGACGTGTGTTAAAAGCTGTCGGTGCTCCATCCCCACGTTCTCGATTGGTCTGTCCTTTAAGGGAAAATGCTGTGAGCTCATTCCTCCACCCGGCGTAGAATCCGAAGAATTTGATGATTGTGGTCCGTGCACTGAAAGGTGGAAGGGGTAGCTTTGTATCAGAAATGGCACCTTTCAAAATATTTCTCGTATCAAAGGACCATGGTCACATTCCAAATTCTTTTTAAAAATTGTAATTATTTTAAATTTCGTCTAGAGGATGCAATCGAGACTCGATTGATTTACTTTTGCTGTTGTGAAGAATTTTTGATTTTGTCGTAAGCTTATTTTTCCCGGCTCTATAGCATAGCGCGTTAAGTTGTCTACTTTCGCTCTGCCATCAATTTCAATTAATAATCACTCATCCTAATTGTTGCGATTAGCCTAACGTTGAATAAAAACAACGGAAAATAACAAGAATACAAATACGTAAGCCTATTTTGTATCACTAATATCTACATAATAGTGACTATACACGACGATATCCTGAGTGCTACAGAAGTATTTTTAAACTCATATAATTAATTTCGATATTTAATATCAGAGCGGTTCCTACAAAAGTTTTTGTTGGGATTGAACTCCTGCGAAATATTAAATTGAACTCATTTTTTTGTATTTTCCTTATTTAATGTCTCTTTTCTACCATTTTTCGTTAATCGGGGCGGTGGTGATGGATGATAATGGAATGAAATTGAAGACACACTCACAAAGAAATCCATGGCCTTCGGTGGCGAGGTCGTGGGTCAACTACTCAGCGTGTCCAGCTTCCGAAGCGGCCACGGACATATAGCATATTGCGGTGTGTGTCTAGTTGAATGAAGAGTTAGATTGAAGATTTCAACAGAAAGCTAATCAACAATATTCATGGGGTATTGGAAATATATGCAACATAAGTATGCAAATATATGTGCAGTGTTTGTGTTTTCATTTAACGCAATAAAAACCCGCTAGTTTTTTGCTTTGTTATATATTGTACTGAAGTGCATTCTCATGCCACCATTCCAAATTCATCTCTTGTCTCAGTAGCGTGTGTTGCGTGCTGCCCATGAGTGTTTATGATTGTTTATCTCATCACAATTCATCCCCACCTTCGACATTAGCCAAAAGTGGCAGAAAAGCGAAGTAAAATAAAGCGAATCAATCAGTCAAGAAAGTTACAGCTCCTGAAGTGGAAATTGTTAAGTGGGGCGGGTCGCTCGAGTCCTGAAGAAACCTCGGAGAGCATACGGTTATTGTTTGCTCTTCATTATGGCTTTGAAGCAGCGGGGGTCGGGGTGCTTTGCATAAAATTTCCTAGCGGGTATTCTCCCTTCACTTCGACCACTGCTTAGTTGTACTTCAACCACATCCTGCCATGCCAATTGCATAATCCACAAAAGAGTGAACTCTAGAACACATAGTTTCCAATGTTTTGTCATCTTCCTCCCGTCACTATCAGAGGTAGCCTCATCCCATCTATTTTTTGACATTTGCTTTTGAATATGAACTTGCTCATTACCTGTATAACGAAGAAAAACTGCGCAGAAACATATTGGGCTAAATGTACTAGTCATTTGCTTTTTAAAATTGACGCTCTTGTTTCCCCCAGTGTCAGCCATTATAAGAAGGAAGCGAGTCTTGGTGATATATTAATTGAGTAGAGGTGAAGGAAAATTATGCGCTCTAATTTCGAACAGCGCCTTGGCTCTTCTCCCAATGCCAAAGGCCGTATTTTGGGATTATACGTTAAAACAGTCCGTTCCCTCGCATTAGCCCAGTTGACGCACAATGCGTGAAGGTTGGACGCGATGAAAGTTGCCTTGCCACGCTTCGGAAGACGCCATTCCGCTGGAGAAACGGGCGATATGCAAATGAACACGCTGGAATAAGAATCTGAATTTTGCTTGGCGTCTCCAGCCGTGAAGCATTGGCTCTGTTTTTTTTTTTTTATGAACCCTTTCTGATATTGATAATCCCTTTTGTGCGTGTCTTTGTTCCAACCGCAATTATGTTGCTCATTGCCACCAGTCCTACGACCCTGGCACAAGCAGTCTTCCGCCTTCCTGATGTTGGAAAGTGCCATCGAGGCAGCCGGGTGGCCTTGAAGCGCTTGGGAAAAGACTTGCTCTTGCTAAGGCTGCAGGGTTACCACATGAAGGATAATGCCTCTAGATTGAGGGCGAAGAAAACTGCTAAAATGTTCTGATAAGAAGAATGACATTTTTAATGGTTATGTTCTATATTCATGTATTTTAAAAAGTTTCCAGTGAGGAAAATTGCACGACCTCCTCTTGAACCATTGGTGTATATAAATCCCCCAAGTACCAACAAATAACCAATAGATTCGGGAATACAGCAACCACAAGGGGGGAATGCCCCTCACCCCTCTTCAAATACCACTTTTCTGTATTTTGGAATGGAAGAATTGAGTATAATTTGCTGTTGACTTTTATTATCACATAATGTTTAGAGCAGGGTAGATGTATACGTACAAATATCGTTTTCCAGCACATTATTGAAAATATTTTCGGTTTTGTTCTTTCGCGTTCGACTTATTGCGCGAATGAATCTACGTTCATTTCTAAAAACAGAGCTTCTATTCCTATTTTTGTTACTTTACGTCTCTCTTCTCCCACTTTTGTCCACTCGCGACAATGAGTAGAATTGATGTTTAGATGAGATTTGCGAAGGGACACTGACGAAGAAAACCGTACACAGGCCGAAACTCGAACTGAGGTGGCGAGATCTAAAGTCGCCGACCACCAAGCTTTAGTTTAATTTTCTGCCACTTTTGGCTAATCGCGAAGATGAGGATGAATGATGAAATGATGAAATTTGTTAAGAGTATAAAATTGGCTAAATGTTCTAGGCCGGATTTGACCTAACAGTTTATATTCTGTGACTTTGTTGTTATGGATTGTGATGTTGTACTGTTGTGAGAGATGCTTATTTTATAAATAAAGTGTCTATTCAAGAACATTTAGTTTAAGTTAACAATTTAACAATTAAACTACATGTTCTTGAAAAGACACTTTATTTATAAAATAAACATTTCTCACAACAGTATAACATGCACACCATTACTTGACAATCCATAACAACAAAGTCACAGAATATAAACTGTTAGGTCAAATCCAACGTAGTACATTTAGCCAATTTTATACTCTTAACAAATTTCATCATTGCATCACAGTGCAGCCTGAAACTTGCAATGCAAAGTGTATGTTCGTGCATGTATCTTACCGTGCATAATTAACATAATTTTGGCCGATGAACTTCCTCCTGCTCTTTAGCGCATGATGCCATTGTCAGCCAACAGAATAATTATTGCAAGCAACTCGCCAAAGAATGAATTTTGTTATAATATGGAAACACTGTTTTTGTCTCTCACTTCAAGCAGTCATGAACCGCCTACCGTTCCCCAATCAGGGATCTTGGAACCGGCTTATATTCATTTGAGTCTCCTGGGTATTGTGTGGTAAATTACTGCATTCTTGCGGCCAGTGGGAGTTAGTCTTCCCCTTGTCTGGGGAGGTTTTTACCTTCGCACACACAGGTAGCTCCGGCCCTCGGTCCCTCCAACCCTCTTGTCCTTCTGGGGAAGGGTGGAAGTAGGGCATGGGGCTGCGTGGGAGGAAGGCTTCCCTTTTCATTAATAAACCCGATGGTTCACCCCCTGGGACAGGTGGCATCTGAAGCCGACCCTGAGGACGGTTCCTATTTTTAAAGGAATCTGCCTGTTTGGATCTTCTAGAGGAAGGAATGCCTCTCCTCGTCCAGAGAGTACGTATACAATATCTGCAGTGCCAGATCGGTGTAGGGTTTCAATGGTGGGCAGGTGGTGCCATTCTTGCCTCGAAATCGAAGGTGGAGCGCGTATGCTGCTCGTGGGAAATGCTCGTAAAGAGGGGTTGTTTTTTTGTCAGCACCCCCTTATCCCCCACCCCCGTGCTTGTTTTTGGAATCGTTCTTGGAATTAGCGTCCTCATCGTTTCAGAAAACGTTCACTGTGCGTGATGGAGCTTTTCGGAGAAAGCGGGGATCGATTCTGATACGTGGAACTTCTGCTTCTCTTGCAGATTGTTCGCCAGTGCATTGTTGTTGATTTGGTTTGTTTTACTTCGCCTTTCTGCCACTAGCTAATGGCGAAGATGAGTTTGAATGGTGATATGATTAAAATGAAATTCATGAAGGAACACTCGTAAAGAACACCCATGCCCAGGCTGGAATTCGAACCCGGGACCCTCTTTCACAGGCTTGCATTTTTTCTATGGACCGTACCTGTCTCTGTCTCGAATCGATAACGAGACGAACCTGCAGTCTTTTTCTGTCTGTCTCCCTCAAAAAATGTAAAAATGAAAGTACTGAAAAATTATTCAAAACCATGAAAATAATTTGAACAAAAAACCTTATCATGAATCCAGAGGGAAAATTCCCCTTTCATCATGTATCCAGAGAGAAAACTCTCGTCTCACCATGAATCCAAAACAAAAATTCCCTTTTCACCATGCATCCAAAACGAAAATTCCCTTTTCACCATGTATCTAAAGGGAAAATTCCCTTTTCACCATGTATCCAGAAGGAAAGTTTCCTTTTCACCATGTATACATAAAAGATTCCCACAAATCATGTATCCAGAAGAAAAATATGTTTCTTCATATTAAACTACATATATAACTCCTCGCTTTATGAAATTTGGCCAACATCTCCTTAGATATGTCTTGTGCTAAGTCGCTCAGTGAAGCAATTTTAATTTCGATGAAATATTCCTACATTTGCATTGTAGACGTTCTGGTTCGGCAAGTCCCGAAGTGCATCTTCCAACGTGACTGTGTACGAGTTGCCATATAAGATCATAAAGATGGCAGAATGATTTTCTTTCGAAGTGCTTCCATTACCTTGATTCGCATTTGTTGGATTAGTAATGCAATTAAAATCTTCCGTTTCATCGCGCACCGCCACCTGGCTACAGAAACGCGAGGAGTACGCTTCGCCCTATATAAATCATTCGCTGTGACACACTTTCAACGCTCCGCGGGTTACTTCTGCGTTCGAAAGCGACGTGGAAATGCCACGACCTGACATTCTGTTCTGGCAGACGCTGCTCTCTCTCTCTCTCGCTCGCTCGCTCTCACTGGTAGCGGTTTCTACCACGTTGCATCACTTGGTGTCTGGTAAATATTCCGTAACACGGGGAAGCAGTCTCACAAACCACTATCGTGATTACTCCAAGATATTTTCCAGAAAATCGACGTGAAAATAATCCTTTGATAGAAAAATGATTGAAAACAATGACGAAAAGAGGTTAATAAACTAATTTGATCATGAAAACTTTGTAGGTTGCCCCCCCCCCCCCCCCGATAGATATTTGCAATCAGAAGGAAGATTCATGTATCCTAGGCGAAATTCCTACTAATTATGTATCCAGAAAGTAAATGTCCCCTTTTCATGTATAAAAGGGGCAATTTCACTAATCATATATCCAGAAAGAAAGTCTCCCCTTATCATATATCCAGAGAGGAAAATTCCCCACCATCATATATCCAGAAAGGAAAATTCCCCACCATCATATATCCAGAAAGGAAAATTCCCCACCATAACATATCCAGAGAGGAAAATTCCCCACCATCATGTATCCAGAGGGTAAATTTC
Source organism: Lepisma saccharinum (assembly GCF_977018435.1). NCBI lineage: Eukaryota > Metazoa > Arthropoda > Insecta > Zygentoma > Lepismatidae > Lepisma > Lepisma saccharinum. The sequence continues at coordinate 2,610,148 of NC_139232.1, forward strand.
TCTCTCCATCATCATGTATTCAGAGAGGAAAATTCCCCACCATCACATATCCAGAGGAAAATTCCCCACCATCATGTATCCAGAGGGGAAATTTCTCTCTCATCATCATGTATTCAGAGAGGAAAATTCCCCACCATCACATATCCAGTGGAAAATTCCCCCAGCATCATATATCCAGAGAGGAATATTCCCCACCATCACATATCCTGAGGAAAATTCCCCATCATCATGTATCCAGAGGGGAATTTTCTCTCATCATCATGTATTCAGAGAGAAAATTCCCCATCATTATATATCCAGAGGCGAAATACACAACTAAGTATGTATTCAGAAAGAGAATTCCGTCTGTCCCTCGGAATAAATATGTACCATCGTCCTGGTTGTACAGTGAGGGTGTCGATGTGTATGGTTTCAACTGTGGCTAAAAATTTACCAATCTAACTTTGAACCAAAAGCAACCAGTGACTAGAATGGCGACTGACGCTCCTCAGTTATGAGAAAAGTTGAACTATTAATGGCGAGAGCATACTTACTGCCCAGATGTTCACTTCATTGTAACTTGTGGCACTAGTAGAGAAACAGTTCCTTTTGGCCATCCAAGTCCTAACAAAAATGTCCCAACGTGCTTGACAGAAAGTATGCGGCAATCAGGTGGGAACTTGCCTGTTCCGAAGTGTAAAAGTCTATTTTAGTAAGTTCTTGGCGAGTTAGGAATCTCGTTTCTGCACCCATTGTTCCCTTCTGACAGCCTTAACCTCTTCACGTCTGCTTTAATTTTCGGTTCGTTTACGCCTTGAAAAAAACTCATTTAAATGAGTTGCGTGAGAAGTCTCTCTTCTTGCGTAACGCACATTCTGAACAATGCGTGGCTCCTGTACAGCGAAGCTTATTTTTACCTGTGTGAAAAGAACGCTTTAATTAAGAGGAGCATGGAATTGGACAGTCACTGGGGACAGGTAAATCTGCTTCGTGGTTTCCACCGGAGAAAAACTTGACATTTTTCTCACCCGAAACTTTTAGATTAAAACATGAATGTTAATTAATGTGTGAAAAAATGGGGCGGTTGCCCTCATAGAAATCAGTAAAGATAAGCGACGATAAATAACAAGTATGTAAAACTTTGCCAATAGGGCGTTATATTAAATCCTAGTGCAAACGTTAACAAACGTTATTGATTTAGTTGTAAGCTAACATTCTACAAAGAACAAATTTTGTGGACGGAGCAGTAATTACGAGACTGTCTTTTTTCGTGTGACAAATCCACATAAATAAACACACAACTACCGTGTAAAATAATGACTGTAAAGTAACAGCGTGGTCTTTCAAATACTCGATTCTAATGGAAGAGAACACCCCCTTTTGGTGTGAACATTTGGTTACACCAGCACCATCTTTGGCGTCTTGTTACACCATTGGCTGTCAAAGCAAGTAGAGAGGTCTTTAACACCCTACTAGGTGTTATATCACACAAATTGTGGTACCTCCTCCCCGATGGCGCAATGGTAACGTCGTTGCCTTATAAACAAGAGATCCTGGGTTCGATACCCGGTGAAGGCACATAGTGGTCCGAATCCCATTTTAAACTGTAGGTCCAGTCCCGATTAACCTCACTGTTCATAAAGTGGACTTAAACACCACAATTTCGTTTGAGTTGGTGTTTTATTTGGTTGCAACTCGGTGGTGTATATTCACATACATACAGAGTACACCAAAAAACACAGTCCGTGTTTTGTCCTTTTCCTAGTACGAATATAGGAACACTACAGAAATATGCACATAAATTAAATTTAGATTTTGCACGTTCTGATAATTATGTCATGGCAGGTTTGAACATGGGAACCAATCTTATCGTACTGCTCCAGTAAGAGCCGGACCCCGTGAGGAAGTGGTTAGCACATCGCGCTAAGACGTCAGGGGTGCCGGGTTCGAATCACGTCCTGGGCATGGGTGTATGTGAGTGTCCATTCATCAATTTCATCATATCATCACTCATCCCCATCTTAGCAAATTAGCCAAAAGTGGCAGAAAAGCGAAGCAAATCAGTCAATGTTCCAGTAAGACATTTCCAATATTAACAAACATTATGAAATTGATATCTTTGCGCGTTAATCGAAAGCCGAGCACCGACCCGGTTTGTATGTGTGTGTGTGTGTGTAGCATCCTTCTTTGGACCGCAGACCGAGGAGGTCCGTAGAGAACTTGCTTCTCCCCGTTGCACAAGCGAGTCAAATGAGCTCGTGGAGGCCGCGCCTGATGGATTTGTCCTTGCCTGTCGACGTTTATGTGGACTGAACGCGTGATGGATTTTATGAAAAATATGTATCCACATTGTGCACAAAGACCGTGTCGAGAAACGTGCGTAATTAACGATTACTTTAAACGGAATGGAATGATGGTGTCCACTGGTGGAGATGGTTTGCCACTTGGACGATCCTGGTTCGATCTAAATGGCGGGATTTTCTGATCCACCTCGGTTTCAGGTGGTGAAATGACTGTAGAGCGTCCTGATCCGTAATTTTGTAATACCATCCACAATGAAAGAAAGCGCCAGAGAGAGAGAGAGAGAGAGAGAGAGAGTGAGTGAGTGAGTGCTCGAGCAACTATTGTTCACGCCCCTTCCCCCCTTTTCTCTCTCTCTCTCTCTCTCTCTCTCTCTCTCTCTCTCGGCATATACGTCGTAATTAATTCACCAATTGATTGCTCTGAAGTGTATCAAAATCAGTGTTCAAATAATACTGGTTGTAAAAAAAAAAGTTCAGACGCCAGAGCCTCGCTAGGGTCTACGGTGCACTTCGGTGTTTCCATCCCCTTACACCACATGCGATTTATTAATGACTTGTCCTTCATATCGATATTGATAAGGGGCTTCTCCCCGTATATCAGGACTGTTTATTTATTTATTTATTTACGACTTTGTTTACATGGCGAAGTTAAGGCATTAATGCCTTCTCTTCCACTTAACCATTAATTACAGGGATCATTTTTTTCTTTGTAGTAAATTGTATACAATTAAAAAATTAAAAAAGATAAATGAAAAATAAAATAATAAAAGAAAAATAAAGTAATGAAAGTAAAATGAAACTAAAAATGAAAGCAATACAGTTTGAATACGAGCAGTCAAGCCCTGGATTAACCATTAATTACGTACATTGCTCATTATTTTTACTAACACAATGAAAAAATGTAGCTTAGAAGAAATTAAAAATAAAAGCAATACAGTTTCTACATGCACACACACACACACACACACACACACAAACACACATTCACACACAAGCAAATAGCCTTAATGCCGAGTCACCCACATTTTAATTATATCAATCCACGTTTACAAATCTTTGCTATTTACATCGTAGGGTGGAACCACAAACTGTCTCGAGAATGTGTAGAGCAAGATTGCGCATAACGGTAGAGAAGGGACGAGGGCGACTGGGCGTTCATTGGTCGAGCCGTATCGAGTCACTACTTCGAGTCCCCTGGGGGAAGCATAACATGTTTTCTTCGGCGAATTTGGGCAGCGTGTGGGACAAGTGGCCACCCACCATGGTGAGGAATTTGGGGAGCTACGAACGAGTAGCGTAACCTGGTTACGGAAACCTACAAGAACGATTATGGGTTCGTCGTGCTGACCGCACGTCACCCCGTAACTGGTTGAATGACATCCCACATCGGGTCCCGACCCTCAAGGGCTGTTGCGTCACCGGTTATTATTACGTAATTCATGTGCTCCGATCCGCGAGTTGCTGTCAGGGCGTTCCTCGCACAGCAGACCCGAAAGTCCCGAGAATCCCAGGGGAGTAGAAGGTCGCCGCTGCCAGTAACCGTGACGTAAACTTGGCGCACTTTGCCAGCTATGAAATCTATGCCAGAATCTCCGGGTCATTGCCTACATCATGTGCCCGGCCGCCCTCGACGCGTGTTCGCCTGCCGCATCCGCTGGACGCCTCCCAATGCAGAAATCCCTCGGCGAAACTCTGGTCTGGGCGCGAAGTGGTTCCCGCAGAGCAAATAGGGATTTAACGCTTTCGCTGAATGAAATTCCGCCGGGATGGAAGTGGGAAGGGAGGGGCAGGTGTAAGTAAGGTGGTCGGGCGCCACCGACATTTAATTAAACCAAGGGATACGTGTGCAGGAATAACTCGTTATTTCTTTCTAAATCCCGTTGCCATCCGAATTAGTTTCTAAAATGAATGAAACGTCGTTTTATGCTGGTTGGGTTCCGATGAGGATGTATGATGAACCCAATGACAGGAGAAAAACAATGATACAATGCCTTACTTACGGTTCGAACTTGAGACTTCTGGCTTCGTGCCGCTTTGTGCTAACCACTCCGCCACGCAGGACGGCTACATATTAACCATTGCTGTATTAATTTAATAGACTATGCAAGGTAAACTAGTGTCCAATGCCTCCACACTCACTCGTGCACGCGCACCCCCCCCCCCCATCCCACACACACACACACAAGAGTGGAAATTTTCTTCAGGGCTGTGAACACGCATGGATTTGTAACAAGGAACTGAGAATGCAAGGGATTTAGATGAATGTTAACACTATTTCTAGTATCAATGTGCAAACATCACCATATTGATTTGTATTATAATTATACTTCTGACGGAAGAAAATAGAAACCAAAAGATTGATTGATTGATTTGCTTTATTTTACTTCGCTTTTTCTGCCACTTTTGGCTAATTTGCGAAGATGGAGATGAGTGATGACATGATGAAATTGATGATTGGACACTCACAAATATCCATGTTCATACCGCGATTCGAATCCGGGACCCATGACGTCGTAGCGAGATGTGATAATCACTCCGCCACGGGGGCCGGCAGAAACCAAAATAATTGCAGTCTAGTACGGTATGTGTGATAAACGTGCAGTAATACGTTAATAAGTTATTGGTAAAACGTGTACGTTTTTACATTTTTGTCATTTTAGGAATAGCCTAATTTTGTTTTTTCTTTCTTTCAGGTGAGTGTCACTTCACATCAGATTTTGTAGTTACTTCAGTAGCCGTGAAGCCTGTGTAACGCAGACTGTACATTAAACGTAAGTTTCCAATATTCTCTTATGTGCATACTTGAAAGAAATTGTGTATATCATTGAAATATATCTTGCTCCTTACCCCCCTTTGAGGTTAGTCAACCCAAATAACAGTAAATCAAAGGGTCACATGCCGTTAAATATATAATTTTCTCTCCGAATGTGCGATTCTAAACGTGTGTATATGTCCTTCCATTGTATGTAACGCTGTGATTTGTAATGCTATTGGGGTTGACTACGATTAAGGGTTTTTGAGAACAAGCTATGTAAACATTTAATGAAAAGATTCTCTCGTGTTATCAACCAGGTGACTTGTGTACAGGATTCCAAGCTTTCGAGAGCCAACGTCACTCTCATCGAGAGAATATGTTCATATTTCGTCGTCAGGAAAGCGTGGTAAAGCTTACGTGAAAATATGTTTATTGAAAATAAGGTGGTCTGTAAGTGATTTATTTAAATAACTTTGATTACTTGTACGGTCGTTCGCAAATACAACAGTAGGCAATATTTTTTTTTTGTCTTTACCTTATTCAGTTTTAAGTGGTCTTCCTGCTGGCGCAGTGGTAGCGTCGCCGCCTTGTAATGAAGGGGTCCTGGGTTCGATACCCGGTGGAGGCACACATAGTGGTTCGGATCCCACGTTAAACTGTAGGTCCAGTCCCAATTAGCCTTAAGGGGCCTCCCCCATGGCGCAGTGCTAGCGTCATTGCCTTGTAATCAAGGGGTCCCGGGTTCGATACCCGGTGGAGGCACAAGTGGTTCGGATCCCACTTTAAACTGTAGGTCCAGTCCCGATTAGCCTTACTGTGCACAAAGTGGACTTAAAACAGCAACTCAAACCAAACCAATTAGCCTTACTGTGAATAAAGTAGACTTAAAACACCTAATCAATCAATCAAATTATTCAGTTTTAAGTAATGCAGTTGTACAGATGGCGCAGACCTTGTCCTCCGATTCTTTGGCGTGTTTGTTTCAACCTTGCACTTTGTAACATAAATGGAGTAAACATGAGTATACCGTCACCGGTAATATAAGTAGGACACCTGTATCCTGAAACACCCACTTCCTGCATGGAGTTATGTGTGTTGCCTAACTGTACGGCGATAAGTGGATTTTAGTAGCAAAACAATGGCAACTTCTACCACCGCCGTCGAGTTAGGCAACACACACAACACTATGCAGGGAAGCGCTTATTTAAGAATCTCGATGTGTCATTTTTAATGTCTGTGGCTGTACATGTATTCTGTTATATTTAGACACGATAGGTGAATCGCGACAAGGATTTCCGATACCACTGAATATAAAATGACAAGGAAGCACCCGTGATCTTAACTGACTGTACCATGCCAGCAACATGGGGAAGGGGGGTCTGGGGTGATTGGGAAACTCCTGGGAAAAACTGTCAAAGCCGCAGAGAGCAAAGGAAATTAGTTTTACATGTTCTGATTATGGTTAGTTAACATTCACATAAATTTTTAAGTTCGAGCTTTTTGTGAACTTTCAGTTATTAAAACTGTCGCAGTACTTTATGTGCACCCTGTACGCAGCTTCGTTTTCATTTGATGAGCATGCAATTTTCAACTCTATGTCGGCAGCTGTGATGGAAGTGCTACCGCCAAGGGCTACTATTAGCCTTGCTGTTGTAGCAAGATGTGATCTGGTCCAGAGGAGCGTTGTTATTGGTGGATTCGCCATTAATACTCATTTGCTGAACGCCGAGAGAGGGGGACGGGGAATGATTTGTTGATCATTGTTTCGGTAGTGTAGGTAACCTGTAGTACATTTTATATTTAAGGGTTGTGTTCCTCTCCGTGACCTTTTATGGTAAAGCCGTGAAAGGTCAAGCAGCGCGGGCCATAAAGTCGCGGATTTCGCGTGCTTCGGTAGAACAATGCTTTCTTCAGTGTTGCCAACCGTTTCTAAAATATTGTAATTCTGGAATAAGATTGCCCTTGTATTGATTCTCTTGGCTCTTTCTTTGTTATAGAGTTCCATATTTGCCGAATTGTTCGGATATCTGTGGGTGTATCCCCAAGGTAATATTTTTGTGTAAAATATATTTTTATTTTACACTCTTTCTCCTGCAATAATTAATAGAAGGATGTCGTGCATCCAATGAGAGGTGTAAGGGGTAACCCCTTGTAAAGACACCTAAATATCAACGTCTCTCTGACGTATTACACCCTGGACTGCTGTGTGTACACAGTGGGACTTACGTTGTGTCCTGTTCACATATGTTTGTGATTGTCGTTTCATCTATTTTCTCTTACCACCATTCATCCTCATCTTCGCGATTATTCAAAAGTAGCGGAGAAGCGAAGTAAAATAAGTCATTCATTCATGCATCAATACATAGAAGTATACTTTCACAATTGTATATTGGCAAAACGCCTCAGCCTACTCCTGATAATTCAATTGTGCAAGACACAGCTCTAATTTGTTTAGTGATAGAAAATTTACACACACACACACACACACACACACACACACAAAATAAACTAGGAAGCAAAGTTTCAATATGTCCCCAAGCAATATTTGTCAACACTTTCTATACACTTTAAGTAGAGAGATTTTCAAGATCACGCTTCAGAAAAGAAATAATAAGACAATAACCTTTCGTCTGCCTCAATGTCTGTGTCATTCACAGCGATCTGGATCCTAAATTTGCAAACATTTTTACCAACAAAATTTCTACAGAAAAAACCCTTGTCTGTATCTTGCTGCAGTGCAAAACGTGATTTTTTTAATGTTATAAATCGGTGCATCTCGATTGTTTCTGCGTGTGATACACTGTTGCCACATCGTGCCGGAGTTGTATTAGTCGGAAACTGTCTACTTTCCTTTGGAGGGACGCTCGGCAACGCTGCATGGTGAACGTTGCCATGTCGTATGCTGGAACCAGAAATTCTTGGCCCCATCTCTCTTTGCCTTTTCGTATCTACGGCAACAGCGCACTTCTTCCCAGACGCCTATTCTCGTTGTATAGATTATTCCTTTTGAAAATATTGATATGTTTAGTTTGAAACCCTGTGCACATGTTCCCGTGCGGAATGGTTTCAATAGGAAAATATGGTGTGGTGTGTGTTCGGGGCGCCAACCTCGTTCGGTCAGCATCACTCGAGTCGCGTGATGTCTGATAAAAGCAGGCTTTTGCCAGCTCGCCATTGGGTGCCTTGGTGGCGAAGAGGGGTTGCGTGCTCTCGCTAAATGCATGATATTCTTCACGTGATAATTTGCATTTCGTCGGGAGAGAAAAGTAAATGTTGTTTACAATGTGAAAGAAGATACAGTTTCACCTTGTCTAACATGTAAATTCAGGTCATTTGTGGGTCTAAACTTAAAAGGGACGAGGTTGATTTGATTGATATGCTTAGTTCATTTAACGTCGCTTTTCTTCCATTCTTTGGCCAATCGCGACGACGGGGATGAATGGTGAGTTGGATGAAGAGACTATCACAAACACAGTGGGCTATAGAACACCTACCCCACAGAAGACTATCCTAGCAGTGGGTTTTGGCGCCAGAGACTCGTCTGCTCAGGGTGTACTGCGAGGAAGGGAGGTTGATATTTGTCTGCCTTCAGAGATCACGTACCTCCCTACAAAATTTCTTTCCCCTTTTTGGAAATACTATTGTAGATTCAGCATTCTTTCCGATGAGTCGCTTGATGAGGCAGGCATAGGGCCTCCCCGACGGCACAGTGTTAGCGTCGTCGCCTTGTAATCAAGTGGTCCCGGGTTCTATACCCGGGGGAGGCACACATGATTCGGATCCCACTTTAGAAACTGTAGGTCCAGTCCCAATTAGCCTTACTGTGCATAAAGTGGACTTAAAACACCAAATCAATCCAATCCAATAAATTATCTGTGTGTGCACTGTTTGTGGATTCTGAAAGTCATCCACTAAAAGTTTTTAGTTTCACAGTGGGTAGTGATATATCAACTGAAAATCTAATTTCAATGAGAAATTGTTTTGGTACAGTAAGTGAAGTTTATGTTGTTGTTTTTTTTTCAGAAATAATGCACGCAGTGGTGAAATACTAAAAAAAATGTTGCATTATATAGCAGACAGTAAAAACAAACTATTGTCGGTGTGTGAAACTAGATTTCTAGAATAACATGATTCACTACATGTTTTTGTAAAATTTCTTCAGTCTTCTCAGTTAAGTCGAGCTGTCCGAGTGAACCATCCCAAGCAATTGGTCTAGCCGCAGTTGAAAAAGGGACTTTCTTAATTGTTCTCTTTATCTGTGAAAAGGTTTTCAGTTTTACTGCACAGTTGTCAAAGTATTTAGAGACCTCATCACAATTTAGCCTCTGCTTCTTCTTACCCAAGAAACGTCACAGAACTGCTTCAGAGACTATGGGAGATTTCAGATGAAGGGTTCAGCCAAATAAATCGAAATGCTTCTGAAAAAGTGTCAACAAACATTGAAAACTGAAATTACGATTCCAAGAATAACAAAACACACACACACACACACACACAACGAGATAATTATCCTTGTACTATTGTAGAGGGGGGACGTGCCATTGGCCTTGGATGGGCACCCCTGGCTGGACACCCCCCCCCCCCATTTTCTTTCTGGATACTCCCCTGAAGGCAAGTGGATTAAATTTTGCCTGTGATTTGCCGAGCTTTTCTTACGACGAAGAATACGATATAATAAATCACCCTCGCTACTTATCTTAAATTGCATATCTTATTGTTCTTAACATTAATTACGGCTGAAATGTTTTAATTTTAATGCATTTTTCATGAAGAAAACTAACTAACGCACGCTTCGCTGCATAAACTGCATAATAATGGTAGGTGGGAAAAGCTTCAACGGAAGGAAGGCTTTAGGCAAATCGCCCAGTCGTGACGCGTATTCATTCTATATTAGCAAGTCCCAACTCGTCTAAAATTAATTATTTTAATGGAATAAGGTATGAAAGAGAGCGCGAGCTGTAGTTGCTACGTGTCCTTGGAGACTCTCTGCACCCCTTCTTCTATCGAATCAATTCGAGATAATGTTGCTTCCGTTGCGAAGTCGTTAGTACCGTTCCCTACGACGACAAGGGTCCCGGGTTCGATCCCGGCCTGGACGTGGGTGTTCTTTCTGAGTGTCCATTCATCAATTTCATCATATCATCACTCATCCTCATCTTCGCGATTAGCCAAAAGTAGCAGAAAAGAAAAGTAAACTAAATCAACAACAATAAATATCGTTGTTGCAATAACAGTCGTACTGACTGCTTTCGTCATAAGGTCTGTTCCCACAAAGAACAAAGCATGTAGTTTATGACGTGACTGAAATTTCATGTTGTTTTCAGTCAAAGGTGACAGAAGAGGACACGCAGTAAGAAAGATGCAATACAAAAACACCACATATCCTTCGGTGTTATGCAACGTGCCGATCTGTTGTGCATTTGATGTTGCTTGCCGTACAGCATTCAACTTTTTTCTGTATTATACGTCTGCACTCCAGACCACTTTTGCTCTTGACCGTACGTGTGGATGGCATTAAATGTGGCAAGGAGGTATGCTGATATATTTCTTTTTCAGTTCGTGCAGTGATAATTATCGTTAAAAAAAATAGTCGTGATGGTACACCTCGATAACTCTCCATGGGACCGCATGTCTGGGAAACAGTGGCGGACGAGGAGGGTTTTTCCTGTTTCGTGGGAAAGGAACTGCTCACGGTTCAGCGGTCTATGTGGAGCAACACAGCGATGATATCCAGTGCGCCCACTTTCCCGTCGAGGCAAATATGACGTCATGTCTGTGTGGCGGCGGTGTTTGCATGCAAGACGCTTGCCAATCACATCCCGTGCATGCTGGCGTGGGTGTCATTTCGCATCTCCAAGCGTGCACCCCCCTCCCGTCTTTCTGGTGCTGCTTTTTGTGGCCCCTCCTCCGTCATCACTCACGAACCACGCCTCCGTTGCCATTTTCTGCAGATATGCGAATCCAGCATGGCCTAATGAGTAGCAAGGTGCTTCAGCAATGTTATTTTGTTTCCTACTTCCCTCCTATTATTTTACTGGTGTTATTCATAGATGGGACACGAGTGTGTATGTTTGGTTTGAGGACTGACCCCTTTTTCTTAAACAAGGACATTTAGAGGATGGGAGTTAATTTGGACCTCAAGATGACATGTATAATGGAGCCGCTGTACTAACCCGGTGTACAATCACAGCGCAGAACGGTTATTTTGACAAAATCCTGCTTGCCTACTGGCTGCTTTGGGAAGGGAAAGTTTAACGTTGTCGGCTCTTACCCAAGCGGTAGGTCTAATTGGTTGTTTGACCGCGAGTTTCTTAGCAGGTAAACGCGTCAACAGAAGGTCACTGCCATAAAGGCGGTCTAAATGAAAATTCAAAAATATAACTCGACAGGGGCGGCGCCAAGAGTGGGGTCAGAGGAGCCATGGCTCACCATGCTAAAATAACAAATTTTGTGATAAAAATAAAACGAAAGTGCAAGAATATTGATAAATATGACAGCGAAACCTGCCACGAGTCGAATCCAGAATCTCAGGTTTCAAGGCTAACTACTATTCCCAGGATTATGGAGATCTGAACTGAACGAATCAGTGTGTCTGCTTGATGTACATGCATGTGGAAAGTTGCAAGTTCCAATATCGCGGCTTTTAATTCAGGTACTGTGGCGAAATGGACACGTTAGGGAATTTGGTAGTTTCCTATCGTGGTTAGAAGGTATAGTATACGTGGATCTGTCCTCCATTACGATTGTGCCATTAAATTTGCTTAATTGGCATTGCTCACCTACCTAAATATGAAAGCGGATATCCAAGGACGGGAGTAATGCATTGTAAGCATTTTGTTCGAACTTTGGAATGCTTGAATTTGTTATTCTCTAGAAGACAAAGAGGCAATAATATGCGAAAATCTGTTTCAATGAGCACTTACAATTCAAATCCGCTCTGTAAATTACTTTTTCATTGATATTTTAACTTCACTTCGTGTCCATCAGAACATGAGACTGAATGTATGCCTTCCAAAGGATATAACAGATTTATATCTTGCTCATTTAATTCGAAATATGATTTAGGTCTCGGGTACCTGCTGCTCATCCAGGGGTGTCTAGTTCGACTTTCTGATGGAGTTGTTTTTCTGACACCAAACCATTATCTTGTCTTCACGATTAGCTCAAAAGCTAGAAAATAGACGCACGATTTACGTGAAGTGCAAGAACGGAAGTACGAAGGTGTTCGGTGGAGACCATTGCCCAAGTAAAAACTTGTTACCTTGTCGATTATGCAACATAAATTGAACGTTTTAAAAATGTAACAACAAACTGTACAAAGAGAAAGGTTGTTTACAATAACCAAAATATAGGTTGTGGTAAGCAAACATTTGTTTGAAAGGGCCAGAAACAAATTATTGATAATCAGAACCTAATTATTTTATAATGGTGCACATTTGTTTAGAACTGTCAAAGTCCAAATCACCACATTTAGTAAAGGTACCATATATTTTGTCTTTGAATACCAGATGTGTTTTGTTGATTGAAACAATTAGAGAGGAAAGAAAATGTTAAAAATGATTGATATCGGGGGAAAAAGTAAGGATTTTCCAAATCTTAACATATGCTATCACAGGAATATTGGTTTTTAAGCAGAGTATATTATTAAGTTGATGCAGGGTGGCTTCTCACCGGGAATTCTGCGTGAATTTTTCTCCGTAGACGTGGAAAATTGCAATATTTATTATTTCAAGATCCATTGAATTTATACATAATATGTATCAATGCCCTGAAACACCTTTTTACACAGTTTAGCCATTATTTTTATCGGCGAAAGAATAAGAAAGTAAGTTGCGTGGAAAATAAAACAGAATTTTCTCAATCCGTTTACTTTGCTAGTGTCCTTTGCAGAACAATCTTATCTAATCGACCGAAACTGAAAGTTATTGCTAACTATAAGATATCTTGAAGTTGATAGGTGAATTTGAGTTTGAAATTCTTATACTGGGTGAGTCTTTTAAAAAAGGCCCCGTGGAAAATGCGATCCTTGCATGTAGGCAACCCTGGTACACCGAAGAGAAGAGCGGGTTAGAGAACAGTCCAGGATATCGGTGCCAAGCATATTCGACAACATGACATGACATATCCTGGACTGTTCTCTGCCCCGCTCTTCTCTTCGGTGTACCAGGGTTGCCTACATGCAAGGAGCGCATTTTCTAGGGGGCCTCTTTTAAAAGACTCACCCAGTACAAATTAGCATATCCCGTAACATTTGTGACTTGCGTTTGTATTTTTATACGTGTTTGTGCCATTGATGTTTTGGAAAGTTCGCCTTGAAAACCGGGAATTATACTTGAATTCTATCATGGTCCTAGAGTGGCCACCCTGTGATGTTAAGTCACAGAGTTGCAGAGTACGATAGGTTGGATACTAAGTGACATGAATGCTAGGACATAATAGCGTTGTGACTTCACATACTTTTTAAAGATTTCTGTTTCAATTGAGGATCCGCTATCTCAAACATGGCTTTAACACCACCAGATCTGACCTTTGGTAACGGATTCGTTTAGTTTCTACCCTCATTGTTGGAAATGTATTGTTGATGCACCACAATAAAGAGGATCTTGCCCCTTCCCGTCGCTCGTCGTGCCTTCTCCGAAATCGGAATCCTGATTATTCCTGGAGGAGGAAAAATTCGTTAAAGCATTTCACCTTCGTCGATTCGAAACGCAGCTTGAGAAACCACACGGTGACGTCAACGACACCCACCGTGCACTCCGAAAAATCAACAGTTGATGTCTGCGGCGCTGGTTCTCCAACCTCTCCGCTGTTGACACAACGGTTCGTTGAACCGAGAATATTGGCAATCATCGATGCCCAATGGCCGATCTGTGCGACGCTCGCGTGGCTAACAATGACGACGATGATGGCTTAGCCATGAAACACATTTCTTCTCGCGTTTCGTTTTTATTAGTTCCAGCCTTCGCCCGGATACTTGGTGATGTCCCTGCTGCCCCCCCTTTCTCCACCAATAAGAGCCTCAGTTGAGTTTTCATCTTATTACTGGCTTACATATTACCGGTACTTTCAATTTGAACTATCTCAGTACGAGTAACATTCCAAATAATGACACATGTGTGGTTCTGCATCACTCCCTATATTAAAAAAACACAAAAAAAAAACAGCAAATACTTGAAGTGCTTGGTTTCTGACAACATATTACATTTTTTTTATTATTTTTTTATATAATTTGTTTCCGGTCAACGTCAGTAAATCTCAATAGCAAATGGTACATATTTAATGAAAGTATTTGAAAATAATCCTTAGAAAATATGTGGACCTAAAATGGATGAGGAGACGGGTGAGTGGACAAGGTTACGTAATTTAGAACTGCATAATTTGTATTCCTGTTCAGATATTATCAGAATAATTAAATGAAGAAGACTTAGGTGGGCAGGCTATGTGGCACGAATGGGAGAGGAAGGAAGAGTTTACAGGATTCTTGTTTGAAAGCCTGATGGTAAGAGACCTGCAGGAAGGCCAAGACGAAGATGGAGGGATAACGTTGAGATGGACCTAAAGGAAATCGGTAGGGATGGAAAAGATAGGATTGGTCTTGCCCAGGATAGGGACAGATGGAAGGCTTGTGTTGCTGCAGCCGTAACCTTCGGGTTTGAGAAGGCTAGAGGGTTAGTTACATATTTAATGGCATGCACAAACTCAGACGTTTACTTGCAATAAAAGGTAAAGTGCTCCCTTGTGTAACATCACGCCATGAAGGCGTATAGGGGGTGTGGGGGGTAACGCTTGCAATAAGACTGTTAAAAGCACGCATATGAAAATATTACCATCAGTTCATCTATGTGTAACTCTGCTTTTGCGAACTGAACATCCGTGTATCTGGTGCCACTTGAACGTGGTTCTTAAGGAAGTGTGCTGACAGGAAGTGTATGCAGTACATTGTGGTCCACTGCGATTACGTCGTTTGCAGATGGTGCACGACGACGGGTGGTGTACGTGAAGTGCAAGAACGGAAGTACGAAGGTGTTCGGTGGAGACCATTGTAAGTGCACGACAGGTGGGTACAAACACCATCATCTTCATGTATGGCTTTCGAGCAGCAGCTTTGTAGTTGGACTGGCTATTTACGTTGTTCACTGGGTGCTGAATGTTGCCGACAAATATGTTATTTAGCATGCGAAATTACTTGGGCACTTCTCTTTTATTCTATCTGTACGTTTCAACAACGCCCCTTCCCTTCAGAACGGCTTTTCTCTTCTGTGTTAGCCCAGCACGGTTCCAATGGTCAATGCGGAAGCTCGGTGTATCCTCTTCTCATAACTCGTGAAATCTTAACTGTACACAAGATTCAGGCAGGATATTCAATAGCTGTCTGCGTGATTTGTACGTTGAAGATTGATTGATTGAGTTGGTGTTTTAAGTCCACTTTATGCACAGTAAGGGTAATCGGAACTGGACATTAAGTGATTGATTCTACGAAGGATGCACTGCTCAGACTTTGTTTTGCTACATACTTTAACAAATTCAGTATGGAAGAGAAAGTGAAGAACTTGAAGGAGAGTTTAATTTTTAAACAGCGGCGATGGAACTCGATGCGCTGGCCTCGTTGCCCTTAATCCTGCTAAGGAAGTAAAATTAATGGACACTATACACTATTGAAATTAGATTGTAGGATTTCAGGAGGGCTTCAACCCCCTTAACCCTCTCCTGGCCAAGTTCCTGCTTGTAATCACCGTCTCCCGGGTTCGATACCCGGTGGAGGCACATAGTGGTTCGGATCCCAGTTTGAACTGTAGGTCCACTCCCGATTAGCATTGCTGTGGATAAAGTAAACTTAAAGACGAACTCAAACAGATACCACATCAAGTTCTACACCTCTAACGAAGAACTTGATGAATCTGCAGTATTAGTTTAGTATTCGTGATAAGCAATGGCATTTTATACAATGAGGTGTTTTTGGACGAACGAAGCATCGAAATTCCCTTCTTCGGAGGAAAATAGCGATGTGGAACCATGCATATAGGAAGTCGCCTCCTTGTAACCGAGGGTTCGATTCCCCTTAGAGCAAAATTTTAGTCGTTCAGAACCAACTACTGTCGGATTAAGAATTATAGATACTCGAGTTTGGACTCTAATTAAAATTAACCAGTAGATCTACATAAAAAACGGGGTTACATCAAAATTTAGCTTATTCAATTCTGCGTTAATCAATGCTAACCATTTTTTTTCCTGGTATGCTTACTATTTTTTATTGTCGTGAGAACTAAAGAAAATGGCCTTTTGAGTTTTGAAAACGACCGTTCTTTTTTAAATTGTATAAATCAAAAACGGGTTCTTCGATCGTGGCCAAATTTTAGTATGGTGTAGACACCCTGTACTAGATCTACTGGTTAATTTTTAATTGCAGTCTAAACTCTAGTATCTATGTATACTTTTTAATCCGATAGTAGCTCTGTTTATCCTAGGTGTGCTTAAAGAGGACATATACCAAGCTTTCATCTTGCTGGAATGATTTGGTGCCACCAAGAAGCTGGTGGTAGCAGTCGCCTGACAACAGACAGTTCCTTCGCTGTTGTTTAGACAAAATTCCTCCATTCGCTCGAACAACTGGCGCTGCACGGTCGGCACATGTCGAACTGTGGCCCTTGTGTTTTTTTGCGCACAAAAACGGAAGCACGTAGGTGTCGAGATAACGCATCGGCCAAATAATGAACGGGGCCCACTGGCCGGGTGCGATGGCGCACGTGTTGGCATTTGCGGGCAAAGAACGGACTTCTTTCGCATTCCCCGGAGTCTGCGAGCGCGAAAGGGAGCGGATATGTGTTTTTGGATTGTATATTTACACAGACGGGTGGGACAGTAAACGCGCAAATCTCTGGGAGCACGCACACATGCTCTGGAAAGGGTAGGCGGGAGAAGGGTCGGTCGTGGTTCTTCTCTTGCGAAGCTGTACTTTCATTGGGTTGTTTTATGCATGCATGTGTAAAGGGTAACATTGTACTCCATGAAAATGTGTCTGTGACAAGTTCAAATAGTGTTAGCAAGTAGTATTTAGTCATTTTTCGCGAACGAATCTTTAAAAGTACCCAAATCCCATTAGGAAATATTATTCACATTAAATAAAATAAGACATATTTTCAGTATATTGATTCGTGGCCTCATTTTAAAGCAAACGAAATGGAAAAATCAAAATGAACCGAGAACATACTCTCTACCTTCAACACTTGTTCCAATATTGAAATAGGGGTGTAAGGGATGACCCTTCCACGTACGGTATGCGCCAAAATATACAGTACTGAAACTCGCGCATGTGCGTTTGTCGATGGCTCATAGCTCCAGCCGCTCGTGTTCTCAGTAGTGAAAAGGAAGTTATAACTCGCTAATAATGTGTATGTAGTGTTTCTTTCAGGATAAATAAACTCACAGATGACAACAATGTAATGTTCGTCTATTAATTTCAGTACTGTATATTTTGGCGCATACTGTAGTACACCCTGTATCACATTTTGCAGAATAACGAGACTCTGGCGTCACAACCTACCGCCAGTAAAATCCTTGTAGGGCTGGGTGTGTGTTGTCGCGTGTTTTGTCCTTGTGTGCTGAATGCCCCTTTACAGCCTCGGCTTTCAACCCGAGTAAGATATTTTACTTCTCCCACTCTGTTATGTTATATAAGTTATATTTTAGTTATGGGAAGGGGCTGGACCCTGTATAATGTGACGGGTGCAAAATAGCCTTAGTGTTGACGCACCCTAAATTTCAGTATGAATCAATCAAGCAAGCAATATTGAAACAAATACTGGGAATAGAGGAGAGGCATGTCTTTGCATAAAAATTAAATTCTCGTTCGTCGTCTTCATTCTTACTTACAAGTGCATGTAAACTACAGGTGGTAAAATTACATTGCTTACTCTCTTAGAAATGCGTGGTTTGATGGAATCCCACGGTTGTAGTTAATTCGACAGGCAGGAAATTAGGGGAGGGGGCTATGGTGTGGAATTCTCAGTGCGTGAACTCTTTCGTAAGGGCGTGACTCGTTTCGTTCTCATTACGTACGCATTAATTACGCCTTTTGTACTTTGCTACCTGGATAACATCTCCAATGCATAATGAGGGTTTAGATTTGACCGTCCAGGGTCCCAGCCTTTGTTCCCACGCCACTTGTCCCCGTGACCGGCGCTGAACGAGTCCCTGGCAAGGTTGATCAACACTGCCTTTGATGCCGAGTCAGTCGGTATTCGGGAACTAGTATAAATGTGAAACTTGGTACGCCAGAAATGCCTTCTAAATATTAGATATTGATATTAGTTCGCCTGTTGGTATGTCGTGAATTATAATATTAATAGCTAGAGAGTTGTACGGTCATCAGAAAATTACTGTTTTTAGGGACTCACGGAATATATCAAAATCAACCTTCCTTCTTTAATTATTACCATTGTCTGCTCGAAAGGAATATAATATATATTAATTTTACTCTTTGGTTTAATGATTTCATAACAATGGCAATGTTCTCCTGACTGTAAATGAGACATCCTATTCAGATTTAAGGCCACTCATAATATGAAAATGAGCTTGTAGTTGGGTTGGCAAGAGTCAAGAAGTTCATCCACTACTACATCATTTAAAAGATTTCAAAACGAATGTGTTTAGGAAGATTTCACGCCGAGCTCCGTGGCGGAGTGGTTAGCACAGTGTTCGAATCCCGGTGTGGGCAAAGGTGTTCTTTACCGGATCTTTCTTTCTTCCTTCATCAGCTTCTTCATGTCGTCACGCATCCTCATCGACACGATTAGCCAAAAGTGTCAGAAAAGTGACTAAATAACAAAAATCAAATCAAGATTTCACACAGAATTGACATTCATGTCGCCTAGCGTCGAAGACTTGCATGTCATTCTTTGATGTCGTTTTGTCCTTTTTTGTATAGCGTGCGTCCTGCCACCTTGGCCGTTTCCCAGACTACAGGGGAAGGCGACTAGTCCGATGTGTGTAGTTTGTGGTGAAGTGCCACTTGTGTCTCTAGTAATCAGTGGTATATCTATGATCGTGAAGGATATGTAAGTCTCTTAAGATGAAGCTGATCGCACCGTTGTTTGTACCCTTCGCTGTTGCTTTATTGAGTGTGACATGTGAAATGTATTCTTTTTACACATTTGTGCTACCGATTAGTTCAAACCTAACGTCGTGAGGGCAGCTCCAACTGGTTCCTCTGTGCTTGTGGGTGGAATTTCTTCCTACCAACCAGCATCTCGTGATTTGGATAGAAGAAATAAACAATGAAATCACGAACGCCCGATCCCGAAATTTGACGTCATGCGCCTCCGTGTTATTATGTGTACCTAACGAAAAGTTCGCTGGCCCTGGGCTATTTTTAGAAGCATTCGTTTGAACCTCGGCTTCGATATAAATGGAAATTCCTTCATAGGTTTTTGCATAATGGGGGTTTCTTGGTTGTTAGAACTTCCGTTACTGAGCACAGTTAGTTTACGTAAAGTTACTCAGCATGCGAACGGAATTATAGTTGAAGAAGTACCTGGATTTCGTGAGAATTCGTTGCTCTTAACAACATTTTTCGAAAATAATGATGGAAAAACTCTGGGAGACGCTCGGTTATTAAAACTTGGTTTCGAGATTTTTTTTTCAAAATATCGTTTCCTGTTGTGATTGCTGTTGCTCGAATTATAAGGAGCCAAAAACTAGAAATATGCATGCATTTATAACCAAAACAACTGAATATATAAACTAAAAAAAAAAAATTGCTAGAAATGAGAAAGTATGCATTTTATAAAATAATTATTTCCTGTTGCAGTGAAATGTCCTTCACGACATATATCGGACCCTCCAAATATGTTTGGGATGAAATAAGGAAAAATATGTTTTACTCTCATACTTAGTTTCAACAGTAGATCCCATTATTTTCTCTTACTTATCCTTTTTCCATGGAAGGGGGAAGAAGTCAAACAAAATTCCTTTCAATAACGGATACATTTTTGTGAACATTATCTGATGAAATGTTAACAACGTAAATATCACTAAAATATGCTTTTTTATCATGTTTTGATCAACATATGAGAGAATGCTGCAATGTGGTAAAAAAGTATGCATAACAGTGCCAGCTTGATCGCAAAAGATATTAACGTGTTAAATGAGCTTAGGCGTAGAATAATAGGTCATGATATATATATATATGGTGTCGAAAAGAGCTGAATCTGGCATTGAGAAGTCGCCTGCTTCTTAGGGGCTTGCATGTCGTATGAATCTGTAGAATATCCTGAGGGTACACGTTGAGAAATGGCTGTTGCAGTGTAACGTGTGTTCGTGAAATGCATGGTCCTTGGAGACCTTGCATAGCAGCTATCCACGTGCCCAATTCCTAGTTGAGTAATAATCATCGATTGATTTGAAATTGTTTGGTGCGTCGGCACATGTGGTAATTGTGCACCCTTCAATGTATGCGGGAAAATATCCCCATATCTAAAATTCTTACTTAATTGGTTATAACAAGGGGTGTAAGAAACCCGTTGGGCAAAGTTCAACGTGCGAGTTTGTAAATGGACCTGCACAAGACAAACACAACAGGGGGGGACGGGGGAATTTCCCCTCCACCAACAATCTTGGCCTCAAAAATCCCCCCACCAAAAATTCCCGGAGAGGGGAGAGTTTTTGTTACAACAAACAAAAGATAAGCAATTACTTTTAATTTCAAATATACTGTACGAAGAATAATATCGAAAACATACACAAATTAGTGTAGTTGTGAGTGTGCAATGATTTTTTCTCTCCCAAGAGACATTAACAAATCTACATCAATACGCACAATAAAAGTAAATAAAGAATGCAAAACAATAATAACTATGAAATCTAATTGATTTATATTAACATAAAGCAAAAACTAAATAAAACCACTTCAGCTATTTCATAATTTGTTAACATGTTTAACCAGTTAGTAAAGGTTGCTACATTATAATATCTGATATACATAAAAATAAAAAAATAATTTCTTTTTGTGTAATTAATAATACTATTTTTAATTACTAATTTAGTAATTTATTTTTACTTTTAATAACATTATAAATATGTATATCGTATAATTTATATGTGTGTTTGTGGGGGAGGGGGTTTGTAGGTTATTATATTTCTCCCCCCCCCCAATCTTAAATGATTTCGCACCCTGAAACACAACAGATTAAAAGGTACGAATGAACTAAAGACTTCTTCACAGACAGTGGAAGAGACCATCTCTTCATTAATTTGGCAACTTTGAATATAAGTATGCATACAATTGAGGGTGGAGAGCTACACTGACTGTTTCCTAATTAACCATCTGTCTCTCTTTAACCAGTTTTCAATTGCGAAAACCATTGCCAAAATGAAAAGTGAAAAAGAGGTGTCACTGCAGAATTATTTTCAGACTTCAAAGGTAACTTGTCTCAGTTTTCTATCGCTGTGTGTCGATTTAACCCCTTCAAAGGTTTGTATTTTTCCTTCAATTCCTTGTGCTTCGTTTTCAATTTGCGGCTAATTCCATTGTTCCCACTTATTTTTCCTGGAACGCGATATCGCAGAAATTGGTAATTGCAACCATATGCGGTGCTGAAGGCGTGCAGATGTCCCGGCAGGAAGTGGAAACGAGAATGCGATGCGGAAGGGGGAAGGAATAATTGTTTGGCTGCCATATGCATACATGCATGTATGGGAAAGAACACCTTTAAAAAAAGTAACAGTCAGGTGTACTTTTAAAAAAGTTGAAGGGTGAAGTAAGGGCTTATTGGCGTGTTTCGTGCCAAGGCTCTTGTTGCGAAGTTCTTTCCCTCTGCTGCAGGAGGAAGGATTGCGAATTTTTCTTGCTTGGTGTCTGCAGTGTCCAGGAGGGTCGTTTCAGGCAGACTTGTTTCCCAAGCGGTGGTCTGATGGCTAGGGAAGAGAGCAGGTAATGGTTTTGCTACATTATTTCAAGATCTGCGTGGAGATAGGGATTCTTGATCGAAACAGCACACTAGCTTGTTCTAATAACAGTCCAGGTTTTCTTGTTCTGCGCATTAGTGACGTGTGACTCATATAATTGACGTCAGACTACAATTAGAAGAAGTAGCAACGCGTTGCAAAGACAAAAGTAGTTTCAAGATGGTTTCTGCATCTTATGAAAGGTAGATGGGTTTTCTATTTTCGTATTATTCAAGTTGTGTGTAAGACTGTCTCCCTCACCATCTTTACTCTGTGCGCTATGTGTTTGTGTGTGTGTCTGTGTCTGGCTCCCCCCCCTCTCTCTCTCTCTCTCTCTTATGTTATTATAACAAATGTTGAAAGAATTGAATTTTGATCTTCTTTAAATTAATTTATTATTATCCAGTAAGAATTCTAGATAGGATGGTATTTGAAGTTCGATGAGGGATAGTTCCTCCTTCTGGTTCCCAATTTTTGTCATTTGGGGAATATTATAATATACACATGATTCAACAGAATTTATTGATTTGTTTTATTTTACTTGTCTTTACTGCTACTTTTGCCTGATCGCGAAGATGAGGATGAAAGATGTTAAGATGAAAGGACAATCACAAACACACAAGAACACGACACAACAGAGTCCCCACAGAGGTTTATACCGGCTGGAGTCCAGACGGCAGAGCCTCGTTAGTGTGCAAAATCCAGAGTGTATTACGTGTAAGAGAGATTGTCTTACAATACTGTAGATTGTACTGTTGCTTTGTACATGCTAGAAATTATGCTTAGGTGCCACCAGGATTCGTATAACACACTTAAGAATCGAGTGTTTACTTGGTGTTGTTTGACAGCCAATGGTGTAACAAAACACCAAAGATTTTTGCACCACGCTTTTTACAGTGCGTTTAACGTTCTAATTTTGCAGAAATAGTGTATGGATCATTCCAACAGCGGGGATTTAGCTCATATCTTTTGATACCTAGTAGCGATAGCTATTCAGAGAATTATACCGTTTCAGTTCATCAAACCGGATGCATGCTTGACTCCTTTTTTGTCACAGGAAATGCTCTCGACACCGCTGCTTCCATCTTTCGGCGCCATTGGAAGGCAACTAATGAAGAAATGGATTTCACTGTTTGAGCAAACTTAATGAATATCGAGGTTTGTAGGTCAATGGCGGCAGTTAAGACGAGCTAGCAGCGTTCCCTTTCGCGGCCCTTTCCCACTTCATATCGCCCGGTGCGTTCAGTGTTTCAGCCATATTGCTGATGGCCATACCACTGTTCGCTCCACTTTTCCACTTCGCACTACATGGTGAGAGAAATCAAGAAATCTTAAAGGTTTCGACGTTGCATTTGACTGGTGTGTTCGAGTCATACATGAGAAAGTTGCAATTTCGTGTAGCGCGATACTTATTATTCATTGCTTGTAAAGTTTGACAGAATTGAATTAAGGTATTGTTCGAATTGTGGCGCTAGGGGAAGCAGGCTTTATAACAGCGGCACATTTAATTGATTAAAACTTTAAAAATATATATGATTCCTAAATTTTGTTTCTGAATTTAGGAGACGGGCTGTTTTGGAAAAAGCACTTAAGGGGGTGAGGCAGCTGGGGTCACTGTTGCCAACTTAGCTCGTTTGGTACCAGATCTGGCTCTTTTTTGCACTCGTTTGGCTGTGAACTGTGGCACCCGCCCCCTGCCCCACTATGATACCAACACAGCCCCGGCCCATATAGGCCACCAACTTTTGCCATGCGTATACATTTTGCACGTGACGTGATATTGTTATATTGGCTGCGTCGCCCCCCCCCCTCCCCCCTTACCTCCCCAGCTACTTTTATATAGCGCCGTGGCTGAGTTAAATATGACAATATTGTTATCCGAGAATCCTTTATTTTCGATTCACACAGCCATCGATGGATTATTGAGATGGGTGATGCCGTCAGATCTACAAGGTGAAAACTAAGAATAGATTGTCATAACTTTAAAGTTACTGGTAATAGCAGCCCCCCCCCCACATTGACAACGAAAATTACCATGGGAGGCACTTTATCCAGCCTTCGTAAATGTAGCTCCTTGAAAGTCAACTTTAGCTCAATTTAAGGTGCTTTTATGCGCATCAGGTTTGGCAACACTGCCAGGATGGCCGTAGGAGGCAAGGAGAAATGCATTACGCTTATGGGATAATTGTTTTATTCGTTTCCTTGGGTATATCAAACTTCCGATGGCGGAAGAAAACATACGATCGGGTAGAGGATCCATTGAAGATGATATTTGCGCTAGAAAGAGTCGAAACTCCATTTGTTTAGCCGTAAATTGAATTTGAAGTTGTCTCTCCATAAGGAATACACGGGGTTCTGCAAATACTTATTCATCATATTTTTCAAACACTGTATCTAGCTTAATAATCAACTTTAGAAACCGCTTCCCACTTGCTACATGGGGAGAAATTCATACTCTCAAATTATGCGTGGATTTTCTTTAGTAGCAGTGCCCATTCCGACGATATCGAAATAAATGCATGCCTGGTGCGAAATTGTCACACCTCACCTTAAGTAAAAAAAAAATATGCAATTTTACAGCTGACAGATGTTTATTCTTTTAATAGTAGACATTGCATGCATGTTTGAGCATCACTGTTTATAGTCTTTACACATGCCCAATATAAAATTATACTTTAAATGAAAAGCAACAGAAGAGCACAGTTTTTGACTTTAGTGCCTTTCCCGAACATCTTAGATATATCTTGTAATCAGAAAAATATTTTACTATAACTTTTTAATATTTGGTAAAATTAACATAGAATAAAACTCAGATAACACACCAGCCACCTTCGATTGTCGCATTATCCATTCCACCATTCATTCTCATCGTCGCGACTAACCAAAGAGACAAAAGTGACGTAAAATAACCGAAGTAGGAAAGAAAGAAAACACGATAACACTTGTATACACACATTCACATACGGAAGAAAAACTCGTGGTCTCCTTCCTTGTCTACTTCAGTCTTAGAGTCGGCGAAAATGCGTGTGTGATGAATATTTGACTTCGCTTTTCTACATCTAGTTTAATCACAACAATAAAGGATGCCTGTCCAATGGGGTACTGGTAACGTCGTTGCCTTGTAATCAAGGGACCCCACCCCGGGTTCGATACCCGCTGGAGTCGTATAGTAGTTTGGACTCACTATAAACTGTAGTTCCAGTCCCGATTAGCCTATCTGTGCATAAAATGGTTTTTAAAACGAAAACAAGATGAGGATGAATGGTGAATTGACGAAATAGGTGATTGGCCAAACGTAATGACACGTTGAGTGGTCGATCTCACCACCGAAATTTCCGAGTTTTGGTCCTGGGCATGGTGTATCGTCATCAGAGAAATACAGATTTATGCATGGCGGCTTAGCTAGTAGATGTGCGTAGAACCTGTGTTTTCGTAGCGTTGTCTCTAACAGTTTTAATTTTTATATATTGAATTCTGTGTACAATTCTTTGATTATCCTTTCAACACAAACGAGGATAAATGACGTTTCCGGCAATGGAAGTTTATGAAGAAAGAACCAAGAATGATGCTGTCGGTAACATGTTCGGAATTTAATCTCCAACACTTGCATCGCGTTCGGATGCTACAAAGGGGAAAGGATTGTTCGTCATCTCCGAGCTCCTAAGCTAAACATGTCGTTTTCGCTGATCTAGAAATTCACATGAAGGCTTTGTTTTTTGCCAAAGAACCTTGAAGCTGCCTACAGGAAGTCTTCTCATCTCGTCTCCCCCGGCGGCGCCGTGGAGCCGCGGGAACAGGAGAGGGGGGGGGGGCAGCCCCTTCTCTCTCTCACCCAATATTAAATTAAGTTACCAGATTTCCTGACAGTTTCTTCGGGCTTGGTGATCCTGCACACTGTTTTCTGGTTAGGAAAAACTTAAGATTTATTTCTAAACCTTTGGTGAAAGTAGCACTTGCGCATTAGTTTCGCCGACCTCCGTGGCTGAGTGGTTAGCACAGCGCGCTGCGACGCCAGGTATCGCGGGTTCGAATTCCATCCTCGGCATGGGTGTTCTTTGTGAGTCCCAATTCATCAATTTCATCATATCATTACTCATCCTCATCGTCGCGATTAGCTAGAAGTGGCAGAAAAGTGACGCTAAATAACAAAAATAAAATTAGTTTTTTCTTTATAACTCCTGGCTTCGGATCGGTGTATAACATATATATTTTTGTTTTGTCTGATGTGTAAATTGAACGGAACTGATATTTAAAACTATAATTTGAACTTAGATGGAGTTTTCAGCAAAGACTTTGGACAAGTAGTGTGGAAAACGGCAAAGTTTGTCTATTTTATGCTCAAGTAGGCCAATCGTAACTACAGTCCGTGTCATGAATAACAAAAGGGGAGGGGTGAAAGTGTTGTCGCTTTATTGCTTTATCTGGGTCACAAGTCCTCCCCGATGGCGTAGTGGTATCGTCGTCGCCTTGTAATATAGGGGTCTCGGGTTAGATACCCGGTAGAGGCACATAGTGGTTCATATTCCATTTTAAACTAGGTTCAGTCCTAAGTAAGCCTTAATGTGCATAAAGTGCACTTCAAACACCACCTCAATCAATTAGTCTCTCAAGTCATAAACCACACTCAGCTTTGATTTGATTTGTTATGTAACGTCTCCTTTCTTCCACTTTTGCTTAATCGCAACGATGAGTTTGAGTGATGATATGATGAAGGAGCGAGCACCCATGCCCAGATATGAGACATTTTCGCGATTAGACAGAGCAGCAGAAAGGCGAAGTAAAATAGCTGTTTTTCCAGTCTGAGTTTCTCGACGCCATATGAAGAACCAGAAGTCCAAATGCGTTCGCTACCGAGTTCCGACGAAGAGGCAAAGGAAGCTCCCTGAAGAAGTGCTCCAAACCTTGGAATATGTATTCCTCTGATCGTACCAAGTTGCTCGTGGTCGAGCATGTGCATTCGTGAACGGGGCGTTGAAGATGCAGGTCTTGTCGCGGCTGTAGGTCATGTGATGGAACCGGTCCTTGGCCTTGGCGTTTGGGCTGCATCCACTGGGGGCAGGTTCCGTCGTTCCGATGATCTTGGAGGAGCGAGGGGGACCCGTTTTTCCTCTCCTTCCTTTCCCGTCTCGGCCTTCCTACTCCGCAGTGCTGCCATCTTGAACCAAGCGCTCGAAAGGGTTGCCAACAACGTTCACGATTGTCGCTACGAACACATGTTTCAATCAGTGGTGATGCGCGTTTACGCGTGAACAACTTCAGTCTACATCTACACGCTGACAATGTAGAGTAATGTATGCAATATTCGTGTACATCATAAGATTGTCCTCAGTTTCAATTCCTGAAGAAGTGTAAGAAGAACCTTTCACTCTTTACGGCATTACAGTTATGTTATTTTACTTATGGTACCCCATGTCATGTAATGGGTGGAAAATAGCCTAAGTGTTGACGCACCGAAGATTTTAAAATTCAAATTAAATTTTTTGCAGCTACCAACAGTTTTGCACAAATGCATGTCTTATCTGGACTTTACTCTGGCAGAATTTTCCATAACATACCCAACTCAATATAAGAACTATTCTCATAATTAGTGAAAATACACTGCTTTCGTCTCACGTCCGTCACAATGTTTATGTGTACGTGTGTTCTGTCTACATTTTATCTATTGGAAGCAGTTGAAACGTAACCTAGAATGAAATGCGTTCTTATTAATGGCACTGCACACGACCGACATTGCTGAAAATTTTCAAATTTTCAATTTTCCCTTCAAAATATAATCGTACACAGTATTTTATTGTAATTTTACATTGTCGACAATGCCATGTATGCGTATCTACAAGATGTATGCGTACATTACGTGGATTTAAATAAATCCACTATATGTTTGGATATATCTCTTATGTTTTAACTTTTCAGAAAATTCGTCTCTATGCCAGCAAAATATGGTAAAAATTTCCTCTTCGTAGGGTCTGTGTCTTGGTGTTCGTCCACTCCGAATATCAGACAAAAACAACCAGAGAACATGGACGTCCGGAAGGAAGGGGGCCAAGAGGGACCACGCCCACCCCCTTGAAAATGGATGTTACCGTGAACTTATATATTACACATCATTCCAGTCACAGTAATTTATATTAATTAATGATTGAATTGATTGAATTTTTGTTTTAAGTCCACTTTATGCACAGTAAGGCTAATTGGGACTGGACCTACAGTTTAAAGTGGGATCTGAACCACTATGTGCCTCCACCGGGTATTGAACCCGGGACATATTAATTAATGGAAGAGTGTTGTAGGAACATGTTAAGTTTAATCTGAAAAAGTGTTTTTGTTAAGGGGAGCAGCATTCTAATGGAGGGAATTATGCCTCGTTAGCCCCCTCTGGAAAAAATACTAAACCACTGCAAGAGAAAGTAGTAGTTCACGAAAAATAATACTCTTCAAGAATCGAACCCTGGACGTATTGAGCAAAATATATCTCGGAAACGGAATTTTCCAACCAACAAACATCATAATATCGGTGTTTGACAGCTGTTTCAGCTATACCAAATTAGTACGTGGGTCGTTCAATATATAAGTTTCCGTATGCTGTAAAACATTTTATTTTTAAGATACATTAGAAAACTATACATACATGTGTAGGAGGATCGTTCCTCACTTCTCCACATAATCCCCATAGAGATTCAGGCATTTGTCCCACAGTTGCACCAATTTGTCCATACCCTTTGCAAGAAAATCAGGGCTCTGGTTATTGAGCACTATTCTCACATTCCGCTTCACTTCTTCATCTGTTTCGAAACGGTAACCTTGCAATTCAGACTTTAACACCGTAAAAATATGGAAATCACTCGGCGCTAAATCGGGGCTGTATGGAGGGTGGGGCAGCCGTTCCCACCCCAATTCTTCAATTTTGTGTTGTGTTTGCACTGCTGAGTGGGGGCGAGCGTTATCGTCAAGATGAATGACACCAGCTGACAGGAGACTTGCTCGCTTATGTCGAATTGCGTTTTTCAGTTTATCCAATGTTTGACAATAAGTGTCAGCATTAATTGTTCTTCCTCGTTCCAAAAATCCATAAGCAGAACGCCCTTAGCATCCAGCTTCTGAACTCCTTATGACGCGAGCCCGCGTTTTCCGAACAAGCATTTACTTTTCGCCCTTGAGCGCATGCGCCTTCACGTCTGATAACGAATCGATTGTTGTTCCTTGTAGACGAAGGATGGCGCTTGTCAACCATGTGCATCTTTTTAATGGCATTGCTTTATACAATATTTTATAGCACAGGGAAACTTATATATTGAACGTCCCTAGTAACAAAGAAGGCAGTAAATACGTTGACTAAACGCTCATTACAATGCCAAAGCTCAGGTCACGGTGTGTAGGTCTTGTCGTCCTAATGTTGATCGAACACACGAACCAGTCCCGAATGACCTTTGAATCATACTTTGCAAGCTTTTAACCAGAAACACCGCTGCGGCTCCACATTGTAGCTCACGGACACTAGAAGATAAGAGCGAAAGTCGAAAAAGAAGAAGTAAAATATGCAAATTACAAAGAAGAAAAAACGAAAGGGGGGGGGGGGTTAATGAAGGGACGTGGACCCTAATGACTTTCCGGCATGCTATCCTCTGCGGGAAGGCAACTTGGTGGTGATTATGAACCACGTGGTTCGGTGACGATGATAAGGGGAGGAAGGGATAGCGTCGTAAGGAATGGGCTTCCCAACGTTCATAACTCGTTTAGCGAGGATAATTATCCATTATTATTGCAGGCGATGTGACCGTCACGGGATCCACTACTTACTATACAAAGTAGCCTTAGGCCGTGTGGAACGTTTAATGTCTACATTTGGTATCGGATCTGTCTCAATGCTGGTTGTAAGGGGAGGTGGATAACCGAAGGAGACATGTTCATGAATGGCAAAGTCTGTGTTGGAGTACGATTGTGAACGACGAACTTGCAATACCATAAACTAACTAATGGCTGAAGCAACACAAGCCTTCCATCTGTCCCTATCCTGAGCAAGATCAATCCAATCTTTTCCATCCTTACCGAGTTCCTTTAGGTCCATCTCAACGTTATCCCTTCATCTTCATCTTCCTATTGGTCTCTACAAGAATCTTGTGAACGACGGACTTGCACTACCATAAGGATTGTATTCTGTACTTGCACTTTTCTTAGTTTTTAAGGTCACTTTATGGTCATATTCCGTAATGTCTTCAGTTTAAAGTGGGATTTGATCCACTGCGCAGTGTGCTTCCACTTTCAACCGAACCCGGGGCGCAGGCTTCCCTGGATCGAATCCCGGCCTGGGCATGAGTGTTCTTCGTAAGTGTTCCTTCATCAGTTTCATCATATCACCACTCATTTCATCTTTCATCTTTGTGATTCGCAAAAGGTGGCAGAGAAGCGAAGTAAAATAAACCAAATCAATCAATCATTGGGAAGTACCTTCTTTTAGAGATGATTGTCGCATCTTTACTTACTACCAATCGCCATTAGCAATCACCGCAGGAAATAACAAAGTTGATATTGTAGTTCCCGCGTAATGCAGTTGTCAGTAGTATCGCTTTTGATGCGACCGGTCCCGGGAGTGATTCCAAGTTAAGACCAGGATCTCGGTATCGTGATGAATGACTACCTGATCATCGAGTTGAAGGCACGTAAACGCGAATGGCAGATGAAAGGAAATAATAATATAGCACTAAGTAAATATGAAGTAGTTCTCTCTATCACCAGATAATATTTGGAATCGCGATTCTTATTTTCGTCCACTAGCGTACTACACCCTACACGACACGTTGACCAAGCTTACCAAAAAAAGAAAAATATATTTTGTAAGAACAGTTAAATGCAAACCATTTAATATACTAACTCTTAACCCCCTCTCCATGTACGAAATTCCTTGATTTCTCCTCTTGATAAAATAACAAAGATGCAAGGAATAGAAGCGTGTACAGGGGCACCAACTTTTGAAAAACATTGGGTGTGATCAAAGGTGGCAGAAAAGCGAAGTAAAATAAACCAAATCAATCAATCATTGGGAAGTACATTCTTCTAGAGATGAATGTCGCATCTTTACTTACTACCAATCGCCATTAGCAATCACCGCAGTCGAATTATAAGTTCACAAAAAATCCCGTAAATCCTCTCTTCCATTTATCATGATATTAATGCACAACAACAATGCATACTTACTTGATTTACTGATTTCAGTAAGCAATCCACCACGAATAACGGTAACAAGTAATGCCAACGAAATACTGGGTGGGCTCGGGACCATATATGTTGGCGCCACTGAACGTGTACTGACTGTAATCTTATCTTACAACGACACTGAATGTAAGTAATAGCAAATCTGGTCGAGAAAGATACACACTTGGAAAGTAGGGTAGAATGGGACGGGGTGGAACATCGTCCACCTAGAGGACCCGCCTTCCTCAACGGTAAATTCCTCAATTGAAATTTGATTTAAAAAACAAAGAGGAGGCTGTACTGCTGACAGTAGACGTCTGAGCGTACAAGTAGATTCTTCCCCACAGCATTTGAAGCAGTTGCTGTGATCGAGATTGTAATCTGATAAAGAACTCGAATAGGGTCTTATCTTTTGTGGCCCCATGTTCGATGAACCGTTCTCTAATACTTGTACTGAGACTGTTAACTAGAATGGTCCCTGTGCTGGTGCCAAGTTCATTTGCATGGTTTCTTGGCTGCCAGAATTAGTGTCTACCTGTTGGTTGTCCTCGGAAGAGTTACAGCGAGGGCGTTAATTTGTTTCGATCTTCTATACACACTAGCTTTTAAATATAACCAGTATGCCCGGGAACTGTTCTTGAAATTCACATTGTATTGTATTTCAGAATTCCATAAAAGATCATGTCTGCGGTGGACATTATTAGAAATAACTAATTACGCGTATATATAAAATTATACTTTTAATATTTTATTTAATTGATTCAGTGTGACTTTAAATGAAAAGCAACAGAAGAGCACAGTTTTTGACTTTAGTGCCTTTTCCCGAACATCTTAGATATATCTTATAATCAGAAAAATATTATACTATAACTTTTTAATATTTGATAAAATTAACATAGAATAAAAGTCAGATAACACATCAGCCACCTTCGATTTTCGCATTATCCATTCCACCATTCATTCTCATCGTCGCGATTAACCAAGGAAAAAAGAAAAAAACTATGACACTTATACACACATTCACATACGGAAGAAAAACTCGTGGTCTCCTCCATAAGAAAGCAGCGGCGTGCCGAAAGTGGGTTGGTGGTGTCATAGCATTGCCCCCTTTGACCCGATTTAAAAAAAAGAAAACTTGAAAGGCAGGAAAAGATGGCACAACAAGGGCCCCCTTTCGAAAGTCCTCGGCACGCCACTGCAGG
Source organism: Lepisma saccharinum (assembly GCF_977018435.1). NCBI lineage: Eukaryota > Metazoa > Arthropoda > Insecta > Zygentoma > Lepismatidae > Lepisma > Lepisma saccharinum. The sequence goes on from NC_139232.1 coordinate 2,642,517, forward strand.
TTTAGCCGCTTTACATTGTTTTTAAAGGCTGTTTCCTCGTGTGATGCTCAACTGATGCCTAAATGCAAATTATGCTGCCGAACGATGGTCGTAACTACAAAACAGCTGAATATTCACCGAGGGCGTGTTTTCAGGGTCAAGGAATCAGGATGAAATTGAATAAACGAACGCTAGCATAGGAGCTCAACGAATGCCCTTGTGCTGCCCGCTCGAATGTGAGGAAAGCGCTTATTCGACAGTCGTCAACGTTGTATACAATGAAGAGTCTTACGGATGCTGAGCCAGGCCCGCTCTTGCTTTTGTCACGGGTAATTTAGCCGACTCTGAGGAAGATGGTTGCTCCTCCCTGCAGGCTATAACTGCGCGCCAAGTGCACGGCGTTCGGGTGGAATTTACGCGCAAAAAAGACACGGCGAGGGAGGAAAGGGAAGGGGAGGAACACAAAAAGAGCTCGATGGAAGGGGAAGCCTTGGAAGAGCTTTTGGAAGGGTTCTAATCGGCCGTCGCACACACACACGTGTGGCCATTCCGGGAACTTCAGCATACATGCCATGACCTGCATCACCACGGAGCTCTGAAAGGGGTTCGCAAACAGGTCGGAGAAGAGGGACCTAAAAGGGTTTAAGGTCTTGTTTACGATCGTTTGGAGATGCCTAATCTGCTTCCAGAGTTCCCTCAAAGATTGTGTGCTGGTTCCCCACCATCATTGTTGAGTGTTCGCTTGTAATTTATAGTACAAGCACTAAGAACATGAATCAAGATATGTTCGCTTGTAATATTTCTCAATTTCTCGGGTCAAAACTCCGATAACCCTTCCATTCATGGTCAATTAACTTTTCTTTATTATCATGTTCCTCAATGAGCAAGCAATACTTGAGAAACAGCAGCCATTGATATCTGTTGCTACGCACACACACACACACACACACAGTGTACGTGACTGTGTGTCGCTGAGACAATGGGTCGTGTTCAGCGAATGCTGTGACTGAACGACAATGAGTAGCGAGTCATACGGGTGGAAAGAACTCCGGAATTGCATTCAGCTTCAATGAGATGCAAGACTAACCACGTTGAAGCTGGAAATATCACTTTATCCACGCTTTGTTTGTTTACGCGATGTACAGTTTGACACACTTCTTCACAGCTTCAGTTACTGACGTGCGATATCTTGATTGAACTAAAACGTTTTGATTGATTGATTTCGGTTATTTTACTTCGCTTTTCTGACACTTTTGACTAATTGCGAAGATGAGGATGAATGATCATAAGATGAAATTGATGAACGGATACATACTCATGAAAAACATCCATGCCCAGGCCGGGATTCAAACCGGGACCCTTGAACGTTGCGTGAGTTCTTGTTTACTTTTGTCCACTTAATGCACAGTAAGGCTAATCGGGACTGGGCCTACAGTTTAATGTGGGATCCGAACCACTATGTGCATCGAACCTTCGACCCCTTGATCACAAGGCGGCGACGTTGCCACTACGCCATCGGGGAGCCACTGGTAATAGTTTCTTGGTAGCCAGAGATTTTTGAGGACGTATGAAGTATGCATCCTATATGCGATATGACGGAGGGAATTCTGGAAATCCCCTGTACACACACACTTTAAGAAATATCTCTGACTAAAAGAAAGGTAATTTTTCTTCCATGACAAGGAAAATACTGCACCCATCCTTAACATAATATTCACATTTGTACAGCAAAGCTGTTATTATTATTTTATTAACTTTGAAAGTTCCACTTGCACACATGTTCTGTTTGTAACTTTTCGAGCTTCAAAATAATATCAAGTAAGCATTAATTCTACATTTTACTTGTGTAATTGTGAGCTCGTTGCTAATTACCAGAAAGTTACCGTTGAAGATATATTAAAGTTATTAATATGTACAGATTTATATATACTAAATGTCCGGTATCACACACAAGCACCCAAACTGCAACGAATATTCTTCTAAGAGTTGGTACAGTCTATTCAAAGGCAGAAACAATGAAGGAACAAGATATGTAGAACTAGCATTCTCTGGAACTCGACGTATTTGTGTTGTGAAGGTAGTTTTTATACTGAAGTGTTCAACCATTTTACTATTCCACTAACTTTGATTTCATGACGTATATATTACTCGCCCACTAAACCAGCAAAATAATATAACTTATTCATTTCGTTTACAGTCTGTGGTCTTAATTAGAGGAAATCGTAAGTCCATATTTGTGGTAATTGTGTAAACCTTGAAGATCGGAGCTTGTGAGAGAAGCACATGAGTTTTGTTATAACTTATATGGATACTGCATTTTCCAACAATAATTAAACACATCTATTGGGAATTGAGTTTAAAATATTAAATGAGTATTACATGCGCATATGGCAACCCGTGTGTATGTTATTTATTTTTTTTAAGCAAGAGTGCTGTAGTAGAATTGAATTTAATTTGTTTTTGTTGAATATTAACTTATTACATTTCTTGTTGTTTACAAACTGACATATTTTCATTACACACAGTTTGATGTAAGACAGGTATGTGTGCTTCTGTAGTGCATTTCTTGTAGACCTATCCAAAATTGTGATAAGTGATAATGGCAACGGAAGCTTTAAATTCTTCCGCGCCTTGAAGCATGCGGTTTCCTAATTGTACTTTAATTAAAACCAAAAATAGTACTTCCAATCGCACCAATTTTGACGGCGCTGCAGGACTATCACGCTATTTCCGCGAGAAACAGAGGCGAGAATATTCTGTCTTCCAAGTTTTTTTTAGCCCGGTTGAAGAAGTGGACCGATTTTGCTCCTGAAACGAAGGATCCTTGAAACGCCTCGCATGATATGCCACATTAGGAGAACACTGGGTGTTGATGTCTGAAGGATATGCCGTGGATTTCTTCTTTCTTGTTACAGTGGAGACAGAGTAATCTTCTGTGGAATTTCTGTTGCATGTGTCTCTCTGTCTGTTTCGTGTCATGCCGAGTTAGCACGTGCTGGAACTGAAGTAACCTTCGGCAAGAATGGCGTTCCCAAGACAGTTTCTATAAATGCATCATGCTAGGACGATGGAGCGACTGTTGTTGATTCTAGGTGTTCACTTTATCTGTCACCACGAGCCTAGCGAAATCGAAGAGCAAACTAAATTGCAGACATCGGCTTAACCTCTCAGATCCAGTATTAAAAATTGTGGTATTTACCTGGGAGAAGTATAACAATAAACAGATTTTGATTTAAGAATTTTTATTTTATGTGATTGTTTTGATTTATTCATGTATTGCACTTTAAATCGTTTTGTTACAATTACAGTTCTACTATATTCTGTTTTATTACATTATCATTAGTTATTTTCTTTATTTCCGTTTTGCTACATATATATTCATATGTTTTATTACACTTTATTCAGTTTTGTAACATCATTCTTTTGTTTTATTACAATTTTAATTTTTAATTTATTTGTTTCTGGTTTTATTACATTGGTACAAGAACTACTGCACAGTAGGCAATTTATCATATTCATCAGAATTTAGCAAGTCTTCTTGAAGTAAATCTGCTATATCGCTTTCACATATTGGTCGAGCCATCTTGCTGACGCTGGCGAAAATTTCGTGTTTGAGTTTGCCAGTAGACTTCTACGGAATATAATAGCAACTGGCATCAACTGGGTCTTTGAGACCTACTGATATTTTCCATTTGAATATGTAGGTGGCGCTGGGGAAATGGTGCTCGTTACCTGAAACTATTTTGCTATTTGTCGTACTAACAATGTTTCTTGTCCCTTCCACGGATGAGAATGAAGAGCATGCTGTTATCCCTTCCGAAGATGAGTCCACTTGCATATTTCCTCCAGCAGTTGGCGTCGGAAGAACAGCAAGAAAGAGAAACGTTCACTATCGCATTCTCTGTTGGAAAATCGGGTCTGTCCTGGTTGGTTCTTGATAACATTGCATCTGCTGGCTCTGCCCGAAGGACCTGAGTAAGGTTTTGCCAACCAAACTTCTTCGCCATTTTGTTGATAGATAGGAGGTAGCAAGGCTAGAGGTGGATTGGTTGAAACTAGTGTCCGGAAGAAGAATCGGAAGAATCAGCATCCTCTTCATTCTCATCCGTGTAAGAGACATATTCACTTCCATTGTCATCTTCATCAGAATTTAGCAAGTGTTCTTGAAGTAAGTCTGCTATATCGCTTTCACATAGTGGTCGAGCCATCTTGCTAACGCTGGCGAAAATTTAGAAAACTGAATAAAGAAATATACGTTTATGTGTAAGTGATTCCTAGTACGACACAATTTGTGCGCAGGCCACACTATTATTTGTTATTATGAGCAAACCACTTGAGCGATCAAAAAGAGAAAGCGTGCACCAAGTTGACGACCGCCCGCTACAAATAAGACAGGAACCTAATTGAAAGCAAAAATGTTATACAACAAGAAACGTTGTTAGTACGACAAATGGCAACGAGTGCCATTTTCCCAGCGTCAGCTACATATTCAAGTGGAATACGTGATACGTGATAGTATATCAGTGGGTCTCAAAGACCCAGTTGGTACCAGTTGCTAGTATATTCTGTAGAAGTCTACTTGCAAACTCAAACACGAAGATAATCTCAACATTTAATCTTCACCGAAACTGCAACAAAGTCACATGACCTGATGGTCCCTGCAAAATTCCTTGCAAAAGTATAGATTAATGAATTCAGTTATGGGTCTCAGAGACCCGGTTCGTACTCGGAGGGTGATTAAGTTTGTTTGAATTTTTTAAGTCCTCTTTATGCACAGAAAGGCCAATCAGGACTGGATCTACAGGTTAAAGTGAGATCCGAACCACTGTGTGCAATGTACCCTCACCGGGTATCGAACCCGGATCCCTTGATTACAAGGCGACAACGTTACCACTACTCCATCGGGGAGGTCCAATAATCATTCTGAGTAATTCGTCTCAAATCAACTAAGTAATACCTTACTTTAACAGCGATCCTCGTGGCGGAGTACTTATCACGTTGCGCTACGATGCCACGGGTCCCGGGTTCGAATCCTGTCTGGACATGGATGTTTGTGAGTGTCTATTCATCATATCATCACTCATCCCCATCTTCGCAATTTAGCCAAAAGTGACACAAAAAGCGAAGTAAAATAAAGCAACTCAATCAATCAATATTACTTTAGCAATTATGTAAGACACCCGATTGAAGCATTTAAGAAAAAGTAATTACGAATATTTCTAAAAATGTCAGTTTTGGCACACTTTGATTTTCACAATCGTGAATAAATCCCTGAAATTTGTTATGCACGACTTATACCCATTTAAAGCTTCAGTAACATGCATAACACAGATATACATACACACACACATATTAGTTTTGAGCAAGAAAATCTTCCATATGTTTGCCGTCCTTTAGAAGAATTATAAATATTTAAGCAGAATCATTGCATAAGTTGATTTCCAAGAATTTAGCATGGGGCAAGCATTTGAAATATATAAATATTAATGTTGAATTTGAATGTGGAGTTATGTAGGAAAGTAGTTTTAGTTGACATGAATTCAAAGTCTTTGGTGTGCGAATTAAATGTCAACAACGTGCTTAAAAACAAACGAAGACCCCATATGTAAAGCCATGGAAACACAAAAAAGTGTAGAAATAATATTATTTCCAAGACTGACACTTAAAAATAGGCATTATAAAACATAAAATAAGCCAGATTTGAGCCTACAGTATTCCGATTTCCCATCCCATTGTCATGTCTGCATAAAATTCGTGCTTCCTTCAATGCCTATAAAACATTAAATTGCGTGCAAGGCCTTGTGCATGGTTTCGCTATATTTCATGCAGTTGGCAATGGCCTTTGTGTATTGGATTGAATATGCATTTTTTTTAAAAAAAGCGATATTCTACTGTTTGCCAGTAGCCTCATGTGACTATTCCGCATATATTTATATGGGAAGTGTGATTGGCTGTGCACGCAGTTGTGATGTTCACGACTCCAACCACTTGACTTCTACCTGGAGGGGCTCTATAGCACGCCAGTCACGGAAGAAGACCAGCCGATCCCCCTAACGATCTACCAAAACGTGACAGTGAAAAACTTACGCTTGCAGTGGTGCCAAATGCGCCAAATAGCGCTCTCGCCTTTGGTGCGACCGATCACGGGTTCGATTTCCGGTGGGAGCCCTCAGGACTTCGGTGTTGTCCCGGCATGATGAGGCTCCGGTCTCGAGAGCCAGAAAACATCGGCGATGGGACTTGATGACTGACGACCCGTCACCCAATAAAAAAGGCGCTTGGCAAGCCCTGGCTCTCAGAGGGCTGTTGCACCATGAAGTTGATTTTTTTATAAATTAATTACCTAAAAATTCTCACAAATGATGTATAAAATGACTTAAAGATTATTGTAAAGAATGACATACAAAGTTACTTTGAAAAATAAAATACAAGCTTGAATTTTTCACAAATGTCAGAAATGACACAGTACTTGTGGAAAATAATACTTGAATTATTTAACACAAGTAGGTGTTTGGTAGTTTAAACTAATGAAGCTATTTTAAAGAAAGACGTGGTAGTGTATTTTTTTTTATTTTTGACTTGAAGGTCAAGATAGAAAGATGCGACTGGAGAAACGTTTGTTTGAGCAGGGTTTGCAACATCAGTGAAGACCTAACCTTTTGTCCAGCAGTAACGATGGCTAACTTGCATAATGATCGCAACAATATAACAAAGAGGAACCTTCACTCTCTCAGGTATAATCTTCACAACTACAGGCAATATGTTTTGCGTTGAAGGCCAGACAGGAGTTATTCTCTCCACATCATCTGAGATTTCCCTGCCTCTTTTGTTGGGGGAAAAGGTTGCTGGTTGTTCTTCTACCCTTTCTCTTTCCCACCTCATGTCTTGATGCTTGTCCCCTTTTCGTTCTTCTCTAGGAAACTTAATTTTTGGTCTTTCAGAGGTCCATACTTAGGCAACCTTTTGAGTTAATAGTTCGTATGTAGTGTTTCAGTGGCGGTTCCTGCCTTTGAACTATTGTAGTTGAAGAAGAAAGGCTATCTATACTGCTCGCATTTCCAGCTGGCGGCTGGGAAACAATGAATCAGCGCTCGGTTGAATTCTCTTCGACTGACATCGGGCATTTTCGTGTCGCATAGCACCCAAACGTTGTTGGCGGGACGAAACAAATGAGCGTCGGATACACAGCATGTTGGCAAACGTATTGCAAAACGGGGAGAGAGAGTTGATCAGCGCAGTTACTGGATAAAAGTTGTACAACAATACACGAAGCACGAAAAATTAGTACACCCAAACACTGTAGAAACAAGCTGACTAAAATAGACATACGCTTGGCAACGTTGCTTCGGGAGAGCGATGTTACCCCTACACCCTACAGCTTTTACTTCGCAAGAGAGGTTGTTGACACTCATCGAGGCGCACACCCCCGAGTAAGATTGGTGGACAGATGGAGAAGCTATGTTGGTCAGCAGGCAGTTGCGCTCGCGTTCAGTATGGTAGGAAGAAAATGGGATAATATAGAAAATTAGGTCAATAGTTACACATACTTATCATAAAATGGAGTTTCTAACAGAACGCACGCCCGTTTTCTAACAAGTATGTATAACTATTGATCTAATTTTCTCTATTACCCCATTTTCTTCCTACTAGCCCTTCACCTAATTCAAACCCACCTTTTTAATTTAGGTTGTTCCTCCAGTTGTCTATTCGAGCTCATGGTTTTTCCCAGATGATCTATGAATTAGTTACTTTCCTGAAGTGAGCAACATTTTCTTCACAACCAGTACCAGTCTAAGAACCTGATATTCTATCCTTCGATTAGAATGATCTGAGCATCAGGAGGAGATATGGTGTTGGTGGATAACATTTATTATTTTTCCATTGAGACTGTGTAAAAGTATGCACCTTAGGTCACGTGATTTGTGTTAGAACGAGTGTACTCCTTTCTTCGAAAATGTTCCCTTGCGAGTGGACAAGTAGGTAGCCGATGTAAGTACTCGACAGTTGTCACTTTGTGCAGAAGAGCACCTGTGGTGCCGTGGAAGTCCTTGAAGGAAGTGTAATTAAAGCCTTTCCCCACAAATGTCTACATTTCGCGATTCTACGCCGTTTGCTTGGATAAGTGTTTCACATCCGCCACATGTCCTGCAGCAGGCTTTTTTTCCGCAAACTATCGCCGTTGATCAGCTAGCTCATCAGCATTGTTTGTGTGCGCAAGAACTGAAATTAGTCACAGACAGTCCACTTAGGCATTGGATAACGTGAACTGGCGATGTTCTTTGCTTTATTCACTATCATCTTCTGTTCAGTATTTGAATACATCTAGTTTGAAATCTATTTCGGAATGCTTGCTGTTACAAAAATTAGTACTCCGCGTTCGAATTTATCTAGTATACTTCTGCATGTAAAGTTGCACAAGTTTTCTACATTTTAGCATAGACTGATCCACATATATTTTCAAGTTTTGTGCCTGTGTACCTCAAGAAGAAGCATATTTGGAATCTATATGCAGTCACATATAAGCCACCGCCAAGGTCTTTCCACTCATTTGCATGCGGACTGAGGCCTTTATTTGTAAACTTGCTGGCGTGGTAAGCATGCATTTACCGAAGAGTGTCTATCAGTTTTAGGATTCCAGAAGGCAAGAAACCACTGCTCTTCGCTGGTGCAAGTGTATGCAGGAGGCGCCATTTTTAAAGTGGCGAAAATAATGATGTGAAGCTCACTTGATCAGTGTTGCAGCCTTGAGGTCGTTTTGTAAATAACATTCGATACCTTGTGTAATTTTGAGCTACAATTTCAAAATTTGAATTATATGAGGTTTTTTCAGATATCTCAGGGGGCAAGTGTCTCCTCTGCGGGCGCCCTTGCTAATCACGGTATTTCCCTACCAATCGGCTGTTAAGAAGTTAAAGCCTAAAGGTATTCTACTGCCAACGGTAAAGATAACAGTAGGCAAATTGTCCATCACCATTTTCATTCTTTTCTGTGCTACACCCTGTGTTGTTTTAAAGAACGGAATTCTGTTGATGTGAAGTAGATGTTTTCCTCTGCTTATTGACGTTTTTATTTCAATTCATGAGCATCATGTTGTGGAAAACATACAGAACGAAAATGGTGATAGACAATTCGCGTACCATTTCTTTTGCCGTTGGGTGTACCTTCTCTCCTATTTACTGTGCCCTTCAGTACTTTATGGTCATTTATGGATTGATGGCTTCCAGATTGAAAATTTTGAAATTTCAGGTTATTCGAATACCAAACAAAACACTGAAGAACTTTGTGTTGTTTCTCGAATAAGTTATCACACCCTCACGACACAAAAATGTTACGGAGTACATTCCAGGTTGCTTCCAGAACGACTTATCAGAAAACTAGTTCAGATATAAGGAAAGTCTGTGCTTCTACTATAAGGAGACCAGATACGTGGTTTAGCTTCTTATCTTACATTAACCCGTAAAACAGGAATTTCACATAGAGATATGTTGTGTACCTTGAACTTTAACGCGTAAGCAAGAAATGTTCCACAACCGCAATATTTATGGCGAAGGCAATACAATCGTTGAACTCGGTAGTCGACCTTGAGCAATGAGTGTACACAGAATGTTTTATGTCTCGTCCTGAAAACTTGCTCGAAGCATTTGGAATAGTAAATTGCAGATATCACATGCCAGAAGGAGACTAACTTGTCCGGATTTTATGACTATATTCAAGGTCTGTTCTTGGTTCATTGTATATACGGATAGGCTATGTTTGTAACTCGCTAATTAACTACGAAACCTCAGTTCATGCTGTTGGCAGTCAGTGACTTATCGTCTGAACTAACAGAACCTCACTTTCTGATGTAACCGACTGATTTTATTTGTCTCATTTAGCGTCACTTTGCTGTCACTTTTGGCTGATTGTGAAGATGAGGATGAGTGATATGATGAAATTGATGAAGGAACACCCATGCCGAGACCGGGATTCGAACCCAGGACCCCTGGCGGTGGTGAATTTCCTGAAGAATCTTGGTTGATGTGTTAGCAACTGTTGCCTTTTAGAATTTCGGTTTGTGACTTTTCTACCACACAATCAGTACGCAGTGACTTCGGTTACTTAGGGTCTACTGCAGAATTCAGAAAAAAAAAGAGAGACATGCTGACGAAGGCAGTCTATATGTCAGTAAAAAAACACTTTGTCAACGTGACGTTTCAAGCTTCTATCAAGGGTCTTCGTCAGACAGTTTGGTTTCAAGTCTGAGAAAGAACGTGATAGAGGGTTGAAACGTAACGTTGTTAAGTGTTTTTTATTGAAATATGGACTGCCTTGGTCAGCATGTATAAGTAGTGTTTTTTTCTATCATGGAAACAAGGCTTCATCGTGTTACCATTGCAGAATTCAACTTTACGATGATAACATTTTCCCGATATAAGCTTAGGCCTGACCGTTTCGAACGTAAATTGGAAGTGGAAAAGTCCATCTTCGAGTTTCTCTCTCTCTCTCGCTCTCTCTCTCTCTCTCTCTCTCTCTCTCTCTCTCTCTCTCTCTCTATCTCTATCTCTATACTTGACTCTTGGTTTAACTGCGAGGATAGGCCTCCATGTTAGATGCATAAGGAGTTGATTGAAAGTTCGGGATAAGCAACCAAGTGACTTTACCGTAGCCGAACGTTTTATCTACCGAAATTTAGATTAAAAGTAATATTGAACCTAATTAAATGTGCTATCTTGCCCAATCAAGCAGGAGCTATTCAGTGGAATATCCTCTTCGTGTACTTGTAAAAACAGAATGCAGTTAAGCTGCAATTGGTGAATCCCCAAAGACTTCATGCGTCCTGATGTTTTCTGGGCATTCCCCTCGACTTTAGAAGTTCACACATTTAATTCAGGAGTTACAAACACTGTCTCGTTTTGCTGGTTTCCCTCTACGCACGTCCGAGATATCATCAGATGTATGAGTTTGTTCGATAAGAACTTCTGAGATGCGAGATAAAGAATCCGTGCCTCTAGAACATGTAATGGTAAGCCCGACTTGAAAAGTTGTTCGAGTTTGGGATATGAAGCGTGCTTCATTGCGGGCTGATCTGAATCACAATGGGTCTCCTACGTACCATTTCGGCGGAGCAATCTAGGAATGCCTGGAGAGGAGAAACGGAAGGCGGGGCTTGGGCTAACCATGGCGACAGGTATCTTGCGAAAGATTCATCGCAGATACTGTGTGGAAGTTTTTTCTTTCTTCTCTGACGAAAACATCCTAATTTAAGGACATTTCCGCTTCTGGAGTCGATGGCAGAGGGGAAAGGTTTCCATGAACACCAGGATTGAAATAGAAATGATCTGTACTTGAGGTAACTCTGCATATAAAAAAGGCTCGCAAGTTACAAAAGAAAGTCTTCGGCGTTTCTTCCAAGAAACGGATAATAAGGGCTGTCCTGTTCAGTGGGTATTGGGTTTAACAAGGAAGGGGGATGATGGATCAAGCCACTCAGTATTCTAAAGCCAGTAAATTTAGCTTACGGCCTCACTAAATTGCATGGAATGCAATGTTATGGAATGGAATGTTAGGAGTATATTATGCCACAAAGAATGTGCTTGTTTGCGTGTATGGAAAAATGTATTTCACACTTTTGTGTATCTTTAATAACGACTTTGAAGATGAATTTAGATTAAATAAATAGGGGGCAAGTACAAAAACTTCACAAGGAATTCAAAACAGGCCCACTGGCTTTGTAGCTCTTTGCTATGACCACTGCACTGCGGTCACCACCTGGATATAAAAATGATGGAACTGCATGGATAATGTAAGATGCGCACAGCTGGTGAGCTATTTTTAGTGTTGCCCACGAGACGAGACTTTGGCCTGTCTCGTCTCGTGGAAATGCTGTCTCGTCTCGAAAATATTCGTTTGTCTTATGACACATGGTCAATCTCGTCTCGTCTCGATTTTTTAAAAGCCTGTCCCGTCTCGTCCCGTGGGCAACATTAGCTATTTTCAAAGCGTAGAGATTACTCGATAGCACAGTGAATTATGCTGTCGCCTTGCAACCTGCATTCCCAGTGGATGGACATTGCACAGTGGTTCGTATCCCAATTTAAACTGTAGGTCCACTCCTGAGTATAAAATGGACTGAAAAATCCAGCTGTCCCGGGTTCGAATCCAGGCCTGATCATGGATGTTCTTTGTGCTTCTCCCTAAATCAGTTTAATCGTATCATCACTTATCCTCATCTTCGTGATTTGCCAAAAGTGGCAGAAATGCGAAGTAAAATAAAGGAAATCAATCAATTAGAAATCCAACTTTGAAAGAATTTGAAAGCATAATTGTAATTTACACTCTATTTATTTATTTATTTGAAAAATCCTGAACACAGGAAAAATTAAATTTATGTCAGGATATCAACAGAGAAAGATGAAAACTAACAAGTAAGATGTACATCAGACACTGAAAACATTCGCTGACCAAGAGTGCTGGGGAAATTTCTCAGTTCATTTTATGAACACATAGGCTAACCGGGGTTGGATCTAGAGTTTAAAGTGTAAACGAAAGCACTGAAATATGCTTCCACAGGGAATCTTATTCTGGAAACGGTGACTAACATCTGTGGACCCAGTTCGAGATTTTTCTCCATGATTCGATAATTGAAACGGATGAGTTATCTACCTATCGTGTTATACAGGGACAATAAATTATGGCCTCATAGTTGCAGAAATACAAGTTTCTAAATCTACATTCGATGAACCGAGTGCTGTAATTTTGGGTTCTCAGGAACATTTCTTCCTGGTGGTAAGAGACCTGTAGGAAATCCAAGACGAAGATGAAGAGATAACGTTGAGATGAACCTAAAGGAAATCGGTAAGGATGGAAAAGATTGGATTGATCTTGCCCAGGATAGGAACAGATGGAAGGCTTCTGTTGCTGCAGCCATAAGAAGTTTAAGAAGGCTAGAGAGTTAGTTAGTTAGGAACATTTCTTCTCTGGTGCTGTTGTCTTCTGTAGTTGTACAGTCTGTACAAGACGTATGAGCAGTTCTGAAGCCATGTAGGAGGCGGGAGTTTATTCGCACTTTCTACCCATCACAGGCCCTCCTTGTTCTCCGCCATTGATCAATCAATTCGTGGAGGTTTTTGTGGAATTGAAGAGGTGGACGCGTAGGAGAAGTTTGTCTTTCTTAATCGACCTGTTTCGCCAGCGATGCCCCTTTCGACAAGGTGATCTAGGTGTGGAACACTTGGAGACCGAACAAAAACTGGCAAGTCAGCTTGGAGTAGGTTGTCGCTTCGAACATTGTATGAGCTCTCTGCTTTACTTGAAATGTTGGCGAGGTTCGTTGTTATCCCGACTCTGTGGCACCTCTCTTTGTGGACAATGACAGCGCAAGAAACTCGTGAGGATATGTTCGTGTGGTAAATTATCGAGAAAGAACAATTTCGCTTTGTTATTCTCGAGGCTCGTAATGCGCAATTCGTGTGTTCCTTCGCTTTGAGTATGCGTGTCATGTCCAGGCGGTTTGCTTCTTCTACATATGTGGCATGTTCCATCGCACTCCATGGGTGTTTAAATCGAAGCATGATGATTTAGACTCAGTCTGAAAACTTGATACAAATAGTGTCACCTAATGTTGCACCAGTAAGACATGAAGTGTGCGGCTCACCGAAATCATTCCATAGTTTGTACTGACAAGTAATTCCATTAATACCAGGAATTATTGACTTATTTGAAACAAAACAGGTCTAAATAAAATATGCTACTCAGTTTCCCCACAATATTGCAGTGTAGTGGATATTACAATTGGTGTAAGACGACACCTAATGTTGGCAGGACAAGCATCGCTTGATAGCCAATTCCTTACTAACAGCAGAAGGACTGATTTTCATTTGATTTTTTGTTGTTTAGCGTCGCTTTTGTGCCACTTTTGGCTAATCGCGACGATGAGGAGGGGTGATGATGATATGATGAAATCGATTGAAGTTACACTCGCAATGAACACCCACGACAAGTCCGCGATTCGAACCCTGGACCCCTGTGATAACCACTCCGCCATGGAGTTCCGCACCAGAAGGACTGCTCGGTCACACTCTTTGAGTAACTGTAACAGAATGGAGTTCTACGCGAGAAACCAGTACAGGGCTTTCATTCTAAAAAAAATTGAAACCAAACATTCATAATCATTGTAGCGTATTCATACAATCTTAATTGGACATGGTTCTTTGCCTAGTTCATCCGTATCCTTTACTTACTCTAACACCACGTTTCGGTGAGTAGTGGTTAGCGCATGTAATTCACGGGTTCACCCTGGCTTCGATCCCCAGCATCGGCAAAATCAGTTTTTGAAGAAGTAGTTCAATTGGTCAGACAGATTGTCATTTACCTAACGGAACTATCCGGTGTCGACTGACAAACTGAAACTCATAGCCTAATAGATAATAAACAGCTGTGTAGATTGCGTTTTCTTGCTTCTGTAAGCGAAACGGCAATGCATTACTTTGCATATGGTTCGTAAATTACCTGTTAGATTCGTTTTGTTTAATGTACGTAGAAGCATTGCAAATGGCCGTAGATTAGTTCCAGAACACATTCCTATATTGCTGTTTTGTTTTCGGTTATCGAAGTATGAGTGCATCACAGTACATGCGCGGTAGATGGGAGTAAAATTATTTCTGTGTGTAATTTTGCATCTTTGTTGTTTCTTATTGTAAGCTGCAGCAAATATTCAGTTTGTTCAGCGCGGCTGATATAATGACCCGAAGTTGTGGTTGAATTGGGGAGTTATCAGAATTTGTTCGTTGGGTTTTCGACATTAGATATCTCACATCTGAATTAACTCACTGAAAACAACTATTCCGACTTTTCTTCTTTACTCCCCCCTTACATGTTGCCAACCCTTGACTATATTTTGTCCTTTTTCGTGTATTAATTTTTTTTACATATTTTTATATATTAATTTGAATTAGCCTTAGGCCTACCTATATGACACCAAGCACAATCGTGTCTATTAATTTATATATCCTTCGTCTATTTTTTTTCTTTTGTGTTTGTAAGCGAGCCTTTGTTCTTTTTGTATGTCTTCTTTCTTTTTGTTTGTTATTTGTATTTAGTATGTAGTATATGTATCCATTGGGGTTAGGTGGCAGAATAACCGCAGGATGAAAGGAAAATTGAATTGAATTGAATATATGTTCTGCATGAAAACATTTTGGATCACATGTCACCTCTGCTACCATCTGGAGGGGCAGGGGATCCAAATGTGTTCCATGGATCTTGCATCTCCGTCGTCAGGGTTTTAGAGCTTCGTTACTCGCATTAATTCATTTTCCAGCTGCCAGAAGGGAATAATTCTCGAGCAAAAGGGACGAGAATTTATGCTGCCGAGGTTATAAAAAATCTTCTGGCGCTTGGATCGTTCTCGGCTGTTAATCTTCACCTCACAGCCGAAAAGTTTATGGTTATCATTTTGTTACAAGTTAATTACGTGTGCCTCTCTGCTGACAGTCGGGCTTCTTCTCGTTGTCCTTCTAAGTGCCACTTCCTAGCAGGCTTAAGGCTTTTTTCTTATCATTTCCAGTGGAGCTCGCACTTTTGTGCTAATGGCATTGCGAGCATGACACCACATATAAAACTGAAGGAACCTCTCTCTTTCATCCTTGAGAATGGCCGTGTGGGGCGCGAAATTTGTTGGAGGACCGCGTCGGAATTCCATTAGGGAATTAGATCTCGCTTGTTTTTCCCTTCTCGGGGAAGGAGTTGGCTGGAACAAGTGCGCTTAACTCGCTTTAAGGGGCTTGCGATGTGTCTGCAAGGAGGCAAATACTTTCCTTATGATAGACTTGTTATAGCGCAATGAACTCCCCCAGTGTTGTTGAGAAGCCATGTCTGAAGATGAAGTATGCCGGAGAGATGCATTGTCTTCGTTTCGTGCTGAATTTCTCCCTCGGTCTTACCTCTCAAGAATTACGAAGTTAATGAATAAGTATCAGATGTAGAGTGAAATGAATTTTTGGTTGGAATAACCTAACCCATGTATTCTAGTGTACAACGAATTTCTACTGGAATAACCCCTAACCTACTTAATCTTATGTATGAAACAGAGAGTGAAACAAATTTTAGTTGGCATAAGTTAATTGAACACCCAGATATTTTACATACATTATTTTTCAAGCATCGTGAGAGAGGCGGTGGGGGGAGGGTCTCCTTTTGGATACCCTCGATATAACCCAGACAGCACAGACAGCTTGCCATGGCAAGCTATTAGCTGGATGCAAGCTTGCATTAAGCAATCTAGTTACCACAATTGGAAGTTTCAGCAAGTACTCCTGTCCCTGTAATAGAGTCCCGTAAAAATTTTAGTTATGATTTGTCTAACCAATGGAACCTAGTAGAATACATGTAGGAGAGTCAAAAAAACTTGGGTAGACATCACCATATTCTGGACCGGGTTTTTTAGACGCCATTTTCCAAAATGGCCGACAGCGACAATATTTTGCTTTTATTTCCGCTCCTGAAACCGTTAAAGTCATAATTTTGGTGTCTAAATATATGTTTTGAAGGGTGAGGAATCGAATAAAATGGTTCCTGAAGTTGTCTGATTGTTATTTATTTCAGAAAAACTTTTTGTTTTCGATTTGTTTGTCCAGATCCAACAAAACTGCCAGTCAAATCAAGGATATCTCAGAGTAATCTGGAATTACCATGTCAAAGGGTTCTACATTACAAGAGACCAGACATTAAACCATGTGTTCATGAAAGTTTCAAAGTTAAGGAAGGCCTGCTATGTAATGAGAGCACTGAAAAGATACACTGAATTTGCAATCCCTTTAATTAAACATGGGATTCCTGAAGATACAACTGATGATCTAATTGTTCCAACATGGGTTGGATGTCATGCTTTGGTATCAACAGCTACACCACCTCTCATGCATGTGGGATTTCTTCTATTCATCCCCAGGCCAGTTACAGAACATGCTACAGTTTTCTTATCATTGAAAAGTTTGCAGAATGTTTGCTCACAGTCAAAACAATTAGCCTTGCCAGTATTTTCAGATGAGGGTGTATTCCATATCATTGCTGATATTATGATGAGTAGCCCTTCTGAGTTTCCTGACATCATTCCAATGATTGGAAACTTCCATTGCGCAAAGGTCATCCGGCACATTATTGGAAAATATCTGTGTGTCAGTGGTGCAAAGGATACACTTATTGAGTGCAAAGTGTTTGTTGTTAAAACTGCAGGATCAGTAATGAATGGAAGTCATTATGTCAGATCGCTCAAGGGCTTACCGATTCTTGAAGAAGGTACATTGAAGATGAAATGGTCAGAATTTTGGAAATGTAACCCCGAAGAAAAATATGCTATTACCAATCAACAAGCCCAGAAATTGAAAATAAGTATTTCAACTAAGAATGTTATAACAAACCCAACAGAGTTTAATGAACTTTTAGCAACCTTAGCAGTTTTGTACAATGACTTTCAGAAATTTTGAAATGATTGTGCCACTAAGTTCGAAATATGCCGATACTAGGATACATTCCTTTACCTTGTAAACTTGTTGAAATTTCTCATAGCATCTGACAGAGATGGCGATTGGAATAGCCACCTTCAAGCTATTCAGAACCTGCAACCTATATTCTGTGAATTTGACAGTATTAACTATTTAAGGAATTCATCATGGTATCTGGAAAAAATGCGATGGTTAGAGGAACAGCATCCTGAAGTGTATCAGAAATTTCAAACAGGCCATTTTGTAGTGAGGCAAACCAATCGATCATTTAGTGCTGTGTCACCGGTCATGAAATTGGAGCAAACTATCCAACGATCTCGAAAGAGTTCTAAAGGAATAATTGGACAAACAATGCAACAAATGTGTGTCAGTGAATGGGAGTTGGTATATCACGAGGTACTAGGAATAAGCAACCGTTTCCGAGAAATACTTGGTACTGATGATACCAGTTACAGTGAGGTAACTCTTCGTCATGAATTATCAGGAAACTTGAGTTCCAAGATGTTAATGTTTGTGAATGCAGTATTTGAATTTATGAACAGTAGAGGCAATCCATATGAGACATCCAGCCAGACCCAACTTCATAATTTTATCAGTAAACAATGTGTACCTAGAGAGGATGCTATCCTCCTAATGAAAGTGAGAGAGCATGAAGAAGAAAGTTATGAACTATTCAGAAGTGAACGTTTCGTTAAGAAAACTATAAAACTTTCTGGTGTCATCATGAATGTAAGACTCCCAACAATGGTTTCACCGTAGTGCCTGCTCCGAAATTGAAGACAACACTTGCTTCATAAAAGAATAGATGCAGTTGATAGAAGTATACACATAGCTAAAGCACGAGGAGAAACAATGAAAGATATTTTGAAATATAATCTGCTGCCAACTAATATGTTATTATATGATAATGGTTACGCAACTAAACCTGTAAAGTATCTACTGTTTCACATTGGGGGAAAAAGTAGATTCAACTGATTACTGTTTTCAAGAACGTGAAGTCATGAATACTGCTGTCGTAGTTGATTTTATGTCACAAGTTCGCCAACCCAGAACTAAGTGTATGGAAACTTTTAAAAGTATATTTGATAAAGTCTGGACTAATGCAACTCCATACCACGGAACTAAAAGAGTGGATTTTGTATGTGACAGCTACATCGAGCAGCCACTAAACGAAGGTGAAATAGAAAGACGGAGACCTGCTGATCCAATTGAAATGATGACAATAGAATAGGACACACGAATTCCTATACAGATTGACAGATTCTGGTCTTCAAGTAAAAACAAACAGCTGCTTAAATTGTCCGCTGCTACCGGTTTTATTGAACATGCAAAAACGACTAACTTCACTACAGTGATAAGTGGAACCATCACAGGAGACAATGATACCAGATATGCCTTCATAGTTATGAACAAGGAACTTCGAACTTGCTCTGACCTTCGGACCTTTGTAGAGGAAGCAGATTCCAGAATGATACTCCATATATTCCATGCTATTCAGTCAGTCATAACATACCCCATAGTATTATCTAATGACACTAATGTAGTTGTTCTCGTCCTTCGATATCTATTTGAACTATTCACGAAAGGATTGGAAGAAATGTGGATTAAAGTGGGAGTGGGTGACAAATTGCGTTATGTGCGTCACACGTTGGGAAGAAAACTTTGAGCTACGCTTTGCATCACTTTAATTAAGGCACACATCGTTACAGGTAGTGATGTTACATGCAAGATAGGAACAAAGCCATCTTCACTGAAAGCATCACCAGAAACATTACTAATTGGATTTGCAGAAGAAAATACTCTGTCTGAAGACGCACTTGATAAAGCAGAGGAATACCTTGTTCAAGTTAACCATCCATCCTCAAAGTATAAGACATTTGATGAGCTTCGTTATTCATTACACAAACAGAAGCACATATCTGAGCTACCACCCTCATCCTTCTCAATAAGAAATGGACATTTGAGATGTTTTTTTTGTTCTGCAGAAATGCTTAAAACTTTCACGAAGATACTTTCCTGATGGAACCCTGCAACCAACCGATTATGGATGGTGAAAAGATGCAAATGGCGTACTAAAGCCTGATATCTGCCTTCATGAAATGCCTTCTGAGCTACTAATACAGTGTACTTGTAAAGCATGTCCTACTAGTAGATGGAAATGTCGTATGAAATATTTACCATGCACTGAGTATTGCAAATGCGGCAAAGAATGTAAAAGATAGTGTAGGAGAAAAATAAGAGGTTATCATATTATTATGCAAATTGTTGCAATAACTTGTAAAAAAACATTTAAGTTCATATTTTTCATAATTATCATGTGTGGTTTATTGGAATATAATTTTTTTGATGTGTACTTTATTTTATTATATATATTTTTTAAAATCTTTTATGTTGTGTAAATGTAACTTTCCAAGTAATTGTAGTCAGTTTTTGTTCATATTATCCTTTATAGATGAAAAAAAACAGATTTTCTGAAATAAATAACAACCAGACAACTTCAGGAACCATTTTATTCGATTCCTCACCCTTCAAAACATATATTTAGACACCAAAATTATGACTTTAACGGTTTCAGGAGCGGAAATAAAAGCAAAATATTGTCGCTGTCGGCCATTTTGGAAAATGACGTCTAAAACACCCGGTCCAGAATATGGTGATGTCTACCCAAGTTTTTCTGACTCTCCTATATGTATTCTACTAGGTTCCATTGGTTAGACAAATCATAACTAAAATTTTTACGGGACTCTATTACAGGGACTGGATTAAAGCTTGACAAGGCATGCTTACATCAAGCTTTTCATAACTAGCTGTAAGCTTACAGAATGCAATGCTCGAAGTAAGCCATAATGTGTATCTTTAAGCTAAATTTATATATATATATATATATATATATATATATATATATATATATATATATATATATATATATATAAACATGGCTGTAATGTACATTGTATACACACATAACACATTTTTTCAGTAACTACAATCAAAGTTATCCTTATTTATGTTACTAAAACTTATGTTTGTTTTACATTTGAGTCGCACTGCCATCTAGTGCAAGCAGCATGAAATAAAAGCTTCGGTGCTTTATTCACACTGGAATTCATTCCACTGTATTTCGGTTTTATTTTATTTTGTCACTATTGTTTATGTTTAATAAGTATCTCTATTGTTATATTAAATGGGTGTCTGCATTGTTTTATTTTTTAAAAAATGCACCTTATCACGCTAGTTATCACATGCATCAGGCTTACGTCCAGCTTGCCATGTCAAGCTTGCTTTGACAAGCTTATGTGCTATCTGGGAATTAGTGTCAATTATTATTATTATTATTATTATTATTATTATGGACTAATCTAACAGTTCTCTAAACTCGCACGCCGAAATGTAAATAAATCCAACGATTGAACTTCGAAAGGCAAGTCCTGTCACCCATTGTTGTGTATTTTAGTTAACATTGCATCGCTTCTCTATCTCATCATATTGATCGCGAGGATGAGGGTGAATAATGGATTAAGAACAACAACAACAACAAGTGTGTGGCCGCGGTGGCTCAGTCGGTAACGCGTCTGACTACCATGCTCAAGGTCCCGGGTTCGATCCCCGGCCGGTTCAAATCCGAGAACTTTTCTAACGGTGAAAGCGGCCCCGGCGCCCACCCAGCGTCGAATAACATGGGTACCTGGGGGAAACCCTGGGGGGTAAAGGCGGTCAGGGGCGTGATGCTGATCACATCACCCCCACTCACGACCGGATCAAGAAAGTATGGGGCGTTACCCCCACACCCCCTATACGCCTTCATGGCGTGGTGCTATGCACAGGGGAACACTTTACCTTTTTACCTTTTACAACAACAAGAGAAAAACGTCCATGTCTTTCTCATTATACTGACACTAATAAGGTCAGTGGTTTGGAGAGTCAGGAAGGACTGACTGTAAGGTGTGCTTTATATTTAAACTCTACAAGTTGTATCATAGAACAACTAACTGTATACTATTACTGGCGTCGTTCACGTAAGAGTGTGTGCTAATCTTAATCTCCACGTTCTAACACTCTTCTCTAAACGTTAGTGATGCTTACTTATGCTGTAGATTGATTTTTCAATAAGTATTGACTTACTAGTGAAATAATCTAGTTACATCCTTCACAAAATTATAAGTGGCAAAGTATTACCAAATTTTAATCTTGTGTAAATTGTACGGTGCGAGAGGGAGAAGTACTTATGTTTTGTTGTTCGTCATTTATAGTCTTCAGAGTGACTGAAGGCATTGATGCAATGATCATAATTGGGGTCGAATTAACTGAATGCGGGTACGGTACAGAGGTTAGCTTGCTTTCTATCCTGCCAGCATACCCTCAATCCCACAATCACTCGTCTTGGTGGGGTAACTGAGGTTTATTCCACCCTACTTTAAAGGGATGGCTTCATTAATTTGGAACATGAGACAGTATTACGGTCCCTGTCAATGGGAACTGGCTACGGACTCGTGAATCTCGTCCTAGCTTATAGACGGAGTGAACTTCAGCGGTCACTAACAGATGGCGCCTTGTAATTAAGGGGTCTCGAGTTTTTTACCCGGTAGAGACCCCCCGAAAGACTTAGCAAGTACTAAGATTAAATAATGAAAATATACTTGTTGCGTAATCGATAGTAGTTGTTAATTTCTTCTGAACTTATTGGAAGGCAAGGATTGTATTGGGATCTACGGCTTTGAAGCATAGTACCAAAGATTTCCGCTTGTACTTTACTATTTATGATAATATGCATAAAATATTAATCAGAAACTTTACTTTTCGCCAACTGGATCTAACATTCTTTTTTGTTATTCAATAAATAATCAATTCTCCATCTATTTGACATTAATTTATTTGCCAGGTCACTTTTTTTTTACAAACTATTCCGATCTTAACTATAGGTCAGCTAGATATTTCTATTCTTATTCGGTCTTTTTACCTATTCGTGTAATAACAATATTAATTAATTTATAATTTTAATTAGTATTTTAATATAATTATAATTGTTTTAATTTAAACATGTATTATTATTATTATTATTATTATTATTATTATTCCTGAAACACTTGGTTCGGATCTCCCGAAATATATTTCTAGATACGTGCCTGCCGGTAGTCACATAGTGGTTCGAATTCCACTTAAGTAAACTGTAGGTCCAGTCCCGATTAGCCTGTCTGTGCATAGAATGGAAAAAATAAAACT
The DNA here is from genome assembly GCF_977018435.1 of Lepisma saccharinum. Lineage (NCBI taxonomy): Eukaryota > Metazoa > Arthropoda > Insecta > Zygentoma > Lepismatidae > Lepisma > Lepisma saccharinum. The sequence goes on from NC_139232.1 coordinate 2,665,193, forward strand.
CGCACTCTGCGTCTTACGACGGGGCAGATTTGCCGAAGTGTAGCCGCTTGAAACTAAGTTTTGAAACGGTGTCGGACACGTTGTTGCTGAAACTTGATCCGAAATTATGCAAAGACAACAACTGCTGGCTGCAGATGTCGAATGAAACCGTGTTTTGTTCCTTCCCTTCAGAACTGAAAGGGGAGGGGGTGGAATCCCCACAAAATGGGATTGTTTCTCGTGAACTGGCATCCCTGGTGCGTGTTTCTTGGAAGGGTTCTTTTGTCGGGATGGAGTCTGGCGTGGAGAGGACAATGGGGCGGTTGTTAGGAGTTCCCAGATCGCACCCAGCTTCACCGAATTGGACGTAACCACCGAGCGGTGTGACTGCGGCTACACGGCCTCGGAATTATGCTCGCCTATTACACGTATCCCCACAACAGGGAGAACAATGATAATTTAGGTTGCGGAATGTAGGGGGGCAGAAAAGCCACGTGACATTGGAAGAAACATCAGGAGTGTGGTTTGAAAAGTACAGGCTATCCAGGAAAATGGGGGGAAATTTGGAATTTGAATTCTTGAACAGAAAGTGGTAAATTTGTCTGAGTATTAGTGACATTGGTTCTTTTATTATTAGCATGCAGTTATTATAGGATATTACCCGTTGTTGATATTTTTACTTATGCATTCTATCACTACGTTTTGAGAGTCAACCCTTCCGAACCACATTGTGCCTGCATTTTAAACATAACTAAAACCATTGATGCTGATTACGAGTGTCATGCTGTACAGAGTGACCACAAGGTGGACGTATGCCCCCTTTTTTTCAACACTACGTTGGTTACGGTTGAATGCTTGATATGGACACACCTGATGCTTTAAGAGTCCGGATCATCCGTCAGATTTCCTAGCACAGTCGAAATCAGCGCCATGTTGTTAGATGTTTTGCTGAGATAATCCGGGACACGTGCGTGAGGGCATCTTCCACAGCTGCTCCTAACTCTTTTGAGTTGTGCTATACCGGCTACTTCTCGCTGGAACTTCTTGGAGGCCCTTCAGAACCTCTTCCGATTAATCGCCCAGGAAAGGTTTTTATTCAGGTAATGACACACTTGCAACGAAATGTGTGCCAAAACATGGCGCAGAATTCGGCTGTGCTACGATGCCGATGTTTCGGATTCTTAAAGTATCAGGCATGTGTCCATATCAAACATTCAACCATAACTATCGTAGTACCGAAAATACTTTGTGGCCACTCTGTATATGCAAGATAGTTATGTTATAATAATAAGACCCCAAGGATATTTTGCAATCCAATTTTTCAGATAAACTTCGGTATAAATGACTTTTTCCCCTTTGATGACAACGTTCACATTGGCACGGGTCTGGGAGTGTAATAAATTTCTGTTTCCAACCAGTGAGATTATATCCCGCCCATCAACACATCGCTGTTTCAATATTTGTCAACCTAGAAGAGATAGATCTTGGGGAATGGAAGCCACTGTGTCATGTTAGTACCCCCTCCGATCAGTTCCCCCTATTGTTAGTTAGTACCCCCCCCCCCCCCGATCAGTTCCCAATATTGTTATTCGATTGCAGATCTTTAAGCAGGACTTATCCGAATCTTCCACCTGGGAGTGCAAGTTCGTATTTCGGTGGGTGTAGAGCCAAAATCACCATAAATTTGGTCCTTGTGAACATTTTTAATAGTTGTCGAGAAAATTTTGGGGGAGATTAATAAGGCGGGTGTGAATAAATCACTACCTATTACTTTCTTTATTTTTATTTCGTTTTGTTTTCCATGGCGAAGGGAAGGCTGCCTGTAAATCACATTGTGTCGAGTTGTTCCATCTCGTACAAATGGGATCGTCCCAATTGAACCCTATCTCTCCCAGGAGCCTGCTTTGGCAGGTCGTGGTCCAGGGAACAACCACAAAACAGTTCTTCCCGGCCTCCTCCACCTCCAGCCCAAAAATTCCACTCTCCCTTTTTTTTCCCCTTCCTCCAGTTTCAACCGGTTGCTTGTCCGCTCGGTCAAACAACCGGTCAGCCTTGAGCTTGCTTACCACCGTCTCCCCCCTCCCCTCGGCGCGCAGCCATTGGTCTTCCTTTCTACCGAGGCCCTTCCTTTCCACCTGGCGTCGAGATGAGAGATTTTGCACGGCTCCGCTTCGAGTGTTCCTACCGCAGGAAAATTTGGGTCAACCGTGCCGTATCCCGGCTTCTCTGTTAGTGGACAAATGGGTCCCTTGCTCTCAGGCGGGCCGGTCTGCTACCCCACTGGTTTCTTGGGCGGTCGAAGTTGGGCCATCGGGGATTTCAGAACAGGTTTTTAAGCCTTTACGTGCGGCCATTGTCTAGGAGCCGGCACGCTGTTCGTGGCAGAAAGAGCCTATAGCCTCATAAAACCGCCTTGGGCGTAGCGTTTCCACTGTCCATGGCCTTGAAGAAGACGTTTGCAGACTGTTGATTATTTCCTGTAGCCACCGCGCGAGGCAGTGTCCGTGTGTGCGTGCATGTGTGGTTTTTTTTTAGCGTGTGTACAGTGCGCCTACCTTACGGACAGCCGTGTTATGGAACGTAGGCGAAGAATAGAGAAGATGGAAGCATGCAAAGTGCCTAGGTTAACGTCAGCTACGATGGTAAGTGCCCGACAAGCTTTGCGCCACTCATTTTCGCAAACTTTCCTTCACCCGCTGCCCCGTACGCATTTCCACCGTGTCGACGGAGTGCCGTAACGAGTGAAAGTGCTCTGACGTCACGTGACCCTTGTTAGCCTCTCCGCGCGGTGTTCCTTCTGGGTCGTTCAGAACTGTGCCAATGGGTCTCTTCTCACTCTGACCGGCCATGTTGCCAACTGGAAAGCATTTTAGCTGCCAGCGGTACCCGAAGGCGTTTAGCATTTAACCTCTTCGCAGAACGTGTTTGGCATGCAACTTCACTTCTTCCACTTTGCTGAACTCTTCTCACCTCCATCCACGCAGCCTTGCTTGAATGGCTGCGTAGGCTACGCACGGTATCGATTGCGTAAAAGAACGACTGCGGGTGAAGGGTAAAATAATACGTTTGTTTGACCAGGTGTGTCTGTCTGTCTTAAGAAAGAGAAGCGATTCTATTAGGCTTTGTCGTAGGTGTTTTCTCTGCTCTGCCTCAGGTGATGGTGCACCAGACTCTCAACTCGGATTACATTGAAGTTCGTCCTTCTCGACAATTAGGATGAAGATAGTTCAGGCAAGGGTTTATCCAGAATTTTCCATCTTAAGGTATGAGTGTAAATTTAGTCAAAATGACAACCTTTGTAAAAAAAAAAAAAAAAAAAAAAAATATTGGGTGTTGAAACATGGGGGGGGGGGATGTTGGAGCGTGTGTGATTTGATGCCCCTTTTAGCTAATCGCAACGATGAGGAAAAGTGATGATATGACGAAATTGATAAGGGACGCTCATAAAGAGCACCCATGTCCAGACCGGGACTCGAACCCGGAACCTTTGAAATCGTAGTGCACTTTGCACGGAGTACGGTAAATTTCGGTGTGCGGTGAACGTCTACAACCACATCAAACGTGCTTGTTTACACATTCCCATATATCTTCTCCTCATAACTTTAGTTTTCTTTCATCATTGCATAGTCTATTCGGGTACATTTCCAAATACATAACCCTTTAATTTGGAAGAAAGTTACTCGTAATTCCAGTTTTTTACAAAGTTTGGTTGTGGTCGGTTGTAAAGTGCGCCATACTTAACCACTCCTATTTTGTAAGTCTGAACCAGTACTCCCTACCTGTTGTTGTTATGAAAATTTCAGCTCCATATCGGTATTTCCAGAACAATATGATTGATCCGTTATTCTTTCGCCATCTTTGAAGATTTTAGACAAATGCAACATCACGCCAGTTCTTCAATATAGGTCATATAAATTGCCACAGTAAAAGCTCTAAATATACGGAAGGTATCGTGTTTACAAACTTACGGACTTGAGCCCCTTTGGCTTCTCGCCCTTCTGAAACCATATTTTAAAAGATTTTGCTGCCACATTGTGGCCCAAGTGATGCTGTAACACAGTTTTAAGAAACTGTGGTCTTCACAGAGTTTTGAAAATAGGAAAAAGGGGTAAAAGTGAACGACGTGTATATTCGATGAATAAAATACAGAGTGGTGAGGGAGGGACGATCACGTGACTCACGGAAGGGGAATTATTACGTAGGGCTTCGAAACGCAGCAACTGCTGTGGTCACACAACTGAAGGAAAACATAGTGTGGAGACCTTTATGAGAGGGAGTGTGTCTCTCTTGCAGTAGAAAATTATGCATCATAGGTTCGCGTACAGGACACTGGCATGGTAAATTTTAACAAAGTAAGGTGATGCACATACGTAGGTTAGTAGCTCCTCCTTTCCCGATCAGTTCCCTTATTTTTATGCGATTATAGTAGAATCCTCTGTGGTGTTTGTGATTGTCCCTTCATCCATTTCATCTTAGCACCATTCATCTTCATCTACGCGATTAGCCAAATGTGACAAGCGAAGTAAAATGAAGCGAATCCATCAATCTGACAAAGACAAAAAGTAACCAAGGAAATTATCCTTAGACATATGTAACCCAAATGCATCTACTGTTGAGTGGGTAACATATCTTAGCAGGAGTGGATTTTGGCACATAAGCAAGTAATGTGGTGACGTCTTTGATATACATTAATTACATGTTCACGTGTATCTTTGTACTTCTTCCTGAGTACTTGCTCCTCACTTCCACGTAGTACACCCTGCTCTGGCGACTGGTCCTATGGCCAGAATAATTCTGTATCGTCCTGTGTTTTGTCCTTATTTGTGCTGAGCGCCCTTTTTAGCCTCAGCTTTTAACCAAGGTAAGGACATTTTAGTTTTAAGACATGCTTTTATTTTTGTTATGATAAGAGGCTGGACCTCGTATAGTGTGACGAGTGCAAAATAGTCTCAGTGCTGACGCACCCAAAAAAATTTAATTAAAATTAAAACTTACGCTAGCGTATTATGTAGAGTGCCACTTCGGTGGCCGAGCACATTGAGTGGTCGACTCACAATCTCTCCACCAATGGTCGTGGGTTCGAGTCACGTTTTGGACATGCGCACTTCATCATTTTCATGCAATCTTCATTCATCTTCATCGTCGCTGTTAGATGAAACTGACAGAAAAGCGACACACATGAATAAAATATAAAAAGTATGACAACTTACCTTGGTGATACCATCTGAACTGTCGCCTCGTGACACGTAATAATTATCGAGGACTTGTTGAATTATGTAGTACAGAAATTGCTGAAAGCACAACGATGTGGTGTATTATAAGATCGGATCGATCTGCAATGGAACTTGAGAGACCCAATGTGTGTGCGTGTTGGGAGACTTCACGCAGGAGCGACGAGCGATATGTCGTCTATCACTTGAGGATTTCACTAATCGAATGGAAGCATTTGCGGCCTGTAATGCCGCTACGGTGTGAAACGTTGCTGTCGAATACTTCTCAAGTGGCGGGTGTCGCTTCAGTGTAGAAGTTTAAATTCAAATTGTGTGTGGGCGACAGGGGAGGCCGAACCTGTCAGTCTAGACCTCCAATCGAATAACCAAAGAGAAGAAGAAGAAAATATGCACTGGAGAAACTGATTGTAAATTGTAGATCACTTTGTGTTTCAATATTGTATCATTTAATACAAATAAGAAATGGTTCCATGGGGTTTTAAAATACCAAAAATGAGTTTTTTTTGTTTGTTTTTTAAATAATGTGACAGGTCATACAACGTAAACTTTACGACTAAAATTTACCCTTAACACGAAAAGATTTTTTTTTGATCGGGGTGTGTAAAAGTTACCAACTAAGTAAAACTATTCATGTCAGTACATTAACCGCATGAATTGCAGGGAAAGTAGTAATAAATAAGGAAAACCATTGTGCTGGATAATTGCTCATCTGGTAGAGCGAATAAAAGACTCTCCCCACGAATACCGTGGTGGAGTAGTTAGCACAGCGCACTACGACGCAAGAGATCTCGGGTTCGAAATCTGCCCTGAGCATGGGTGTTTGTGAGTGTACTTTCATCGGTTTCATGATATTACAACTCCTTATCTTCGCAATTACCCAAAAGTGGCAGAAGAGCGAATCATAATAAACAAAACCAATCAATGAACCTCCCCAAGTATATTATTATTACAGTAGACTCGCGATTAACCGAGTCCTGATTAACCAAGGCTCCGGGTTAACCGAGGAAGTGGTTGGAAAACATCGCGCTTCATAACGCACCTCCCTGTTTGTTTGCTAGTAATTTGGAGTCAAGTCACCGTCCGCGCTGCACGTGTTCGTTCCATTGTCGGTGTATCCGATTGTTACGGTGGTGTTTAAATCTGTGTATAGGCCTATTCTAAGCCAGTAATGTAGCATGAGTGGCAAACGGAAAAGTTGTGTCCAAAAAACTATGAAAGACTTTTTGAAAAAGTAATCTTATCATTTATGTTGTACTAGTAATAAATAATTACTATACAGTTTTAAGTGTTGTTTCGTCATTTACGACCTATTTGCACATTATCTCCGTATTATCCGAGTTTTTCCGTATCCGAGGTAGTCTCGGTCCCAATTAGCTCGGATAATCGCGAGTCTACTGTATTATTAGACTTGTAATCAGGAGGTTCCAGGTTCGAGGCCTGGTGAATCGGATCTCACTTTGTACTGTAGGTCCCCTCTCGATTAGCCTATCTGAACATAATGGTTTATTATAACCAGTTTACAACAATAGTTATTTTATTAGTATTTCTAGTATTCGGTTTTATGTCAACGATCTCACCTGCTGAGATTTTTTTTTTTGTCGGCGCTCCTATCACCCACAATGAAGATACTCAGTTGCAAATTGTTGTTCATTTTTCTCCAGATCCATCAAATAATAGGTTCCATGATATTATAGAAGATAAACTTATTTATTTCCAGCAAATTCCACGAACAGATTTGCTCACAGATTCTCCGCTGTGCGCGCACATATCGTTGCTTTTTGGTCAGGTAAGCTAAGGTGAACATCCTATGACGAGCAATGGCGCAGAGCTACCTTCCTTCCTGTCATAAAGTGAAGTTCCTAGAAACAGAATTTCGAAAGGGGGTGGGGGCGAAGTAATAGTCGTCCTCCGACACGCATAATGACACATGTCCGGAATTTTCTGCTTCGTTCAATGGCATAAAAGTGGCGTCGCTGCAAGAGGAAGGAAATTTTTCGTTCCGGTGGGTGACCGTGACGTCATGATGGTGGCAGGTGAGTTCCTGCTATTTCCTTGGGCTCCACGTTGCGCCGTTCCTCCCCTGCTGCCCCTAATGGCACGGCTCGGAATTGCGCTGAGGTTTTGTACTGGAATGAAAGGGTTTTCCTTTTGCTGGACGAGAGGAGGGTGGATACCGAAAGATCCCGTGCAAGAATCAACTGATTACGTCAACAAAAAGCAAGTTTCTACCTGTTCTCTTGCTTCACCCCATGGCCGTCGCCTGAAAGTTTTGTAGGGGTGGTGAGGCTATTAAAAAACTTGATTAATAGAAATAATAATAATTGTTACAACGGTTATATTTGTTGTTTCATAATAATAAATATGATAATCTAGTAAAGACAATACATTTGGAACAAAATTGGTTTATTATAATTAAGTAAATGGAGGGCTTTGCTACTAGATCCATCCGTTCAGTGAACGTCCAGCACAACTATTTTCCATTATTTTTGTACATTTATTTATTTATTATTACTTTCGACAGTGGTATATCCTCCAATAACAGAAGGCGTTCATAATAATAATAATATTGAATAGTAATTACAATATTACAATATACTTACAATAGATACCATTTGTAATCCAGCCACAGATTGTATTCATTACATAAGTATACATATACAGAAGAGTTTACAATTAGAATAAAGAAAAAAAAAATATCATATAATCTTGAATGTAAATACAGTTATTATGTATTAACTATCATATGTTTGTAGTTTCCAACTTTAAACTGTAGGTCCAGTCCCGATTAACCTTATTGTGGATAAAGTGGACTTAAAAACGCCAACCAACTTATTGCATTTTGTTATTTACTTTTAGCCACCCCGGTCAAGAAAAGGGTATAAAAGTTAAGGAAGAAGTTTTTCTCATAAAGTGTATGTCGTGTGACGTCTCACATAAAACTATAATTTTTGGAAAATTGGAAACTGAAAGAATTTATTCCTTGGATTAATATGAAAATATAACTTGTTTCCTGTTTTGTACACTCAATTTTTTCGTTCTAATGCAGTTATTATAGTGGAACCACGAGCAAAACAACCTGCGCAGACCCGCGACTCCTGTGCACCGTACTCCCGCGAGGAAGGGAGGGGGAGAGTGGACAATGCTTCCTTACGGCCCGAGCTGGAGGGAAGACGGGAAAGCTGCGCGGGTACTTTTCGTCCCATGGTTTTTTTCCTTGTGGTCGATCTATACTTTGGTTATTCTTTTCGAAAACTAAATAAATTATCTACTTTGTTTTTGTAACTGGAAATAAAGAATGATGCCAGTATCCAGGGGAGGGGGTCGACGAACCCTTTCGAGGCTGTTACTTTAGAATACGCGGATGAAGACCATGTTCTGGTTTACCCCTTAGAATCGGCAACCTGTAGGACGTTATTACGCAACGTCTCTGGCTGTTATACATGTGTAGCTTCGGAGCAAGGGGTGTAAGGGTAAACCTTTTGAGAAGGAATATAAAAGTCAACTTCACTTTGCCGTAGTATACCCCGGTAACCGCAGTCTTGCAGGTGAACGAGGCTCTGGCGCCTGGATGTAAGGCCAGACTAATCCTCTGTGTTTGTCGTTTGTGTGTGCCGAGTGACCTTTTGCAGCCTCAGTGGATATGGAGACTTTGTTCTCTCAGACAGTATAGTTATAGTTGTCAGTGTGGGGTCTATGACAATATTAGTTTTAAGAACGGAGTGAGGAAAAGGGGACACTCACGAAGAACATGCCGGGATTGATTGATTGATTGATTTGCTTTATTTTAGTTCGCTTTTTGTGCCACTTTTGTATAATTTGCGAAGATGGAGATGAGTGATGATATGATGAATGGACACTCACAAACATCCATGCCCAGGTCAGGATTCGAACCCGGGACCCACTGGCGCAGTAGCGCGATGTGCTAACCACTCCGCCACGGAGGTCGGCGATTTACATTTTAACTTCAGTGTTTGGAGGATTCAATAATTTTTTCTTCTCTCCTTTTCCGAGGAACCAAATTCATCTCCCCACTTCTCAACTCACTGGTGAACTCGTTTTAACCGAAGAAGTGAGCAAAATTGTCCGTACGAAACAGGAATTATGGTCAATACACATCGCTATACAGGATGGTGCAAAAGTAGATTGACCGCAGTTATATTATTATGTTACAGTGTGGAAAGTTTCTTTCAACTTCTGGCGCACCGTTTTTGCATTTTTTCATGTTTCCAGTAATTCTTCAGGATCCACTTTCTGTCCTGGACTGTCAGGTTGCCCGCCATTACGAATCACCAACTTGTAAAATGCAAGAGAAAAACTGTCAACCTACTTCTGCACACCCTGTATTGATCACCGCGACAGGCGATGTCCCTGTTGGAGAGTGACCTTTCTTCGATCGCTTCCCAGGTCTTCGTATTGTGTGAAACAGTCGATATCACGATGCAGCGCTCCTGCTGACATAATTTCTTCACTGCTTCCTGCAATGTGTGTCGTTCGGTCAAGCAAAACAACAATAATAACAAGAAGTGCCACAGTCTCGTTACACAATTTTCCCCATATATTGCAAGAAATGGAGAGAAGTGTCGTAATACATAACAAGTGCATTGTTTTTCAATGTGCTTTCTTGAGCAACTGTTGTATCTTGTGTGTTTCATATTTGACGTTGGTAATCGCGACGATGAGAATAAAATGAGGATTAAATTGATGGAGAGATGCTTCCAAATTGTTTTCAGCAGGTATTTGCGGGTTGGAAATGTCTAAAATTCCGACCTTCGGGAAATCTCGAAATTTGCACAATAACCACCCTCTCAGCTGATTGTTATACACTTCTGGCTGGAATAAAAACTACTAATTTCAAGAACTTTCAGACACTTATAGTGTAAAAAAAATAATTGGTGGGCAATTAAACATGAATTCATTTGAATTTGTTTTCTATGGTGATTCGACCGGATGTGTTGACCGTAGATGCATTTGGTAGTCATTCGCCCCCAAAGCAATATCGCACCACAGATTTCAGTTTAACTCGTGAGTTACTATTGATTGATTGAGTTGGTGTTTTAAGTCCACTTTATGATTGATTGAGTTGGTGTTTTAAGTCCACTTTATGATTGATTGAGTTGGTGTTTTAAGTCCACTTTATGATTGATTGAGTTGGTGTTTTAAGTCCACTTTATGATTGATTGATTGATTTAGTTTATTTTACTTCGCGTTTTGTGCCTCTTGGCTAATTTGCGAAGATGGGGATGAGTGATGAAATGATGAAATTGATGGATGGACATTCACAAACAACCAAGCCCGACCGGGATTCGAACCCGGGACCCTTGGCGTCACAGCGCGATGTGCTAACCACTCCGCCACAGGGTTTAGTCCACTTTATGCACAGTAAGGCTAATTGGGGCCGGACCTACAGTTTGTAGTGGGATCCGAACCACTATATGCCTCCACCGGGTATCGAACCCCAAACCCCTTGAATACAAGGCGACGACGCTACCACTGCGCCATCGGGAAAGCCCCTATGAGTTAATATTAGCCCTACACGATAAGTAGGATACAATCACCACATACGCACTCTTAGGGTAATTAACGAGTTAGTTTTAGTCCTCTCGTGGGGGCATGAAGACAGTCTCCTCCCCCCCCCCCTCCGCCTGTGAAATCCGAACGCAGTTCATTGCGTGCTCAATCCAGCGGCGTCATTGCTGAGCAGCGGGTAATTGGTCTTCCTGCAATCGAGCAGCGAGATTGTTCAGTGGGTGTCCGTCGCTCTCGTGAGCTGCGAGAGACAAGGTTACCCACTGAATGGGATGGCGAGAAGCCGCCATCATGATCCACCTCCAGCACAAACTGGTATCGCTGACTGCAGTGCACGTTCTTGGTTCATAAATCCGCACCCATTAGCATAGGGCGACAGTAGATCATCGCGGCTGGAGAAAGTCAACGTGATACTCGACTCACTTGTTTGAATGCAAGGCTGGAGTTTGCGCAACCTCGTTTTGGGCGGAGCGACTACCAGAAGCAGCAGCACTTGTCATCCTCGTAAGGTAGAATTGGCAGCAAATCCTATATATAGAAGAGTGGCCAATCGCCGTAATCATCGACGCCTGGGGTTTTATTATTTGTTCTTGTAGCCAGCGTACAAAATGGAGGGAACACGGGGGATGCCTCAGTCAAGAAAACTTGCGTAAAGTGCTCTCTCGGCTACGATAATTCGCGAAAGCATTCTCTATCTAATTTATCGTCTCCATTTGTTTCTTTGTCTTTATGCAGAGAGAGGTTGATAGGGACTGGACCTACAGTTTAAACTAGGATCCGACCACGTAAGTCTATGAAACTATTGATAATATCTAGATAACAGTGAAAGCAAACTACACAAAAATTCACGTCAATGCTCCAGAGGGAATTCTAAGCTGATGTATTTTTTCAGATTTTGGAATATCACAGCGGTTTCTCGAATGGAGAAGAAAGTTTTAAGAAATTCGCCCTGACGCCTGTCAAAGATGCAGTCTAGCCTTAAATGGTGGTTCGGGAAAAAGCTGAGAGCGCATGAAAACAGGCTTTTTCACCTCTGATAGAAGTTAGGAAACACCACTACAAAGTGTCGGGCATTATTGCTAACACCTTGAAGAGATTTTTATGTCGACATCAAAATGCGTCTGGCTTGATAAAGTACCCAATCCCCGTCCTCGCCTGCTTTCCCTCTACAAGAAAACAAAACAAAACTGAGTTGTCATCAGAAGACATCCCACATTGCAAGACCACTTTCCGAGAGACGAGCCTCCGAAGTGAAGCATTACGTCATCACCCCCCACCTGTCACCTCGCCGGAACATGATGTTCAGCATCCACTGATACAATTTAAAGTTGCGTGTTTCTGGATAATATTGCCCAATGCCCCAACGGCGCCCATCAAAGGTCAGTGTACGAAGTTACCCGCCCACCTCTTATTCCCTCCCTCCCTCCCTCTTCTTCCTCTTAATTCCTCGTCTTAGGTCTTCCCTTATTTTTTCCATCCTGCACACGAGAGACTAAAGCTGACATAACACGGTTGGTAATCATCTTTAACGACAGCGTATAAAGCTAAATAATGGAGTCGACGGACGTCCCACGACAGGCTTGACCCATAGTGTCCCGAGGTCGTTGGCGTGTTTTTTTTATCTTGTTTTTTTTTTTTTTAATTGAAACGCTTCGGTTTTTATTCCGACCTTAAACATGAGCCACAAAGGAGATTGCGGGAGCGAATTCCTGAGTAAATCCTGGCTGTTTCCTGCGACATTTGCAGCCACTATGCTTCAAGTCAAAATGTGGATGTTTGTACGGGAAAATCCGGACTGGGCCTAGTTTTATGAAGAAAACCCTTTCTGCAAATACGCTGGAGACGTTTCAAATAAGCGCCGTGTAGGTCTCTACTTTCGCAAGCCCTTGTTCTTCATGTTTTCCCAGACAATTCTTCCATGACTGTCTTAAATTACAAAGGGTACCGGGCAGTTCGCAACCAAAATGCATTGCAAAACTGTAATTTGGATTAAATTATAAATAAAAACAAAGATAAGAGAATATCTGATGTATTTTAAACTAACTAAACTTCACGGGGAAACTCTCCAAAAACCAGGGCCTGCAAGAGCGGTTTTTCCGTTGGTTGATGTGTGTTCACCCAATGGAAACTAACAATGCGAATTTGTTATTAGAGATACCATTGAATTTCGCTGACTGTACGTGAAGGTTGCACGAATTTATTTTTTGGGTGGAAAAGGCCTTCTCTTCGAAGTAATAATTATTTAAAGTATTGATTATTTCTCTTTTCTAATACAACGAAAAATAAATAAAAATAAATGCAATGCAGTTTGTGTACTTACATACAGAAAAAGCGAAAATGTTATGCATTATTTTCTCCACATAGTCTTGCTTTTTTGAGAGTGCCCCTTAATCAATTTCATCATATCATCACTCATCGTCGCGATTATGCAAAAGTGGCAGAAAAGGAAACACTAAATAATAAAAATCAAATCAAATCTAGATCCATCAGCGTGTGTAATTTCGTCTTTCGAATGTTATTTTATGACTGAAGAAAGGAAATGCTAGGACTGATTTCTGAGGTAACACCTTAATTGTATGCCCAGTTCTGATTAGACTATGTAAGCATGAACTTAAAAACAAACTTGGACTTTATGAGAGATTCCAGCGTAACGTTTACGTTCCGCAAACCCTCTTGCTCGGGCGCCAACGCCGCGTTCCCTGGCGATGAACGCAGGACAACCAACAATGGAAGCGTCTTTTATGATTCGCCGTGCGCATTATGCTGAATGGGTGTGTATCGTGTCGTGCCACTGCGTGACATCCATGTGTATATCTTTTTTTGTCTTTCCCCCCGCCCCGCTCCGCCGGTACATGCAATTCGTCATGCAGTGTGGCCACAGCCGGGTCATCGCTCGTCCCTGGCCACAGTGGCGGCTGCCCTTGACTCCTCACCTCTCTCTCGTCCTGACTTTTATGGGCTGCCAGTCAGATTCTGTCGTTTGATAAAAACCGAGCTCTCGCGAAAAATCACGAGATCTGTCGGTGGCCTTCTTGACTTCGTATTACCCAAGCTCGATGGGATTAGGCGTCTTGGTTGTGAAATATTGCTGTTTCCTGGATGGACAAGTTCCTCGACCGGCGAGATGAGGGAGATTTTGCCATTTGTATGTTGGTTCATTGTTCGCAAGTCTGCAGTTTCGTTAGGATTTGATGATGGTATCGAGACGACCTTTTAAGGTGATCTTACACCCTAGCGAAAATTTCCTCGGCATGTAAGCTTACGGGCTTGTTTTGGTCACGATTATCTACAGAACCAGTTGACAGAAAATTTTCGAATTTTACCTGAGCATTGAGAAAGGATGTTTCTAGAGAACCACTATTTCATATTTCTACTTCTTGCACCAACATCCCGAAAATTAACTAATTAATTTTGCTCTTGAAACATCGTACTTTCTCACTTTCTAGACATGGCAACCCTGCTGTCAGTCGGCAGACTTACCACCGGACCACGCGTATAATGAGCTGGTAGAAACAGGGTTGGAATACAGAAGACAGACCTATATAAAATAGATTGCATGACTAACTAATTAACTAACTCTCTAACATTCTCAAACCCGAAGGTTTATGGCTGCAGCAACAAAACCTTCCATCTCTATCCTGGGCAACATCAATCCAATCTTACCGATTTCCTTTAGGTCCATCTCAACGTTATCCCTCCATCTTCGTGTTGGCCTTCCTACAGGTCTATTACCATCAGGTTTCCCAACAAGAATCCTGTAAACTCTTCTTTCCGCTCCCATTCGTGCCAAATGGCCTCCCCACCTAAGTCGTCTTGATTTAATTATACAAATGATATCTGATAAGTTTACCTAAACCAAAATTACTTCACTATGGGACTTTCAGATACACCAAGCGAATATCTATCTGATTTTATTGTAGATTTATTGACTAGGTGGAAGAAATTAAGTAATAAATCACTTGCTAACATAATCCATCATTTAACATTGAACCTGTGCAGCGTGGTTGCATGCATCCAGGATGAAATTTCGTTTCGAACGTATACCGCTCGTTTTGCCTGTTCGAGCGAAGAAACTCCCAATTCCGTACGCTATCTAGCGTCGTTCGTACGAACTATGTGGCCCTCGAGCGGAATCTTCTCCCTGCAGCATTAGTATAATACACAGTAAAAAGTTGACTGAAAAAATAACGGTCGATTTTTCGCTTCTGTCAAAGTACGATTAAAAAATTACCATGACCGTCTTAGAAGGACTCATCAGTTAACGTAATTAATGTAAGTTTAATGGTTCACTTTTGAAAATATATTTATGGTGCACTCAACTGCAATTTATAATAGATCTAGGATTTTTATGACCTAAAAATCAGCAAAATATGCTCTTATGACCTAAGATTTTACAAAATATGCCCTTATAACTGGACTGTTTCAAACATCAATATATTATTTATGCTGGAATATTTTGATATACATACTATGGTTAGTTCACTTTATGGGCCCTGATGAGTTGAAACGCACAATGAATACTTCCTGTAAATTTTTAATTAAAAATGAAAAATATTTCGCTGCAGTCCAAAAAACAAAAAACAAAAATACCCTCGAGTGAACATGGGAGTAAGAACGAATCCAGTTAGAAAATGACTGTATATTTCTTGAAAAAGCAAAAATATGCTGAATATGACCAAAAATCCATCGAAATCACGTAGAAATGGCCAATTATGCCAAAATATGCCCTTAAAAAGCACCTTAATTCAATTAGTTCCTTCACAATATGAATTTCTATATATTTAGGGAACAAACATATCACTCTTACCAAAAGAAATATGTTGTCATAAAAATCCTAGTCCTAGTTATTAAAAACGGTCGCGTCTCGTTTTTGTAAATTGTTAAATTTTAATGATATATTGTAAATTTGACGATGTGATAATATTATTTTATTCGGTTTTGACGAACAGCGTCATGGGAGACATGTAAGAGTAGCAACGAAGAATATGTATGCAATCCGACTAACTCGTAAATTCCCAATTTTTCAGTGCCTGAGAGAGCGAGGCAATCTCCCAACGCAGCCTTTTCCTATTGGCACATTTTCCACTTCTCCCACCAGTTGAAGACTACAAATGTTTCTGGAGAATCCGTTTGTGTCCCTGGTAATCGATCGTAAGGGGAAAGAAGAGTTAAATGCATCCTGGAAGTTAAATTATTTTTAACCTTTCCGAGGGTAAAACACAACCGCTTCCCTTGTCTCCGCGTGCTAAGGGAGCGACTTTTTTTTTCCAACACCTTTCTTTCAGCCTCACTAGAAAACGTCCGCGTTTGTTTGCTCTTGTACGTTTTGTTCTGCTTTCGCACAGCTGTTCCCAAGATACGTCACGCTCATCTTGAAAAAAAAAGCACCAAACGGAGATCTCAAGAATGGCACCTGTCATCCGACGTTTCAGAAGGTTGGGCACATCTGTGTAAACTAAGAGGGAGCTTCAGCATTGGTGCAGAGTGCTTTTTCTCGCTTGACGTTATTCGTTGTGTATTTGGCATGGCGCAATTCTGAGGTCAGAGTCTGCTCTGAAGAATTACGAGCTCATTCTTCAATTGAGGCACACTTCAGAGTTTCGGATTCCTCTTTATAAAAATTGTACTCCAGTCCATGTTAGCCTCTGCATAAAGTGAAGTGTAAACCAAGCTTGCGTTGGATCAATGTTCCTAGGGTGACCAGATATTTGTTGACCAAAAAGAGTATAGTCTATAGGTTGAAGGTGCGCATGCACAAAACATAAAAAGAAAACGAAAATACGGGTGGTTATTTGTTATTGCTTCTATTATAGCCCCTATAAAATAGGCCTACACTCTACAGATTCAAATTACTTATGGGTCTAATGTAATTAGCTAATTACAAACACTTACTCACCAATGGCACCATCGTTCATACTTCTGGGATGATTTTGCTTTCTTGAGTATGTTTAAATCGTACTTTATTGCCAGTCCAAACTCTTCACAGGTCATGTCCACATTGAATTACACTTTCATTACTTGTTCCAGTGTTGACACCAGGAGTGTACTTTTTTCCTCTCGCCAATAAGTTTTAACAACACACAATCAACATTTGTACCAGGCAAAGTAAACAAGAATTTTATAAGAGGCACAATCACTTTTAAAATTGGCCCAGCCTGTACTAAATCTTTGTACACTGACCTCCACTTACCCATCATTGTTACTTTTCTTTGTGTGGATTTTAACGCATTTTTACGCGTAAAATAATGAATGAAATTAAATTGCAAGGAAAAGAGTATATTTGGGGATTTTTGCAATTTGAAAAGAGTATAGAGTATATGAACCTCTAAAAGAGTATAATACTCTTAAAAAGAGTATGTCTGGTCACCCTAATGTTCCTGTTGAACCTCGTCGTTCATTGTTGTTTTATCATGACGCAATCATGTTTCGTGTTCAAATTTTGCGTACACCACAAGATTTCTTTTCTGATTCTTCTGTTATGAATGTCTTAGTTTAACTAATATTTTTATCGCCAAGGTGCAAAACATAGATTCATTCTTCCGCGAGATTCAGCACCCGAATGGGTGTTCTTTTGAGTGTCCCTTGGTCAATTGCATAATCACCACTTATCCTCATCGTCGCCAGACTATTCTGTAATACACACTGTCTATTTGATGTCCTATAAAAGTTTATATTGTTTAGTGGTAAAGAAATTCGTTCCTTTTTTTGTATCGATCAAGGTTGTGTTTCTCTTCCCCCTTGCTACACCTTGCACGAAACTGTGCGTTTTGAAGCGTGGAAAGCGAATTTCTCCAATCCGCGGCTGTGAGTATAAAAGACCTTGAGTCTCCATTTTCTCCGCGTCTGCAGCAACGCTCTGCACTCGCCCTTTATTGCCAAGAAACAGCAGGAGGGAGGGTTTCACTTCCGCGAGCGGGTTCTGCGCATGCGCCGCTCCACTTGCACAAACCTCTGACCTCTTTCGCTCCATTGATACCGCGACCTGTTGGTTGGTTCAGCGAGTCGAAGTAGGTCACATTCATCGACCCCGATGACCTTTTTCTGCAGAAGTTCCCGTCGGGCTTCGGGAAAGGAGGGCGTCAAAGCTCTCGAGTTAAATGGAGCGGGATGTTTCGGAAAATCCTGGATTGTTATTATTTCTGCTGTTTGCTTTCACGATGATTCCACTGGCGGTTTCTTCACTACTCGAGAAGCTGCGTCGCTTTCTGCTCCTCTAGGATTAGTCGCGACATTGAGTCGTCAAAATAGGATAGGAGAGAAGAATCATCGACGCCTCGCTTGGGAATTTCAATTTTCAATTTCAATTTTCAATTTTCCTTTATTAGAGGGCGAGGTTCAGCCTGTGGCTGTTCTACCACCTAACCCCGATGGATACATATACATACTAAATACATTCTACCTACTGAATGTTTGTACAATAACAAACAAGGAAGAAAGAGAGAAACATAAAGAAGACACAAAAAGAACAAATACAAAATTGAGAACAAAGGCTCGTCTACACACTAAAAATAATAATAATAATAAAAAGATTGAAAACAAATACACAAGGATACACAAATTAATGGACACAATTGTGCTTGGTGTGATATGGTTAAGAATAATACAAATTAATATTAATGTTATGTGTAAAAAACATATAAATGTTCTTAATCGAACACAGGACACCATTATCCATGCTAGCTCTGTTTTTCGGAGCTGTGCGTAACCTTTAGTCTGAGAAAGCAAATTCTTTTTCGAAATGGAAATTTCCAAAGACACGAAATCTAAGAAATTACATCGGTTTGGTTTCAAACGAATCTTCATTTTATTTGCTTTCGTGGTTACGTTTAAATAAAACATTGCACTCTGATTTAGGTGGCACGGTGGCCCAGTGCATTAAGTTGTTAACTTTCGATTTTGTCACCGAAGTTCGCGTGTTCGAATCCCGATACGCTAAATAAGAATACAAATACAGAACTTAATTTTAAGATGCGCAAGTGGTAATTGTATTAACTGCATGTCAAACCTTTGTGAAAGTGTGAGAATCCTTGTATTGAAATTAATACAATTTTGTATATTTTCGAATATAAATGATCTGGCTGTTATCGATACACGTTAAATTATGTACATTGTTGCTGTTGTAATTGAAATAACAGAATTTGTACTTTCACTAAGTAGGCCGTAGAAAAATAAATTTCTGAGGCTTCCCTCACATGCTGCATTTTGATGAATTTGAACAATGCATTTTTAGCCTCCAAACTAATGGACATGGAGTACAATTTTCCATAAGGTGCATATTTAGTTATTTTCTGTAAAATGCCCTTGCATATTGAAAAAAAAATTCTGTTGTATTCTAGCGTATTTCTCCTCAAATGGCACATGCTTGAGTTTATGCACAGCAGGTCTAAACGGGACTGAACCTACAGTTTAAAGTGGAATCTGAACCAGTATGTGCCTCCACAGCGTATCGAACCTGGGATCCCTTGTTTACAAGGCGACGTTGCCGCTAAAATCAGGGAGACCCTATGTGCACATGCAAACAGGTCTTTGTGTCGATTAATAAGTTAGATAGATTGAGCGGCTCCCGTGGCGGAGTGGTTAGCACATCGCGCTACCATGCCAGGGGTCCCGGCCTGAGCATGGGTGTTTTTGAGTGTCCATTCATCATATCATCACTCATCCCCATCTTCGCAAATTAGCCAAAAGTAGCACAAAAAACGAAGTAAAATAAACTAAATCAATCAATAAGTTAGATAATGGGCATCTAAAAATGACATCAACAAATGTTTACACTTCCGTCTAGCTCTTATGGAGAATGAAAACTTACGTTTTCAGTAGGGATGTGACGAAACTGAAAATTTACCAATGCCGATGTACTCATCGATCATTTTTGGAACCGATACCGATGCCGATATTTAACCGATTCCGATACATAAGATTATTAAACAGAAATGGGATGTTTTTTCCAGCATGACAAAAATAAATTTGCTATGTACATTTGTATTGCATATCATATGTATATACATATATATATTCTCAAGAGATGCGAATGTAAATTTGCATCTACAAAAGGTTCACATAACCTTTAAGAAGAACATAGATTCTCAAGAGATTTTACATTAGTACACAAACAGTTCTTTGAAATGCAAAATGAATTCCTGTTCTTAATGTTGGAAATTTACTGCTGCCAGATTCAACTTCAGAAACACGAGTTTTGGAAGCACTTCAGGAAGTAACCTACTTCTTCTCTTATCTCAAATCTGTTCAGCAACACTGAACACTCAATCACCGAATACTGATGCAGCAGGTATGCCCAAGTATTTTCTCAGCACTTGCTTCAGGTTTGAATACTCATTTTTGAATTTCCAATACAACAGCAGGTCCTGTTTCAGCACTGTACTGTTTTATTTCCGATTTTGAGTTAGGTTGATCCTCTGAATGAGAGTTTGCAATAATGTTATTACATAAACTCTACAATAATGACGAATCATAGCCTAATTTTCAATAAATCTTAGAAAACTAGAATATAAAACTTATTAGAAGGTAAAACTCTAGTATAATCTGTACCAGTTTAAATATCGGATTTTTGCCGATGCCGATACCGATATGTCAATTTCTGCCGATTTTTATACATCTGTAATCGGCTTCGGCACATCCCTAGTTTTCAGTATTCAAAGCCATATTTTGTAATTTCTGCCATGGAGTCATTTTCTACAACCCTTCTTTCCGTCCATGTGCTTCGCGAAGTTCTATTAACTAACTTGTTCCCAAGGGAAACAAAAGAGCAGTACTGCCACGGGTTCACTCATCGCACAAGCCTCAACCAACCTCCCGACCTTTGCCTTCTGACGTCTGCAGAAATGAATCAATTGTTAGGCTAAATGCCCTCGTATTAGGTTTAGTTCTCTTAGCATAAATAATATACATTGTTGGTCGAGTTCCCGATTAAAACTACAGAGAAGGCGAAAAGCGGCGAGGTTGGTTGAGGCTTGTGCGATGAGTGAGACTCATCCCAGACAAAAGCCTGGAATATCTGTGTGTACTCGTATACAATATTATTACTAGTGTACTTTTTCCTTGGAAGTCCTGAAGTAAGCTACTTCAAGCACATGCATCAAATTTATTTTCATTGGATCACTGTACAAAACGTGAGAGAATGGAACTTTGATTTGTGACCTTGAATCCAAGACCACCAGCACACTTGCAGACTACATCCGGTTTGCAGATCCGAGCGGGAGAGATAAAAAAAGATGCTTTTATTCGGGAGTTAAGAGCGTTTTCATTTGATCGAAAGTAACAGTTCGCTGTGATCTTCAGTCTTCCGTACCCAACATCCACGGTCGGCCGGCAGGACGTGTCTCACTTGGCCTTGAGTGTGTGTGAAGTCAGGGACAATTTCTTGTTCGCGCGACGGCAGCCAACCAGAACGCGTAGAATCCCTTCGTTAGAGCTGGAGGAAAAAAAGTAGTTGAAAGAAAGAAGAAAAAAGGGGGACACGTAAGTGCTGTAAGGAGAGTAAGTGAGGAGGAGCGTCGTGTACGATGTACATAACAGCCCCAAGGGCTTTGCTCTCTCCGCGGTGAAACGTGCAGAATTCTTGAGGTTCGCTTTCGAAGTTGGTCAACCATTGATCAGGTTACGCCAGTCTTCGGTTTGTTACCAGTATCCCAGTTCTTTTTTTTGTACTTCCAGTGTTTCGTTTCAAAGTTGCCGACCTGCTTCGGTTTCCTTCGGTATCGAGCTTCGAGGACTCGATTGCCACTTGGCGCTGTTGTTTCTCTGGACGGAAAAGGTATTCTTTGATGCACAACTCGTCAGTTTGTCATGGTTTCAAGAACGTTTCGTTGTAGATTCCAGATTCCATGAGCGAGTAATTATATCGAGAAATGGTAATAGTTTCGAAACGAGACATGGCAGTCTCTCGCATCTTTGGGCGATATAGGTATCGTCCAGACGATATATCACGATATTGAAAAAAATATCGACCAGGCGATATCAATTAGACGATATATCGTGACGATATTTTGGCGATATATATCGTGTCGGCGATATATCGTCACGATATTTGGCGACATATGTCGTGGAGACGATATCACGATACGGAGAAAATATCATATCGTATTGTCTGTGACGATATTTTCTTGACGATATATCGCGATATCAAATTTCCGATGTCGTCCATCACGAGTGGGAATGTGCACATGTCACAGCGTACAGAGGTCGTTACGATCAACAACTTTCTAGAATAAAGCTTTTTGTTCGACGCCTAATTTGGACGCTATGAACCCTCGAAAAACATAATTTTATCCTGAATGTATGCAACCTGGCTGTACATATTCATAATAATATATAGTTTGCCCATACATAATCCCCTTGGTAGGTCTCACTAAGTCTTGTTGCAAAGTAAATTTGGTGCAGGCTTTTTTTTTAAAAAACCATAGACGTGAACGAGAGCGACAAACTTGGGTACCAAATCGCTTTCGATTTGTGGTGTGTGTGTGTGTGTGTGTGAGAGAGAGAGAGAGAGAGAGAGAAGAAGCATCTGATCGGCCCCGAAATAATAGAGAGACATAACACAGAGTGGAGGCACATAGTGTTTCGGATCCCACTTTAAACTGTAGTTCCATTTCCGATTAGCTTTACTGTGCATAAAGTGAACTTAAAACACAAACTCAATCAATTAACAAAGGCAATTTTAATCGGAGAGGACAACCACATTTGGCCAGTGACGCTTCCATCTCTTCATCCGCTGCAGGTTCAGTTGTATTTGGAAAAGCCATACTGTTGTTGAGAGCTACAGGTATCATGACAGATGGACACAGTGGGTACGAAATTTCACGTTTATTTTTCATGGAATCAGGAAATCAGGTTCGTGGGGTTTTGTTGTGTACTAATTTTCCGTGCTTTGTGTACTATTGTACAACTTTTATCCACTAACGGCGCTGATGAACTCTCTCTCTCTCCCTTTTTACAGTACGTTTGGCAACCATGCTGTGTACCCGACGCTCATTTGTTTCGTCCCTCCAGGAGCTTTCGGTGCCTTGTGACACGAAAATGCCCGATGTCAGTCGAGGAGAATTCAACTGATCGCTGATTCGTTGTTTCCCAGCCGCCAGATTAAAATGCGACCAGTTTAGTTCACTTTGAGCAGCCAATCGTGTGGCCAGACATGTATTTTCTCCTTACTCTTCAGCCTTTGAGAGTCGCGGTTGGTCTAGAGAGGCACGAATACCCAAAGTTATATACAGGTAATAAACATAACAACTTTAACTTAAATGGCCAATTACGTTGTGTATATAAAAAAACAATGCACAGCATTCTTGATTTTTTCTAGCGTTCAATCTTTCGAGTTAGCGATGCAAGCCTAATAACTTGAACGCCTTAGGTTGCATTGTTGTCTCGCTGTGGATGGTCTCTCGGAGCTTTCTCATTACCTGAACAAGATAAGCGGCCTCTGTGTCTGATATCGATCGCTGCGTTTATTTTCAGAAGTGGGAGAGCGTTGAACTGACCGTGGGTTGGGGGACTGATAACGTCGAATGACCTTCTGCCCTGTTTATAGCCGCAATCTGCCTCGTTCGTTGCGTGTCCAGTTTGACGCAAATTGCCGTATTGTATCAATGGCTGTAATCGTGTTTTCAAGGCTGCATACATTTTTTTTTTCGATTACTGACATAATTAAGTTAGAGTGCCTTTTGTTTGTAATGAAATTAACTTGTTGTGTATTTGGTAGTCAATGTTTACGAAACGACTTAGTTTGTGCAGTGTAGAGACAGATCACGGGGTTAGAGGCACTGCTGGAGGTCTCGGGGTCCCCAAATGAAATCAACTCTTCTGCTTATCTTCATTTTGACACACAACACAACTTGTGTTACTGTTCCTGCTTTGCTGCCATAGATTTGATTTGATTGACTTCGTTTAATTTACTTCGCTGTTGTACCACCTTTGTCCAATCGCAAAGATGAAGATGAGTGATGACATGGTTAATTTCTTTAAGGGACACTCACAAAGAACACCCAAGCCCAAACCAAGGATCTCCGGCATTGTAGCGCGCTGTGCTAACCACTCAATCGCGGTGGTCGGCTATGCTGTCATAAGCTTCCTACTTTCAGTTAATGCTACGTTGTGAGGCAAAAACCGTATGTACGTATATGTCGTCGTGTGAGAGTGGATCGTAACTCCCAAAATTCGGTTATCAGTTTTGTTTAAGTAAACTCCTCTGAAGAGATGTATATGGAGTCATATCGACATGTATCCATTCTAGCCCTTAGCAGTAAGATGGAACCACATATCCCCAATATACTGACTCTTTTTAGGAGTGAGGCATATTCCTAATAACACATTATTCCCTCTCCTGTGAATTTATTAAATTGGAGTTACGTACCTCTGGTTCTAACACGATAATTAAAAATGTGAATCTATATTACCGTTGTGGGCATCCCCCACCCTTTCCCCCCTCCTGTGACGTCACTTATCCTAGGGCCTCACCGATGGTACCGTGGTTGCTTCGTCACCTTGTAATCAAGGGGTCCCGCGTTCGATACCCGGTGGAGGCACATAGTAGTTCGGATCCCACTTTAAACAGAAGGTCCAGTCCCGATTAGCTTTACTGTGCACAAAGTGGACTTAAAACACCAAATCAATCAATCAATTAATCAATCAATCAGTCACTTATCCTGTTGGTATCTGCTATAAGGAGAAGATTATTGTGGAAGTTGGTCAGCGAAAGCAAGTTTCACATTTCCTTCGTCCGTGTGTATTTGTAAGTGTCTGAAAAATGGGCTAACTAACCTGTTTTTATACCCAATCAATTGTACAGTCACCAGCAATAAAAATGGGACACCTACATCCTGAAATATCCGCTTCTCTGCAAGGCGATAAGTGGATTTTGATAGCAAATTTTCAATAGCAACTTGTACCACCGCCATAGAGTTAGGCAACACACATAACGCCTTTGCAGGGAAGCGCGTATTTGTAATTGTGGTCAGCATCTCTTATAATTACGAGAACTTTCCACGCTCACACTTATGTTACAGATACTCATGTGATGCTCATACGTAGCAGACATGAAAATACTCAGCTATTGCTCGACGTGAACGTGCTCCTCCTGCATTTTTACCCATTTCGTTATGCTGTATGAAAAGCATCCCTCCTAGCACAATCCAATGCTCACCGCTGCAGTCTTTTTCACGTGATTCCTATCGCACTTAGCCTATTACGTTTTCGCGTGTGTTCGCAACTTGGCAACTGCACTACTTCAGAGAATCGAAGGTCGATGACTAGGGAGGTGAGAAAACGCGAAAGCAAGCAAGCTCTTGCAGTGATCGGCGCTTTAACTTTGCGGGGGCTTCCCTTATTGATCTTGTAAGAAATTAGACATCACAGACTCTGCCATTTGTTGTTTGTTGCAGTAATGTTAATTTGCAACATAAGAGGGACACACGCTAGCGTTTACAATCGATTTATGCCAACAATACAATCGCATAATGTTTGTTGTACCAACAGTTTTCCACGCAAATTATTATTCAGCATTCAGTTTCAATGCATGTAAGTTGCAGACTAGGACTCAACGTGAAGACTATCCCTTGTTTCCTTACTATCATAAAGGCATCGGTGCATTCTAAACCGTTCCGTTGAGTAGGAGAACATTTAGTTTGTTTATTGATTTACCTATGCAGATTTATACTATTGCCCCTCCAACAAAGCTATACTCTGTCCCAGAAGTCTGTGGAGAAAGCGAAGGAAAACAAGTTCTTCGCAAGTAGTGACTCGAGAGATCCATCGAATGAACGTGCGAGAGGGAAAAGAATTTCACGGCGAGGGCAACGCGACTGCACCTACCAGCCATTTGCAGCAGCGCGCACTGTTTTGTTCCGCCAAGTCACTTTCTCCCCTTCTCTGCCGTTATGCGCGGCCTTGCTCCGCAGACTCATGGGACGAATTATAGACAGTTTATGTTTTCGCATGCGTGCAAGTAAAAATACCACATTTGACCCAAGAAACAATGGCTTCAGTCGTTCATCGAAGTCGTTCAACACAGATGCATCATAGGCCCTTCCAAATCAAACATCGAATCTTTGTCTCCTTCCCCTATCTGTGATATTCATATGTCATTAATTTGGATATATTTTATATGTCTGCGTATGTGTTCATTGAACTAATGAACTGAGATGCTGTCATTTCAACAAGTGTAGATTTCTTCTGATTGGTTTTTCTTTGTAATGATAAATGATTTCTGAACTACAGGGTGAGGCGAAAGCAAGTTACATAGGTGAATGGCCACCACGGCCGCCAGACCTAACACTCCTGGATTTTTACTTGTTGGGACACGTAAAGGTCATCATGTACGCTAAGAAAACTAAGAGCGTGGACCACCTCAAAGAACGAACCATAGGCGCCATCTCTCAAATCACCCCCTGCGCACTAGCAGGCGTATTACGCAACTGGGAGTGTCGATGAACATATTGAGCATTTATTTTAATGTCACGTTTGCATGCACGTAATAATTTTCCTGTGTAACCTTGCTTTTGTCTCACTCTGTACCCTATTTAGCCCAGTGTACGAAGAGTAATTATTTATTTTTTCTGTCTTCTTTCAGATGTGGACGTTGCGGTCGTCAGCATGACTCCTAGACGTCACGTCCCGGTCTCCCATTGACGTTCCTGCGCACTCGAGCGATCGGAAGCCTGGGCCCCGGCCCTGATAGAAACCGAGAAAAGAACCCCTTTTCCCTCGGTGGTGCCGGCGAGTGCCCCCTCGCCGAGTGACCGTCGAATCTTCACCGGAAGTGGTGGCGGTGGGTTCTACGGTCGGCGACCATGAAGGAGTGGTGGCGGTAGTAGAACTCCCGCGGAGCTTCGATGGATCTCAAGCACGAATCTCCAGCCGTCTCTCTCGCCACGCACATGTTTCGCTGCAACAACAAACAATCCATCATGCTCGTACCGAAACTCGAGGCTGCCTCGGCCGCGGCCGGCGGCGTAAGCAACTGCGGGGACGGCGGCAACGGTGGGCTCGGCAGCATGGGCTGCAGCGAGCCCAGGTCGAACTCGCCCTCGATCGGTAACTCCCTGATGAGCGGCATCCTCACCGTGAAGACGGAACCGCGGGTGCAGAGTCCGGGAAGTCCGGTGGCCGTGCTGGACCAACCCACGACGAGCGGCAACAACGGCAGCAGCTTCCCGCCGTCCAAGAGATCCCGCCACGACGATTGGCTGCCGTCTCCCAGCCAGACCTCGCTCGACCAGCTGTCGCCATCCTCCGTTCTCAACGGCCATGCCTACAACGTCATGTCGAACGGTTACTCGCCCATGTCTTCGGGCAGCTACGACCCCTACAGTCCTAATGGTACGGTCGGTGAGTACTTCACGGATGTAATGCATGTTGTGATGTGTACGAATGACGACGAAAGTCCCTACCTCTAATGCTACAACAATTACGTTGCCTTGGAAATGAGCAGGGACCTTTGTCGTTGGTCTTTCAGTGGATTTGTTACCTGTTGTTGGCTGTTCATGCGTTGAAGTGTAATACAGTAATTAAAACAAATTGTTGCACATTTTGAAACACGATACTAATCGTACGTATTCCATGCTCCTATCCTGCAGAACCTTAGCATGCCATGGCCAGCTTGTACACCAGACCTCAACTCCATCAAAAATACATGGGTATTCCCAAAGATAGCTATCGTCAATTCACACACCCTCCAACAGCTCACCAAGGTTCCTGAAGAGGATGGCCATTGGGATTGTTGGCAGTCGCTTCACAGATTGTTTGACCTGCCGCGTTTTTGGTTCGCTTTTTAACAGTGCTTTTCCCGCCTCTTGTTCCTTGTAAAACACTTCGCCTACGCTTTCAATTCAACGTTTTTGCTTGTGCCCCACTTCCTGGCATATCTTATATTCTTCGGTATTAATATTACGTTCAATGCTGTAAATATCAAATTATGCAACAATTTTTTTTGAGCAATGTATATAATTGTCATTCATGCGAAAGTTGCCTGGTATATTTATATCTAACTAAATTTAATATCTTCAATAAAATATGATGACAGGTAAGTAACCTACAGTCTGTCTCAGGAATCTGGAAGCGAGGCAGCGCATAACGGTAGAGGAGAGGAGAAAGCGAGTGGACGGAGCTATAGTGCAGGAGGCCTTAGAAAGATCGTTTTGCGGGCTTGCAGCAGACGACAATATGAGGGTGTGTCTGCGAGAACCAATCAGGTCCGCGAATGAGCGAGCCCGGTTGCCACAGCTATAGTGGAACCACGAGCAAAACAACCTGCGCAGACCCGCAAGTCCTGTGCACCGTACCCCCGCGAGTAGGGGAGGGGGAGAGTGGACCATGCTTCCTTATGGCCCGAGGTGGAGGGAGAAAGGGAAAGCTGCGCGGGGACTTTTCGTCCCAAGGTTTTTTTTCCTTGTGGTCGATCTATAGCTTCGCTGCACCCTTCTGGAAGGGTGAGTGACCTCTGCCTCTTCCTACCTCGGCCTGTTTGTTCGGCTGAGGAGCAGACGACACGAGAGTATCGGCAATAGTGTGCGAGCGACATCTGCTGTTAGCCCGCAAGATGCTCTTTCTAAGGCCTCCTGCACTATAAACTGCGCGCTGCTGCAAACGGCTGGTAGCTGCAGGCACGTTTACCCGCCATCCACTCAATCCCCTCTCACGCTTCATTGGTGTAGCCCTCTCGAGTCCTATTTGCGCAGAGGACTTGCTTCCTCTATAGATTACCAGGACAAAGTGTATACGCTGTCGTGTAAAACCTGCCAGTCGCAACTGTGGACTTATTCTCCTTCGCATATCTTCTCCTTGCGTATCATCCAGAGGACTATGGGTTGAAATCACCACGCACACACAACGCCCGATGGTTAGATTGCGATTGGATTTTTAGATCAGTCCTAAATATCGGCAGCTGGACAAATGATCTTCAACCTTTTGGAGATAGAGGATGAGGGCTTCGGATCGTCAGCGACGTCTAATAAAAGGAAAGAAGGGCGCTCCAGCCTCTCGTGTTCATGAAAAAGCTTAATCTCCAGAAGACGATAAACGATAGCGGCGCCGAGGATGTGGGCGGAGCAATAAATTTCCCTAATGCTTCGCGAGTTGGGCGTCATAGAAATGGCACATCTTTTGTCTTGTGGAGGATGATAAATGGCAGTTCGAAAGGAGGCGGTCTGCTGAATTAATTTTCACTTTCGTACTCGCGCATATTGTATTCCGCGTTATTGTGCAACACCTGCCGGGAACCAATCTGTGGAGTTGATCTATTTAGATTTCAGTCGCGGTTGCGGATCAAAATGCAATTTCTCAGTGTTAACTCAAAATCTCCCGTAAACACGGCTGATCTCTTCCGTGATTTTCCTGTAATTAGAGTTGAATCAGAATTGCGCCTGTAAAATATGCGTGGGTTCACCTAACTCCTAATGATCAAGGAACATCGTGTTCATCCGGTTTTAGTCTTCGTTTGTCTTATTTGAATTTGTCTGACAACAAAAATCTGCTCAGTATATATCATTGATTGAATTGTTGTTTTAAGTCCACTTTATGCACAGATAGGCTTAAAGTGGAATACGAACCACTGTGTCTCAACCGGATATCGAACCGGGGACCCCTTGATTACAAGGCGACGACGTTACTAGTACTCCATCGGGGAGGCCACTAAGGGAAGAGATAATAAGAAACACAGGCCCTACAGAGGACCTAGCTGGTTGTAAGTCCAGACACCAGAGCTTCGTTAGCCTGCAAAATGCAGTACAGGGTGCACTACGCGGAAGAGAGGTCAACATTTCAGTGTCCGTAGAAACGGTCATCCCTCATACCCCAGTCGATAAGAGAGAGAATATTTACAGTAAAACCTCGTTAATCCGAACTCATGGGGGGATAAGTTGACCGGTTTAACGAAAGTCCGGATTAACTGAAATAACCTAAAAGAACAGTAGAAAGTGCATTAAAACTCAGTTTATAGCAACAAAACACGTTTATTATGGTGTATTTAAAGGGCATAGGCCTAAATACACTATACAGTACAGTAAAATGTAAAGCAATACTCTACATGCATTGCAGTACGAGGGTATTACTGTATCAATGCGGCTCCTTCCGAAAGCATTCAGCTTTTTTTTTTTTTTTTTTTTTTTTGCCAGGATTAAGCGAAGTCCGGCTTATCGGGGTTTTACTGTATATGGACCTCAGCATAGTGAGAGCTACAAGCTACCCCATAAGAAAAAACGTCCTGCTTTTATTTTACGAGTTCTCCGGCTTGCACCGCACCATATTAGTGTGATATTCCCTATGCAATAGCATAGGGTTTTCCATCGCAAGGAGCAACTTTTAAAACTGACAGGAATTACAAAACAAAATTGTGACTAATATTGTACATCAATGAAAAGATGAGATTTCGGAGAATACGTCGATATATTTGTTATACCTTATACCTTAAGAAATGGAATAAAGCGAATGCTCCTAGCCGGCGTCCTATCCGGAACCGCAGCCAATCGGAGTCGCCGCTGCAATCACGTGAGGCTGCGGCACTCCCAGCAGCCATCGCGGCAGTTGAACTTCAGAACGGAATGGCTACTAGATTTTCTTTTAAAATACATGATATCCTTAATCCAGTAATTCTTTACCTATTTTCTGAAAGGTATGTGTCATATATAGACGTATTGTCCGAAATCTCTTTTTACATTTATGTACGGTACACATCATAATTTTGTTTCATGCTGCCACAATTTAATTGAACCATTGCGATAGAAAATCCAATGCGATCGCACAGGGTAATAGCACGTGACGGGTTTGTTTGGATTCGATCTTGCTCAGTTGTCTGCTAGTGACGTCAGCATTTATATTGTCCATTCTAATTTCAACTGTGCGATTAATCAATCGTTTTGCTATCCAGGAGATCTACAGAGAGAGAGAGAGAGAGATAGTGAATATGCAAGTTCAAGACTGTAGTATCGCCTCTGGGTGGTGGGGAGAATGAAGCATGAATATGCAGAGGCGAGAATGTGAAGGCAGTGGAGTGGGAGGTGGGTGTAGTGAATATTCCTACAAGCGAGAGTGATTCCACGAGGAGAGGATGACGACGGGGGGAGGCGTACGTAATGGCTGCGGCAGATATTGGGAATACCACACAGAATATTTGCAATGTATAATACAAATGATTGTTCAAGCCGGAAGTTGGAAGACAATGGACAATGAAGAGAGTTGCTGCTGCATGACTCGGAAGCCTGTATTCGTGCATTGGCAGACAATCGCTGTTTCTGATATTCCCCAAGCGTCCGTTTGTAGTCCAGAGAAGTTTGGCTGGCGATTTTATTTTTTCTTGCTCGGAAGGAAGAGGGGGTTGGAAACATATTTACATGCTCCTTTCAGATTTCATCCTTTTATATATTCTGAGACTCCACTGATAAACTATAAAAATATTCATTGTCAGAAAAAAAAGATGCAATGCTTCAATATTTTGTTTGGCCATTTCTTGATATGTATTACTTACACGCATCCTATCAGTTGAATCTTCGTACAGTTATATTAGAAATGAGTAGCGAATTGCGGATTCGTCTTTATTGTCTGTTCGGCATACCGAGTAGCGTAGTTATTACCACTATCGTCTTGCTATAAAGTGTACGGTTTTCAGAAGCTCTGAGCTAAATTTAAACTGTCAGTCTAGTCCAGTGTAACTTCTCTAACTTTGTCCAAATTTAATTTTATTTATTTATGTTTATTTGTTTGGTTTGAACCTGCGTCAGTTGGTCACTCAGATTCCTTCCGCAGATTTTGGTTACAATCGTTGTAGCGAAAAATTACACTGCAGTTTCTTCGTGACAAGTGCATCCAGCGATTATTTAATAACACTTGAAACAAACCTTCTACTCTTAAAATTCACATTATATGAGCAAGTTTAGTTAGGAATGTTTCTGCAACTTGAAAGTCGTATTTAGTCACCAGGCTATTATGGTAGAACCTTTTTTGAAGCTTTCTTTCTCTCGGAGGTACACCCAACGGCGAAAGAAACAGTGGGCGAATTGTCCGCCACCATTTTCATTAGGTCTGTATTACACAATGTGATGCAATGAATTGAAATAGTGACGTCAATAAGCAGAGGACAATGCTTGCTTCGAACCAACATAGTTTCATTCCTTAAAACAACACAGGATGTAGAATAAAAAAGTGATGAAAATAGAGGTGGACAATTTGCCTACCATTATCTTTGCCGTTGACTGTACTGCTTACTTCCTCCTAACCGTTCCTCCTAACCCGCTTTGTGCGAACGTCAATGAGAGTCAGCAAAGCGAGAAGTGAAGTAAACTCAGATTCGTAATAGATTGCTATCAAATAGGTTGAGAAGGGGTGTTTTTTTGCAGTTCTCAAATTTAATCCATCAAGGCGAGCTGAAAGGTATATATTTTTCCAGAGATCCACGGGAAATCTGTGAGGAGGAGACTTTTGTATTCCCTGTTATTTCCTTCGCTTTGGTCGTCACCGTATGAATGGATCTCTTGATGAAAAACTCTATAAATAGGAAATGGCAATTTTGTGGGAGGTTATGGAGCATCACACGATTGAAATGTGTATTGGATTCACAGGTTTGCTTGGTTGCTTTCTGATGGCAGGTTCTCTGTTGAAGCGTCACGATTTGTGTCTTTTAGGTTTGTATCCCACATAAGAACTTCAAGGTGAATGTAGAGATGGTCAAATAAATTTTGTTATTACCTAGGGACTCGAGCGGACGGAAACAATTAAATCTGACGCATAAAACTAAAAAGTACAGGAAGAGCTGATTCATAACCTCTGTTGCCTAAAGCTAACGCTGAAATTGACCAGCAATGTTTAAACTTTTGCATCTGTTGTTTTAACAGGAGGCATGCATTCTATCTGTCATTTTTATAGTTTTCATTTGTGGTAATTTCGTTTGCATCAAATCGTTCATTTTTAGTGTCATGTACTGTTTATTTGTCCAGAGTTAGGTGGCAGAGTAGTCGAAAACTTAACTCCGTTCTGTAGTAAATAACAAAAAAATTATATTTTGTTGTTTCATTTTAACTAAGCAAGTTCATCGCTATAGCTCAACTAGTATTGGTTTCCTACAGCTGAAATTCAATATAGCTTTTGTTGTCCTATAGCTGAAGTTGAATGAAGCTTTTGTTTTATATAGCTGAAATTGAAGTTGAATGTAGGCTTTGTTTCCTGTAGCTGAAGTTGAATGCAGCCTTTGTTTCCTGTAGCTGAAATTGAATGTAGCCTTTGTTTCCTGTAGCTGAAATTGAATGTAGCCTTCCTTTGTTTTCTGTAGTTGAGATTGAATGGCATTTGTTTCCTGTAGCTGAGTTCAATGTAGCCTTGGTTTTCTATAGCTGAAATTTAATGTACCCTTTGTTTCTGTAGTTGAAGTTTAATGTTTGGTTTCCTACACCTAGAACAAAAAATAATATTTGTTTTCTGTAGCTATCGCTCAACGGATATCTCTTGAAAAGAATAAGTGACATTCACATTCACAAGTAGCATGTTCAACAAAGGACATATTATTCAAAGAATTATTAAGTGAATGACAAAAAAGCGACCATAAGTTTCTGATCACACTGTGTCGTGTCCAGTTGGTAAAAGTGTTGGTCATTGTAAGACGTAAGTAATTTTTTTATTATTTTTCAAATAAATAATTAAATAAAGAAGTAAGTGACGGTAATTCTTACCTAAAAGTGAAGAAGCATTGGCTTCGACTGTTATGCATGATTAGAAATTATGGGAGAATATTATTATTACATATGTTAGTAATTTTAGGGTGAAGGGGTGACCCTTTCGGAATGTATCCCAATTGCCAATTCTATTCCACGTAGTACTATTGCTGACTAACGAGGCTCTGGCGTAAGAATTCTCAGCCAGTGTATTCTTTTGTGGTATTTGTCTTATGTGCCGTTCGTGTGTGTGTGTTTCATACCCTCCGATATGTCGTGTTTGTAACGTTATTTTAAGTATTGGCCATATTCTTGTTGAATGTGCCGATTTTGCTTTCCTCAGGCAGACTTTTAATTTGCCCAACTGTTTGTCATACCTGTTGGGAGATGGCGACACTGTTTTATCAAATGTTTTTAGCTTTTCGCGAAGAGCTGGAGTCTTCCACTGTCTATGAGGAGGGTTTTAGTTCATTCTTACTTTTTAATGTGTTGTATTTGTCTTGTGCAGGTCCCTTTACAACCTTGTACTTTTAAGTTTTCTCAAGGGACTTTTTACATCCCTTGTTTTAAACTTTTAAGTAAGATTTTAGATAAGGAGATATTTCCCCGTGTACAAGGGTGCAAAATGGCTTAATGTGCCGGCGCGCCCAACAATTTTAATTCAATCAATCCATTCGTCCTCATCTTCACAATTAGCCAAAAGCCAAAGTGTCAGAGACGCGAAGCACATGGAATCAAATTAACTTATACAGTAGTTGTGTAAAGTAGACATTTATTCGAAAACTAATATTCACGTAGCCTGAGAGTCCTTCCGCAACCTGAGAGTGGCACGTGTAAGGGTCTTGAGTTTGAGACCGCTGCAGTAGACGCTTCCTTCCTGCAGGTGAAGTTTGACTTCACTCGCATGAGATCCGTTGTTCGTTGTCTGAAGGTCGTGTACTGTTCCATGCTGAAGTTGACCTGTGGCTTACAGCCTTGAACCAACGGGAAGAAACACTTTTAGGTAGAAAAAAATACACAAAGAAGACATTGTCTGATCCAGGAAGGGAGCCAATGGGGGAGGTGAAGGACAAACATTCGCATATCTCTTTTCCGGAATGTTGCTTTGGAATATTTCAAATTAGTGCTGGCTACATCTGCATGTGTCCTTCGGAACTTTCATATTCCTCTGCGAGCAGAAACTCCAGGAAACAGTATAATGCTGTTTAATGTTTTCGAGTTGGTCGAGAACTTTTTTAAACATTTTTCCTGGGAAAGTTAATTGTACTTGTGAAGGTAAGAGTTATTAAAAGTTGTTTCACGTGCCAAGCACCATAAATTGGGTGATGTTCAAGCAACGGGAAAGATAATCGTATTAGTCACACTACTGGAACAACTTGACGCGGATTGTTAGTTTAATTCTTGCGGGTTGGTTTTCGTCATGAAATAGTCACCCCACGCTCTCCATATTTTCATAAACTAGGGTGGTGAAGGGACTTCGCCCACGGAGACCAGTTCTTGAATCACTTGCTGGGAGTTGCCTCTTCCAATGATGGCGGTTGAAATGAAATAAATGTTTTGAAGCTTCAGAATGAGTATCGAATCCGGGACCCATTGATTACAAGGCGACAACGTTACCACTACCCCATCGTGGAGGTAGATTTCCATATGGAATCAATATTAACAGCAATCCTTAAGCAATGCAAATAAAATATACCGATACACAGTGTTGAAATGTGTGTACAGATTAATAAATCGTTGCAAACAAACGAAGCCGTAAACTAGACGAAACTTGATGGCTCAACAGCTTTTGAGCTCTTCTCTGGACGATGAGTAATAGAGGTCAAGTCCCGTGGTAGACTGGAGACCACTATTTCTTTTCAAGTAGTTCCGCAACTCACAATGCAGGGTCAACGCAGAGTTTTCGAGCTCCGACCGGAGCACAAATAGCAAGAGCACTTAATCATTAGCATACTCGCAAGCCCAATAGAAAGAATAAATAAAATAAAGGTCCTCTAAAATATTCGGCCTCATATCTATTTCCATGATCTCTGGTTAAAGCCAGCACTTTCTAATTACACTGTGATGAGCTCTTGTGCTTACGAAATCGGCACAACTCTTTAATTTTATTTGACAGTAGGCCTACAAGCCGATAAGAGAAAATGCTTGCTGTCCTGTTCCAACTAAAGTCCTGTTTACATTGGTCGAGTAGAGAGGAGAGTAGCTGGAGCGAGTCGGGTAAAGCGAGCTACTTGGATAGTACTGGAGCCAGTACTCGCTCCAGTAGTCAGGCCAGTCTAGTGGCTGTCGAAGGACTCGACCGAGTTGATGTAAACGCAATGTTAAAGAGTGTTCACACAAAAGAAACTACGGGCATATGAGGACTATAAGTGCAGGAGATGAGACTTGATATATTTGGCGTAGGATAAGTATATATATATATATCAGTGGCGTATGCTGAGTCGAAGACCTGGACTAGCTCACTATGACACCTGGTCCGAGGGGAGAAAACTAGGGTCATTCTTGACGTCTGCAAGGAAACCACGTGCCATCCCAACGGTAGCGAGGTTGCAAACTTATAAAAATTCAGGTTGCCAACTTATAAAAATTGAATGTTGCCGAATTATAACAATTCAAGTTGAAAACTTACAAACATTCAGGTTGCCAACTTATAAAGATTCAGTTTGCCAACTCCTAAGAATTCAGATTGGCAATTCCTAAGAATTCAGGTTGTCAACTTCGCCAACGACGTCCATGGGTTCTCATTCTGTCAAAATAGCAGCAAACAACTACAGCCACTCTCCCACTTTGGAAAGTGTGTAAACATCTACTCGCCACAGAAGGGTCGAGTCGAGCAGACAGGCCAGTAACTCTTCCGTTTACTCGACCAATGTACTTCTGTACCTCCCGGCGAGGTAGGATTCATTCAAAGTGGGTTTCGCTTCAAGCGAAAGTGCGAGTGGTTGCATGTACCGCTGCATCGAAAGAATAGCGCGGCAGGAAGTGAAACATTGACCTACTGACTGTCGATTTTATCATCTCTCTTTTACGTTGAACAACGCAGCCTCAAATATGGAACTCTGTAAAAGTAATTAGAAATCATTATGATGACCATGATTTTTACTTGACAAACTTTAAAAAAAATTACAAGAATTATATATTACAGGAAATAACAGAATTTTATACTACATTACTTGATCTGATTATAAGTGTTAAAAATGACATGCGTTGTTGTGTTTTCGGATATTTTTAACCAACCCAAGGCACATTCATAGGGCAGCTCTGGAAATGATTGTGATCTGAACACCACTTCCTACACCACTTTTTCAAGAACTAAAACTTTTTAAAATGAGGGAAAGTTTCCGTAATTCTACGTGCCAAATGTATTCTCAGCTTAGAACTTTTCTCGAAAACCCTCAAACCGAATTATTCCTTACTGGCACAGATTACTGTCTTTCCTCCAAGTTCACGGATACATGTTGTGTACGTGTCTTACATTCGTTCCCGCATTGGTAATAACAATATAATGACCTTGGTATATTTGTTAATTCGTTTTATATTCTGTAGACCTACGCATTGCATTATATACGACGAGGTTCATGTGAATCAGTGATGTTCAGTAATCCTATAGAATCCCAATTATATTTTAAATTTTCTGCGGCAGATTTGTTGCATGATATTGAACAGTGCGTTGCTTTCTGAAGCTTTACCAAGACGCTAAAGTTAAGACACTCCTGCATAGTGGGCATATGGGGGGGGAGGCAGTATAAACATTCTTGATAGACAAGGCTTGACATTAAGAGGCCATAGTGTCGGCAAGAGACCCCCAACGCCTCTTAATCACCGCCACTGGACCCCACACATTCACAATCTCGTACAATTGTGGATTTCCAATCAGATGCAAACTTAATACCCGTAGAATGGCATGGAGCATTGAACTATATAGTATATGCTATATATAGTTCAACGGCAATTGAACTATACATATAGTTCAATGACATGGCATGGACTGACAAAGTTGACAACATCTTTAGATACAAGAAATAAATAACTCTATTTATTCATTTTCTTTACCCTTGCTGCAAGACAAGTTGTCAACGCACATTCAGACTATTTCCCGCTTATTCTGTTTTGTCCTTTCTTCCAGGACATTTCGCACACAAAAGTATTACAAGAATTCAAAAGGAACCCTTAAAAGCGAGTCGTGTTTCTCGCTGAAACTTTCCATTCACTTCGGGTGTTTTTAGACATCAAGTCAAAATGTTGCCATGCAGGCACTGTACGTTCTCCTTGTGACATGATACGGCTTCCTAGTTCTAGTTCATCAATATGTCGGAATTTTCCTCTTTCGTTGAATTGAACACGAAATCTCTCTCCATTCGTTGTTTTTGGTGTCCTTGTTGAAGTGATTGATACTGATTTTTCTTATATTACAACGTTTATATAGGTACTAAAGTATGGTTCAAGCAAATCTATTTTTAGAGTGATCCCAGGGAAACTGTACCATACGTGCGGAATATAATACATCAAGGAGCTTTGTTTTAAGACTGGTGGTTCATGATAGATGGTCTTTTTAAGTAACTGTTAAGAGGTTTTTTTTCTTTTGCATTAACCGAATTGACGAATTTAACTATTCTTATTCGTTTACAATACGTGTAACGTGTAAGAAAATTTGACCTCGAAAATTTCGTCCCGATACGAACACTTATAGTTTTGTTCTGATTAATTTTGTTCGACATATCCTTCCGTGAGGAGAACGGGTGAAGTCGTGATTTTTGTGCACTATGCAGTTCGAGAATCACCATATGGAAACCGTGAAAATAAGTTATTATTTCTTTCAAGGTAACAGTTACTGAATTACTTTAGAGGTACTGTTTCCGATTCGAGACTGCAAGGAAACGTTTTAAGAACGTGCAAAAAAATGTCATAATTTGAAAATAATTTAATTTCAATGGGGGAAAAATCATTTTCTTTCTAAATAGTCTCAGAATAGCGGCATCACATCATTTACTAGAGGCAACCGGGGGGCATTCATAACAACATGTGTGAGTGATTCCGTAATGATGTTATATTGACAACCGTTCACACGACGTCGTTTACAATAAACTTTGCCCTTTGTAACATGTTATCGATGTTTCCGTACTTCATTGGGTCATTTAACGTTTCTCCCAAAATTATAGGGTTCCTAGACATTTCAGAAAAATATACGGGACACTTATTTTTGAAGGCTACGATGCACAATACGTCCTTCTTCTAACGGAACGTGTTATATCTTGTTTTAAAGCTTGACTTTACGCATCCCACTTTTTATGCCAATTTAAAAAAACAAAAACTTTTGAGATTATGCGGTGAAATACAGTAGCATATCTTCTATGAAAAAATTTGGGTAAGGAAACTTGTAATATGGATACATACACTAAATGACATTAATTTTTAATTTTTTAATGTAATTTTCTAGTATTATCACTCATTGTTATATCTAATTGCGTGAGGAGTTTCGTTGTGTGCGCAAGTCAGCGGAGTTTAGTCGCCCTCAAATTAGATTCTCTGCAATGCTTATAAGTCGGGCTCTAAAGTTGAGGAAAAATCCTTTTCTTTCCTAGTGTCCGAAGACGAGGCCCAACATAATATATGTTCATTTTGGGTCATTGTAGGCCAGAAAAAGGTGGGTTTTATTTGTTCTTTTTTTTTCGGCGTTTTTTTCTTTGGCTTATTGGTCCTTTTTTAGCCTTCTTTTTAAGTCTTAACGGCTTTCTTTTGCAACTTCACCTTCTTTCGACTACGTTTTTCCTGCCCATTCTAAATTCGAATCATCATCAGTTCATCACCTCTTAAAAATCCTTTCTGTAGTAAAGAAATAAAAAGAAAGAAAGAAAGAAAAATATATTTGAACCATCCCTGAAACGAGAGAAAAACCTTTTTGGACGACTGAAATAGGATCCGAAGTCCTATTTCTGTAACCCTGGCGTGGTTAGGCTAAATATGGTTCTTCAAATATGATTTTTCAAATTGCTGTTAATCTAAAAAATATATAATGTCTGAAAGAAGATGCATTTCATTCATATAGTTTGTTCGCACTGTGTGTTCCATACCACCAGAATTTTGTATTTTTTTATTCATTAAATATGTAATTAAAACTGAAGTTATTAATTAATTTGGATCACATTCATACGTCCCTTATTCCGTTTGTAGGTCCTTTTTTTGATATTTTTAGGTGGTTTTATCCGTAGCTTACCACAGTGGGTTAAATTTCTCCAGTACGGGTGAGAACAGAAAATAGCGAGGCCAGGTTGACTCAACTATTCATATCGTTGAAATACGGGACTTTTGTCGGGATAATGGGACGGACACATTAACGAAACACGGTACGTTTCCGTATTTTGCGGGACGTCTGGGAACCATACATAAATATCGTAAATGTAGCTTAGAAGTACTGTAGTTGTATATCTCTGCCTGTTTCATTTTTACAAGCTCTGATAGCTGCTGTGTCAGTTGGAGTAGAGGCTTAAACGTCAACCATCAGGAGTCGCACTTTCTAGAAACGCTGTTCACGCTGACCCCAATCACATCAGTTGATGACCTGAATCAAGCCATATTAGTCGGGATGGATGCCAGAGTTTCCTCTGTGAGAGTGAGAGCAAAAAAACCAACCATCTCATGCCCGCAAGGAATACACTTTCTCTTGTGCACCATCACGTATTCTTCTGTTGGCACGCGCTTATTCATTCCGAACCTTAGCCTCTACTTTAGGGTCCCGAAGAGGCGAATGCTTATCTATCATGTTTCATCGAGAGTCACGATTTACCCTCGGCCCCGGCTGTGTCTCGGTTTGGTGCAATCAAGGCGACTTCATGTTGCTCAGGTATGCAATGGTGTACCTGAAGCTTCTTCCTTCTTCAGGCTATCCTTGTCTGATCTGAAAGACCCCTGTTTAAAATTTTGTTTACTTAGTACGTGGTTTGCAGGCTTGGAAGGAACTAATCACTTGAAGGATCTGAAGTGTTCCCTTGTCGAACCCTCTCCTGGTACCACCATTAGCCACCCCTTTATGTTGGGCGGGTTAATGGCTTGGGAGAGGGGACACTCCGCAGGTGGTGCAGGTGAAACGGAGGAGCTCGCTGATACCCCCTCGTTGTGTGACTTTTTTGCTACTTTTGTGATAAGAGCATACTTTTTAAAAAGCCGGTAGACACATGGAAGAATTTATAGAAAGTCTACCACGTGCAGTAACTTAATGTTGATTTAAAAGTATCCGCATTCAGCTATTATCAGATTATTCCGTTGCATGCATGTGTGCAACAGAAGTGTTCAATTTAAATCAACCTCCCTCATCCTCACGACTCGACCTCGCCCAGAGCCCTCCCTCACCCTCATAAGTCTTCGGTAGGTTGAGGTTTGCTCTGCCCTCATGAGAGTCAACCTCTGGTGTATAAGGAATCTCTCCTCCCCCACATATTACTATTCTAATGCCTCCGGTATTAACGGATTCCATATAAGGCCTTTCCCTTTGCAACTTTGACCATTTTCCTACTCTCTCTCTCTCCCTCTCTCTCTCTCTCTCTCTCTCACACTACAGAGTTTATTTCCTTCTTGTCTTTATGTATTGTTTTTTGGTCTTTAATCTGCAAATGGTTCAGCAGGACTTATATGAGTTTTCACCTCCCCCCCATCCTCGGTGTTAAGCTTTTTTTTGCCTATCCCTCATTTGGTAACGAAATTCCCCTACATGTGTGACATGCACGCACATGTTGTACCTGAGGATACACCTGCAGCAAGTTTGAAAATCCAAATCCAATTTACATCCATTTTCATTTTACGGACAGATGCTATTCACGACTGGGTTGAAGTCTAAATGTAAGAACTTCAAAGCTGATGGAGATTGTACGTATAGTGTGAGGGAAGTTTATTTTCAAAATCAGATCTATTACATATTGGCACGTTTACCTTTGGATCAGCGACTAAGGAGTTTCAGATTTCGTAGACATGCTTTCAACTCTCATCCACTGCCGATACGCTAAGTTAAACATTCCACCTCTGTAAGTCAGTGATTCTTAATTTAGAATATAGTTGTCTCTATACTTAAGGACGCACATGGACTAGGAGGGTGTGTGCATACAATCCGCAAACCTTATTTGCTTTCCAACATACAGGAAACTGAATGCGTCTGCCTCTTTTTACGTGCTTCCTTCTGCTTATCTCGTCACGTGTTGTCTCAGTTGAGGCGTTTCAGTATTTGCAGTCTCCACACCTCGTGTCATCAGACTCTGCCCTTAGCTGATCCGCACGATCCGCTTATGTTCACACGTTGTACTGCATGCCACGCATGTGGGACCATTACGTAACGCATTTCCTCGGAACACGCGGCCGTTGGAAATGGGTTGGATTCGTAAGATCGTTCCCCGAGCAGCTCCGCTCGGCCCGTTGGATGTGCCACATCCGAGAGTCACGTGGGGTTTTCGCAGTACGTGACCGTGTCGCAGGGGATGCAGATGTAATAAGGCACGTTAACACCTGCTCGAACCGACTCGTTACGACCTCGGAGTGCGGGCTGATACGTCATTACCAGCATGTTGTCACAGTAAGATCATTACGTCGTAAAGTAATGCCTGGGAGGAAGGAAGTACTTTGTTTCTCTTGGCTACGCATTGCGCATATTGTGTACTGGTCTAACCAGAAACAGAAACGACTGTTTAAGCTTTTATGAACGTTCTGTTTGAATACAGTGGTTGTGTTTCGTGGTGTCGGCTCTCATCTTTCCACATAACGATTCTAACAGCAGTAACCTAGTTATTATTACGACATGCGCGGACGTAGCTCTGAAATAAGGCTGGATGAGCCCCAGAGCCTCTTTATTCAGGGACAGTGTCATAAAAAAAAATTTCTCACCCAAGACCGGGGAATCGAACCCGTATCTCCCGCGTGGCAGTCAGACACATTACCGACTGGACCACTTCGGTGTACAGGTTTATAATATGGCCTGATTTAATGGGGGTAACGGCCAGAACGCGGTGCTGATCACATCACCTCTACAAAATGTGGAATCGTGAATATGTAGAGCCCTACCTCTCCTCTCGTGTGCCTTCATGGTACGGTACAATGAGCACTGGGTAAGTTTACCTTACGATGACAATGATTATACTGGCCGTGAGTTCAAACGCCAGAGCCTCGCTAGTCTGCATAATGCATTGACATTTGGGTGCCCATCAGGAGCGTATATTCTAGTCTATCTGCGAAGCCTGAAGTCTAGAGAATAAAATACAGGAGAAAAATCGATCAGAAATTGTAAATAATACATTATTATTCATATCAGTGAGATGATGATGCTGATTCTGGAGTTGGCAACGTGATTTCTTATGAGTTGGTAACCTGATTTTACTATGAGTTGGCAACCTGATTTTCTATGAGTTGGCAACCGGATTTTCTATGAGTTGGCAACCTGATTTTCTATGAGTTGGCAACCTGATTTCTTACGAGTTGGTAAATGTATTTCTATTCATAGCCTAGGACCACGTGACGTAGTGAGATAGCCCAGATTTTTGACCCAGTGTACGCCAGTGGTGCGGGCCACCTTTCACACCCCAAAACATCAGTTGACAACCCCCGCAGTACGCCTGGTAATATTCATGTATCCCACTGTACAAGTGGAATTGTATACAGGTTCAACGAAATTAGTAGTAAGATGTGTTTTATGCAGCGTATATTGATACACTTGTAAGTTGAATTGTATCTTCTGCAATTATGCTGTATAAAGAAACAAATTGCTGGAGTACTCGTGTACATGTGCATTGGTTGTTTTGAGAATTTTCACTTTCATCCGTCATTGAGGTGACGGTATGGCACCGTTTAAAGCCCTCCCTCCCTGTTTGCCCCTAAATTATGCAGCATTATTTCTGATAGATAAACATTTGACCGCGTCAAATAAATCTCCCTGAAGTGTGTCGTTACTGAACCGGGTCGGCATTATCCAGTT
The DNA here is from genome assembly GCF_977018435.1 of Lepisma saccharinum. Classification (NCBI taxonomy): domain Eukaryota; kingdom Metazoa; phylum Arthropoda; class Insecta; order Zygentoma; family Lepismatidae; genus Lepisma; species Lepisma saccharinum. The sequence goes on from NC_139232.1 coordinate 2,708,521, forward strand.
ACAAGAGCTCTTTCTATCGATCAGCTATCAGGAATTCTGACGATCCAGGAATTTCCTCCCCTCCCCACTCTGCCGTCTTCAGATTACAGAGTAAATACCCGCGATTAGGCCAGCGACCCAGCAACGGGAGCGAAATTTAGAATCGAGGTTGTCAGAAGACTTGTTTGAGTTCTGCGTCCGAGCCTACACAACCGCTTAGCGATCAAGGCTCGTTCGTAAAAGTAAAAATAGAGTTGCAAGTTAGAATTAATGGCGAAGGATGTTCACTCTTACCTTTTTACGCTGCTGTGTAGTTGCGGTTGAAGGCTTCTTGCAAAACGCCTGAATGAAATTTATTTTGTGCTGCGATAAGGTGTAGGGAGCTTTCAAACGGAAGCAACAAGCGACACGTTTCACTTGGAAACGAACCTTCAGGAATAACTGCAACTTTTCGTGCCGGAGTGACACAGCGAGGTGAGCTTGTCGCCTCGGTCTATCGGGCGCATGCGTAGTGAATGTTGTGTTTAAGGAGCTTTAAGACCGAAGCGACGCGGGAATTTCACACGGAAGTGACAAGGGAGTTTTAAGCAAAACATTCACTGCGCATGCGCAAGAATTGGACAAAAGCAGGGGCCCTGGACAGGGTTGTTAAAGGTCCAGGAATTTTAAATAAATCCAATTCCGGTCCAAGAGAGAAAATCAGCAAGCGTAAATGGGTTCTGGACCGTAAAGTATTTCAATTCGGTCCAGGAACATTTTTCCCGATCAATTTAAATACGGTCCAGGAACCTTTATTCTAGGATCATTTTAAATACGGTCCAGGAATTTTTTTTCCGAATCAGTTTAAATAGGGTCCAAGTTCCGTATTGAAATGAAACAATACGCAACTTAGATCGAATACGGACCTGACAATAAACAATTATCTACTTGTGAGCATGAAAGACTAATCCAGGTGCGGGCTGTCTCGAGAATCTAAGGTGCGTACAAGGTAGAAATGGGCGAAAGGCAAACGCTGCAGTCACGTTACCACTCTCCATGTAGCCCCTTTCTCCCGCGCGCTTTCCTTCAGTTGGTTGTAGCAGCACTGCCCTTCCCTGTTGTAATATCTGCTGGGAACACAGCAACCTCACGTTACCTCATCGGCGGCTCCTATTGGCTGTGGTTCCTGGATCGGATGCCGGAGCAACACGTGACGGGTTTGTTTGAACTCAATGTGACGCCACACTAGTCCATTGCGTTATGTACAGTAACTCTTCGACAAGGGAGTTTTTTAATCTGGGCCAGGAGAGAACAATAGCGTTTTGATTTATTCTCTGCGGTACGTTTTCTACAACTGCAGAGTGACATTCCAATGTAAAACGTACTCGCGGACATTTTTAGAAGGCAACTTTTAATCGGTCAAGTTTGGTCTGTAATTGCAAATAAATTCAATCCCGGACTGGGAGAGAAAATCAGCAAACGTAAATGAGTTCTAGACAGTGTATAACCTTTTCATATTTAAATAATTTCAATTCTGTCCAGGAACCTTTTTTCCGGATGAATTTAAATTCGGTCCAGGAACTTTTTTCCACAATGAATTTCAATTCGGTCCAGGAACCTTTTTTCCAGAATGAATTTCAATGTGGTCCAGGAACCTTTTTTTCCCGCATCAATTTAAATACGGTCCAGGAACCTTTTTTCAATGTAACAATACGCGACTTGGACCGAATTTAAATTGTGCGAGAAAAAAAGGTTCCGGTCCTGCAGCGGAACTCAATAGAACCCATTAGAATTTTTGGGTTCCTGGACCTTTAACAACCCTGGTCCTGGGTTCGAATCTCGGCCAGTGAGCGTCCCTTCATCTATCATCAATTTCAATATATCATCACTCGTCTTCATCTACGCGATTAGCCAAAAGTGGCGGAAAGTCGAAGTAAAATAAACAAAATCAACCGGGCAAGAAGTATGTGCAATCCGTGGCATAAAGTGAACTTACTTAAATTTGATCTACTCCCCTAGTCTAACCAGGCATTCTCATTCCTTTACTCTTCTGCTTGCTGTTAACCTATTATATTGCTTCTGCCATTAACTACTGGTAAAAAAGTTCCGGCATCCACTGGAAGCAGAAAATATAGTTTGCGCTTGCTTGCAAGAAAGGCAAGCGTGTTAAACTATTGAAATCTATGATGTAGTGCACGCACCTCAAACCCACGCAGGAAAATACAAGCAACAAGCGACGGAAAACAAGTATATTAAGAGATGACAGCGCTTAAGAACAAAAACCCCTAAGGTGGGACTTCATTGCACGAAATTTATGGGAAAAACAAGGGAACCAAAGGGAGGGATGTGAGGAATGTACAAGGGGGTAATAATGCCAGAACTTGCACCTCCTACTCCAGGGTGAACAACCTCCAACGTCATTACCAGTATGCCGAGGATTGGAATAAATGTCAAACTGCAACAAGTGACCGAAAAAAACGAATTTAGCGAAGGCGGTTGGTTAGTTAGGAACACATCCACGGAGTCGGGACCCTTTAAATTATCTCGCTTGTTTTTACGAGGCAGTAGGTGTCTTCATCAAACTGCGAACATGATCCCAGGTCAACCTCTGCGGGCGTGGTCGGATTTCCAGCGGCCTTCAAGACGCTCGATTGTCGTGTGTGGTGGAGGAGACCCACGAATCCTTCAAGTCTAATGAAGTGGCAGCCTGGGATGACTTAACCCCACGCTTGTTTTCACGCACGATAAAAATTGGCAAAACGTGCCACCGACCGCAAGGCTTGCCTTTCGTTCCAGTATTAATCCGGAGACGAACAGAACTGGAACTGTCCATCAGCCACGATGCATAATGCATTCAGAGCTTCATTTACAAGCTACAAGATACGACGCTTTCCCCAAATGGTAGCTGTAGCTATCCTTCACCGAATACCGGTTATTGAATTAAGCAATTAAAGTATTCTGGGAATGAATGCATGAAGTAGGTTGAGTCAAGTTGTTTTGCGCTTTGATTTATCGTCACTTGAACATCACACACACACACATATGCATCTTTCAATGAAGAATACTAACCGCGGACCATTAAATTAGGCGGGTGGCAGAAGTTCGCGCTGTTGCCACGTCGGAGCACAGCCCCGTGTGTTCGGAGGTTTTAGAGAATGAAAGATCTCGTTGTGGAGTTGGTCTTTGTAATCCATGCGATACAAACTGACGGTATTTGCTCGAAAGGTCAGGGATGACAACTTTATGCCCCGGGGAGAGGTCGCTCTGACGATCGAACTACAGTGTTCCGGCCAAAGAACGGACTTGGAAATTCTATTTTTGTCTTTTCTGTCGAAAGCCATGGTGAGTCATATGAACCGCTGAACCAATCGGCTTTGTCCAATAGCCGTGGTGAGTGGGAATTCTCATGGTATTCTGCGTTGCCAAATTTTTCGTTTTGGGTCGTTTTCGAAACAGGTGGCACCCTCAACAAAGCCAAGCACGGCGAATCCTAATGGTTGCCGCCACGTAGCAAGCGAATGGGTCTCCGATTCCCTGCCTCTCCCTGAAATGTGAGCGAAGGGGCTTGTTGACAGGAAGAGGTGTCTTGTAGGAATGGACAAAAATCAGGCGTGTAGCAACACCGCTTCCCCTCCTTGAACTGGATGCGGAAAGTCTAGGTTTCCTCAAGTCCATTCGGACTTTAGGCAACGCAGCCCGGTCGAAGTTGCCACACAGTGCGCGGGAACCAGCGACTTTTGTCCCGCTCTCGCTTTGCTTTTCCCACATGTGGCACCAGCGCAATTACGCCCAGCCGCCTATTTTCATGGGCGTGCGTTTAAGATGATGCCCTTTGTTCAAAAGGATAAATATAGAAAGAATTGCGAGCCGTACACGTTAATACTCCGTGCTTAGTACAATAAAACATTGGCCTGAGAAATAGCGTGAAAGAGAAAAGTGGACCACATACTTTTCGTTGAGTTGCTGTCCACTTTATACACTGATAGGCAAATCGAGACTGGACCTACAAATTAAAGTAAGATCCGAACCACTGTATGCTTCCATCGGGTATCGAAGCCAGGAACCCTGCGTTACAAGCTGACGACGTTACCACTACGCTTTCAGAGACGCCAAGTATAAATACGTGGGGAAGAGAAGAGGACAAGGAATCATTCATTTTTTTTCTAAACAAAAATAACAGGCTCCAGCAGACTCGAACTCGAGTGTCTCCTGTACCAAACCATTGCTCTATCACACAGGTAAAACATGGTAAAAAATCAGACGAAGTCACCTTCTTCGTTCTAGATCAGTTCAGTGTCCGCAGGCTTTTCAACTCCTATGAATCTTTTCCCACTATTTTAAAAATTGCCATTTCTTGCACGGCTTAGTAGAAAATCCATGTTGAATAGTTCTATAATCTGTGAGGTATAATTTTGTTTTGTTCCCACTTCGAAGACCGTATCCGATTGGTTCTTCCGTTGGCGGGAACAAGCACATTCATATCGGTACACTCTGTCTTGGGAATCTGTGAAGGAAGGCCACGCATAACAGTAGAGAAGGAGAAAAATCGAGTTGGCGGAGCGAGGCAGTGCGCGGTGCTGCAAACCGTTGGCAGCTGTAGCCGCGTTTTCCCCTCCATGCACTCACTTCCCCTCTCACGCGTTCATTGGTCGAGCCCTCTCGAGTCGCTACTTGCCCATAGGACTTGTTTTCGTTTGCTTGCTCCATAGGTTCCCGGGACAGAGTTTAGATGTTCGTCTGAAGGAACCTGCGCAAGAGGTCATTGGCTAGAACTTATTAGCGCCATGCTGAGCGTTTAATGTAGACCACGCCCTTTTCCCACCTTGGCTCCTATCAAGATAAAGCCTGGGGTTTCAAAACTCAGTGTCTTTGGTAACATTTCTGCGAGCCTATCGTTTAAGAAGAGAGAGAGAAGGTGTTATTGTGGTCTTTTTGACACCCAGACGACCGTCACCGCGTATTCATAACAAGGCTAAACCATGGCTGCGATGCTCCTCGAAGCCGCTCATATATTTCGCAGCGGATGGTCCCGTGACAGCTTTTGTGTAAAGAGGTTCTCAGGAGGCTTCATTAAGCGTGACAAGTTCGTGCGATGAAGTGGGAGGACCAGGGTCAGGATTTCCACACTCGCTCGCGACCTGTGTGTTGGCGAAGTCTCTCTACCAACAAAGATAGCGTTGACTTCCTACATTGAACCTTATTAGGCGGCAAGTAACGAGAGGAGAGGGGTGATGTTGGCTTTTGGGCGGGTCATCCGCCAAACTGCTTTTAACGAAGGCTATTGATGTGATACCTAGAGTACCTTTTTTTTTGTTACTAATTTCATCTGATTTTTGCATTTTTCCTTCACTTGCGGCAGATATGACTCGTTCGTGGATGAGCCGTTCTCTATGAACGGTTAATCTAAATTAGTTCCTTGCTTTGGTTCACGCCCTTCCTCAACGATATTTGCAGAGATTTTTTTAGATCCAGTGGATCCTCAGATAGGGTAATTAGGACTGGATGTACCGTTGAAAGTGGGATTCGAACCACTATGCGATGTGCCGCCAACGTTAATCAAACCCGGGACACCTTGATTACAAGGCGAGGCCTCAGATATTTTGCCGCATATGCAAGTCGTTCGTGAATGAACTGGTCTCCGAATGATTCATCTAACCGTTCCGATGCATGTTCGCGAACAGTTCGGAAGATACGAAACGGCTCTTGTTAGTACGTATTTGCGCTAGGTAGGAGTCACACATCTGAATAGTTCATATAAATGAATTGTTCAGCTCTACCTGATGCCGTAGTGGTAACGTCTTCGCCTTGTAATCAAGGGGTCCCGGGTACCATATCTGGTGAAGGCACACCGCCCAGTGGTTCTCACGAAACAAAACTACTTCCAGTTTAGTCACCTGTTGGCGAATCGTCCATGAGCGGATTGTTCATTTGAATGAATCTTTAAACTGGTTTGTTGATTTTCTTCCCTAAACGAAGTGACTCACGCTATTCACTGTATGAGTCGTTCATGAACGAATCGTTCAGTGAGCGGGTTGTCTGGATGAATCGTTGTGGTTTGCGAACCAGTACAAAGAAACAACATGAGTCTCTTTGCAGTACCTTGTTTATCAAGCCTCATATATTGAAGCCTTAGGAGTGTAATTGGGGACTGCAGAATAGTGCATCCAGTACACCGTCCTGCAGCGAAAAGTGGAGCAAACATGAATGATAAGCTTGGGTAATGATTATCTGCAACTCCTTATCCCACTTCCGTACCGCCGGCTACAAAGTACAGGATGCGACCACCACAGCAACCCGACAACAGAAGCGACCTACGCACTCTCAACAGATTTTCCATTGCTGCCGAAATTCTATCGTTCAGTGCTCAATACGAGAACTTCAGTTGGATTCCATGCCATACAATGCAAGTTCAGCGTAATTCCAGAAGCTGACAATTGTAATTAGGTATATCCAGTGAGTCAACACTTTCTTATTGGGCCAAATTCCGAAATTGGGTGGCGGCATATTGGGTTTGGAGCGATTCTTCGTGTCTGGAAAATGTTTTTTTTTTTTTTTTATATCTAGATAATTGTTGGTACGGTACACAGTTTCACCGTAACACATTAAAATTTTATCGTCTTCCGACAGAAAATATAACAGCCAGTGGCAACCATGAATGTGTAGTGCATGGTTGCATACGTGTAGGGTAGGAAATGCTGTTTTTCGAGGGCTCGTAGCGTCGAAACGAGCGAAATGTTCTCAAGGAAATTTGTTCGTTTTGATGTACTGTACATAATTTGCTCTTCTTGGGAAAATTGTGGCGGATGGTCATCACAACACGCTACGAAGTCAAAGGTCTCAGAATCGAACCCTGGATACGTCGTGCATCATTGTGTTTGCCCCATCATTTCCTATCGTCGCAACTAGCCAATAGACAGAAAAGCGACGTAAGGTAATGGAAATAGAAAGAAAAGATACAAGAAGGGGGCACAGCTCCTTGTCTCCTCCCACCCAAGTTTGGTACGTCTGAAGCTGTGGACTGTAAGAATACGGCTAAGATGTCTTCGTGTTACGACGCTCGTTTGTAACACCTGTACACAAGCATACGTAACGCTCCTTGGCCGTTACAAATTCCGCATTTTGTCCGGCTCCAAATAGCCAGAGGAAATGAGGAAGTGCGTGCCACACTCTTGTTTACTTGAGTGTGCATTACATGTGACGTCAATACGCGAAGCTAGTTTATATAAAAAGGAGGCAAAACTAGATTATGCAAATTAGATTGAGTTGCCACGGGCAGGGAGACATCAGCCAGGAAGCCTTATTTCCTCGAGCATTGTAATGTGATTTTCACCCCTAAACGTGGTGTTCACATCATACGGATTTTTCACAAGCGTTACTCAAAGGCAAAACGGGTACGCTTTATTTTCGTCACGTTGAACACGACTCAACTTGTGGTTTGCAGATGACTGTAAACTCTTCAAAGAAATTTCATCTGAACGCGATTCACTAATCCCACAGCAAGCTCTTACAGAACTACTTTTGTGGTGTCGCCAGTGGAAACTTGAATTGAATCCTCAAAAATGCTCCTGCCTCACCAGCAAAGTGTTCTCTTTTTATACTCTCGAAAACAGTCCCATCGAAAAGATTTCCTCTCAAAGAGATCTTGGTGTTATCATCGACGAAAAGCTAAACTTCAATGATCACATTACATATACTACGAAACGAGCCATGCGTCTTCTTGGTATTCTGTACAGGTTCCCTGAAATCCAAAACCAATCAGCCATTAGCTGATCACATCACCCCCATTCACGACCGGATCAAGAAAGTGTGGGGCGTTACCCCCACACCCCCTATACGCCTTCACGGCGTGGTGCTAAGCACAGGGGAGCACTTTACCTTTTTATCAGCCATTAGCATATTTTTCAAATCCTTTATCTCTCCCATTCTTGAATACTTCTCCCCCATCTGGACTATGGCTTCTAAAACTAATCTTTCCAGGATTGATTCTGTCCTCAGATTTTTCCTCGCCATTGCTCGCCATAGAATACCTTCTCTCAGACACCCCCAAAACACAGATATTATGTCCATTTTGAAGATCCAGTCACCACACATTCGTCACGAACTAGCAGACATGAAATTTTTGCATAAAATCATTAATGACAAAATTAAAACCAAATTCCTTGTCAACCAATTTCATCTACGAGTACCCGCAACGTAAAGCTCTTTCACATTCCTGCTACAAGGCTCTCTCTCCTACAGAGGTCTCTTTACTGTAGGCTCCCCCACTTATATTATAACCTGCCTGTAATTGTTGATATTTTCTTGTCAGTTTCTGACAATTGCTAAGAATGTACGTGTAACAATTTATTTTTTTCTCGTCTGCCATCTTGTATTTTCTTGTTTTGTTGTTATTTATATTTTTTCTTGTTGCTACAGTTTCAGTATAAAATGGTCTTTCAGTACTGTATCTGAAACTTTAAGTAAATAAAAAAATAAATATGTAATAGTTTTCTTCTATGACTTCGCACTCATACTCATGCATTTTGTGTGGATCATATAGCAGATCCCCAATAGCGTAGTTATTTCGGTTTGAAATAAAGAATATGTGGGTTGGAGCGCGTTTCAGCAGATCGGACCCAACTTAGCCTACATGCCTATTACCTAAACAGGTGCAGCAGCCTCGAAGGGCCAGGGCCTGCCAGAGCGACTTTTCATTGGGTGACGCTTGGTCAGCGCATCGAGTCCCATTGCCGCTGAGACCGGAGTCCCCCTTCTTCTTTTCAAGTAGCTCCCCAGTTGTCCTCACGACGCTGCGTCAACGCCGATTTTTTGGGGTCTCGCAACGGGGATCGAATCCGGGAACTCTTGGCTACGGGAGAGCCTTGCCCATTGCCTCTTCTCGTAACTATTCTAGTGTCCACATTTTTAAAACTAATCTGCATCCACTACAAGAACAAAGTTAGTGAAAACAGAATCACTTGCCTTCTGAAAAATAGTTACTTTTCTATGTGTAAGTTGTATACAATTTTAAAAAAAAAAATTCTAAAATGTATTGAAAATAGCAAGAAGAAAGGCATTAAAGTTAAAAATAGATAGTAGGAAACAAAATGAAGAAGCTTCTAAAACAATAGCAACAGCATAAAAGATGTATATCAAGAAAAAAATTATATTAAATAACATTTTGCCTAACTTTCTAGTGATAAGGACAATATAATAAAAACATTGTGTACATTAATACGTGGTGAAGTGCCACTGCACCCACTTCACCACTGGTTCGCGTGCCAAAACCAGTATCAAAGATGCATCTCGTAAAGCTTGGATGAACTCGTCCTCTCTAAAGTAACACAACCACGAGATCTGAACTCCATTAGTACCGATGACAGAAAACCCAAGGGAAGCCCAGCTCTGCACTTTCAAATTACGAGAGAACATAGATTCTTTCCACGTCCATGTACTTTGGCTTGATGACATTGAACACATGGGCACTGGACAGTTCGGCTGATACCCTTCCACTCGAGCCCTTCCTTTGGCGAAAGCCGTACCGGATCACTCAAGAAAAACAAGTGGCTTTATTTTTAGATTCTTTTTACCCCCTTGCCAAGGGGCTGACTGGCTGCTTGCCTCCGCTATCAGTGTCTGGCAAGGAGGTCTGCAAGCCATTGGGAAGAAATTTAGGGTCTTCAAGGGTTGGGGAGGCAGGCATTTAAAACCTGAGTAACGGTATTGTTACCCTTTCGTCCCTAGCGCTTCTAATCCCATAACCTACACTGCGGTCGCGTCAGCTGGGAGATCTTGTGGACTGCCAGCTGCTGTTCGAGGACACTGACCATTCACTTCATGGTGAAGGGGGTGTAGTGAAATTCTAGCCTTTGCTGACTGACGGTGAAGACTTGACAGACCGGTAAGGGGAAACAGGTCGCCGGGGCATATGCCCCGTTGAGATAGAATAGAATGGCATTTGAAACTTGAAATTCGAATGTTACCGTGCAGTATCTTTGTACTCTCGTGGCGATACACGTTTGAACTTGGGTCATGGTCAGTGATGTTATCTGCAGGGAATTTTGGAGTTGGAAATAAGAGAAAAGGAAGAAACATCCAAAAATGTGCAAGAAACAGGGAAATTAGTTGTCGACACATAATTGCTTCTGTTTGTCATTTCCTAGTGCTGTATAAGCGCCTGAAATATCATATTTCGTTTCAGTCTGAGCTTGACTGGAACGAAAAGTGTAAGAGCTTTCAAGTTTTAAATTCAATTAATAGTGAAGACTCAAGGTAAATAAAATTTTGTAAATTTAATGTCTAATAGAAAGGAAATGAATTAAGTACATAGCACAAGATTTATCAATCTCCATTTAACATACCAATCATTTTTTTTACAACACACCCCCATAAAAGTGTTAACAAATGTGCTGCTAGCTTGCTTTTATACCCTATAAGATTGTTCGTACTCTCCCCTAGATCGAAAGCTTGGGATAAACCCTCAGTGTTCAATAAGTGGTTTTTTTCTTGTTTGTGAAATAGGAAATTTTAAGGGCGATATGGGAAAGTTGAGGAATACGACTGGGAAATTTCCCTGGGGGCCATGAATATCACTGCCATTGGTGCAATTGTAATAACGCTCTGTTGGTGATGTGGAACTACAGTGTATGTTAAGGGAATTTTATGCACAGATAGTATTGAGACTGGATTTAAAGTTGGTTCAAACCACCTGAAACGTGCCAGCATCCCGAGACCTCTTAATTACAAAAGACTTCCTTGAAGCTCGCTCTCTCTCACAGAGCATAAACGTAGGCCTCCCCGGTGGCGTATTGGTAACGTTGTTGCCTTGTAATCAAGGAATCCCGGGTTCGATACCTGGTAGAGGCACACGGTGGTTCGGATCCCACTCAAAGAGGACTTAAAATAGCATCTCAACAGAGCATGGACGTGTTTCATTAGCCCTTCGTATACAGCTCACATGCTCAAGGAAACTGTGTTGGTTCATTGAGACCAATGTTTTTTGCTGTTGCTTTGGGGGGTTGGGAGGTAAGTCAGTTTAGGAACATGGGATGTACGGAAATGAATCCAAACATTCTACCCTTCAGCTGCAGCTGTTGTAGAGATGGACTGAGTTAGCGAACCGTGAAGTTTTTCTCCCGACTATTGGCCTCTGTCGTCAACAGTTCGGTCAAGCTACAAAGAACCACAGCAAATGGTGTGGCACATTTCCCCACTGAAGTAGAATCAGCCTCGCGTTATTTAACGAAAGAAGAAACTTTCGAACACACGCACCGTGTGTGAAATATAGATCTTCCTCGCAAATGTCCACACAATAAAGAAAGAAAAAAGTTGGCAAATTTCGCAAATTTTTTGGCTCCTCACCAACTGAAAAGTTCTGTTTTTTATGTGTTGGCGACGGGAGAATGGGTAAATGCTCTTCAGTGAGTGGTTCAGTTGGGATTACGTTCATTCACCAGCCCCCTCTCCCCCTGTCGCCCACTGCAAAGGAGGCCAAAATGTTCAATCTGTCGGCCTCCGTGGAAGAGGAGTGTCCGATGACGCCCATCACGGTAGCAGCAAGGTCATTCGATCGTCGGCGGAAAGATACGCCACATGTGTGTTTCAGTTTTCAGTCGAAAGTTGAAAAGCACTCTGAATGCGTTTTTTTGCTGTGGATTTCATCATTTTTTTTAAACATGTAGAGGTTCCGGGTTTTTTAGAAGCCTTAGGTGTTTTTCCTTCTTTGAAAAAATGAGCAAGACGTTTCGTTTCGCAGCTGCCGAATCTAAAGACGAAAATTGATATAGACTTGGTTTAAAAAATCGGGAAAGAAAAAAAAATCTTTTTACGTAACTTTACCTGCTGCAGGTTTTTTTCCCGTTCTTTGTTGCTGGTTTGTTTCGCTTTTCAGTCTATCAACAGGGAAGAAAGAAGAGATGAGAACGCGATAGCGCAGGAAGCTAGCAGTGGCTGTGCTTTTCATGGTCGTGAGAAATTCCCCACAATGCATTGGTGAAGATATCGCGGTAATGCAGTTTTCTTTCCACGGATTTTTTTTTCTCGTGGTGTATTGAGGATATTTCTGAAGAGCTCACTTGCGCATTTTGTGAAGTTTTGGTCCCTTCGTTGTGTTCCCAAATTCTTCGTTGCCATTTTCAGTAGTGGTCCTTTCTTCATGAAAGTAGGGTCAAGAAGGGGAGCGGGGGATTGTAAGCATCCATGAACCATTGTTGCGTACACTACTGACAATGTTCATTTGTTTTATTTCGTCTAATATGGAGGACTATTTTTTTTTAAACTAACAAATCTGGAACCCACGAAGGTATCACTACGGGTACAATAAATGCTGTTGCTTTTATAATGAAGGGGGGTACCGGGTTCGATTCCAGGTGGGGAACATTTCACGGACTGCTCTTCGAACTGCTACAACTGCAGGCCCAGGCTCGTTAAGCCTATCTTGTTAACAGGAAAGTTAAAACAAAATACTATCAAGAAAATATTTTGATTTTTTATTATAATTTTTCTTATGTAGTGTTGAGCCTGCATTTTGGATCTGTCGGACACAGATTTCGAACTCGAAATCGGTTCATAAAAAAGTAAACAAAAAAAGTAAAGTGCTCCCCTGTGCTTTGCACCACGCCACGATGGGGTATAAGGGGTGTGGAGTCAGGGCCCCACACTTTCTTGATCACGGCCGAAGGTGGGGGTGATGTGGTCAGCACCACGCCTCTGGCCGCCTTTACCCCCCAGAGTTTCCTTCAGGTACCCACTTCACACGACACTGGTCGAATTCGGTTTATAGACAAAGATATAGAAATTTAAATTAGACCATATATGTTTACAATGAAATTTGTTGCAATTGCACCAGCACGTTTGAGGCTTGGATTTTGCGTCTTGTTTGGGCAGTTCATTCGACCTAAAAACAAGACAAGAAAGGACATCAGTAAAAATAATGGAAGAAAAGTTGTTGAACGTTGTTCCAAGAATCCATATCGTTTGTTTCACGCTGATACATGGCGTTGTATGTGTTGAGGCCTAAAGCACCTGATTTATTGTGGTTGTCGTGTGCACGGCGCGAAAGTTCCTCGTGGTCTTTCAGAGAACTCTTTCCAGGAAACCCGCGGAGTGGAGACGTTCGGGGAATCTCGCTGGCAGTGACTCAAGCCAGGAGAGCTTCCAGGTCAAATTCTTCACTCCCGACACTCCTCGTCTTCGTTATTTTTAATTTTTAGTGGAAATATGCTGCGAGAACCTGAAGCTTTTGTAAATTATATACATATGTAGAAGACTTCATATGTTGACCTAGATTTATACCCTGTCAGTTTTGTTTGCATCCAACATCTCCATTTTTTTATGCTGGTTAAATCAGAAGTAAAATGTGGCACGAGAAACGTGGTTCGAAGTCGTTGCTTTCATTATGGTGAACCTTTTTTCACTCTTCCCCTTTGCACAACCGTCTAGAATATTTATTTCCTTAAAAATAAATAAAGAAAAGGTCGGTCACGAGAAAATCACCCCCTGTAAACCATTTTGAAATACACATGACACTTTATTTATTTATATATTTATCCAAAGTTTCAGATATAGTACTGAATGGCCATTTTATACTGAAGCAGTAACAACAGGAAAACGACAACAAAGCAACACAAGATGGCACAGAAAAAATAAAGAAGTTGCACATACATTCTTAACACTTTTGGAAACTGCGGTCTGGCAAGAATGTGTCAGCATTTGGAGGCAGAGACCGCTGTAGAAGAGAGCCTTGTGGATTATGAAAAAAGCTTATGTTGTGTGGGTACTCGTAGATTAAATTCACTGGTTAGAAATTCGGTTCTATTGATGATTCCAAAATTTTATGTGTGCTTCTTCGTGATTAGCCAAAAGTGGCAGAACGTCTGGCAGCGGCGCTAAAAACAAAAATCAAATCATGTCTTCTATGGATCTTTTCTACTGTTTGGGCGGGCGCTCTATTTGCTGGCAAGGGAAGTGGGGAGCGGGCAATGCGCAGAAGACCAACCAGACAACAGCGGAGGCGCCGAGAACTACGCCGTCGAGAGGAGAGAATATCAACAAGCGTAAATGGGTTCTGGCTCGTAAAGAACTTTTTTATGTAAAATATTCCAATTTGGTCCAGGAACCTTTTTCCCCGGATCAATTTAAATGCGGTCCAGGAACCTTTTTTTTTTTTTTTTTTTGCGCAACTTGGACCGAATTTAAATTGTGCGGAACCCAGAATATACCATTATAATTTATGGGTTCCTAGTAGTGTTTGGCGATATATAGTCCAGACGATATATCGTCATGATATTTTGGCGATATATCACAATATTTTTGCAATTATATCGTGTTGGCGATATATCGCCACGATATTTTAGCGATTATATCGTGTCAGCGATATATCACCGATATCGAGATATCAAATTTCCGATATCGTCCATCCCTAGTTCCTGGACCTTAAACAACCCTGCCTCAGAATTTACGAATGGGCCAAAAGAAGGAGTGTGCGACAGTTGTGAAAATATTGACCAAGTTACATTTTTTACCTTTGTCTTGCATCCAGAGAGTTTGCATGTCAGTGAAGCGAAACGCAAAAGGTGGTTGAGCTCTGCTTACGGAAGCAGCAATCAACCCATCTGTTTCCTGCTCTGACCTATCAGCTCGGTTTCAGAAGTTTAAAAAGGAGAGAGAGATCTTCCATGTGTCGGTGGTTGAACTTTTTACTACACGGTCATGAATGAACTCTTCGAGAGGGTTGCGAGGGTAACCAACAGCTGACTGTCGACCGAAGATGGAGTGGGAGAGGGGATCTTTCACGGGACACTGAACGAATGGGCTGCGGGAAGGGGAAGGGGGGTGTACATTTATTTTAGTTCAGGTGGGTGCCCATTCCAAGGTCATTCCGTTTGCGTGTGTGTGCGTAGCGAGAAAGGCAGAACCAAGGAAGGTTGACCATCCATAGCGAAAAAGAAGCCGTGACAAGCAGCTTTACCAACCCTAACATAATATTGCTAAAGCTAGTACAATTTGAGTTTCATTGGCACCCAGCACCGTGTTTGCAGAATGGGAAAATCTAGCATAATTTGCAACCTTGCTTCTCTGTGAAGAAGAAATTCACTCACCTCAAATGAAGATAATTTGAGAAATTAAAAATAAAATTATATCCAGGTCTTATTTACGGTCGACATGCTTCCCCAATCACACCCTCTTCTCTTCATGTTTTCTTTATTCTCCCCAGATTACCTCACGAGGAACATTTAATGGCAAGAAAGTTGTGGGGCACAAATAAAATAAATGTTCCAGATGTTTGTGAATCATCTCAAACTTTATCTAGTTCAATGTCGAACTCACCTCGGAAAGTAGATGCATAACTTAAAATTACAATCATCCGAAAAATAATTATAATGAATAATAATAGTAATAATTCATTGTTGTCATTATGTAGATCCCAGTACAATTTATCAGCATTTAGCATAATTTCACAGGTTAAACAGCACTTTTTCTTATCGGGTGGTTGGCAACGCTGTTGACAAGGTCACGAGCCACAGTGAAGCAGAAGCGCGCATGCGCTCTTGAATATTCCACCGACACGCTCGGCAAAGCTTCCGAAGAAAGGAAAGGAAATGCCATAGTGCCATACGAACTGATTTTTACAAGCTTCCTGCAATCTAGTCATTTCGTCGTTAGAATGATTTAATATGTCCTCCCCCTAAAAAAAAACACCTGGTAGGGATTCGTTTTTTTTACGTGCCTCAATGTTACGAATCCTCATTTTTGATGCCGTTCTGGGCATCCGGGCAACAACTTCAGTCAAATGACGTAGTTTCAGGATTTACGTGTTCACAACACATTATCACGACAGTAATCTGAAGTGTCGTGCATCGTTGTCATTTTTCGTTTTACTCGGGAAAAGTTGGCAACACCGCCTTTCGTAACTACGGGACAGCAAGTACACGACTCGCACACCAGATAGCAGCACAGCACGAAGCGTAACCTTGGAGTTACGGCGACTAGTGGCGATATTCAGAACGTTCACAGAGGGGTAATACATAACATTACACTGCCAAAGTAACTTATTGTAATTAAAAGTATCCGAAAAGTAGTTTCAAAAATGAAACACAGAGCGAGCGTACATAAAATCATTTAGGGGTTACTAATTTTTTTTAGGATCATTATTTTTCACTGTGAAGAACTTCTTTTCGTGTTTTGATTTACACAATTAAACCTAAATACGCGTACATATTCAGTTACGTATGAAAAATTGGAAGGATGTACAGCCAAGAACAATTATGGGTTGTAACAATCCCATTGAAAATATTTGTCGCTACAACCCAGATGTGTCCGTGACAGTACGTATGTCTTTCGTAAGACATGATTGGATTGATAATGGTCAATGATTGAAATTATAATTAAAAGTAGATTTCGGTCAATTATTGCTTTAATTGGCTGGGCTAGTTAATATATGAACATTTATTTTGTTTTCGCTGAGTCACATTTACTTCCCATAATTGTCGCATTACCAAAAAAATGTATTTCGGTTATTTTACGTTGCTTTTCTGCTCTTTGTGAGACGATAAAGATGAGTGGGTAACGTGAAAACACAGTTATACACGCATCCTTTACCCAGGGGTTGAAACCTGAGTGTGTGTAGCGTGCCTTCAATGCGGATCGAACACAGTTCCCCTTGATTACAAGTCGACAGTCTCAGCACCAACCTATCGGGGAGGTGCTGTACCAGTTTTAAACCATTTTCCCATTGAATGTGACATTCATTACATTTTAACATGATTTATTTTTCGTTCATTGCAGTGGATCAATGTTACGTATTAGAAACCTTTTAACCAAGTGGTTGTGTAATTAGAAAACTCGCACTCACACTATATTAGTGCGGTATATTGTGTGTCTGGGTGATGCAAACTTAGTTCAGAGGCCGGAGATTGGATTCTGCGTTCATCTAAACTTACAACCAATGAGAGCGTGACCTCGGAGTTAGGTTTACTTAACCTTTGAGCAGTTTGCTCGATCTTCCTTTCGACCTGCATGCATTTCAATCGCAATGAAATAGAACTGCATTTGAAATTGCATTGCGCATCATGTAAACCTACCCACCTTTTGCGTCAAGAGTTTTTACCCATCGTTCCACCGGTGACCTCTGGATAGGTCTGCATTCGTTCAGAGGAGTTGGGTTTCTCGTAAATATCGAGTAAAATTCCCATTAGGATATTTCCCCCAGGAACGCGTTTTCACCTCGTCTCAAGCAGCAGTCCTTGAAGAAACAGGTGTATGGTTTCCCGAGCTTCTAAAATCATGCACCAGGTGGCAGCGTTCCGTTAATGATGCGGGCGCTAGACAAAAACTGAATGTTCCACGTAGAATGCGAAATCTAATGAACGGATGCTCAGCATTGTTGTTCTGTGACGACAGCGAGAAATTTGGCTGCTGTCGTCTAAAACAAGAAAGGTTTATAAATATACATAAAAAAAAGCTCTAGACATATTGCGTATAAAATGACATGATCTTTCAAAATCTGAGCGTTTAGCTAACGCTAACAGTTTTAGAGTTTAGGCTCGTTTTCAAATAAACTTGATGCTAGCCGATTCAGTCATACAGTATGACGTCACCTAATATAATACAAGTTGCTACTGCGTACAGAAACGCTTGTTTTGAAATCTGGTTTTCGTTGCTTAGTGGCTATTAAAAGTTCTGTTGAAAGTTAAACAGCCAGATGTTTTTTTCTTATATAATCTATTGTTGCATTCTTGGAATTGCCGCCCTGGTGTACGATATGTACAGTCACGCACATTTCTGGGTTGTAACAATCTCGTTGGCTAGCAATGGGATCGTTACAACCCAGTACTTGACTGTATTGTAATCGAAAACTAGGAGTTTGATTGTGCATACGCGTGTTCGTAATTGTATTGAGTCCATGGTATTGTGTTAATTTGGGATAAAAATGACTAAAAATCTGAATGGTTGTCAATGACTTAGCATTATGGTCTGGCCCGTAGCCAGAATTTTATTTCGGGGCGGGGCTCATCCCTTATCAGCAGCCGAGGCGAGAAAGTGGGGAGTAGAAGCCCTAAAAATGATTTTTTAGTATATTAAAAACTTATTATATAATCCTGCTAATGAAGTAAAAATAATTACCACTATGCACTATTTAAATTAGATATTTGCAGGATATAGGAGGGGGGTTTCAACACCCTGTCTACGTGCCTGATTTATGGTAATATTTTATGAAGTAAAACATGAGACGGACGTTATTCATGGCTTCATGATTCCAATGTTAACTTTTCTCGCGTATTATCTTGACCAAGGTCAAAATTGCTGCGAAAATTCTTGCTATGGTGGTAGCGTTTAACAAAATCCAGTACAAATACAAATGATACGACGCAACTTCTGTCGAAGCGCCCCGCATCTTCCCCCCACCTCCCGCCCAGCGTTTTTGTGTTTTGCGGAGTGGCGTGAGATTATAAGCATTTGCCAAGGTCACGCACTGCGGAGTCAACGCCCTGCGTCGTTACGTCACTAGCGGGGACGGAAATGTGTCGTGTTTCACAACACACGGCGCCCAGAGACCAAGAATCAAACCTCCTCTTGACCTCTTTCTTGGCTTATCAATCGCCTCCATCCAAAGTTTACTTCTTCAATGTAGCACTCTTTTTTTTATTGTTATTGTTTCCCCCTCTAATTCTCTTCAAGCTCTTTAATGTGACTCTCGTGGTGAATTTACAAGTTCCTCTAGTGGGGAGCGGATAATCTTTTGTTTTAGCTATATTTGTACAGTCACGGACACTTCTGGGTTGTAATAATCCGTTTGAAAATCAATGGGGCTGCTTCAACCCAGAAGTGTCCGTGACTGTACATGTCTCCGAGGGTGATCAGTTACCTTTAGATATCAAAGGGGCGATTACTTGCTTTTTAGGCCTCAAAGAAGGGTGGGAACGCTTGATTTTAGGCCGTAAGATATCTAAGACATGACGTCATGGGCGGATTAAGGGAAAAGAGGATGTTCCTTTTTCAATATATTTAAAATAATTTACACAACATATCTTTGCTCGTGGAAGGAGATATTTCGGAAAATACTTTGCCTAAATTAACCAATATATTATTTGTGGTATACTGAGTAAAATTAAGTTTTAATGGATTTCGGGGGTAATGGAAAAAAAAAATGGCATTGCATAGCCGAGGTATTTTTTGTTGATGTTGGTGAACTCATAATATTAATATTTCTAGGCAGCTTAAATTGTGGTTCATGATTTCGATTTCACTATGTCTATGTATACCAAAGAAAATATGCTATACTTTGCAGATTCAATTGCAATACAAATATTTAGCATCGAAACAGAATGACTTGCACACACAACGCTATTGCAAATACTTGCAACATTTACGCAATGTAAATTAGGAACACTTTGTATCCTTGGCTTCAGTTAGATCCACTTGGCAACACTGTTCCTCCAAGGCTGACTGCCCCGATAGGAATTTCCTCCTGTTGTTCAAGCAGTTCCACGTGTGTCGGATAGATGGCAGCACCGAACAGAACTTTTCATTTCACTCGTGCGTCGCAATCGTTCCTCGACCGGAATCACGTGGATGAGCTCAGACATCGTGGTCGCTGGAGCGTGGATGATAGTTGCCCACGTGGCTGCTTCCATAGGAGAATGGGAAGGAAAAAGGAGTGTTTAGTCCGTCAAATGTCATCCACCTACGTGACGGGAAAACCATGGAGGTTAAGGGCACCAAACTCCAAGACCAAATGCCCGATTCAGATTTGTTGTTTTCCTGTTGTGCGTTGGTATTTTAGCAAGTAACGAAACTCGAGCATTACAAAGTTTAGATTGTGTGTGATTGTCATTACACACCCTGCTTTATCTACCTCAAAATCTTGTTTTTAACGCAAAGAAAAATAAATGGTACGAATATGTAATTCGTTATTTCTTGTATCAGTACCATAAGCTAAAATGAAAAATAGAACTCTAATGGAAGTTGTTTCGGGTGAATGTTGATTAGCGTGACCCATTTCGAAGCCTGATTGGTTGGAATCCCGGCCGACAATTTAACGGAACTGGCTTGCCAATTCAACGTTTTCATTGTCGCGATTGACTTCTGTTAGTTTATAGATTTTGTGAAGAGATATGGGTCAACTGTAATTCCTTTTGTCTCTGATGGCAATGTTTTTTATAACCTAAAGAATCGCCAAACTATGCAAGATAAAAATGCACTTACGATAAGAAATTAGCATTTGCATGCCCTAACAATACAAATTTCTAATCTGTAACAGGCTAAGATACTTCGTGGGGTGAACTAGTTAAGGAAGAACGAAGAGCAGAAGCAAAAATTATGACATTTGAAAGTATGTGGAATCTATTTACCGAATATCAGTGTCATATGCTGAGATTTTGTGTCCAATGCTCACTTTGCGGAATAATTTCAAAGGTAAATTTTTGCTCATTGTCAACCAACCAATCTGTACAAATATTTTTTTATCTCAGTTTGGACGCAAACGGAGCATATTTAATCCATTTGTGAAATAGCTATGTATAAAAGAAAGCTCTTGGCACATTGAAAAGGCGAAAATATGCTGAGTATGAAAACTTTTAAAATGGGTAATATATGCTCAGTCACTTCGAAATGGCTAGATGTGCATAAATATGCACTAACGAAGCACTACAAAAGTTTTGATGTCGTGAATTTCTATAATTTAAGGAATACACCACCCTTACCCCCCCCCCAAAAAAAAATGTGCACGCACGAGATTGCTACCTTTAATAATAATAATAATAATAATAATAATAATAAATTCCTGCTCATTGAGGTGAAATATGAACTGACTGTAATAGATTAGGAAGTACTAGATTCATAATAGGAATCTTGAGGGCGTACCTTCTTGGAAAACCCAGCAGGTGTTTGCCTCACTTCGACGTTACAGAAGCCAGTCCGGCCAAACCAGGGAGAGCAGCTGACTCATTTTTTACCGTTGAGCAGCAGTGATTGCGGTTTTCCTACATCCATTTACGCAACATGCAATATAATGGCTTTGGAGGTAACCCTGTCACTTTTCCATTATCGGGCACAGTCACTAACTTCTTTTCCTTGCCAGTCTTATATCCCCCGAAGCCCTTTCTTCGCTCCCTCTTCGCTTTTGTTTGTTGTGAAGAAGCAATTGTCTAAACAAAGCTGAAGTAACGTGCATTAGAGGGTGTGTTTGTGCTGGGAAAGGTTAGGGCTTCATAGAAAATGAGAAGTGTATAGATTTTTTTTCAAACTTTCTAAATTATTTTTAACCGGATTAGCTCAAGTTCTTTTGTAATTTCAAGAAAGATTAATTATATTGTTCGATTCCCGAGGTGGGTGAACTAAGGTCGGAATTTCTCCGGTCTTGTCCCCGCGTAAAGCTGCTCTGGGGATCGCCCAGCCACAAAGCAATGGGTGCCTGGGAGTAGGGGGGTAAAGGCGGCCAGAGCGTGGTTCTGATAACGTCACCTTCAAAATGGCCGCGATCGAGAATGTGTGCTGTCTTACCCCCACACCCCCCAAATGTGCCTTCATGGCATGGTGCTATATGCACGGGGAACTTTACCTTTTTACTTTAATTATATTGAATTTATAAAGGAAAACACGCTAATATGTATCCCAACCACAAAAAAATTAAAAAGTTAGAGATACCCAGTGTGGAATTTAAAAATTAAATCCAGCGGGAGGATTCAATGTTTAAAAAAACAAAAAAGATATCCACGAACTTCATCTACATAACTCTTCGTAAAAAGTAGTCTGCATGTTTATGAATTCTAACAGCTATAAAAAGAGCTGCGGTGGAGGAAGGGTGTCTTACTGGCCGGGTTCGATTCCCGAGGGGTGGGTAAAATAGGATGGGAATCTTCTAGCTATATCCATGTTGAGTTATTGTTTTAAGTCCACTTTATGCACAGAAGGGCTAATCGGGATTGGAGCTACAGTTCTGAGGGGGTTTGGAACCACTGTGCAAAATTAAAGCAACAAACTGAAATTATTTCCCGCGTGTCCATTTGACCACTAATACGATCAGATGATAGTAATATTTATGATGTCATAGACAACTGGTTTAAGATAGAAAATAAACTAACCTTAATGTGCCAGGATTTATCAACAAAAAAATCACGATAGCAACAGGTTTTCTATTTGTTGCTTTAATTTTGGACACTAGTGTAAATCCTAGAGGCACTACATACGGGTGTTCAAATTCCCGCCAAATTTTACTGTAGTGAGTCGGAACACTTGCTCCACCTGGCATTCAAGAACAACAAAATGCATACTTTTTCTACGATCGAATAGGTGGAAAAACTTTCGAAGACATTAAAACATTGTTTTTGTTTTAAGATGGTACAAAATGGAAAGGTTCCTGTTTCCATAGTCTTCGGCCTGTTTACGGATGCCCTGTTGTTTTCGTCCATGTGTTCTCTTTCTGATAAGCCGTAGTGGTGTTTACACGATCCTGTATTTTAGCACGTGTGTTTGATCAGATACAGCGTAGCAGTCCGCTGGGCATGGGCATTCGGTGACACGTGTGTTAACCTTCATGCCTATTGGGAAGTTCTTTCGAGGGCTTCGATCTGAAAACTAAGCGGGTGGATTTCTCGTCTTCCTCTGTTTTCTATCCCCCCTCTTTCTCTTCATGTTCTCTCCCTTTGTTTCTCTTCATACTCTCCCTCTCTCTTTCTCTCCTCCCTTAGTTTGTCTTTATACTCTCCCTCCCTATGTTTCTCTTCATACTCTTCCCCTCTCTCTTTCTCTCCCTCCCTATGTTTCTGTTCATACTCTCCCTATCTCTCTTTCTCTCCCTTCCTTTGTTTCTCTTCATGCTCTCTCGCTTTCTCTCCCCTCCTTTTATTTGTTTCTCTTCATGCTCTCTTGCTTTCTCTCCTCCTTTCTTTGTTTCTCTTCACTCTCTCTTTCTCTCTCTTCCTTTGTTTCTCTTCATGCTCTCTCTATTTCTCTACTTTCCTTTGTTTCTCTTCATGCTCTCTCGCTTTTCTCTCCCCTCCTTTCCTTTGTTTCTCTTCTCTTTCTCTCCCTTCCTTTGTTTCTCTTCTCTTTCTCTCCCTTCCTTTGTTTCTCTTCATGCTCTCTCGCTTTCTCTCCCCTCCTTTTCTTTGTTTCTCTTCATGCTCTCTCTATTTCTCTACCTTCCTTTGTTTCTCTTCATGCTCTTTTGCTTTCTCTCCTCTCCTTTCTTTGTCTCTCTTCATATTCTCTTTCTCTCCCCCTTTTGTTTCTCTTCATCCTATCCCTTTCTTTGTCTGTTTTCCTTTCCTCAGCCCCCCTCCTCTCGACGCACGTGGAGCACAGATTATGCTTCAGCATTACCACCAAGTGTAGCATTTACCTTCATAGATTGGATTTGTGTTGTGGAAGAAGATAAAAAAACACACAGAGAGAGCGAAGGTGTGTGTATATATTTTTTCAGGTCAGCGGCTGGGCACATTGCGTCACTCTTGTTACGTCAAAACACACGGGCCTTTGGGGGACCTTTTCTCTTTTTCATAATCAACAATCGTGGCCCTAAACTTGTTTTTCTTAATGTGTATATTCGTTACCGAATAGCTTGATTAAGTTATAGATTGGCAAAACAAAAAAAAAATCATTCTGAGCAAAGTTTTGAAGCACGTACAGTGCGTATTTTGTATTTGTTAGTAACTCTACATAATCTTGTATGTATTCGGTTGTTTGTTGTCGCTCGCTTTTGTGTGTTCGCAATTTGTGATGACTAGGGCTTGGAAGTTGATGACCTAAAACAATCTCAAGAATTATCCATAGAATGTTTAAAAAAATGGCAAAATTGAAAGTTTTTTTATAATTTTTATACATTTCAAGAAAGTAGTTGAATAAAACCTTTTGTTTGGTGGTTTAAACTACAGAAACAAGGGGGGGGGGGAAGAAGTTAAGTTCTAATGTAGTTTTGGTTTTTACTTCAAGGTTACATAAAATACATCGCAAGGATTTTCTGTACAAGTTCATTCACCTCATTTCAGAGTGGACCTTCGACAATACAGTAATCGGTCAGCATCTGAACATGCAGTTGTGTTCCGCGTGCATCAGATACTTTTTTTATGATGTGACTAATCTTACTTTAAAACCACAGATTAAAAAGCGATAATAGTTGCCATAAAGGGGACCTCAAAGTAGGATTCACCAAAAGTATTTAAGTTTCCTGAAGAAAAAATAAATTCGCAGCGATTAATTATATAAACGATTGTCAAAGATTTCAGTTTAATATCGTGCCTTTGCATTGATCATATTTTCGATTAACGGCGCACTTGGGGATGCTTATAAATGCATTTAAAATTCACGAAGCATCAAGGAAGGAACGAAGAGACACCTCAAAGATGATTTTAAATGCAACAAAAGGTACAAAAAATATTGAATAATGACTTAAAAGCCAAAAAGGCCGGAAATACAAAAGAAAAACAACAACAATGTTTTATGCTTCTAAGTGAAGGGAAATGGACTACTGTTTAGCATTGTCTTCAAGGTCCAGAAAAAATATCAGTTTTCATCAACTTTTGAGCTCTAGTGATAACTGTTACAACCCGTAACAAATCCCTGATTCTCCTTCTGTGTTCCAATTGCAGCAATCACCCCTATTTTGCCAGTGTACTAGTCCAGTCCGCGCATGCGCACTTGCATCCGTCACCCCCTATTTGCCAGTGGACTCGTCCAATCAGCGCATGCGCACTTAGCACCTATTGTCGCGACAAGCGCAGACGTGGTGTGTATAATGTTTCGAACGTGATGAAGCCGGGCGCTTCAGCGAAACTCATTAACGCGCCAATTTTGCCAGTACAAAATACACACAGAAGAGGGAACTGATTTCATTAGTCCAAGAACAAAAGAGAAATTTCATATTCCAGTTTCCGATATTGCGAATTGTTATTCTTCCCTGCTTAAGTGATTTCGTTAGCTATTTTAACATTTATAATTGCTTCTACAATTAGTTTATTAACGACTTTTCCTTCATGCCCTGTTTGCCGCGTCACTGTTGCGGAATGTGAATACAGGTCGGACAGGCGGCTGTTTTTATCTTCGCAAGTTTGTACAGAAGGAAAGTAGAGAAATAGTGAACTGCTGATTGTACGAAATTATTGCTGTCATGGGTACACTGTGCCAGTGTCTTTAAAGTATGACTTTTAAAGTAAAAAGTGCTTAAGAGGCATCTTGAATATAATGTAACGGACTGTGAAAGTTTCGGTGTATGCCTCTGCATGTAGAGTAAAAAAAACATTAGGTTTTACACCTCTGTGACCGAGAGCATCGAGTGTTGAGGTCAAGATCTCGCCATCGAAAGCTGCAGGTTTGAGTCTTGGCCATGGCATGGCTGTTCTTTGTGTCTCATCATCAGTTCTGTCCATGTGCATCGGCAGGATGGGTCGAACCGGTCAGTCGACCCCCCTAGAAATTTCCATCTACTTTTTTTCAATTTATGGCAATTTATAAACTAAACACATCATTTCACCTCATTTTGCGTCATTGATTAAAAATGGTCTTGAGATATCGAATTTGGTACGAAATTTTCATAATTTGCAACACTGAAACTCTGTTTATTTGTAACTTTCACACGTTCTGAAGCTTCTTATACTACTGCGTTTGCTGCTGCTGATGCTGCTTCTACTACTACTACTAGTAGTGACTAATAATAATAATAATAATTTATAATACCGATAATGGAATAATTTTAAAAATGAACTCCTCTTTGGCATATGCCACTGGTCTGTATCACAATATTTTTGAGGGGAGGGGTTGTCCTCGACATCTTTGATTCGACCCCCCTAGGAAAATTTCTGGCGACGCCCATGGTTCTGTCGTATTGTTCTTTGTTGTTTTAGTAAAAAAATGTGGCTTCCACTCAGTCATTTTTTACATTGTGATTCGGGCCACCCCGGTGGAGGCACATTGCACTGTAGTTCTGGTTCAACTTTCAACTGCCACTATTTTCCTATCTGAATACCAAGCGGACTTAAACCTTTTACATTGTGATTCGGCTGAAATTCATGTGGAACTTCAATCTTCTTTGAGAATCTGCAGCAATTTCGGTGTCGAAGCGAGCAAAAATTGATCTGTCAAACGTAAAAGAGAATCGGCGATACAATGTCCGTCTCCTGTGGTGAAATGGTCAGCGCAAGTCTCTACGAAGCCAGGTTTTGAACCCTGGTTCTGCATAATTGTGCGTGTTCGCCATCTATTTCACTGCACGTCGTCATCGTCGCGATTTACCCAAGACGTAAAAAGAGGGCGTAAAATAATCGAAATAAAAACAGACAATATGCCATATGCTGCTAAGTTACGACGTGGCCGTTGACACGTTTGCAAGATGATTGAAAAAAATGTTGTGTTTGGTTATTGTTCTTCTCGTTTACCAACGTCACCCGTATAATTATCGTTAGTTGCGCAAATTGCTATCGAGTTCAATGATGGCCGATTGCAAAATTGCCATCAAAACAGATGTCCTGCCAAAGAAATGGTCCAAAAAGTTTTTAATTGATTATTTCTTGAATGCCAAAAAGGTTGTTGTAGGTGCAACTGATGAGAAATATAAAGTCCCTGATCATTAATTATATTTGTGCTTATTAGTAGTTGTAGTGGTACGCATACATTTTCGCACACACTGTCAACGCAAAACTATAATCATAATACTTCTGTGCAACAACAGCAAACAAGTATTTTGCTTATTTAATTTTGGATTTGGAAAGTCTTTCGGCGGCGGGTGTGGTATCTGCATCCCTTTGGGCCCTCTTTTATGTATGGCCTTAATGTTTGAGGAAATATGAAATGAAACACCATGTGTTATGCAATTTCAGTCAATTATTGACGTTACATACTTAGAAGGTGGAATAAATTATGTATAGTGTGTGTGTGTGTGTGTATACATAGTAGCCTATATATGACATTTATTTATTTGAACACAACAGGCGAATGCCCGATTAGAGTGTTCTATATTTTCTGATAAACATAAAACAAGTCAACGGTAAAGTTTTGTAAATGTACACAACAGAAAGTATAGTTACTAAAAACAATACATTAAAATAATAATACCATTTTGATAGAGTAACTTAAAATGTCAGACGTAATAATCCAATACAAAAATAGCAAAATTTCAAATATTACAATGTACAAATATTATATTTACACTCAATGTTTCAGATCTGAACCACCACGTACAAAACAAAATATAAAGAAGTACTAATAATAATTTATATTAAATTAATATAAACACAATATAGCCTAGGGGCTTGTCTTTATTACATTATAAACTATAGTGAATTAAAATTCCTTATGGAACATCAATTGTTCTTTCTCTAAGCTGATTTTTAATTTAGGTTCATTTTATTTGAGAATAAATTATTCCATGAGGGAAACATAATGTTTTACGCCCATCACATCAAAAAGCTTCAACCTACGTATAATGGAAGTTCAAAATCTTCGAAATTCAGTTTTTTTAAAAATCTCTTTCATACTCAATTTTTTGCCTGAGTCTTTTCATCCCGCCGACGATGAGATTTACCTTGCATGTAGCAACACTGGCGTAGAGAATTGGCGATTTCCAGCATACCTCAGATTTTACCTATTTTCCTCGAAGATGTTTATTTTTAATCGCGTGCCTCGCCTCTTCATTGGTCCTCTCGACGACCCACTTTTACAGCTTTCCTTTTTGCTCGGAAAGGTCCATCGGTCTTCTGGAAAACATTGTCAACATGACCTGCATCCATACCTTCCCCGGGGCCATATTTCTCTCCATCCACAGTTTACTCCAACAAGAACACCCTCTGTTGGAACCTGTTTTATTGGTTAGTGCCATTGAGTGAGCAACCTTCCTAAAGCATGGATTCTGTTTGTGTAGTCAATTTTTTTATTGGCGGGGGCCGGACTGTCATCCTTGTCGAAGCGTTGACTGCTGGACAAAAGGTGAGGACGCCCTTTGCCATCCCTAACCGCCCATTGTGTTGGAATTTGGGTAGCCATAGCGCCTGCTACAAAAGCACTGGTAGCGGTACTCCGGTAGCTGAAGGTCGTTTATGGTGCCTTACCTACTGTTCACAAAAGACTGGAAGAGAAACCTTATTTTCCTGCCTTGACACATTTACATTAAATAGCTACTGACACATTTTCATACAAGAAAGAGGACCGAAAAAAAAAAGTTCCTTGCATGCAATTATTTCCGCTTTCTACAATTTATTCGACATCGACATAGTACTGAGACCGCGATACCAACAAACCTCCCGATAAAAGAGGGGCCATTTATACTCTAAATTGTGTTATACACTGATTTATCCCCCCCCCAACACCTCCCTAATTCTCTTCAACACCCCCTCCCCCCGACCCGAAATTTTTCACGAAGGTCCAATTTATCTTGATTCTAAATTTATCCTTACATAGCTCTCTAAATACAAACTTACACCCTCGGTTGAAAATCCTGAACTAACCTCTTGTGCTGAGATCTATTATTAATGGGGAAAGGATTTTAAGGTGCAAAATTATGGTCGGGATAATGCCTTTATTCTGTGCTCACTTTTCTGCGCCTTCTGTATATAATGCGCGCGGACCGCGTAGAGAACTGTGGTTCTGCCGAATAGGTTTTGTTCAAGTTCGTGTTTTCTCTCGCGGGTTTTGCTACATTATATTGGGAACTATTGGGGCTGCAATGATTATATTATACCATTTTATAGATCTTGTTCTGGTCTACAAAATGACACGATATGATTATATGCAGCTGCTCAATAAGAGTGAAAATCATTTATTTTTGTGTCCAATTTTTTGACAAAACATGAAAGAAAAGGAAGAAAAGAGGTGCTCACGCATCAAAAAAATGAGATAAATGTATTAATCTCACGAAAAGATGCAACAAAGTGTGTTCATTTTACTTGATTTCATGTCCTAAAATACATATCTCAAACGACCGGTATGAAAACAGCTTTATTTTTGGAAAGGTCCTGCACCTTAAAATCCGTTCTCTAATAATTAGTAGTAATGTGACCTAATGATGATTGATTATTTCCGCTTGAGTGTAGTTTTCAAGTTTAATTAATGCCAGTTTTGGAGTTTTGAACTTGCGTTATTATTATTTTTATGAATTAAGTAATATTGGAAATTTCTCCCATGGAAATTAATTACAATGGTTCAACCAATGAAGTGGGTTCAATATTGTACTTCAAAAAGTTCGAGAAAATTCTTCGACTACGAATAGCACTAGCTTGTTTTATTTGTGAGCGTAATTTTCACCAAAACACTTACCCTCGCCGTCGCGATTAGCCAAAAGTGTCACGGCCTGTTGCCTTATTATTATCTATAAGATGAAAATAAAAATAATTGTTAACTAGTAATGTATAACATAATGTTTGCATTCTATAGAATATAACTTTGCACACACGATTCATACTTTCTCACCAGATATGTTGCCGCCAGTCCCTCGTCGCTTCAAAATTAGAACAAGGAAGGAAGGCGATTCTTACACGCAGCTGTCAAATTGTCTGGCATCTGCAGACCGCTGTTTCCTACTGACCAGACTATGATATTTTCTGGGAAGTCGTTAGTTCGATGCAGGTGCATTAAAAAAAGACTCTGGGGCATGTTGCTTCTTTCTGACAGATGTACCCTTCATTTTTTCGGAACAACTATTGATCGGTGTTGTCTATTTTCTTCCCAAGAAAACTGAATGACAATTTATGGCTGATTTTTACGTATTGATGTATGAAACGTATACTTCGTTCTCGACAAACATGTAAGGTACACACAGCATGCTTCTCTTAGTTTTAACGGCCTTCCCGATGTTGCAGTGGTAGGTAGCGTCGTCGCCTAGTAATCAAGGGGTCTTCGATACGCGGTGGAGGCACATGGTGGTTAGGATGCCACTTTAAACTATAGGTCCAGTCCCGATTAGCCTTACTGTGCATAAATTGGACTTAAAACACCAAATCTTAGCTTTAACATTACACTCTTCCATGATATATCCAAAGATATAAATAATTGTAGTTTTTTTCTGTTATAACGTTTCTGTACACATCATAGGGCTGCCTCGACCATAAATAAGACCTCATCGATGGCGTAGGGGTAACGCTGTCGCCTTGTAATCAAGGGGTCCCGAGTTCGATCTCCTAGAGGCACATAGTGTTTCGGATCCCACCTTAAACTGTGTGTGTGTGTGTGTGTGTGTGTGCGCCGAGCTCCGTGGTGGAGTGGTTAGCACAGGGCGCTACGTCGACAGAGGTTCCGGGTTCGAATCCCGGCCTGAGCATGGGTGTTGCTTGTGAGTGTCCCTTTATGAATTTCATCATATCATCATCTTCACGATTAGCCAAAAGTGGCAGAAAATCGAAGTGAAATAAAACAAATCAATCAATCAATGCTTTGGTGTGTGGTTCAGAGTTGAAGAGTACAGGGTAAAAACCTGATAAGTCAAACTTTTCTGTTTTTAGAAGAAAACAAATTCAAAATTCCAAGACTCGCTACTTTGCCCCTGTATATTATATTTAAACTGTGACATTTCTCAGGATTTAACTAGTGTTCACTTGTACGTTTACTCCATACAAAACTTCACTGTCTGAGCTATTTTATGCCACCGACAGCAAACCTGTTTTTCTCCTGTACTCCTCAATTGTTATATTGCGTTGCTTATCTACCTTTCCAAATTGTCGCGACGATAGGAATGAAGATGAAAAAACATGTGATCTGACAAACTCAATGCTTCACACAGGATTTGAACATATGTTTCGTACCACGTTGCACTAACCACTACGCCACAGATCAGACACAGTGTATGGCTAACAATTTATTTACACCTGAAGTTCACAATACCCAATATTACCACAAACCATCGGAGTTTCACGAATTCAATTGCACGTGGGAAATGCATCGTACTGCTTTACGTAATTGGACGAAATTCCCTTCCACGACAGTCGAGTTTACCCAACCAAAGAAACCCGTTCTCATGAAAGGTGAGAACACTCCCAGGTACCTCGCGTGTCCTTGGCTTTGGATCCGATTCTCGAGTGAGCCACGGGAGGCAGCTCGTGCGAACGGAGGAACCATATCGCGCTTTTTCTCAGATGAGCGTTTGCGCTTTTGCATATCTGCCATATCTTTGGATCTCTATGGTGTTGTGTATGTGTGTTCGTAATTATAGGTTAGTGTAGGCGCTGGTAAACAGAGCGCACAAGTTCGAAACTGTCAATTTCGTGATTCATCCCCACCGCAGCACGTGCCGGGATTGGAGAGAGCACAGGCTATCTTCGGTTCAGCTAAAATGCAGATACCAAAGCCGGCGTGGAAATCGAAGCTGAAGAATTGAATAAATCAAACAAAAGCAAATCTTGGCTTTCCTACACATTTTTTACATCGCCATTGTTGTTTGATTGATGACTTGTGATGATTGGGCAGGCTTACCATACGTCCGGGATTAGCGCGGACAGTCCTGGTTTTTTAGTGCTGTCCGGGATTGCAAAATGTCCGGGGTTTTGAGAATCTGAACGTGAAAATAGCTACCGGTATTGAATATTCACGACCAGAAATTATGACCAGCAAGGATCGATCGATTATAAGGATCGATTACATATTTTGTTTCTTCGAGATATCGACTTCCGAGCGGTTCCGTTTCCGTACTTGCGTGAGCGTCTTGGTGGTCTTGCAAGCGTGTGAAGTAATTCGTCTACACGTTTTTGATACAAGGAACATCTGCTCCAGTTGAGAGTATTTTCAATTATGGAGAATATTTGGTCTGCAGAAAGAGGTAGACTTCTTAGTATCCACTGTTAAACATCTGCTGAATGTCAAAATTAATTCAGAACTTTCATGTTGTGAATTTTATGATGTTATTAAAGCAAACAAGCCATTTCTGAAAAAAAAAAGTCGTCTAGTGAAAAGTTCAACTGAGTCAACTAACAGAACAGAGAGGCTTCCTAAACATCAGAAAATGTATTATTCAATTAAAGTTTTGAAAATTAATTGATTTTAGAAAATAATGTTAATATTTTTTCTTGTACAATTTATAGTTTAATATTCCAATAAAATGTTAAGGCTATTAAGTAATTTCAATTTATTTTTGTAAAAAAAAAAAAATTCAGCAGTAACGAGTTGATCGCGAATATGTCCTGAGTTGGACCTAAAAATATATGGTAAGCCTATGATTGGGCCCGAGTTCGATACCTGTTACAGCCACGTAGTGGTTCGGATTCCACTTAGCCTTTCCGCTCTTAAAGGCGACTTAAATACAAACTCAAGTAAACAAACAAATGGGTATTGAAGCATGTTTTTTGTGACTTCTTCCATTTTCATTCTCTTGTACCTTTATTTGTTTCTTGTACTGAACTTGTCAATCAATTAAACTTTTCAGTCGATGAAAAGAAAATAAAACTATAGATTTTGCATGAGTTTTTGGCGCATTTCGAACCACTTTTGTGTAGTTAGATTTTACTAGAGCTTCTTCCTGAAACAAAAAGTAACATTTTTGTTGTAAAGTTTATCACAGAACAAGAAATCAACTTAATTCTCAAACGTTTATGGTTCTTCTAAATGTTATGTTTGACATCAAAATGTATTTTTCCGAGCAGTTCTTACCTCATTCATAATTCATCTTTTACACCCAGTCAACCGTTTCCCTGAGCTTACCGGATGACGTGGTAGTAACGTTGTCGCCTTGTAATCAAGGCGTCGCGTGTTCGATACTCCATGGAGGTACATATAGTGGTTCGGACAGTGGTGTGTGCCGAGTGCAACCTCTGTAGTGGAAGGGTAAATGTGATGTATAGTGGTTAGACACGGAAGACGGACGTCTTCAAGGAAGCCACATTGCCATGCCAATAGTAGCCAGGTTGCCAACTGCACAAACATCACCATTTTCATATTGAAATGAACAATTTTATTCACAATTGTTGTTTTTTTATTTATTTATTTGTGTTTGTATTTCAGACTTTGCAGATAGCCTAGAATGTACGCTCCTGGGTTTCAGAGTTCACTTTAAACTGTAGGTCCAGTCCCATTAAGACTGTCTGTACATAAAGAGGAGTTTAAAATACTCAAGAAACCCAGTCAACCGTGTCACACTATAACTGATTCGGACCATATGTTGAGCTCGTAAAGCATACAAGTTTCTGGCCTTGATGTTGAAAGATGTGTGTGTATTTCTGAATGTTGAAAAGGTAAGAGTGAAACCCAGAACCGAAATTGTCCACGACTCCTCCTTTTGCGCAGCCGGAGAACTAGTTAAACCAGCGCCAGGAATTTCAATGCGTCCTCGCCCCTTTTGGCTCGCGGGTGCCGACAGGTGGATGGAAGGCCAACATTTGCAGCTTCGTTCCTCAGGTAGTGGATTTCTGGAAGTTCATGTTCGATCTGAAGTGAAATATAAAATTGCCTCACTGAAGCGCTCTCAACGTGTATTTTAAGTTACATAAATCAGCCGAAAATTGCGACCACGGAAACTTCAACAGCTTCATATAATTAGGCAGGGCATTTCGAGTAGTTCTTCTGCGAACGAAACGATATTGCAAATCGAAGTTTTACCTTGAATCGTGGTTGAGGTGCATAAGTTAAACAGGCAAAGTATGGCTGCCATGAGGTGTTAAGGTCGTTATCATCCTCTGCTTGGACAGTGAACATCGATACTTTGGTTGGCGAAAGAGTACATGGCGTAGTGGCCTGCGGTGCTTTGTGCAATGTACTTTGAAGGGTTTCCTTTGTCATACTGATGTGATTAGTCGATAACGAAAACCTTTATTATTACCAGTGTATGAAATGCATTTAGTTCAACAACAGTGTATATTTTTTAATGGATGAATACTGCGAATCACGTTTGAATAATATACCCCAGTTCATTGAGTTCATTAAGAAGTATGTTGAGTACACCATTACTTCTTTAGAACCATACTTTAGCCCAGTGATACCCAACTGGGGTGCCGCGAGATATTTTAGGGATAAACGAAAAAAATATCATTAGGAAGTAGGTAAAATAAATATGAAGTTAACGAGATATATTCATTCATCTCTGCGCTGATTCCTAAGGTTAATCGGGACTGGACTTACAGTTTAAAGTGGGATCCGAACCACTATATGTGCCTCCACCGGGAATCGAACCCGGGATCCCTTGATTACAAGGCGTTGACGCTACAACTGCGCCATCGGGGTGGCCCTTAAGTTCATCAAGAGGGAAGCATCGGTAGCTGTTTTTTTGGGTGGGGTGCTTGGACTGGCAGCAGATCCTAACCTAGTGAAGAAAACAATGGACGTACTTTTGCCCTTTTCAAATCATATTCGTTTGAACAATCCTTCTCTGCTATGGTAACAATAAAATCCAAAGTAAGAAATAGACTGCATAGCCTTGAGGATGGTGTGCGTGTTTCGTTGCCAACTGTAAGGCCTGATATCAAACATTTGTGTTCTAAGCATCAATCGGAAGTCTCACATTAATAAAACAAAACTCTTTTGAGTGATTTCCATTGTAGTAAATTGTGTTCTATTCTGATGTTTGTACCTTGTATTATCTTCCAATAAATTAATAACATTGGTACTGAAGTAGATATCTATTTGACAATAAATTTAACTTGCTCTTGATAACATATTCCACTTTGATCTATGATTAACAAATGAAAAAAAAAATCAAACGATGGTTCCCCAGGTTTTTCATCTCATTTCCAAGGGTGCCGTGAACGTAAGAAGGTTGGGAATCGCTGCTTTAGCCCATAGTTTTCTTGTTCTCATTTTGACAAAATTGCAATGAAAATAGAAACAGTGGCTATTCTCAGTTGGTCGTCCATCTTATTAGCTTCTCTGCTCTGCGCAATGCCTTGTGGGAACAAAAGTCTACCAACAAGTACGGTAACAAATATAGTGTGAGGCGAAAACTAATATCTGAGAAAGTACAACACCACTAGTCCAACTGGAAAATCTAGCAGGAGATAAGCCTCATGTGATCCAGCCTTAAGAAAGCAGAATATGTAGTGAACTTTATCGAATATTTTCGAAAAGAGTAGCAAATTCGTCAAGAAAGACCATCACAGGTTCCATACATCTTCTGGAACAACGTTTAGAAACTGATAGGAAGGTCCTCCAACGTCGTGCATTCGCAAGATGATTGGTCATTGTCGACATGGATTCTTCTCGAGGCGAGACCATCGGTTGTCGTGGCGGTAGCGAATTTGCATGCCCTTCCTTTTACGATCGCTTTACAATACTCGTATTACTCATCATGACTTGCAGAGCTCTCGCCTTTGTGGCGACTGTTGAGAAATACCTTTTCAGCTTTCTGGCATCGATTCTTTTCGGGAATGACTTTTCATGGTAATAATTTTCCGTGGCCCGTGAGCCCTTCGGCAAAGAAGCTGTTTCCACTTTCCACGAAAACCTGCCGTGCCGTAAAAAAGTAGAGGGGGGGGGGTCCGAATACGTTCGAGAAACAGGTTTGGCGATAATTACTCTCGATTCTTTGGACTATTTTTAAGCACAACGTAAACATTAAAAGCAACGTTGGGAATGCTAAGCCCCGTGACAGGTTAACTTTGCAGCAGATGTTATGTATTAATCCACTCGAGAACGGCGCTCGGCATCTTCCGTGCGAGTCTTGCATCAACCGCATAGCTGTTCATATCAAAGACAGTGAGAAAGTCGGCAGTATTGCAGCGGAACTATATTCTGCGGCACGTATCGGTCTGTATATGCGAAAAGTTGCTGCAAACTTAACCTGTCGCGGAGCTTAGGTGGGTTGGGCACTGGTGCTGCGCTGGTAAAGTATTTTTTTTTCTAGACGACCAGAATTCGATGCTTCTTGTTTGTCTCTTCACGTACCTGAGTACCTGAAAATCATGCCTAGTGCGAGCAAATATCATCTACAGCCAAGCTCTAGTGCGTATGATCGAAGCTTATCTAATATACTTATCCTCATATTGGTTAACTTTTTCTTGGTCTCTGTATCGAGGGGCAAGTGGGCCTCCCAGATGGCGCAGTGGTAACGTGCGTGTGTGTTTTGTTGCATGCTCGTGAGTATAGGTTAAACTTTAATTCCCGAATTTTTTCCTTTTTGGTAATTTTATATCTTTGTTTGTTTTCAATATTTACCTTTTTATGTAATGGTTTAAACATTGTTTTCTATTTTTCATATTCTAAAATTTCGATGTAAACATGGTTAAGTCGTAGAAAAGGCTACAAAGCCTTAACTTCGCCATGATAAACAAGACTTAATAAATAAATACGTAAATAAATAAACGTCGTCTACTTGTCATCAAGGCGTGCCGGGTTCGATACCCGGTGTAGGTTCGGACTCCACTTTAAATTGTAGATACATTCCTGATTAGCCTTTCTGAGCATTCAAACAAACAATCGAAGGGTAAGTTTCGATCTCACCTGGATTGTTTCATTTTCATGTTTTAGTTTTCGTTTAAGTTTTGCTCTTTATTAATAGATACAAATCATTAATGTCATACTTATATTTATTTTGCATTCTTGATTTACTTTTATTGTGCAGACACATAAGACAGACATTATCCTTCGTTTTATGTGTTTTTTATTATTTCTTAGTAAGGTATATTTGAAGTTAAACTTAATTGCTTGTCTTCGCTCTTATTAAAAAAACTCTTCCCCCTGGAAATTTTTGATGGGGGATTTTTCGACAAAATTGTCGGTGAGGGGGATATCCCTCCCGTTCCCCCAGGATATCGCACCCTGGTTAAAAGTCCAGAAACTCAACATGAATGAATCACCACTGATCAGCTCCAAAGAGGAATCCTAAAAAAATGTTTAAGTGTAGTTTATGCACATAGGGGAATGAAGACTGGACATAAAGGAGATAAAATGTTGAAATGGAACTTCAAAGCTACCGACATTTTATCCTGTTCTTATCAAACTTTAGATAGGCGATTAGTATTCCTATGGCCATGCTATGTTCGCTATTGCAATAATTTTCACAGTGTTGAAATAGTTTTCTGCATGCAACATGTAACAAGAAAGTGTGGGCCCTAACTCCACACCACCTATATGCCATCATGGCGTGGTGCAAAGCAACGGGGAGCACTTTACTTCTATGTAACAAGTACTACACACCCATTATGTGGTCATTGCATGGTATAGAATTGCGATGTAAATGCAGAATCTAACACCCCCTCCCCCTCCTTTAACTGAGAGTAACAGAACATCATATTGGCACGTGGAGACGGTTAGACGAGGACTACACGTTTCAGCTAAATATAGCAGATTGTGTCGAAACGTATGGATTTTGGGAAGAAAGGAACATGCCATTGGTTGATCCCTTCCTTCGCTCCTGGCTGTGCGCGATCTTATCAGCAAGCCTTTTACCTCTTTCAGTCATTTCGCCCTGTAGGAGCATGTCAGGAATGTTCCAAACCGTCCATTTTCTGGGTAGGAGTCCCCCCACAGGGCAGATTGGCGATCGCAGATCTAGACCTTCGGATTGGAAGGGTGGTTAGTGATTGGTGGTTATTATCTGGGTTGCCTGGCACCAGGAAATGTCTATCTATTCACCTCTTCGAATCCACGACAAAATTTGCACGTACACGATAAAATGTAATGTTGCTAATCTTTGAGAGTATTCATGTCAAGCTGAAATATAATCTTGTAAAGCATCGCTAAACCCAAACATTTTTTTTAAAAAAATTACAAGGTTAGCATGTTCAACAAAACAATAAAAAACTTTCCTGTTTCAACAGCCTTAACTATTATATTACCTGTGAAACCCAATAGCGAACTGGCGACGATTGAAATGGATGTATGCGTCTCATTACTCGGCCTCCTCGATGGCGTAGTGTGAACGTAATCAAGAGGTCCGGTTTCGACACCCGGTGGAGGCACAGTGCACAGTGGTTCGGATTCTGCTTTAACCTGTAGGTCCAGCCCCGATTAGCCTATCTGTGCATAAAATGGACTTAAACAACAATTCAACTGCGTCTCAATACCCGGCCAGAAAATCTATAAGTTCTAGGGTTCGATTCATTGATTGAGTTGGTGTTTTAAGTCCACTTTATGCACAGTAAGACTAATCGGGATTGGACCTACAATTTAAAGTGGGATCCGAACCACTATGTGCTTCCACCGTGTATCGAACTCGGGACCCCTTGATTACAAGGCGACGCCGCTACCAATGCACCAGCGGGGAGGCCCTTCTAGCGTTCGTGTCCCGGCTCTGTTCTTTATGAGTGTCCCTTCATCATTTACATGTAATCATCACTCATCGGCGCGATTAGTTAAAGGTGCAGGCAAGTGACGGAAATTAACAAAAATACAAATGCAGCTTCGGATATCATGCTTATGGATTATACAAAGACCCATTGAATACTTACACACTTCTTATTCTTTGTGCCAAAGTATGAGAAACTCCTACGCACCTAGACGACAGATGCGATGGCCATATAGTGATTTATGTCTCACGAAAAGAACTGTGTTATAAATAATTTTTCATTGTTGGAATTCCTCATCTTTGTCCTTTTTGACACTCGCAGGCACCAGCAAGAAGGGCCCCGAGGGATTTTTCAAAGGAAGTTGAGCGAATAGTTGTTAGCAGCGGTCTTTTGTGAGTTATCGTCAAAAAGGGATTTCGAAACGTGTTATTTTTAGTTGTACGGTTTCCTTGGAAAGAGCCGTCGAAGCGCCCCGATTGATAGGTGGCCGCCGTGTTTACCAGGTCTGACCCGAGAGAGGTTTCTTTCCCCCCAAGGGAGCCTGCGATTAGCGGTCAGGGTAAATCCCTGGTGCTGAAAGGGGGAAACGAAAGGCCGCGAGAAAGTTTTTCAAAAATTGGGAAACAAAAAGGTTCCTGGGAAGGCTTCGGCACTCAGTCGAGGGTGGAGACCCCAACGGGCGGTTGGAACACTAACCGACATTTTGCTCCCACAGTCGGATCTCTTTACAACAACAACCACCCCCTCCCCTTTTCTGTCCCCTAAACTTGAACCCATCTTTTTTAGATGCGCCACAAAGATATGTGTCAGTGCTAGATGATAAACGAGGTAACAGATAAGATGAACACTTTTTTTTTTTGGAAAATAAAATATGGAAATAAACAACATATTTACATATTTCGATGTCTATTTTACTCGAATACGCACATTATGCGTTTCTAAGAAGAGCCACACGTCATCAGAGTGGTATTTGAAGGGGGAATTCCCCCCCTCTGATTCCTGCACCCCCAAGTAGCTAATTTATGCCACGGGGGGCGGTGTTCTACGTATATATTTACTGGATTTTCCTCTTCACTGGAAATTTTTCAAATGCCAACTGCATGTCACTCAGTTTCAGTGTTGCCACAATATGAGGACACAATTTCCCTTTCCAAGGGGCAAGATTTCCCTTTTCGAACCAAAATTTTCCTTCACCTAAGCAAATCATACAATAATAATAATAAGTATTAGTAGCAGTAGCTGTAATTATTATTATTATTATTAGTGGTGGTGCTGGTGGTGGAAGCAGCAGTAGTAGTATTTACGTTGGTCCATGTCCGTGTGAATAAAAAAATTTTAAACTTTTCACATACATGTCACTTTCATCGCTTCCTGACCAGACGTCCCAGGTTTGGATCCTGGTCAGGAATCAATCTACCTCATCGTTACTATTATCCGAAGGTGCAGAAAATCGATGTACTTAACAGAAATATAAATAGATACAGGCTATATTGAAGGGAGCAGAAAAAAGAACAGAAAAAATGAAAATGTGAATATGAAATTGGAACTTAACATAAACTGTAATAATGTTATCAGATGTCTTAAAATTTCCCTGAAATTGTGGTATTCTTAATCGAATTAATCCGAATTTCCCTGCAAAAGGGAAATTTTCCTTCTTATGGCAACATTGCTCAGTTTCATTAATCACGTGGCGGAATTGTTAGCATGGCGCGCTACGATGCCAGGTTTCGAATCCTTGCATGGATGTTCTTTGTGCATCTCTTCATTAATTTCATCACTCATTCTCATCTTTAGTATTAGCCGAAAGTGGCAGAAAAGCGAAATAAAATAAACCAAATGAATCAAGTTCCACCAAAAGAACACGTGGAGACAAGCAAGGACATGTCTTTCCTATTCAGGAATGGTTGAAGGGGAATGTAGTTTTGAAAAAGGTTGTATTGAGAATGGGCACCTTTTCTGTTTCATTTCGCACGTTCAGCGTTTGCGATACCTAGCAAATCTCTTCTGCCCATGAGAGAATTAAGAGGGGGGTAGAGGAGGCAATCACCCCATCGAGACGTGTGGAAATAAACATGTTTTTTCTGAATGCTGTCCGTAACAATAATTGTCAATGAATGTAGCGGTGGAAGCAGAACGTCCATCATCCGCACCCCACAAGACAAGAATTTATTCCGCCACTGAGCACGTGCAGAAATGACAAAGTCGAGTCGTTGTCGTAAAATAAGGATTGGAGTATTGTTTCAATTAGTGACCAATTTATTTACTTTTCTTAATTTGCACATCTCGACTCGCTACCACAATGTTCGCAGAATTGAGGCTGTTTTGCACGAAGGCCCGGTAAGAATCGAATTGATCGCTTGGTCAAAAGAATGTAGCCAGGACGTCAATTACACAGGGACTGGCGACGACGCCCTCAAGGCAATCCATGTGTTCCGAGTCCTCCGCCCCCTTGCTTCTTCACTTTTTTGTCAACTGCGCCTGTTTTTAGAATTTTGCTAAATTGCGCTCACAAGGTGAATGGGAAACTAGGAAAGTGTGTTGAACCCACCTGCTTGATTACTTTCGTCACGCTTCTCAGTTTTTGGCTGAGGATCTAGCGAGTCGCTCGAGCCATTATCCTCTTGCTTTTATACAAGTACGTTCTCTGGGAACCTCCAAGGAATGTTCTCGGTGCTTTCAGAAGTGCATCGCTTGCAATACGTGGCATATTCTCGGTCACGTTGTGGCCAGTGTCCGAGTTCGTTGCAAGATCCTTCGATGTAATGAAGATCGTTGCGCCCTAAGCTTGGTTTAGTGACTTCCAATCTTGTATTTGGTATTCCAGAGTCGAGGATACGCAGTCCAGGGCCGAGGGGGAGGGAACAGGCTGCAAAAGGCAAGGTACTTTCACTGTCGGGGCAGGGACCTCCTTGCGTCATCGTCAGCCAACCAGGTACCTATTGCTAGTTGGCAGGGATTGGCTACGAAGGTGTTGCAGCAAGTTTCCTCTCGTTCGGGTGACTTCGGCTCCGCTCGAGTGTGTCCGAGTGGATTTGTTGTGGAAACGAAGGAGTACGGGAAGGAAATTGACATTGAAAAAGTTCCTCGACAGTGAAAGTGTACATTGCACATGTTGTCTGTGAGATATCTGATGTTATGACCGTCATTTCTTGAACTTCGCCCTGGGGATTCTATCTTGGAGGACGTGCACTTGTGGTTTGGTTCTTGTTTCAATTGTTTTACATGAAGTGTGTAAGTGAGAAAACGCGTTTCGGTTTGCCAAAAGGATTCTTGGATGAAGTGCTTCACGTGAGTGTTCCTGAATATTCGGTACATGCGGTCCACCATGCAAATGGGTGACGAGGGCTCACCAGAGGTGTCGTCGTCATCGCCTGCCGTGACTGGAGTCAGCCCCGTTCCATCCTTAGCGTCTTCGGACATCGGCGAAGTGGATCTCGAATTTTGGGACCTGGATCTCAATGCGCAACACTCCAGCCCTCACAGGGGGAGGGGGGGCGCAAGCTCAGAGTCCAGCGGATCCGTGTCAGGTATTTTTATTTTCCACTTTTACCAGCATGCTTTGTTTTTTTTTACGTGTACTGAATTTTATTTGCAATATTGATTTATTTTAAAATCGTACATGGGCGTTCACTGGGGGGTGGGGAATCAGAATGGTCAGTGGCTCTCCCTTGGTGTATTTGGTTGTTTAAAAAAACAAGTTAAGAGGGTGGGCATTGCAGACGTACGCCACTCGGTCCAGTGAATACCAGATTCTAAAGCACATAAGGGTTGTGGAGGTAGAGCCCGATACATTCTCGATCTCGGCAGTACTGGAGGTGAAGTGATCATCACCACCCACTGGCCACCTTTGTCCCTCCCCCGAGGTATCCACTTATCGAAGGCTTATGCAGTGATTTATCTCCACCAACACTCATGCAAAATTTTCACAAAGACCCAATTTTAGTGTCGACCTCCGTGGCGGAGTGGTTAGCACAGCGCGCTACGACGCCAGGGGTCCCAGGTTCGAATCCCGGCCTGGGCATGGATGTACTTTGGTAGTGTCATTTTATCATATCATCACTCATCCTCATCTTCGCGATTAGCCGAAAGAAGCAGAAAAGCGAAGTAAAATAAACCAAATCAATCAATCAATGAATATAAGGTTAATTTGGCCCTAAATTTACCCCCAACACCCTCCTAAATACGATATTACGCTCCGCTAGCAGGGCGAGCCTCAACATTGCTTGACGCAGGGGCGTTATCGGAAAAATTCTCACCCGAAATGAATTCTCCTGGAACCTGACCCTGATCTGATCTCTCACGTGGCCATCAAACACCCCAGTGTCCAGTGACTGGACTACCTCAACTATTGAAAGCTAGATATAAAGGCGCCCTCCTGATATTCGCTTAGGTCATGGAGCAGCTGCATAGTGTATGCAGTTTGGATTCTGAAATTCGTCCTCCGGATGTCGCCGTATAACACAAACAAGGTTTGACAGCGTGTTCAGACTCCAAGACGGACAACTTTTGTTCGTAATGCTTCGCTTCGACTCTGCGATGATCAGAAAGCAGGTTTTATCGTGCAACACGAATCATGGTTGCCAATAAGGTGGTTACTAATTTCTTTTATTATTATTTTTTTCGCGACGGATTGAGTTATAGCTGAGCTTTTCACAAATGCTCTTCCATGAATATTATTGGTCAGTAAACGCCATCATCCTCAACTGTTCTGCTGAACTGATTATATACAGATAATCCGGAATGAAATTTGTGAGACGAATTTTCTCTTAAATGACTCAAAGAAAAAACAAGAAAACTGAATTATATTGGCAAATTACATTTTCTACGCATTCATGGATTCACATTTGGGAAAAGTCTCAGTTGTATGTTAAACTTTATTTTTTACGTATTTTTTTTCTGTTGAAGGATTTGCACTAAGGTATGGCTCCACAGTCTGCTCATAGCGTACTGAAGTTTTAGTTTATTGTTCGGCAGAAAAAAATAGCAGTATCAACCTCCAATTGCGTATAGAGCTGAGGCCAGTCCCGATCCTGAAATGCTGCCAGAATGTTAAAATCATGTCACTGAGGATTTTTGCAAAAGACTTCGTGACACGAATCCTTATTTTATCATTGTTCAGGTTGAAATCTTGGTGACGGGTCCGTACATTGGAACTTGTTCTTTTCAGTACAACCCCCCCCCCCCCATTTTTTGTTCTTGTTTGTTACTTTAAATTGAAGTTGCGCCTCACCTTTCGCTCAAAAAAATTGACCAAATTACATACGAAGACAAAAATACATCAGTTGATATTCGCATGTCTAATATTGACAGCGCCGGCTCTGTCGATTGTCTTGTTAACTGCGGAGAAATCATAGTTCCAAGTGGCTTATTTTCGCTACTTTCTTTCCATGTTTTATTTCACGGTAGCATGAAATTGGGACGAGAAGTGGTTTCCCACCACCACTATCCTCGTTAGATGTGTGATATGAGTAGAGTGGGTAATTATCTCCAAAAGTAACGCGTTATAATTATCGTTACTTCGAATTATCACCAGGATTGTTGAAGGTCCAGGAAACCATAAATTCTAATGGGTTCCGTAACAGGACCGGAACCTTTTTTCTCGCGCAATTTAAATCCGGTACAAGTAGCGTATTGTTTCATTTCAATACGGAACTTGCACTCTATTTAAACTGATCCGGAAAAAAGGTTCCTGGCCTGGACCATATTTAAATTCATCCGGAAAAGATATTCCTGGATCGAAATGAAATACTTTACAGATAAAAATGTTATTTACGGTCCATAACCCATTTACGCTTGCTGATTTTCTCTCCGGACCGGAATTGAATTTATTTAAAATTCCTGGACCTTTAACAACCATGATGATCACAAATTATGTATTATGTACGAAATGCAAATGCATTTAATTTAATCTCTCTCGTTTATAGGGTAACT
Organism: Lepisma saccharinum; assembly: GCF_977018435.1. Lineage (NCBI taxonomy): Eukaryota > Metazoa > Arthropoda > Insecta > Zygentoma > Lepismatidae > Lepisma > Lepisma saccharinum. Next base: position 2,752,512 of record NC_139232.1, read on the forward strand.
TTAATTTTTCTGGTCATAGTCTTCAATGTGTGCGGTTTGATAAGAAGAACGCGTACTGCTGAAGATATCAGACTTCTAGAAATCTTTCCACAGCTTGCTTTTAGCTTTGAAGAAACACGAGCTTTATATTTTTAAATCTACATCGAACAGTGTCAGCAAAGGAGTTCACTTTCAGCGCCAACCTTATCTCTTCTGTAACACGAGTTCATCCTTAACCTTTCTTTTCACACACAGCAACACGAGCACACTCTCAATTCCACACTAACTTGCATTGATTTTCTTGCCTCTGCGTGGGAAAAAATAGCATCCTCTTTCTGCACTAATCTTCGATGCCATGTCTGTTAGCGACTCCCTAGGACATATTCCAAAAAGCTATCCCTTCTACATCTCGCCTCGCCTTGCTTCCTTTCCTAGCCCTGGTTTTGAGTTGCAGTTTCAAAACTAACTCTTACCTCTCCATACACAGGGGAAAAGTTTGTTTAGAGGATATTACGGCAAACAAATTTTCTTCACTGACGTCACGAAGCCTCTGGAAAAAGTAACTCATTTTCGTGTCATACAATACGACCATTTACGAAATATCAACTGCACCACATATGGGTCCACTACACCTCCAAAACTATCAATTTTAAGTCAACTTTATGCACAGATAGGCTAATTGGGACTGGACCTACAGTTTAAGTTGGAATCCGAAACACTGTGTGCCTCCACCGGGTATCCAACCCGGAACCCCTGATTACTAGCCGACGGAAGTTACCACTACGCTATCGGGGAGCCCGAGCGTCGGATGTGTGGTCACATCATTTTTATTCACCGCGCTAATGATTTCCGAAAAAAGCAAGAGCTTCTTCAACATTCTAAATGAAATCAATTTGTAGCCATGGATAATTTTTGCAAAGACAGTGCAAAATACCATAAAGTAGTCCGCAATAGAAGGAAGTGAGGCAGTAACATTTTTACAACTGTCCAGGGTCAGCAACTCCCCCCCCCCCCATCCGTTCTCCACTCGGTCGCTCGCGTGCGATGAAATGGCTGGCGTAGCGCATTTTGGTTTCATTGTTAACATAGCAGGTGGCGGACCTTAAGGTGCTTTTTCCTGTTTCCTTTCTGTAACGATTGCCCCTTCCGCCCCCCTCCCCCCTGGAGGAACTCCCCGTACGCAATTACATTTGCATGCAGCCTGTTCGGGGCTGGGAGGAGAATTCAGGTACCTCTGCTTTTGAAGTCGCGGGCTCCACTTAGGATTTCGTGCTTCGGACTTACAAATTAGATTTTTCAAACTTTTGGAGGACTTAATTTTGGGAAACGCGAGGCTGTCTTTCTTTATGTTTTTCAAGAAGAATGGCTGCCATGAATATTCAAAAGAATTTTTAAAAATTCTGGTTCCTCAGCTGCCAATCTTGCCTTTTCCCCCTTGTGCGCCGCGAAAATAACTTCCAGTTCTTTTAGTCTCTCTCTTTAATATCCTACTTAGACTGCAAATGTGAAGCGGAAAAAGTATGAATCCCGATTGTTCTGTCATAACTCATAAGCTGTAACAACATGCTTCAATTTTATCAGAACAACTTATTGATTTACTGCAAATGATAGAAATCGCTTCATATTCCAGTCGCATGTCTGCTAGATACGCTACTGAAACGTTAAGTTATTTGCAGACTTAGCTATTGAAATTTGAATAATTTTACTACACATCTGACTCGACCGAAAATTGTCGCACCGACGGTCTCAGGTTGGAGTCATGGTGTGGGCGTGGCTGTTCCTGTGTGGTGTTCCTTCACCAGTTTCCTCCACATCATCGCGAAGGAAAGCGAGGCAAAGTAACAAAAATACAAATTAGGCGAAAATAACCACCGCCACGTTTCCGTCACATGTAAAGATTGGATATAATTTACAACACCTGTTTTTACCATGAGAATAACCTAACCATAAGTTATTTTAATTTTGCTTGCTTCTACGCCACATGTTCAACAAAGCGTATTTGTGCATTCGATTAGATTCTTCAATATTCCCTGCTGCCTGCAGCAACGCCATTGTGATTTCTAACTGATAGGTGGGGGACATGTATTAAAGCGCTATGAGTTGATTGTCTTTCTAGTTTCGTTATTTGTGCTCGAGTGTGATAAACAAAGTACAGCGTAGAGTAGTTTAAGAATGGCGTACAGTTGAATACAATTATTGTTATTCAGTTTCCTGGATGCTTCAATGTAATGTGTCTGGTATAACCGTGTTCGCAGTTTGTGTGCACTGCTAAATGATAAGCTAACAGATATTTTCCCCTCTGTTGCCTTTCTCATAAAATAAACTGTTATGTGTAGGCTCCCAAACTATAGCAAGAAATTTACTAGTAAGTAAATGACGAATCTATTGAGTTTGATCATATCATTTGTTTCGACTTAACGCCGTCGCTGGCAGCGTTACTAACGCAGGATTCAATGATTGAATGACTTAGTGTTTAAGTCCACTTTATGCACAGTAAGATAATTGGGACTGGACCTACAGTTTAAAGTGGGATCCGAACCGAAGCACTATGTGCCTCCACCGGGTATCGAACCCGGAACCCCTTGAAACACCCCTTAAAACACCAATTCAACCAGTCAACCAACATTCAGCATTTTATTTTCATATTTCCATTTCTTCAGTTTGATAAGAGTTCAGTTTGTTGGCGAAATTAAGAGCAATGTAATATTTCTCATAGAGTCTCTGATTGCTGTTAATTCTCTCAACGTAACCAGCGGTGATATGGGCGACGTTATATCACGTGCTTGATTTTTTACATGAAGCTTGAGTTGCGTAAGAAATTATATCTGATGATACTTCATGGCAGTCGGCAGTGAAAGTGCAAACAGGTAACGCCTGAAGCCATCTCCTCCACAATCATAATGTTTAGGACAGGGAATGTGGAGGAATCAGAAGTGTTATGTGTCTGGAAGTAGCCGAATTTAGAACTTACTCATTTGTTTCATTACGATCTACCCTGGAGAGGAGGCTTACGTGCACAGGCATTTTCTTCTTTTACAGTCTCCGTAAACATTTCTGCAAATATTCATGTCTACGGAGCCCCGTGGTTGTATGTCGCCCACTGAGAAACGTGCCGAAGCAGTTAACACTTCGTAAGTTTGGGATTTCCTGCATAGTCATCACCAGTTTCTGTTCCACTGGTGCAATGCCGTTATTCCTGAAATGGTACGGACGGTGCGCATAATTTTACGCTTACGAATATGTTCACATTGAAGGAATAGAACAGAGGCAAGGTGTCAGTAAAGATCTTCTTTGTCAATTATTTGAAATCTGCAAATGATGTTTACTCTGAGAGTTCGATTGATTTGTCGCAAGAAAAATTAAAAAAACCCACTTAAAATAACAGTTATATTATTTTGCAATATGATTATTGTAAAGCATTTTAACAAATTTATTGCAACTGAGAAAATTAAGTGCGTTGTGTGAAGCAAATGTAAATTCTGAAATGTAGCGTGAGAGAGAGAGAGAGAGAGAGTGTATGTTAGGAGTTGGGTTTTATGATAACATTTTAAAACGTCAAATATTTACAATAATGTATACTTAAGTTTGGTTAATTGATTGATTGTGAATTAAAATTGTTGGGTGCGTCAGTGCATTAGGCCATTTTGCACTCTCCAATGTATGCGGGGGGAAATATCCTCTTATCTAATTTTTTACTGAAAATGTTAAATGAAGGGGTGTAAGAAGCCCCTTGGGAAAGGTTGTAAATGGACCTGCACAAGACAAAAACACAACACATTAAAAAGTAAGCATTTACTAAACAAACTTCCTCACAGCCAGTGGAAAAAACTAAAAGCATTTGGTTGGGAAAAAGGTCATTCCGTTGATGCATTGCCAGAAAACGGAAAAGATAGACATGCAATAAAAGGTGCATTGTACCGTGCCAGGAAGGTACCTAAAAGTGCGGGGGAGGGGGACACCACTAGGTTCTGATTGATGAATGTGGATCACTTGGTTCTAATTGTTATTTTTAGAGTGTGATCTTAATGACGTGGTCGAAATACGTAATTAGGCACGTTCGAATTTGTCGAAATTCTATCAGAAATTATGGAAGAAAGACGTTAAATTTGCGCACATCTCCAATAATACTACATACTTTCCAGTGTCGATTTGTGGGGACGTTGTAAGTGCTGCTATTTATCAATACAAGACTGCGGTCTGGCGTAACAGTGCCATTGGCAGTCTTGGATTTGAGAATGACCGTTGTCAGTATTCAAGGTGCATACCGTCGAAAAATCCCATGGCATTTCTTCGTGATCATTTTGCGAACCAAAGTGAAAGTTCGCGTCGGTCCCCGTAGCATGTTACCATCCAGTCAGCCTTGGCTATTACAACCTGCTTTTTCTTTCTTCCAACACGCCCAAGTGACGAGACTGTACTCGAGTATCCAGGTCACTGAACGTTTTTATTGTAGTCCCCGTCTGGACTTGTAAAACGCACGGTACAGCACGCACTCGTAGATGCTGCACCTACTGCACAGTCTTCGGAGAAAGTCTTACGCAATCCAAGAGACACATACTCTGTCCCCAGTTGGAGAAACGGACTTGCCATGGAAGAAGCGTGGGAATGGCTTTCGTGGTGTCCATGTGGAGAAAGGACGAACGGCTATAAGTTGATGGGAGGGTGGACGCTGCAGACGGACGTCACTCGGTCCGATAAGCATGCATCGTTCCGTGCACATATGGAGAGAACTTTATATGGGAATGTCTTCCATGTAGAGAGTACTTGTTTGCACGGTTCAGTGGTTGGCACAATCGAGTTGAAAAAGATGCATGAACGCAAATTGCCCACCACTGTTTTCAGTCAATATTTTGCATTATAAGCTCTTGTCTAATAGTTAAAGTATCGATTTGTTGACCGAACTGGCCAGTCTAGCCTAGAGAGTTCAAGCAAATGAATATCCCATGCTAAACGTTTTTGTTTCACGGCTCCCTTAGTGTTTCAAGATTTTTCCGTGGCGCAAAAGTCAGAATGTAGGCCTATCTAACACTTGCAGCGCTCAGTTAGTGTGGTTAGGTTACTTGCCTGAAGTTAAAAAATGAACACATATTGTAAATTCAGAAACATTTTATTTGTAAAAACTACTAAATAAGCACTTATTAGGAACAATAACATCATATCATAACAAGTAAGTGTCATTTCAGTGAAAATATATTGGAACATTTCGCGGTGCCCCTGTGAGCCAGCCACGACGCACACTTTAGAAGACGCTGTCCTATGCTCTTACATGAGATGGTTGTGTACAGTGGGATTCATGAGTATTACCGTGCAAATGGTCCATCACCATGCTCGTTCACTTTTTTTGACCCAATAAGATCTTCAAGAATTAAAACAAAACTCAGAACAAGCTGTTGACAACTTCTGCACCAGCATACACAAAAATTCATCGCTTAAAAACACAGGATGTAAGAGAAAAATTAATTAAAATAGTCATGGACAATTTGCACGATAATACTCATGGATCCCACTGTAGATACTGGTGGTATCACAGAAGGAATCATGTTGATTAGTTGATTGCTTTGTTTCAATTCTTAAACCTTAGTGCGTCAGAAGAAAAAAAGTACATTTGGGTACAGTGCAAATTGTCTATGACTATTTTCATTAATTTTTCTCTTACATCCTGTGTGTTTTTATGCGATGGATTTTTATGTATGCTGGTGCAGAAGTTGTCAACAACTTGTTTTGAGTTTTCTGTTAATCCTTGAAGCTCTTATTGGGTCAAATAAAGTGCACGAATATGGTGATGGACAATTTGCACGGTAATACTCATGGATCCCACTGTACACGTAGCTGTTCTATTCGTCACAACCAATCTCGAAGACATTCTTAGATAATTTATAGAACTAAATATAAATCAGGCCTTTGCTGTCATGCTTTTTCAATTGATTTTAACTTTTTCTATTCTTTTACAGAATAGAGACGAATTCTATGAAATACATATTAAAACCGACGATAATTTCATCTTTAGGATGTTGTTTAAGATTCTTCCTTATTTCTTTGTGGTTGTCTTTTTGGGCACAAGCTCGCTAAGATATTAATAAGAGACCGTTTGTCATAGTGAGAAGAAAAAAAATGTGTGACGTGGCTTGAATTCCCTCCAAATATTATAAAACTATGCCATCGAAAAGAAAAATCTCGAAGATTCATTGTTAACACAAAATTAACTTCCAGCATTTTGAAATCTGTTAAGACAGAGGGACAGAACAAGTTCCCTATTTTGGATCCTATGTAAAACTAATATTCAACAACCCCTTTATGCATAACATGCATCTAAAAGGTAACTTTGACATAAGTAGTGTGTGAAACATGAGTGCCAAAGCATTGATACCCCCAAAGTGCGTCGCTAGAAGTGATGGCGTTTCCATTCCAACCGTCGCCTCACTCGCAGTAACCGAACCTGTGCTAAGTTGAAGGAAGTAGAGAAGTTCACATTTTAACTTGTATCGGTCTCAGGAACAGCTAGTTCCATCATTAACCTTGCAAACAAGAAAGGTGAGACGAGGCCACGAGTGTTTGTTATTTGTTCATCGCTTTTCCATCAGGTTTCGTGTTGCTCGTGTTGACTATTCCCAAAGTAAAAGCTGGGGATTCCTTATCGCCTGCGATCCATGAAGCTGACGTGATGAATTTCTCACTTGCCGGTTCCCATCATCGTCCGGTTGCGCCACTGTCTGAAAAGAAATTAACCCACACGCTTTCTGTACGCCACATCAAAATGGCACCTGACTGCGAATTCTAATGACCGAACTAGAGATCAGATAGTTTAAATGGGGAAGCTAACGTATGCGCTTTTGTTCGTCATGATATTTATAAAGGCCCTCTCTGGTCTAACCAACGTGAAGTTTACTCATGGAAAAATTAGGCTTATATTTCCTGGAAATTGGTGATTTCTGTCATCAAATGTAGCTATTCCAACATATTTCATGTGGTAGCGTGAATGGTATTTTGGAAAATGAAATGGAAATGCATTGCTAGGTTTGGTCGCCAGATTTCTAGGCCGGGTTTGTGTTTGTAACTATATATTATAAATTGTGGTCGGGGAAACTAAATATCGTTTCGAACATTTGAATTTTTTAATTTGAATTTGAGTTTAAAATTTTGGGTGCGTCAGCACTTGGGCTATTTTGCACCCTTCGCATTATACGGGCGCCAGCCCCTTATCATTACAAATAACAACTCTAACGTTGCATAACTAAAAATCTTAAAATTTTCTGACTTCTGATAAAAGCTGAGGCTGTAAACTGGCACTCAGCACACACAAGGCCAACACACACAAAATTATACTGGCCATAGTGCCAGTCGCCAGAGCCTCGTTAGTCTTCAGTCCAGGGTGTACTACGTGGAAGTGAGGTTAAACTTTTGGGCGCCTACGTGGAAGGTACCCCTTACACCCCCGTTTCGAACATTCGTTAGGGGTTATCGTACCATGGAGCTACTTCCCACATTTGAAAATGCATTGATTGCTTGATTTGGTTTGTTTTACTTGGCATATCTGTCACTTTTGCAGACTGGTTATCACAGCGCGCTACGATGCAAGAGGTCCTGGGTTCGAATCAAGACCTGGTCATGGGTGTTCTTTGTGAATGTCCTTTCATCACTTTATATCACTCATCCTCATCTTCACAATTAATCAAACGTGGCAGAAAAGGGAAGTACAATAAACCAAATTAAAATCAATCAATTCAATTTTCTGCCATGCCAAAAGTGAACTAATGAAGCTCACTTTATGCATACATAGGCAAATCGGGACTTGACCTTAAGTTTAAAGCTGGATCCGAACCACTACGTGTCTCCAGCGCCCGTGTTAGTGAATGGCCCTTGATGTTTTGCCCTTTCCTCTTTGTCATTTGAGCGCGAAGATAAGTCTTCACAATTTCTGTATTCTCTACTGCCGCGTCACATTAATTCAATATAAACATCTACAAGCAAAATGAAGCGTTGAGTTATTGAATCGGAACTTCAACAGGAAGGTGACAACGTCGCATTGTATGTGCTCAAAATTGCTGCTGTTGTACTCGCAAGTTTTTCACCTGCAAACTTGGATGTAGTAATACTATCTTCGCAGGTAGTGGAGGCATTATCGCCACCGATAGAAATGATACCTACTCTTCCGGAATGACCGGTCGAGATTAGGTTTATTTGCTACTGCTTGAAGCTTCAGCAATCTGTTTCATGGTTGTCGTTTTTGGCACGACCGTTCCCAGTTCGTGAATTTACCAGAGGATGTGGTTTTCGTGTTTATTGAACGATGTTCTTTCCTCTTAAATGCACCTGCCTGGCGAAGCGGCACCGACGCCGTCGTTTGCGGCAGGGGCCGACCACAAAACTCAGGTAAATGAGCCAGGCTCCCTCAAAGTGCGTCTTGCTTTTTCACGAACATGTAAAACAAGCTCGCCATACCTGTCTTGTAACCACAGAATGATTCCATTGTGAAGGTAAGGGTTGTGTAGATCAGAATTCTTCTCTCGTGACTGTTTATTTCGGTGTTGACCCATCATCGGAGGACAATTGGAAAGGTAGTTGATTGATTTGGTTTAGAACATGCGTGCTATAGCCGGGATTCGAACTCGAAACCCTTGGCATCGTGGCGCGCTGTGGTATCCACTCCGCTACGGGGGTCGGCGGAGAACTATACCCTGCCCCAACTATTCCTGGAGCAAGGCCACGCATAGCTGCAGAGAAGGAGGGCTGGAGTGGGCAGAGCTATGCATTACACGCTGCTGGGAAGACTGGTAACTGCAGTCGCTTCCCCACTCTCCACGCAATCCCATTCCCTCTCACGTGTTCATTGGTGGAGCCGTCTCGCGTCACTACTTGCGCAGAGACTTGTTTTCGTTCGCCTGCTCCAGATATAGATGGGACAGACTGTACTTAAAAAGAAGAAGTATCTACCTGTGGTCTCGAAAGTCAGAAAACAGTGGCGATGGGACTAGATGCGCTGATTACGCGTCATCCAATGAAAAAGGCTCTTGGCAGGCCCTGTTCCTTAGAGATCTGTTGGGCAGCCGCATTTAGTTTCGTTTTCTTTTTAATTTTTGGAGGGAGAGGAATCAGATCTTCATATCATGGAGGAGAGCGTGTCTTCTATAGTCACTAAAATGTATATTAATGACAACCATCAGCTAGACTTTCAAAAGATCAAAGCCCGAGTGCTGGAATTTAAAGATGGATTAAATAGTATGTTGTTTGTGAAGTCATTGATTAACTATGCTTGACTTTGCCTTACTAACTGAAGAATGGGACATTACAGGCTGTCACACAACACAACTTCTTTGGTTCAGTCCATTAACCTGAAGAAGGTTGCTACTCTTTTGATTGATACTCTGCTGGTTTCTAACAACATTGGATTAATCAAACCTATTTATTCATGTACGCCTTTGCAGCAACAGGTTTTGTCTGGGACTGGTATTTTTGAGAAACAATGGAAAAACACATTTGTTTTTTTCCAAGCTCAAACACACAGAGTTCGGAATGTCCGTGCGAGGAAACAGGTTACTTGGTTCACTCCTCAGTTGTCGTAGTTTTGCTGTTATGAGGCGGAAACCTGTTTAAGAGAAGTGAACAACATAAATCAGGTTGTTGACGCCGATTCCCAGCGGTGTTTGCGTCTTCTCTTTCTTGTTTTGGCACAATTCATTGCGTGTGGTCGGTTCCCAGTCTCGACAAATGTGCGGTGAGAATGATCTTGCAGCTAGTTTACCGTCGAGAAAGAAAAGCAACTCAGCGTCTTTTGTGCTGGCCTTTTGGAAAGATCTTGAGTCCAGACTAAAGTTTGCACGTTTCTTATTTTTCGGCGTACGCAGGAGATAATGCACCTGTCAAAAGTCACCCACAGACTTTCTGACCTACCTTCGCCAGTGGCAGGAGGCGATGTAAAAAAAAAAAAAAAAGCTGTAGTTGCAAGTCCACACAGCGCTCTGTTTCACCAGAAGCGAGTTTTCGGTGTGCGTGAACGTTGTGTTCGAGGTTACTCAACTTTCACTTCGTCAAGTTCCAAAAAGTGGCCCAGTGGGTTGGTTTTCAGCCCCGGCCGAGGTGTGATTGAATTCGCCTGGATAAGAATGCGTTGCGTAAGCGCCAAAGAGTGGGGAGGAAGCACGTGACTCCGAAGCGAGCTGGAGTTGTTACACACACACTTCGTGTGTATATATAGCCCGGTTATATTTTGAAATAATTGCTACCTTCGAGAAACCTTGAGGGCAGGGAAAGATTGGTTGGAAATTTATTTATGTCGGTATTGTGTTGTTGAGCCGCTGTTCCTCCGTAGCTCGTATCTCAATACTAGCAGGTTTTACACACTGCCTTCATTTCTTTGTAAAGGAAGAGAGGCTTCTTCCATGATTTAGAAGTTTCAAGTGCTGATCCTTGCTCCCATATGGATTTTTTTTTCTCTCGATTGGACAGCACATTTCATTTCGCAGACTTCACAATTTCCCATTTACCACTCTGCGGCTTATGATGTTTGTAATTGGATATCGATTTGAATGTGTATGTATCCAGAAAGACGATCAATTAGCTATTTGAAGGACTATACTACAAGAATAGACTTAGTCACTTAATTAACTACAATTTTCTTGGCGCAAAAAATCCCTTCCTCCAAAATACGTAATTACTCTGTTTCAGTCTCAAATATACCAGTTAAAGTGGAGTGCAAAAGTTGACCCTTTCAAAAGACACCCAAATGTCTACCTCCCTTCCAAGAAGCACACCCTAGACTGAATTTTGCAGACTTACCAGCTTCTGGCGTCTGGACTCCCAGCCACTTGTGATTGTCCCTTCATCAATCTCATCATCATTCATCCTGGTCTTCACGATTAGCCAAAAGTGGAATGAAACGAAGTAAAAACAAATCAATCAATGAACCAGCAAAAGTGACCTAGCGAGTGGGTTTTCCTGAGAAGAAAGGTCCCTGTACTTTGCCCTGATGGCAGAGGCAATGCTGATTCGAAGTTAATCATAAGAGCTACCGATAAATACTGTGGTAAATTCATACACATATTTAGCTATAGTTCCTATCATCTCTCTTCTTCTATCATGATTGTCGTCAAGACCCCCCTTTCCCCCTATGTCTGTTGTTCCCGAGGTATCTAGCAGTTCAAGTAATGGTCGTTTTCTATATAACAATTAATCTTCTTGAAGGGGGTGATTATAAGGGCGAGACGTACAGGTTCTTTCACGAAGCTCGAGGAACCGAAGGAGAAAGTTATGTATTGGAATTCTAAAAGTGGCTATCATGCACCTGGGTTCTAGGGTGAAGTGAGGCGGAATGCACTGTAAAATGTTTCGTAATCATTTTTAACCCTCGGATCTCCCCGATGGCGTAGAGGTAACGTCGTCGCCTTGCAATTAAAGGGTGTGGAGGCTCATTGCACAGTAATTCGGACCCTACTTTAAACTGTAGATCCAGTCCCAATTAGCCTATCTGTGCATGAAGTGGACTTAAGACAACAATTCAAACATTTTTAACCCTGGGTTTAAAAGTTGTTCAAGGATAAAATGGTGATCTGTCATCATTTGAAGGGGAGTTTACATTTATTACTTTACTCCTAGTTCTTTACTGCTTTCATTTTGAAAATTTGATTTTCTCAAAATTTCGGTAAGAACTGTAACACTCAGCTCCCTCTTGCCTACGCCAGTCCTCTACATAACTAAACAAAGAAGCAAGGTTGAAAAGGAACTGCCTGTTAAGATAATAGGCTGTGATTTTTTACTAATCACATTGCTGCGAGTAGTAAAAACTTCAATTTGCCAAGTCTTCAGCAACGTACAGACGGCGGCACCAGTGTAGTGTGTCAGTTTCACCAGGCAAAATCATTTCTTATCACCGAGAAAGCTGACAAATGCCAATCATTGACATATGCAAGAGTATGCAATGTTTCATTACCTGACAGCCCAAAGGGAGCGATAACTAAGTTTTGTTTCTTCCCCCACCCCCATTGCTTCCTTCTTTCCATTACTGGCACATTCGCTGAAGACGTTCAGGAAATTCCACTTTGCGTAGCCACTGTTATCAAACTTAACCTTAGAATTTCCTGTGGCCACCGTACTCGGGTTTGCCGTACCGTGTACACTTGGCCGTGCATGTAGCGTTCACGCTTCGGTGGTGAGGTGAAAGTATTGTCTTGGAGGACACGCTGTTGTTACTCAAGGTTACAAGCTATGGTGCCATCATGCTGCGTGGGTGTTTTTCGCAGCGGGAATGTCTTTTGATAACTCCGGTGCTAGGGTACGCATACTTTGTGGAAAACAAAGCCAGTGTTGACAGGAGTACTGATTTATCGGTCAATTTTCTGATTTCCAGCAGAAACAGGCTTCGAAATTATTGTTGATTTGGGACAGAGAAATTACAAATGGGCTGTCAAGTTTGTGTTGATCCTTTACATGGATATTCATGGGAAATTCTTCTTTGCAGCAAGAATTGTGCGTGCGTGTACATGTGTGTATTTGCAACTTTTTTCGTATGGGAAAAAACTATAGCTAAAATATGTGCAAACGCACCATGTATGAACTTACCACAGTATTTATAGGTAGCTTTTACGATTAACTTTGAATCAGCATTGCCTCTGTTATCAGGGCAAAGTACATGGACCTTTCTTCTCGGGGGGGGGGGGGGGGGGAGGGACACTCGCTATGCCACTTTTGCTGGTTGATTGATTTTGTTTTATTTCGCTTGGCTTTTCCTCCACTTTTGGCTAATCGTGAAGATCAGGATGAATGATAATTAGATTGATGAAGGGACAAGTACAAGTGGCTGGGAGTCCAGACGCAAGAAGGTGGTAAGTCTGCAAAATTCAGTCTAGGGTGTGCTTCGTGGAAGGGAGGTAGACATTTTGGTGTCTTTTGAAAGGGACAACTTTTGCACCCCACTTTAACTGGCATATTTGAGACTAACAGAGTAATTAATTATTTTGTCATTAAGTTCCTGCTCAGTCCCGGTGAATGTCCTTTGGTCAGTTTCATCTGCTGTATTAGCATTAATCCTCATCGCCGCGTTTAGCCACGGAAGGAAAGTGGCAAATTTCTGAGCCTATTTACACCGTTTTTCATCTAAATTCCAATGATGTGCCCTGAACGTTTCTCCACAAAGTGTAGTCCAAATGGCATTTCGTCAAATTGGAGCTGGGGATCCCATTGCTCATTATTCACTTATATATTATGGGTATTGATCCTTTTGGAAAAGAGAGAATTAGGGCACTTTACTGGTACCCAAGAAATCGGCCTGGCAACACTGAACGAAACCAGAATGGGAGCTGAGAATAATTCCAAGGTGAACATGGAACATTCTCACAAATGAGCATGCGTGCGTTCAAGAAAACATGCCAGTTCGTTACGCACTTCTTTCCAGTGTGATGTCGATGTCTTCGAATCCCACACAGTAATCTAAATTTCAATGGAGATTTCTCATTGAACCTGCTTCCATAGATCCTGATATTTTTACCTTCGAACGCACACGCGAGGGTTGAGCTGCGGTTTAAATTCGGGTATGGTATATCTTTTTGGGATGTAGAATGCGAGGTTGTTCTAGGTGATTGACCCCTGTTGCTTTGTAAACTGCACAAATATAAGCCGTCAGGTTTATCAGACTTAACTATTTAAATAGATCGTACGTGCCACACCACACCTCTCTACCAATAAAATGTAACAGATCTTGTAACTCTTGTAGAACATTGAAGTTATCACTGCGATGGCCTGTGCCAGTCTTAACTTCTACAAGTCAAGCAAATGAATTACTGTGACTGGTATGACATTTTAGTGCGAGATATTTTAATTTAAGTGGCATTCATTTCGGGCGCCCACGTGCTTGAGCGATAGTGTTCTGTAGAGACAACCCAACTAAATTTCGTAATACAGTGATACCTGAGGGAGTTCATAAGATCAGTGGCGCCAACTTATATGGGCCTGTGGGGCTTGAGCCCACCAAATGATTTGCTTCTCATAATATTTTATTTTAGAAATAAAATCCATTCACTTAAGAAAACAAAGTTTTCATAATTATACATTTAAGGAATTCTCACAACTTAATTACTGACTGAGTGCTATCACAATATTTAATAATATTATACTTGTCACTGTCCTTATTGTATTTCTTCTCTTATTTGCACTATCCGTGGTCACATCGTTATTAGGAAAGTAAGTGAGGAAAAGAGTTTATAATCAGGATGAGGATAAATAGGCACTAGAAACTCTAAAATAGGCAGCAAGAAGCACTGAAAAATTCAAAATTAGGCACTAAAACTGAGCATCGACAGAATTTTCATAAATTTTCCGGGATAGGCACTGAAAAAGCAGATCACTACAAAATTCATGTATTCCTCTCAGAAATGGGTTGAAAGGGTTTTTAAACGTAAAGGGCTACATTTTCTTGTCAAGGGACAAGAAAAGACATTTTAGGGCAAATTCTCAAGCAACTTATGACATGTATTATTGCATAAAATGATGTAACAATCTCAGAGTTCGTCCCACCAAATTTCTCAAATTTTGCACTACTGCATAAGACAGTGGTCTTCAATGTTTTTTTCCATAACTGGCCATATTTACAATCAATAAAGGACTGTCGGGCCGCACGTTCATAAATAAGCTTAGCAAATAACGGTATGGTTTCTGTTGTTCAATATACATTCACTCACTGTACTCTTTTCTTATGAGAGAATATATCAGCATGGGTACTATTGCAAAAAACGCTGTCACGTTTTGAATTGAGGTTAGTCTGCTACACAAGAAAGCAATGCAACAATGCTGCGTGATATTTGTTAAGAATGAAGCATTCACACACAAGAATTGTCATTTACCCCTTCAATGAGAAGACTGTGATTGATTTTTCTTCACTAGCTTGCCAATAATTGCCTTGAAGTTTCATGAGGCTTCTAGCAGACAGTTTTGAAGAAGTGTGTCGGTCAGTTGATTCTTCAACTTTGATTTCACATTCTTCATTTTGGAAAAGAACTGTTCGCAGGCAGGCATGTGATACCGACTAAAGAGCAATGATTATCAGTGATAGGGATGATTGAACAGAACAGGAAATTCTGACTCTTTCACATATTTTGAGTTCACTGGTTTAATTTTAAGAATGTATCTTGTATTTCATTACTGGCTTTAGCGTGCCGCTAAATTACGGTCGGGGGCCGCGTGTTGAAGACCACTGGCATAAGATGTAACCAGGCTATGGTGAACGTTCCCTTTCAGCGCATAGCAATACTTAACAAAAGAAGGGCGTATCGCGAGATAAGGCAAGGAGTTCGCGTGACCAAAAAGGCTCGTGACTGCAAACGCTGGTGACAAGCTAGAGAATCGTCTTCTGGAAGCCCGAAACAGCCAGAGCTAATAATGCAGTAAAAATTGCTGCAGAAACCTGTTTCGCTGGGCGAGGTGCTCGGAGATAAAATTCCAGTTCCGGTTCTTTTCCCGAGACAAGGGCATCAGTGTTTCCACGTCGTCTTTCTGCATGATTTCTCTGGCTCCATCCCAGCTATTCACAGAGCGAATTATTTTTATGAATCAGTGTTTCCAAATCTTACTTGGTCGCAATTTCCACCCGCGAAGAAGCACAATACACCTGCTTTCAGAACATGTTTGGTGCATTGGCTGCAGAGAAACCGACATGAAACAGTATCTCTACCGGAAGTAACGTTGAAATAGACCTGAAGGAAATCGGTGAGGATTTAATAGATTGGATTGATCTTGCATACGACTATTTACAAGAAATAACAGCCTGCAGGTGCACAAAAGTGTAAATGTATTCTCCAATAAACAACATAGAAGAATAATGATCAGCTATGGGAAACACAACACGACTTCCTCATCCTTCCTTCACACACTACCTTTGTTGCCAGGTCCTACTTGAAATTATTTTTGCACTATCCTTTTCCAATATCACCAACTTGTCAGAAAGAGATCATTGATTCGATAGACATATTCCGCGATATAGACTCCATGTTCACCGATTATTCTTTCTGGACATATTCAGAAACTAAGTATGCTCACCTGATATAGTTTCGAATAAATCACGCGGTGATTTTTTCTTTTGGTTACCTTCTTTAATGCTCCCTAGACACTGGCGTACGCAAGGAGGGAGCTGATTGGGCTACAGCCCCTCCCGAAATTTGAGAAAATCAAAATTTTCAAATAACGCAGGAAAAACAACGTAGTATAGTTCAAACTCCTCCCCCCAAAAGCCAGATTACCGTTTTTGCCTTTGAAGCAAATGTTAATATATTATACTATATTTTATTGTTGTACATTGCACCCCCTACAACGCAGCTATGAAATAGAAACCTTTACAATTCCAGCCCCCTCCGAAAAAATCCTGCGTACGCCAGTGCCCCCAGATCCGTTCGCGCATTTTGGTTTTCCTAGGAACACGCGTGTGCACGCGAAGGGTGAAGTCTGTCAAGCCTCACCTTATATTGCATTGTCTCTAAAGGGCATTGCACTAAAATGATTATTTTGCTCTTTTTTTATTTTCGAAAACTACAAAGGCTTTTTACCTTGAAGACTGGTCACTTGTTTCTACCGCACCGATAATGAGACTGTTGCACTGACATTGAAGTTGAAAGTGTCCTTATCCTCCAGTAATGATTCACGGTTTTCGCTGATTTCCAAATATGAAGTGTTCTGACGTTTTCCGCATTTCGAGCATTGAACTATATTATATGCCTTTCACGAAAGTCTAAGCCGCATTACCTTGAATCCAAGGCTGAAGTGGTAAACATTCGGGTTGAAGAGAGGCAAACAAACACTTTTGTAATTCGTAACAACACGTTTCTCCGTCCCAGATTCCCAGTTCATACATTAAAGCCTGCTTCGTATTGCTATGTAGTTGGTTTATTTTAGAGTTAGGACCTTGCAACACTGAAGCGCAGAAAGGTTTAAGTACTTGTATGAAAGAGCGTGGAAGAAATTGGAAGTCTAAGGTTGCACTTTCGCTCTTCTTCGTAGTTTTCTATATTGCTACGACATAAGTAACCTTCACTAACGTCACACACACACTTCCTTTGTCTCTTGCTGGAACATTCCTCTCCGTTGTGAAAAATTGGAAGTGACACATACCCAGTGGAACTAGGAAGTTCAAGGAATATCAACTCTGGGACCGCATATTGTTTCAAACCATTCCTGCAATCTAATTTGGTGATTGTTTTGTTTCCCCAGTTTATGTCTAAACCATGGCCTATTTAGAGGTGAGGGGGTAAAGCTCCCGAAACTTCTGGTATGGTAGATTAATACAATCAAAATCGGCAACTCATTTTTAAATACGGTACTTATCCAAAGCTTGACAAAAATAGAATGGACAGGCAGTGTTAACAGAACCATCCCATGAGACAATCGAGTCAGAATTATCATATGTTTGAAATTCCTCAAACTTAGGCGAAATAAGTTTTATTCTTGGATTCACAACCCACCTGTAACACCCACACTCATTTCCAGCCATCATCTTTCCAATGCTGTCCCTGTTCGCGCTGAAAGCTTCCATATTACTGCCCCAAAATTCCCTCTTTGTGTTGTTGGATAAGTTGTTTTAAATCCCCCCCTTTCACAAAAGTTCGAACGTGAACATCGGGCTTCGTAATCTCAGACGCGCGAGCAGCGGTCAGTGTAGAATGTATATTTAATCTGTATTCGGTGTAGGCTAATACTGTTAAGTACAGGATCAGTTGTAAGTGTGCCCTACCAGAAGGTTTTCTAGTCTACGGCCATGGTCCAAACATGCGTCAACCTTGCAGTTGCTTTCGTGCGAGCACTCATCTTCTCGCCCAGAACGTGGGCACGGACGACTGTCGAATATGTAGGTGTGATGTCACATTACTTCTATCTTACGACATGGCGGTAATGCTCCCTACATATTCTGCAATCCGACGTGTCCCGCAGTAGATCGGATAAGTAATGCGTTCTTCTAGTCACCCAAAAGAAACAGATAATTTGCAACAGGTATGCAGCGGTTGTAGCCTTTAGACGGATCGTCTTCTGCTAGGAGTTAATATTTTCCATCTAGCTGAAGCGATCAAGTCGTACGACTGTGAAATTTTCATCCTTTATACACGTGATTGAAAATTTGCATGCTGTCTCCATTTTTAAAATGCAGGAATCTGGATTATTTGAAATAATTTATTTCATATTTTCAAATTATTTGACAGCAGGTAATGTCCCTTCAATTCAACTTTTTTTCAGCTTTGTAGTTTTCTCTGGTAACACCACAATGTGCTAATTAATAACGTTTTTGAAAGAAAAATAAGTTATATACAATTAAAAAGAAAAAAATCTAAAATTTCATTGAAAATAGCAAAAGAAAGGCATTGAAATAGACAGTGGGCACATAGTGGTAAACTGTAGGTCCAGTCCCGATTAGCCTTACTGTACATAAAGTGGACTTAAAACACTAAATCAACCTACCAACAAAATAGGCACAATATCGAAATGCAGCAAGGAAAAAAGGCATTTTGCCAAACTCCCGGGCTCTAGTAATGAGCTACGACCGGGACTAACAAATAGGGACGGAAGTATATTTAAAAAAATCATGTGGTTTTGTTTACATTAGCTTCGTTCTTACGATGGATAGAGAATTGTCTGTGAACCATGAGGCAGATGTCCTCTTGCCACTGTTGATAATTCAGTTACATATATTTTTAGTGTATTTATACACACGTTTTCATTTTTTCTACGGGACCTCAGTCAGCAACCAGACTACTTTGCGCTTATTCAATTCCACTGTCTTCGTCGCGATTATCATATCGTACAGATAATAGATTTTCCCCGCTAAACGACATTGTTTGTGTAGGGTAAACCCTATATAAACGAACATTATGGATTCGCTAGCAACACTGACGAGATTCCATCAAGTGCGAGCGAAAAATACTTACTTTTCCTTGCTTCTTCCCCCACCATGACAGGAGTGGGAGCCTCATTGGATTTTATGTCAGAAGCTCCTCCTCCATAGTTGCCAAATTTGGATCCGAACGCTCGCTGCAGGTGAATTACAGCATTGCCACGTCGTTGCACGATCGAGTAAGTGCCCTCCCCCTTCTCCTGATCTAATTGACTTGCGTGAGAGGAGCGGGTTGTTACGTACTTCGCTCGTTCCTTCGGTGGGAACAACACACTGGGCGCTACGCCATCTGTGGCAGGCGCTTTTTAAGTATGATCGATGATTTTCCAACGCCAGTGTTTCCTGGCGTTTGTTTCTTTGCATACGTTTGCAACGTTGTGTGTAATTTTAACATGGGCAAATAATATGTGCTGACATCTGATAGGAGGGAAGTGTAAACACCATTAGCCAGAGGATCCTGAGCATACATATATCTCGAAAAGGGTGAACGCTTTTAACGCGAGGTTGTAAGGAAAGTACGTTACAAGATTTTTTTGCGTACGTGTTTTTAAAATTATTTGTACTCCCTTTTTAACATTACGAAGACATAATAATCGCATTTAATTGCTGAGACAAATTACTGAACATGTTTCTTGAATATGTATCCAATACGTTCCAAGGTATCGGAACACTTTTCAGAAATTATTACTGTAACACCATCGCCTTGTAATTAAGATGTCCCTGGTTCGAGGCACATAGTGATTCGGGTGCCACTTTAAACTGTACGTCCAGTCCCGATTAGCCTAAACTAACTAACTAACTCTAGCCTTCTGAAACCCGAAGGTTTATGGCTGCATCAACAAGCTTTCCTTTAGGCCCATCTCAACTTTATCCCTCCCATCTTCGTCTTGGCATTCCTACAGGGCTCTTACCATCAGGTTTCCCAACAAGAATCCTGTAAACTCTTCTTTCCTTTCACATTCGTGCCACATGGACTACCATCCAAATTAGCCTACGTGTGCATAAAGTGGACTTAACAAACCATTATGACATGGAGGCCAACTAAGAAAAAATAAACCACAATTTAGTCCAAAAATCCGACTAACTACGTGCCAAAATGGACCATTTCACACTGTCATCAAGTTTTAGAGTTCCTTACCAAATGGTCATAATAATATTGAGAGATCTACGGCATTTAAAATAAAATGAAAATATTATGGTTGAAATATACTTTACATTCAATTAAAGAATTTCAGGAATTAAATAATTTTATATGGTACATTTAAGCTGTACACATTATATATTTTATATCTCACCAGTGCACTACAGAATAAGAACCTGAAGTGAAAATTATTTTTGTAACTTTTTACATTAGTCTTATATCATAGTTACTTTGATATAGTATTGTAAAAATATACTGTTTATGTAAATTACGTATACATTGTGTGCGCTGTCAGTATTAGAATTTGTAATATACAGTGCGATTTACCTATTACTCGTCAAATTGTCCATGACTACTTTCATTATTTTTGCTCTTGTATCATAGATGTTTTTTTAGGTACGCTGGTGCTTAGGTTGTCAGCAGCTTATTTGGGGTTTTGATTCAATTCTTGAAGCTCTCATTGGGTACAACAAAGAGAATAAACAATTATGGACAATTTGATTGGTGTTCATTGGTACATGAAGTTCTCAAACTTCACAAAAACTTCTCGTTTAGTAGTAGCTGGCAACACTTGATTCAAGATACGCGTCCGTGAATGCTCCCCGCCGCAGGCACTGGCCACAGTAACCAGGTGGTTTAATGACCCTGTTCACCGAAAAGGAAGGGTCTTGTGAAATAAAAGAGCATAAACGCGACGTCCAAGGTAGTAATTATGAAAGTGAAGAAGTGTGGAAGGGAAAATCACGGAGAGAGACTAATTGTGTCATTCTCTCTTTTGTCCCGTGGTAGGGCTCGCACTTCGGCTGAAGATGCACAAACCTATATTTTCAGGATTGTGGTTCTTGCATAACCCTTGCATATAAATACAACAGATATGCCTGGAAGGCTTAACTATCATGTTATTAGAAGGGGAAAACTTGTCGTTTGGAAAATACACTCGTTCCCTTTTCCGTCTTACACAATGAGAGGTGTAGATTGCAACTAGCGTAGACCAGTCAACGCTTCTCTCGGTTTCAGAGGTACATTTCACTGTTTTTGTGTCTGTAATGTTTGATCTATCCAGATACACAATATCCTAATAATTCGTTCATAACACATTGTTTACTGGCTACATAAAGTAACGAACTAACTGCAGCTTTTCTTTATTCAGGCGAACCCCTGAAACTGTGCTCTGGTATGAATATGTCAACATTTGTGTTCTTGAATAATCTGGTCAGTCTGACTTTGCAACATAGGTCACTTGACTGATTTGGTTTATTTGACTTCGCTTTTCTGCTACTTTTGGTGATGAAGTGATGTGATGAAATTGATGAATGTTCACTCACAAAGAGCCCAGACCGGGATTCGAACCCGGGACCCTTGGCGCGCTGTGATTAATACCATTAGGTCACTTGCTACAGCTGTCTATGACTGAAAGATGTTTCATTCTTTTCTTTGCTACGAGAGGGTTTTCTAAGATTGACACCAATTTTTATTAAGCGACTATTTTGCAATACAAACTTTTACACTCTGGAATAAATCCTGCATGTAGCACATCGAGAATTGCATTCAAATTAAATAAATGATAACATTAGTTATGAGCCCCTCATGCTTGAGGAATTTTGTGAATAATTTTATCATCGTTCTTGGCAGGCAAGCCTTGCGTAAGTCAGAAGGTTGTGCTAGTTCTATTCACTATTGTCTTCTGCTTTTTAATTTTCCGGCTTTCCCAGATCCTGTAAAAATGCTGTCTTCAATCCCAGTTTCAGACTGCAAATTTTTTCTTCTTCCTATTTTCGTCTTTCGAGTGAAAAACATTATCTAGAGATTCTTGGTAATCTCGATTTTCAGCCCATATTGTTGTAAACAACAATCTGACAGTTTGTGCTGATAATTCATATCGGTTGAGGTCTGATTACAAACGTCCTCATTTGGATAGGTTGACCACATGCAATATCTTGACTGCTTATAAAGCATTATCTTTTAAATGAAGCTTATCTTAGTGTTAGCAACGTTCAGAGTAACACAGACCCGTGGCGAGGGATAGGCAAGAGGGTTAAAGCCTAGGGCGCCATTCAAAGCTTTTTTTTAAAGAAAGAAAAGGAAAAAAATGTCAGAATATGCGACGGAGAACTTTACAGTTGGCAGAGAGAGGAAAGGGGAAAAATGAATCAAATTAGGGCTAAGCAGATAGCGGGAAATATCGGTTGGAATTTATTTACCGATACCAGCCGACATTTTTCCGGCATGTTGGTCTTTTACAGGATCCTCAAAAATACCGCGCGCACTTTGGAGAGTCTAATTATCCTGGAGATTATGCAAAATTGGAGTTTATTTATATTTTGCACCAGTTTTGTGTGGAAGCACTGAATTTAATATTCTGATATAATTCATGAATATTTTAAAGCAAAGATGTTCGTAAATTTATGCTTATAATTGGAGTGGAATACTACACACTAATATTAATCAATATTTTCAACAAATTTTAATTATTACAATTTCCATGTATCGGTATCGGTGGGAATCGGTGAGAGTATGGACATCGGTATGGGTATCGGTTGAAAGTGGTATCGGCTCAGTCCTAGAAAAAATATAAGGTGCTACTCTACTCTTTTCTTTCATCTATTGTTGTTACGTTTTCAAATGTGTTCTCCAGACACTAAGATATAACTGTAATACAGTAAAACCTCGTTAATCCGGACTATTGGGGGATAAGTTGACCGGTTTAACGAAAGTCCGGATTAACTGAAATAACCTATAAGAACAGTAGAAAGTGCATTAGAACTCCGTTTATAGCAATAAGACACGTTTATTATGGTGTATTTAAAGGGCATAGGCCTAAATACACTATACAGTACAAAGTTTGCGGGAAACAGAATTTCATCAGTGGTTGACTGCCTTTTCTTTGGGAAGTTCTCTTGTTGACTTCTAGCCACATTTAAAACCTTGCATTCTGCTTTTTTTTGATTAAGCGAAGTCCGGCTTAACGAGGTTTTACTGTATTCTTAAATATACTAAACATTTTTAAAAATCTGAAATTGAAACTACGAATCTTTAAATATAACCTATATTATTTTTAATGAGTTTTTCTTTGTTTCCTTATTCCAAAATTTGTAGGATGTAAATATCGAGAGACGCACATAAATGCCGGTGCTTGGTAGCGCGGGGGAGGGCGCCAACCACAACCATTCCCGGGGCGCCAAAATATCTACCTACGGGTCTGCAAGTGTGATTGGGATTGCTCAAGAGAAGAACCTAATTCTTCATTGTGTAACTGTACACTGTTTATGACTCAATGTTGTAAGGTAGCTGACCGCAAAAATTATAAAAAAAAATATTCAAATAATTTAGCACTTTTTTGTGCCATCTGAGAGTAGGCATTCACATCCTAGCATTTCTCGGGGAGGCAGCTGAAAGGAAAATGTTGAAAGCTCCTCCCCCACCCCATTCCCTTAGATTTATTGGAGTGGCAGGAATGACAGGAGATAATTTATATACAAGATAAAGAGAAGAATGAGTAACGTGAGTGAACTGATAAGGTGGAAAATTACGAAACCGCATGCTATCATTTTCAGCTCAGACTATGACATTGTGAGCTTGTCCTGGATCACTTGGTTTTATCAGTTCGGCTTTTCTTGGACATGAGTAATAAACGAGAGTGAAAGTATGTTATTATGAGCCTCTCCCTTGTCTTTTCCAATGGAAATGGAAAGCCAGCACGGATCAAAAAAGCAAAGAAAGACAAAAAAATCTTCCACGCTCTCCTGTGTCGTTTCCCTAAGATCGAGGCTCGAGTCAAGGTAGTTTTATTTAGGCTTTGCTACACATAGACAACAATAATATGGAGAGAAACATAATAAAGTTTATAACTGACCAAATAACATGTGGCAGATTCCAGCAACTCGGTGCAATAGCGAGCCACCATAGTTTCCAATATATTTCCGTACTTCTTTGTTTGTTCGTTTTTTCCCCCCTAAGAACCTTCCCAGGTTATGCAAACTGTATTCGATATTTTGTCACTCTTAAAGCCGCTCATACCATGGTAAAGTCAATCCATTATAAATTGAACACCTTAATCCTGAAATGCTACAAGGCGTTATGTGTGTTGCCTATCTCTACGGCGAAAGGTGGATTTTACTAGCAAAACAATGGCAACTTCTACCACCGCCGTCGAGTTAGGTAACACACACAACATCATGCAGGGAAGCAGGTATTTGAGGATCTAGGTGTCCCACTTTTATTGACGGTGACTGTACATTGTACAGTCACGGACACTTCTAGGTTATAACAATTCCATTAACTTTCAATAGAATCGTTACAACACAGAAGTGTCCATGACTGTACATTGTCTTTAGAAATGGCCTTTGACATGGTTTTCTTCTGAAAACGTTAATGATAATAGTTTATATTACCTGAGATGAAATTGGATGCAGCTTGTTAATGTAATACGCATAAATACAATACATTTAACCTGACGTCAGAAGATGAAAAACTATGCTTGACCAAGATGTTTGAGTTTGGTGCGATGAGTGAGAGCCATGATTATACTGGCCGTGAGTTCAGACGTCAGAGCTTCGCTAGTTTGCAAAATGCAACTTTGGATGTACTGCGTGGAAGAGAGGTTGACATTGGGTATCTTCGGAAAGGGTCACCCATACACCCCTGAGGGACAGAGAGAGATGTTTAGACAATAGACGAACCAATTTATTGCTTGGAATTAACTTTTGCATGCTGTGTAAAACGAGTTTTAATGGCCTGTTTCTTGAAATGAATATCATTGTCAGCAATGACTTTCTTCACTTTATTTTACGCGTTATAACTTATAAGTAGAGGCATGCATATATCAATTTTTTTTAACGAAAACACGGAATGTGAAATAACACATTATAATGTTAATTTTTCATGGTTTTGAAAGGTGCGAGGTGCATTTTCCTACCTTGTTTTGTGACGAAATGATGCGAAATGAACTGCAAAATGCGAAATAGACTCTTAAACACGAAATGCAGAGTTTATTTAACGACGCGATTCTTTTTCAAGTTTGAATTTATCCTGAGAGTTATGCAATTCACGGAAAGTTGATTAATTCTGCTTTAAATATTTGAGAAGCAAAAATGGACCTCTTTACACAGGAATAAACTTAATACTCTGGTAACTACATAAATGTGCTATTAGAAGGGATATGTTTATTTTGTGTATTAAGTGCAGTTTTTATATCAAATTTAGGAATGGATTCACAATTTTTAGAACGAAAATGTAATTTTATACACCACTTTCGAACCGATTTTGCACAGATTTGTTTTTTTTATTTACCGCTTTTGAGTCCGGAATTGACTGTTTTTGTACCGAAATATTACTTTTTTATTTACCAAAAATATGTGCCTCTCCTTATAAAGTTAGTTTTCAAAAGTCAAACCGAGCAAATGACAAATTCTTAATCCGTTGCATGAGGAAAAACACCGAGACAATGAATGGAAAACAGTGGTGGACAATTTACACTTCCTGGCCTATCTTTGTGGGCGACTGTATCAGGTCAATGAGCATTAATCGACATCAAATATGAAATCTTTAGCACGCTTATCGGGTAGTGTTGGATTGATCTCCAAACCCAGATAGCTTTAGATAGTAGTTTATGAAAAGTAAACGTGTGGCGTCAGCATTGTGCAAACATCGATCCTACTGCACAGATAACGTTTCTTATCATCTGGAAGTGGCGCATGCCGTGACGTGCTTATCGAAAGCCATTTTGTGGTTCGGAAACGTTGCTCGATCAGTGCTAAGCGGAATGTGAGTGCGGTGTGTGGCAATGTTAGAAATCTGTGATCTGCACGTTGATCGCCAGCGTTTGTTTACATGATGGGCTCCATGGTTCGTTCTTCTGGGCATACAATTCACTGGTTGCTGGGTAAGGATGACGTCACGTTATTTAACACTTCTTATTAGTGTAGCAGCTCTAAATATGGCGGATATTATATTTAACGTGTACGTAAATTATTTATTCCACACCCGTGTATTTGGTGACTACCTGTTATTGACTAGGAGTGTAACCATGGACGTCCGCAGGATTTTTTCCAGGTGAGCAAACAAGGTAATTTTTTCGAGGGGGGCAAAGGACGCATATTTTCCTCCAAAATAGTGATGCCCCCTCAAAAACACTATTTCAGTCTGAAATTATCATGTTTCTTCAACGAATTTAATAATTAACATAAATTAGTGTGACTGAAATGAAATTTTGTGTGAAATATATAATTTTTAGGTAGATATTCATTTTCCGGGTGGGCCGTGCCCCCCTCCCCCCCGTTCCGAACATTCATGGGTGTATCGTGAACTCTTTCCGAATGCACCTAAATGTCATTACTTCCATGCAGTACACGCTAGACTGCATTTTGTAGTGTAATTAAGCTCTGCTGTGATTGTTCCTTTATCTTCATCGTCGCGATTAGCCAAATGTCGTAGGCATGCGACGTAAAATTAAATTATACTATTGATTATGTGCTGCATGTTAGCTGATCAGATTAGCTGTATCTAGTCCTAAATCAATAAGTATTCAAGCAATGTATATGTCCCTTAGATTCATACCCAAGTATCAAGCATTTCGATTTTCAACACGGCTATGTATGTATACACTATAAATTATGCATGCCTTTAAGCAAACACGTTCATTCGACATTGCCACTAACGTTTGGAAACTTTCCTAGGTAGTTTGTAACACTGCCTCTTTCGTTGTTCATCGAAAGTTTGGAACAATTGTTTGTTTTGCATAAATATAGTAGTTGAATGTGTATTTTACGTATATCTGTACGCGAACGCCCATACTTTTATTCGACAGTAGAGTGCGGCATATACGAGGGAGGTCTGCTGTAGCAGAACGACCAGGGTAAATGTTCACTTTATGCTGCTGTTTAAAGTGGCACCCCAACCACTATGCAATGTGACACCACCGGGAATCAAACCTTATCTCTCGCTATCGGACTTGCACTTCTTCAATTTCGTAAAATCACCAGTTTATACTTATTGTTACGATTAGCCAAAAGTAGCAGTAAAGCGACGTAAATTAATAGAAATACAAGTATAACGTTTTAATGTTAAAGATACCGTCACATGTGCAGTTGTTGTATCATCTTTAAACGTCTAAATCACTATATAGTATATCTGGTTAAAACCTTCTGCGACATTATGTATATAACATCTGTATGTTTGTAATGTTGTGTTTCCATCAGGCCCATAGCTAGAATTGATCTCCAGGGGGGGGGGGGGGGGGGGCTCACGAGATACCGTTTGGGGGGCTTTGTAAACAAAGTCCAATTTTCAAAAGTTTAAGAGTACTAAATGAAGGTAAATTGAATTGACTTTATTGCTGGGCGAGTTTCAGCTGTTGCTGGTCCACCACCTAATCCCAAAAAGTACAAATAAAATAAAATTCAAAATTACAAAGAAAATAAACAAGAAAGTACAATAAAATACAACGGAATAAAATCCCATACAATAGAACAGTTTAAATTAAAATTAAAATAAAATTCAAATTTACAAATATATTAGCCTATGTGTGGGAGGAGGGGAGTTATAAAAAATTTAGAAATATCATACAAACACTACTTTTTCTATATCTTTTAAAACATCGATATTTAATGTGTTGACTGCTACTGAAATAATACCTTACTGCACACACTATACTACTTTTGATGAAACAGATATTTATATCACACAAGAAAAAATGCACAATATTTAATCATAGTGCCTACAGTACATTCCACCCCCGGCCGAAGCAATGAAACTCCCCTTCGTTCCCAAAACTTGGGATCTGCTGACCTTTGACGCAGATGCGAAGGGAATTTGCATGATGACATTAAAGTCACAGATTGCAACAGGGACAGCGAAGTTACAGATAAAGATGCTCCCATGTGAAAGAACTTTCTTGAGTCTAGAGAAGAAAATCTTCTAAAAACTTTCCGCTACTTACACTTCTCCTTATACATAAATTGAACAAATGTATTAGCTGTTGTTCATGTTCTGTCAATTTATCCTTCACCAAAGTTGTGAGCAAAATAATATCTGCTGTCTACATTTCCACTCTTCACTGCAAACAAGTTACACAAAATAGTTTTGCCTAATATCAAGGGGGCTGACGGCAGTGCCAGTGGGGCTGAGACCCCTGGCCCCTGTCTGGCTACGGGCCTGGTTTCCATTACTTTTACGTTGCTTTTCTACGTTAAACTGAATTAGGAATAAGAACGATGACGCAATCACATTTTTGTGACAACTTTTTGAATGTTCGTATTCATTCGCGTTTTCTATGTTCTACCACTAACTGAATTTTAGAGCAAGCTTATAATGACATGCAATTTTTTTACATGCGATGATGACTTCCCAACTTGAAGCGATACGATTTTGATAGTGACGAAAATATATGAACAACAAGTGCTCGACGCATAGATAAGACTACTTGTCTCCTGTTTGTATTTTTGCCGATCGATTTATATGGTTTGAATGCTGATAAGCTGAAATTGCAGAATGACGAGATCATTATGGATTTTGAGTCATTGAACTTGATAAGGAAGGCGTAAAAAATAATCTACGTAAAATTATAAATAAATTCTCTGATATCAAATTACGCGCACTTTTTCATGTAACCTGGTGGCCATAATAAACATAATGGAAAAGTTTGTGGCAGGGTTCATATGAAGATTTGAGTTTCTGGTACACCGCACCAAGTTCGAAGTTGTTTTTTCTAGGAATTCAGTTTTGAATTTTAGATTCTACTCCCGTTTTTTGTAGAATTAATGAAGAATTGAATTAGGTTATTTTATGTTGCTGTTCTTCCAATTTTGGCTAATCGCGACGCTGAGGATGAGTAATGATATCAAATTGATGAAGGAACACACAAAAACATCCAGGTCGGTCTCGAACCCGGAGACTCCGGAACAAGCACTTCATAATTTCGTTTAGATTAAAAGGAATGGACAAATTAACTAACTAACTCTCTAGCCTTCTTATACCCGAAGGTTTACGGCTGCAGCAACACAAACCTTCCATTTTTTCCTGTCCTGCGCAAGATCAATTCAATCTTTTCCATCCTCACCGATTTCCTTTAGGTCCATCTCAACGTTATCCCTCCATCTTCGTCTTGGCCTTCCTAAAGGTCTCTTACCATCAGATTTCTCAACAAGAATCCTATAAACTCTTCCTTCCTCTCCCATTCGTGCCACATGACCTGCCCATCCAAGTCTTCTTGATTTAATTATTCTAATATTATCTGGACAATGGACAAACCAAGCGCAAAGATAACAGTAGAAAAAATACCCATCCTATTTTCGTTATTTCTGATTCATTGTATGTGTTTTGAGGAATTTAATTGTGCCACATAAAAGGATGTCGTCTACATATTCGTGCTTTCTGTTTCAAGCCTTGAATCCCACGTTGCGGAAAAGAGAAGGAGCGTACATAGCGATTGACGATCTGTCTACTATTAGCAGCTGTACAATAACGCACCACAGAACGTGAATACTTTGTACCGCAGTATTAGAAAGTGTGCGAGAACTGTTTCGCCGAAGCAAAAAAGATTCATAAGCTTTTGTGAGGAAACAAAAGAAGTCGAAGTGGTTAAAAAATCGCGCTTCGTTTTTTGAGCGTAGTATTTCGTTTCGCTTGGCTGCGGCGGAGAATGTAATGGCAGGAAACGAGAAACGACGATCATGAACTCCGACCTTCGCCAGAGGTCATAGCTGGAAACTTTTAGTATCATGACATCGTTTTTTCTTTCCTTTTTTCTGTTTATTTCTACCGAGCAAAAATATAACTGGAATCCTAATCTACAGTGTACTAAATTATAAGGGTGGTGAATCAAAGATGGGGTCTTCACATTACGATATTCAAAGCTTTTCTGAATTTTTATGCAATGCTCTTTCGCAACACACTAATGTAACGTAACGACTATATCACGGGAGAACAGGAAAGCGATAATTTCCTTAATTATTTACAAATAGTTGTAATCTTCTGTGAAGTTATTTACAAGTACAGTTGGTATTAATTTACAGGAACAATAAACCCAACTTGATAAGAATAAATTTCATTTCAATATTTATTGGAGTTAATCTAACATTTTCCCAACAACAATGGCATTTGTTGGATATGTATTACCTCGAGGACACATCATTTTGAGGAGCAACAGTAATTACCAATTTATTAAGTGCTATTCCATATTTAGGTAATACAATGAATTTGATATAGTATGATAGAACTATTACAGAAATAACTAGCGAGCAACCCCTCTCAGCCAAGAACAAATATACTGTAAGTTTGTTTTAAGTAATCGTAGTTGCACAAAATTCTTAGCAGAAGTTCGCAACGCTGCTCTGTTCAACCCACTTAGCGAGTTATTTTATGTTGTTTGTTACCATTGTTCTTGTGCATTCGTTGCAAAACGCTGTTGCAGGATAGCAACAGAAACTCGTGTCCTCGTACCCATCATTGGTTGCTCTAAAGTTAGTTAAATCCTTACAATCCTTGCATGAGGCCAACGCCTGTATTTGCAGCGTATTTTTTTTCTACCCATGATGATGCAATTTAAATGTGTTGCAACAACTTTTCACGTTCACTGTACAGGACAAATCAGAATTGACTCTAATCGCAGTCATTCTACTCTAAAAAGATTGCACTTGGTAGAAATGACATCTCTTGGCAAGTCTGGATTCTTTTGCACAGGTTTATTTACAACGATAATATTTACAGTCACTTGATTATTGTAAAAAAAAGTTGTAGTCGCCCAACTTATTGGCGATTCGGAACGTATAGAAGATTCTGTTCGTTGATCCCTGCGTATACATTTGTTTTCGTCTACTCTTCACGAGAAGACTTCGTAACAAATTCATGTTCCGCAGCCGTGCCTTTTTTCTTTGCTTTAAAGTCAAGGTCGCTCACTGCCCCCGCTCAGAGAGCGCTTAATCATCAAAGTTGGGAAGGCAGAATCATTGGCAAGCCTGGAATACTGCCCACAAGGCTACTTATACGTAGTTGTCTCGTCTTGGTCGTCTTCAAGATGGCGACGCGGCCCCGCACAGAGCATAGGAAGTAATCTTGGGAAGTGACCTTGAAGAGAACAATGACAGCAAGAGTGGTTTGGCGGGAACTGGTTCCCACGGAATTGTGGCTGTGTAACATTGTATCCTGCGAGTTAGATAGTCCCTATTTGATATTATCGTCTGATTTTAACAGAGATTAAAGTTTCTAAAACTAAACACTATTTCATAAACGAATTAAATTGTTAATTTGTGGACAAACTGCTGGTGTTTGAGAGTTATTGAAAAACATGCAGAGTGCCCTATCCTGAAATCGTGAACTGTTTCTTTATTTTTGTCATTATCTGACGTGTCTACGAAAAAGGAATGTAAAAAGCCATTATTTGTATTAATATTGTTCTCATGAAATGTTGTATGGCTTAATTGTAATCCTATTGAGATAATAAATAATAAAAATTATAAGAATTTTAGGATTTGTTTTAATGATTCCACAACATAGTTCTGCTGAATATTGTTGCTGCGTTACACTTTTTCGTTAAATAACAGTCTACCTTCATCTGTAATAACTCTAAAATGTGAAATATTAATATACACCCAAGTCTACTCACGAATCATGCTGTTATATTGGCATAAGCTTCTTATTTATGCGGAATGGTTATCACAGCGCGCTACGACTCAAAGGGTCCCAGGTTCGAAACACGGCCTGGGTATGAGTGTTCTTTGTGAGTGTCCCATCCCACACACTCATCGTCGCGATTAGGCAAAAGTAGAGAAAAGCGACGGTAAATATCAAAATCGACCAATCAATCAATTCTTTATGATGTAGAAATAGCTTTAACCGGTGTTCCTTCATATTCTTCAATCTGATCTGAGCATCATCCATCTTCAACACCGCGATTAGCCTACAGTGGCAGAAAAACAAGGAAAATCCAATTCAAAACTAGAGAACAGTTGTTTGAGCCTTAACACTCAAAATAAGTTGTTCCAAATTATGTTTCACTTTATTAATATATGAATTGTCGAAGTAAGCATAGAGTTAGCTGATTTGTAATAGATCAAGTAGATGATTGAGTACGTTTTTCTTCTCTTTATTATCTAGTGAATAAGAATTTGAAAGTTCTACGTATGAGAAAATTCCCGAAGTCAATGATATGGAGGAAATCTTCAGGGAAAATTACATTTGATTGTAATGGGTAGTAGTCTTGCCTTGATGTGTATGTGTGCGTTCAAGTTGCGAATAAAATTCGGTGAAGTCCTGCTTGTCCTTGGTTATTATAATATTCCGGAAAGAAAAAAAAAGAGAAAGAAAACCGATTGTTAACGTTGACCTTCTTATGGCTTGTTTGGTTCGAAAGAGAAAGCTAGTTTTGATGTCAGCTTTCCCAAGAACCATGTTGCAGTCTCAGCATGAGGTTCGAGCGGATTACGCATGTCTACAGAATAAATCGGTAAAGGGAGCAACATGCTTCCCCCTCTCCCCCGTTCCCTCCGCATGCTTGCCTCTCTAGTTCATTGTTTCAACAGCAGTCATTTGTGATGACTGTGTAAAACTGGTTCCACATCCTGTCTATTCAGTTGGAACGCCGGATGTGCTTAAGTAAGGTGGAAAAGAAAATTAAAAGTGTAGTCAATAGTACATTGATCATGAATTTGAAACCCAGGTTTCATATTACCATCTTAGAGCGGCTAATTCTATTAAAATAATGAATCTTTTTCCCCTCTTAGTAAAACAGTGTCTTTAATTCCAACTGATATGTAATATTTTTCATTATATAATTAGATTTACTGCACTTTCGCTATCATCATAAGCTAACACGTAGCCATTGAATTTCGTAATTTCAGAAGGTGCGATTTCGCATACCCTAAATGTTTCGACGAAAGTTTAATTTATAATTACTCTTGTGTCCTCATACCCGCTCTAAAATTGAAAATTCTGAATAACGTAAATCTTTAGCGTAACAACATCGGGAGAGGTATTTAATTTCTTCAGCAATTACAATTATTTACTTAGCTGTTTCGAATTGAAACATATACTTCGATATTGCAAGATAAATTAACATTGCTATATACAGTACTTGAATCTTTATGTGTATATATATATTAAAAGACTCCATTACAGTATGTGTTTGTTTCTATACAATGGAACTTTTTTTTGTGATTCACCATTTCAAAATTATGTAGAACTGAAGCCCTATACTTATTATCCCATTCCAACAGCCAACAACAGATTTTATCAAATATATTGTAATTTATTGCGTGAAATATGACGGGATGCTACTCCTTGTAGCCCATGCTAAATATACAGGTTTAGTCTAGTGAAGTTCAAGTAACATGTTAGTAAAATTCTTTTTCAGCAAACATTACTCGTCACCGGTTGTCAGCAACACTAACGACGCCAGACTTGGCTCCAAAATACACATTTTTGAAAATAGTTATTTAGGGATATATTAAATGTCACTGTACTCCCATAAAATATGCCCCCCCCCTTTTTTTTTGCTGGCATCGGTCTGACAATAATGTTAAATTGAGCATATATGACTATTAGACCCATCTTCTTGACTTCACTAACGCAACGTTTTCTTTTGTGTCGTTACAGGCAGAGAAGATCTGTCGCCTCCAAGTAGTTTAAATGGTTACAGCGTGGATAGCAGCGATGGGAAGAAGAAGAAGGGTCCAACTCCTCGGCAGCAAGAAGAATTATGTCTCGTATGCGGTGATCGTGCCTCAGGATACCATTACAATGCGTTAACATGTGAAGGATGCAAAGGTATGAACTTTTAAAAATATATTGTTTTATCATCCCTCCACCACATATATGGGTAACTGTCGCCATGCTGCAAGCTATAGTCAATCCATTGGAATATGTGCCCCTTCTCCAGTGTTCAGCCAGTAATGCATTATTATTACTATTATTATTATTTAAAAAATCGTCTTTATTGGAGCGGGCGATTTTCAGCCTCAAGAGCTGTTTTTACAACGGACCCTTGTCTGAGAGATTAATACAAATCATGGATGGAATAAGGGATATATATTGAAAAGTACGAAAAGGATTACATGCAAGCTTAATGGATACATATTGAATATAAAAATAATAAAACAAACAAGTAAAAAGGTTTACATGTAAACTATTGAACATTGATATCTAATGTTCATTGCTTTCATCTTTTATATATCTTAGAGCCAGCTGGAAAAATGTATAATATTAATAATAATAATAGTGAAATATAATATTGAAGTTTAGAATAGAATATTAATAGCTGTAAGAGGTCATGTGCACAATTTAAGATTGAAAAGTTGATAGCTAGGTGGTTGATTTTAATGTCATTTGTTGCATCCTCTAAGGAAATGAACTGTCTGCCCCTCAAGAAGTGTCCCATGGAATTACACAGGTGGAAATCTGTTTGTGCAAGTTCCAGTCAATAGGCCAGTTGGTGTAGATTTCGAGGTTGTCCAGGTCCTGAATTTTCTGGTAGACCATGCTTGACCTGGGAGTTGGGGCATTGTTGCATTGCACGAGGATCTTCTTTCCATTCGCCATTGCTGAGTAACCCTGGAGCAGAAAATCGTACTCTAGATAGAATTGGTCAATGTACAGGTCCCATATGTGCTAATGCTCCCAGTGGTCAGGACACACAACATCGTCTTCTTCTCAAAATACCCTCTTTGAACTGCTGTCTGAGCCTCTTCCCCTGCATGAAGACATTCTTGTCCAATCTCGATGCTAGGAAGGAAAATCCACTTCTCAGCATTTTTTACGATTCCCTGCAAAACCTGCCATCATGAGGATTTTGCAGTAATTAGCGACAGAGAGTGACATGCTTCTGAGCTGCTCAGGGGTCATTCATGGGGTAGTATTCAAGGTCTATTGTGGTTTGAGATGCATGGACATCTTCTGCTAATGTCTTCTGGTTTCAAGGGTGCTCTTCAACAGCTTGGAGTATTGCCAATCCACATTTCCATGACCACCAACTTACTTTTGCATGTGGCTCTACAATATATAGAATATTTCATTGTTGCAAGCGTTTGGCATGACAATGAGAGATGTTTATTAACTTTATTGCAGTCAGCCAAATCATAAATCACTCGTACAATCACAGAGTGGAGGTGCTCAGAGTCGGAGCCCACAAGATGCCACAGTTTTTAAAAGTCTTACATTGTCCATGCTTAACAATGACTGCCACTTAGTTTGCTTACAAAATGAAATAAGTAATGCCATTAATAAACAGTTTTATTGTAATTTTCTTATTATGTGAAGCAAATTTACTCGATTCACATAATAAAATCCTCAAATCGTGTAGCATTAAATAAGCCTCAGGCACTGTAGTTGCACCATACCATGTGCAGATCTTAGCAACACAAAAAAAAAAAAAAAAAAAAAAAAAAAAAAAAAAAAAAAAAAAAAAAACAGATAACACAACATTATAATTTATTTTACGTAATATAACAATTGACCACAGTCTGTAACATAAAATTAATATTTATATTTGAATAGGGTCATGCACAAGGTGATTTCATATTACTTTAGGGAAGTGCTTTTGTTTATGTGTTTGTGTAGTTTATCGTAGTAAAATAAGCACTTACACATAGTCTAATGTTTAAATAAAAACAAAGTAAAAAAATAAGATGGGTATTTACATCTGCTTTCAACTAATTAATTATTTTCCAAAGTTACACATGAAACACACTACGAACATATTCAACCTGAGTAACTTGGACACAATTTGCCAGCATTGAATTAGCAGTTCATCGTGTTCTTATATTATAATTATGAAGTGGAACTTCAATTTATTATATGTACTGTATTTGTATTTTTGGTATTTAGTGTCACTTCTCCTCCACTTGTGGCTAACCATAATGAAGGGCATGAATAATGATGATTAGATGAAGATGAAGTTATGAAAGATACTCCCAAAGAACACACAAGCCCATGCTGGGATTTGAACCAAGGAACTTCGGTGGTGAGATTAAAAATCGACCACTTTACATGCTTGGCCACTGACCCAGTGCTTTCATTTAGTGCTTTAGAATTAGATTATTATTAATGATATATTGTGTTGGATTAATAATATATTCTGTAATGTTCCAGGTTTTTTCCGAAGAAGTATAACAAAGAATGCAGTATATCAATGCAAATATGGCAATAACTGTGAGATAGATATGTACATGAGGAGAAAATGTCAAGAATGTCGATTAAAAAAGTGTCTCACCGTTGGAATGAGGCCTGAATGTAAGTAACGATTTTATAATACACACACACACCATTGCACTGTGAGAACATATTGCTTCAAAACTCTGTTGATGTAATTAATATCTGCAATATATCCTGCTAGACAGAGTTGCAGTTTCATTTTAAATTTATGGTGGATGATTTTCAGAGAGGTGTCATGTACAACTCTTAATCTTGTGCAAAATAAATAAATTTGGTTACATGTATGTATGTCATTATAGAACACCAAACTTCAACATATAAGTAATCAGATTCAATATCACTAATATTGTATTTGGCGATAGTGCAAGTAATGTTAAGTCATTTTGAAGTGTTAAATTTGCTATGGTTTTTGTATTATTATTATTATATTTTATATTTATTACATTATTATCAATGAAAATAAGTTTTGATTATTTCGAAATATTGATTTATTTTATTGAGTATATATTTTTAAGTACACATGTTTTCCAAAACATATTGTGATCAATATTAAAATAATAACACTTCTGAACTTTTATTTTAGGGAACTAGTTACAGATTATTTAAGTTTTTTGATGTATAATTGACAATAAAAAAATATACACACTTCACATGATATTATGTTTGCATATTTTTTTGTACTTTATTATCTAGTGAACAAGAAATTTGACCTATCTCTGCTAAGGATATAAAAGTTTTTATTATTTAAAAATTCCCAAAGAGGAAATATCCGTTAAAGTTGTATTTGATTATAATAATGTGAGGAATAGTATTTAAATAATGTGATGATGATACTGTAGTTATCCTCTTTTTTTGGGGGGGGGCGAAATTAGTGCATATGTGTGAATAATTAAGTGATAATATAATTGGGTATTGCTACAAACATGAAATATTTTTAAATGATCTGTTTGTGGAAAATGATTGTAATTCTGTGTTCTAGGTGTTGTACCTGAATACCAATGTGCTGTGAAAAGAGAAGCAAAGAAAGCACAAAAGGACAAGGATAAACCAAATTCCACGACAAATGGTTCTCCTGAAATGAAGGATTCAGAGCCAAAGGTTAGTTCGAGGATATATTTTTCCATGCATCCTTTACTTTCAATCATATACGTAGATGCACAATGAAAGTGTTGTTATTCCATACGACTCACATTTGTATTCATGAAACTTTTGTAGGTTTAAAGAACCTGGCACTATGTGGATGTATACAAATGCTCCACCAAATGAAACTGAGGAAACAAGCTTTAAATTGCTGTTGCATAACTTTTTGGTGGCCCAAGTTGACACATAGCATATGTTTTATCATCATAAACACACTAAGTTTAGGGTTGCCAGACATCCTGATTTTCTGGGACAGTCCCGGTTTTTAATAAACTAATTCATTGTCCCAAAAAATGCTTTTGCAATGCGTATTTGTCCCAATTTTTGTGTTCCCTTCTAGTAGATGAGAGACATTTTTCATTCAATCTCTTTTCTTCTCCTTCATAGAATTTGAAGATGGCAGAACTGTTCCATTGTTGGAACAGTGATGATGTGATAGCTCTCAATCGTATTTTCTTCCACCTCTGTAACAAAACAAGCAAGCGTTTATTGTCAAAAATTCAGAGACATTCTTTAGTCAGGCAAATAATATAAGTGATAAATGCCGGCCCCCATGGTGGAGTGGTCCCGATTTTGAATCCCGGCCCCCATGGTGGAGTGGTCCCGATTTTGAATCCCGGCCTGGGCATGGATGTTTGTTTGCCATTTCATTGTACCCATTAAATTAATTAATTAATTTCATCATATCATCACTCATCCC
Organism: Lepisma saccharinum; assembly: GCF_977018435.1. Classification (NCBI taxonomy): domain Eukaryota; kingdom Metazoa; phylum Arthropoda; class Insecta; order Zygentoma; family Lepismatidae; genus Lepisma; species Lepisma saccharinum. The sequence continues at coordinate 2,790,468 of NC_139232.1, forward strand.
CATCTTCGCAAATTAGCCAAAAGTGGCACAAGAAGCGAAGTAAAATAAAGCAAATCAAATAAAAAAATCATAAGTGATAAATAAGTCACAATAATTAGTTTTCAGCTATTTTAATTTAAAACCTGAGCATGGAAAGTATAAAACATTAAAATTGGCTATTGTTCATAAAGTATTCAAAATTTATGCTCATTTCACATCAGTAATAATTATTAATAATAATGTTGGTAATGTGTGGGGAAATGCTCTTGCCTTCAATGTGTTATTTGAAATTGTAAGTCATGGTAAAAATCTGATAATCCTTTCTTTTAATATAGTGACAGCTCGAGAATAATATTTTTTTTCTGAGACAGATGTCCTGGTTTTACATTTTCAGACTCTGGCAACCCACCAAGTTAAATGTTACAACATTTTATATTTTGTATGTGTAAATGTAAAAGAAAAGAGAATAATTCTGTTTCATTTCACTTTAAAACAATTTTAATTTTAATATTATGAGTATTAAGAAGTCCAAAAGTCTTATGCATATAGAAATGAAACATTGCTTTTAATAGTATTTGGTGGGGTGAGGGGGTGGGGGAGAATATGCAAACATATTTGGAAGCATTCTTTCATGTTCTCAATTATACAGAAGAAGAAAGGAAATATAAATTAAGCATTATATTTAATACTTCAAGTATATTGAAATGCTGACAGAAAGTGAGATCATTTATACATTACTGCATGTATACACTTGACACAATATTTGATAAATGACACAATTTTTGATATATGTGTGTATGTGGAGTCAAAATTGATTGTAGATTTTCCTGTATAATCAGTGGCATAGAATTTCCTTTTTCTTCATTAAGAGAGATATTGTTGGTTTTTGTTTCATTGTTTCTAGTCAAATTGCTGTTTTTCCAGATATTTTGGAGATGCTTCAATGCTGCATTAAGAAGTGATATACTTCATGTAAAAATGTGAAAATTTCTCTTTAATAGAAAAATCTGAGAATTGTACCCAAGAAACTGTCTTATACCTTGTGTTTGTAGAACAGGTAACATTTCACAAGTTTCTTGTTTGCATCACCGGACCGAGTAGTGTTAGAATAATAATAATTAAATAAAACATGGCAATTGTGGGAGTATGTATTTTGTCACCCTCAAACAATTTTCCATCTTGTAACTGATACAGCCAACTATGTAATTGTACAATACAGGTGTTTTCTTCCAACTCCACTGTGTCTGATGATGTAAACAAGAAGTTTGTGAAACATTGCCTGTTTCAAAATAATCAGTGTTCTCTTAATATATTTAATAGATAAAAATAAAATGTGAGCAATTTACTTTCTATGCAAGAAAGAAGTAAAACTGATGCTTTCATGTTTTCTGTGAACATATCCACTCATATTTAGGATGATGTGGGCAAAAATTTATTTCCCAGGTTTATTTCATTGATTGAATAATTTATTAGAATATTTTGTAATCTTTATTTGTGTCTTTATTCTTTGTAATGCATTAATAGTATTCCTACAATAATTGATTAACTTATTTGTAACATTGATCTTTAAAGAGGACAAATGCTGTCATTAAGGAGCAGAGTTTTGATTTCTTGCTTCAGGACGACCGATCAGGGAAGAGGACGAAAACAGTCAGTCCAGAGCAAGAAGAGCTCATTCATCGGCTGGTCTACTTCCAGAATGAATATGAGCACCCATCCGAAGAAGATCTCAAACGAATTACGGTAAGGAACATTCTTGTGTTTTTTTCAGGTTTTCTTATTTTTTTCCCTTGTATCTTACATTCATGAGACTTGTTTAATTACAGTCTTAACTCAATGGAGTACCTGGATTTATGTTTAGTGGATTTTTAATTTTCATTACACATTTGCTTTTGAATTTCACACATTTGAGGTTTTCTATGTTATTTTTCTCCTGTTCCATTTGTGCTATTATAGAAACTACAGGACATATCTTGCTACCCTTCTCTGCTGTCTTAAGTTAATATGACAATTTTTAAGTTTTCATAGCTTGGGGACTAGACTTATTTTGCTCCCCACTGATGTAGCCAAGCATGGGCTCACTGGGCCTGGACCATCCTGAAATTTTACCAAATTACTCCACTTTACAATCAATTTTTACAGAAAATCTGTAGCCATTTTTTAGGTGCTGAATTCGAAAATGACAAACTCTGCTTGATTGTACCGTGCGTCCATTTCGATCTGCAGCCGAGAGATCGGGAGAAGCGTGGCGGGCGGCACTGACGGAGATGCCGACATTTGCGGCCTGAAATGCCCGCTTATTTTTATGGACATATGCAGACATTTATATAAATATTGCAAAACGAGCACTAACCTGTGTTATAAGAGTATGGTTTTAATTTTATTAGCTTAGTGACTGTATGTGCCGATGATTTTGACACGCCCACCTCTTGTGAAACACGGCGTAGAGGTTTGTTTGGAGAACGTTCTAACGCTGCACCAATATCATCGAGTTTTGCTTCGGTTAGAATCCGTCGTTTTTGCTTAGGTGTTTTAAAATTTAACGATACAGTTTCTCGTAATTTAAAGACAAGATGTCTAACCGTATCTCTGTGTGGAGTTGAAACGCATGGGAATTTCTGTACAAATTACCTACACACGTCTCGACACGAGTTTGTTTTTTGTTTGTTTGTTTTCACGTAGGTACGTGTCATACATAAAAAAATCTTTGTTCTAACGTGAATCTTGCGGCTGGCATTCCAATCGTCTCACTGACACGTCACACATACACACTACAATAACACAAACAAGTAACTGCAAGTAACCAAGAATAACACTCTTGCGCACAGTACGAAATTAACACGCTCTTGGTTTACATTGCTCGCCACTATATTTACAACTCTGTCTTCATCTAGTCGTGAAGGAACAAAAAACTCGAGCTCGGAGATTTCGGATTGCAAGGAAGCTCACGAACACTATTGACTTTTAACGGTTTCTTCTACAGCGTAATCTTGATACAGTGTTGCACATTCAAAACCTCCAAACGATCCCCATCGGCACAAAACTCTTTCAAGGATATAAACTTAAGCAGGACGTTACTGGTCAAAACTATGATTAAAATGTTTTATTATCTGTGGCTCTTAACATCGTTTCTAAAGCGTATTTTTTTGTGTATATAAGAGCAGAACTTGGATGAATTACAGAAGAACTTTTGCGTGTTATAACACAGGTTAGTGATCGTTTTGCAATATTTATATAAATGTCTGCATATGTCTATAAAAATAAGCGGGCATTACAGGCCGCAAATGTCGGCATCTCCGTCAGCGCCGCCCGCCATGCTTCTCCCGATCTCTCGGCTGCAGATCGAAATGAACGCACGGTATTTTGTTTACTTTCATGTTCTGCAAGGGAAATTTAACTTGAAATCACCAAATGCATTGTATGCCTTGTGTATCGACTTGCAATTGTGATAACTCCCAATAAATGTTATCCATTGCTCGAAATTGCTTATAAGTTAATGAATAAAATGATGTGCTAAATCCATTTTTCATTTTTTAAAAAATTGCAAAATAAAACAAATTTGTTATATCATAGTTGTTAGTGTTCCTTGCCAATTTGACCACAATGTACACATATTCTGTGAAGAACATTGCAAGAATCGTAGATGTGCTTATGAATTTATTGTCTGACAAAAGTGGTATTTTGTAAATATAGTAGTCCTTACTTACATAAATAGTAACATTGCAAGTAGTTATTTCTAAGAGTCAGAAGTTAATTAATTTTATTATAACAGCTACAGAAAGTTAAGTGTAAACAGGAAAATTTGTGATCATTTATTATTTTTATACGAAGCTGTGTGTTATGTTTTTATTAATTTATTCAAATTATGAGATAAGAAATTCATGTTATTAGCAATATAAACCACATGTGCTTTTGTCTCCTCCACACAGAATCAGCCATACGATGAAGAAGATCCAAGTGATATCAGGTTTAGGCACATCACAGAAATCACCATATTAACAGTACAACTAATCGTGGAGTTTGCCAAAAGACTTCCAGGATTTGACAAACTCTTAAGGGAAGATCAGATAGCATTATTAAAGGTAACCTTATATTTTTCTTTTGGTGCATGGATTGAAAGAACATTAGTCTTTCCATTTAGTAGGTAGCTTAATGGTACACTCCAGTCTCTCGCTATTCCTTATTTATATTTGCATAATACACACACAATAGAACATCCAGCACAATTTTTAATTTGTATCTACCAGTGGATGATAATTCATTCATTTGAAATAATACAAATATAAGTAAACCTAAATCATCAGATTTGTTTTACTATTATGTGGATATAAAAAATAACTTGAATTTTTAACTTGTTGCATTTAATATTATGAGTTAATTTGCTCCCTTGATACCAAATCTCACAAATACCAATGGATATTGAAACAGTTTAGAATACCTCAGAATATGTATAATTTTTTTAAATATATGTTTATGCTTGGGAGAAAGAAAAATGTGATACTTATTTGCGAAAGTGTTTTTTATGATGTTCTGTTAATTTTGTGGCCACTGCCACGATCCTCCTATCATTGACATAATACCAGCTTCGTGGATAAGTGAGTGCTTCATTCCAGTATATTAATTAAAATGTAGTTTTCCATTACATCTATATCATAAAAATCTGCCACAGTTTTGCTTTAAAATAACCACAGTGTTCCTGTATCAGAACATCTATTTCTTCGTGCAATGCAAATTATTTTGCGTAATTTCCAGGATATTTAGGTGCCACTAAAATGTCACACAGCATTTTTGCAGACCCTGAATTCTGGAAATATTTGTGCTGGTGTCCAGTGAATAAATTTGACCTGATGTCCCACACTGGTACCACTGTTATCACCCTACAGCCTTAATTTCTATACAATGTACTACTAAGTAAATTTGCATTTATAAATAATGACAAACAAATTTTGCATCACCACTTTCTTTCCTCAACATCCCATGGGTTTTTAAGGGATGGCTTGTCTGTTGCTTTCAGTCTCAAACTTATTACTGTGATACACAAAGTGAATGAGCATGCTGATCTTGGTAATATCATTACATTTTATTGCAAAAGCTACCAATGAAAGACACAGCTTGATTTGTTGTACTGTTTTGATCGATAGTGATTACTTACACAATGTTTACTCATATCACACATGCACATACATACATTTTTGACAAGTTTTTGTGTGTATTTGATATTTCATTTTATTCCTGTCCTCATACTACTTATGTTCATTTGATGGAAAGAGAATAATGACTGGAAATTGCTGCATGACTCTTAATTTTTTGCTACTTTCTCGGTAACTCCTCCATTCTGTGTACTTTCATTAGAAACAGCAACTGATGCTCATTCAAAAGCAAGTTTAAAATTTGTGATTTGACCAGTCTAGAGCATGGTCAGGGCTCTTTTTTAGGCATGTCTGATCTTCTGTTTGTGTTTCTGATATTTTTTAAAGGCTGTATTCCACTATTGTTGTCATAAATAAATGATTTCCAATGGGTTCAACACAAATCTCTGAATCGTTAGATCAATTGCTTGTGCTTCAGTAAATTTCAATTTGTCACTTATGTATGTATGTTAATGCAACAGATAAGTTAATATAAAATTGAGTACTAAAAGTGAAAATTTTCAAATTATTGAATAGGAACTTATTTAATTGGGTAGTAGAGTGTATACCTGTTAAAAAACAAAGTATGTAGGTTCTTGACTAAAATCAGAATCATTCAGTGTTTCCACTATTGTATCAGGTAGTACGAATGTGTGTAAGTTAGGGTGTTTCTTTCTTCAGTTCGTCATGTTAATAATAATAATAAGTTACTATGAAAGCACATATATTCTCAGAGGTGAAGAAATTCTGTTTCCCCAGTTGGGAACAAAGATAATGCCTGAAAAAGAATATTCAGGAGGAGCAGATTTCAGTTTGAATACTGAATGTATTGATTAAGCAGTGTTAGATATGGACTTTTTTAATCTTTAGTTTTATCTTTAACCAATTCAACAAGATAAATTTGTTACTCCTCTTTCAGGCATGTTCGAGTGAGGTGATGATGTTGAGAATGGCCAGGAGGTATGATGTCCAGAGTGACAGCATTGTATTCGCCAACAACCAGCCTTACACAAAAGACAGCTACAATCTTGCTGGGATGGGAGAAACTATTGAAGACCTTCTTAGATTCTGTCGATATATGTATGGAATGAAAGTTGACAATGCAGAGTATGCATTGTTGACAGCCATTGTTATCTTCTCAGGTAAGGAATTGGATAGTAGGGCTTTACATTACTGTTGTTTCTGTAGATAGGTATACGTGGTGCTATCTGTTTCTTTCCTTGGACTGTAGATTCTTGTCAAATTTTCCTTTCAGATACTTCCAGCTTTTGGTTACATGAATCTTGTAAGTGCTCGTTTTTCACATGCATATTAATTTACTTTTAAATAGGGTTAAATGCTTTGTTACTCAACATAACTCTGTCTTTAATTTCCTCTCACTTGCAATTGAATGGAGTTTCATATTAAAACCACTCTATAAGAATACTGAGTAAACTTTTTTAATAAGAAATTTGTTTCTTTCATGGATGAAATGTAACTTGCTTGACATTTCAAACAATACTGCAAGAACCCACAACACAATGTCAGTGGCAAATGAAGGAAACAATATTGCAGCAATTAAACAGGACGACATTGTGTTTTTTTAAAAAAAAACAACCAGTAGACAATTTTAATGTGATTGTTGTTCTTCATTTTATCTGTACAATTTAACTGTATCTTATCATACAAACCCATTTTTCTACTAATTATAAGATGACTGTGGTTACATGAATCATTTGCAAAGATTTCAAATTGTTCTGTATTCTCGTCATTTATGACTAGTTCTTCTATGTTACTTAACAGTTGGGCTGAAAAGTTCGTAGGCTGACTCATAGTTGGCGTTACTAGAATTAAATCCATGTGATTTTTACTTAGTACTAACCTTCAAAAGATACGTGTATAAATTTCACAGCTGCCGGATAATTAGTTCGTGAGATATAGCATTGTGAGTGAAGCAGCTTTTGTTATTGTGAAAAAATGGATAAAAAAATAATTTCGTGTGTTAATAAAGCATTGCTTTTTGGCGAAAAAAAAATACTGTTGAAGCCAAGGCTTGGCTTGATAAACATTATTCGGACTCTGCACCAAGAAAATCAACCGTTGAGAAGTGGTTTGCTAAATTTAAACGAGGCGAAATGAGCATCGAAGACGATGCACGGAGTGGACGCCCCAAAGAGGCTGTTACCGACGAAAACATCAAAAAAGTCCACAAAATAATTTTAAATGATCGTAAAGTAAAGTTGACCGAGATAGGTGAGACTTTAAAAATATCAAAGGAACGTGTTGGACATATTGTGCATGAATATTTGAACATGCGAAAGCTGTGTGCAAAATGGGTGCCGCGCGTGCACCGTGTCACAAATCAATGAAAACGATGGCAAAATTATATGAATTAGACTACGAATTGCTTCCCCATCCACCATATTCTCCAGATCTGGCCCCCAGTGACTTTTTCCTGTTTGCAGACCTTAAAAGAATGCTCGCTGGAAAGAAATTTAGCACTGATGAAGAGGTAATCGCCGAAACTGAGGCCTATTTTGAGGCTAAAGAGAAATCGTACTATAAAAATGGCATCGAAAAATTGTATGACCGCTATAATCGTTGTATCGCCCTCGAAGGCAACTATATTGAATAATAAAATTGAATTTTGTCAAAAAAATATTTTTTACTATGTTAGCCTACGAACTTCTCAGCCCAACTGTTATATCTTGCATACATTTTTTTTATTTGTTTGTTTATTTGTTACAAGACTGAGTCATGTGAGCTGCTTTCTCTGTTTCTATCACAGACTTCTTGCTTCTAGTTGCTATCAGCAGATTATCTGCATATGTATGCAATGCCTTTATCTCGTGGATATGTTTCTTCTTAAATCCATTATTTGAGAAGTGAATCTACAACAATGCTAAATAGTAGTAGATAAGGGCTCTCCTTGTTTAACTCTGGACTCAACTCTGGTTATTGATTATATACTTGGTTGTTATTTATGTCAATGCAATTAAACTTATTTGCATAGATGGCACTACTTTAAACTTCAATCTGTTAACATAACCCTGTACTCTGTTTCAAATGCATGTGTATGTTTAACAAAAAACATTGTGGAGCCTTGTATTAATGGCATTTCTCAAAGTATATTGTCTATGGTTGATCTGTCTGTCCACCTTATTTGATACTATTCTAGCTTATCTTCAGTGATGCCAGTTAACCTCTAATATAATAGGCAGGACATCATATCTTCAGTTTCTCAAGTGTTCTATTTCTAATGTTCCTTCATTCAGATAGCAATTTTTTGCAGTTTAACTCCAAAGAACTATATTTTTCCATATTGACAGTTTTCTATGTGACTACACAAATCAACAATTAGTATCTTGAACATGTGTATAATACAGGGATGAAATGTTATAATATTATTCTGATACCTATATCAGAATATGCACAGGGGAACACTTTACCTTTTTTTTTTTACCTATAAAGTACCAATATCTACTGACCTAATATAAATAAGAAATGTTTTTGAACAACCGCTGTGGTTAATTCACCTCCTTAAATAATGCAAATAAGCAATAGGTGTTGTTTCTCAATTTTTTCATATTTTAAAATGTACTCTATGAAAATGAAGGTACATGAATTTCACCTTTTTATCCATAAAATTATTAACAGAAATACATAATTTTGAACTCGGCTATAATCTTTACCTTATAATTTGGCACATGTAGGTGATATGTACTCTGTATACATTTAAGTGAAAAGTGCAGGCTTGACTCTGGTTTAAATCCTGGTCAAGCCTGCATTTTTCACTTGAATTCTACATAAGCCATGTATACAGAAACACCAATGTGTCTATATCAGCCAACATCAGTCACTTGTACTGAAAGAGTTGTATGTGTCTCCCAAATTGATCTGTGTACTGAATTACTTTCTATTTCATTCCAGAACGACCATCACTTGTTGAAGGGTGGAAGGTGGAGAAGATCCAGGAGATCTACCTAGAGGCATTACGGGCATACGTTGATAGCCGCCGAACTCAAAAAGCGGGTACAATTTTTGCCAAGTTGTTGTCTGTTTTGACGGAACTTCGTACGCTTGGCAATCAGAACTCTGAGATGTGTTTCTCTCTTAAACTGAAGAATAAGAAATTGCCACCATTCCTGGAAGAGATTTGGGATGTTATGCCATAAAGGTTGTGATTCCCCCTCCCCTCCCTCCCTTAGAAAGGAACTCATCTTCCACCAAAACACAGGCTGTGAAACTTGGAACAACTTCTTGGCAAATGTAGTTGTTTTTTTATTATTATTATTACGAAGAAACAGAAGTAATGAATCAGGTTGATATTGAGAGAGTCTATTGTAGATATCAGGAAAGAATTGAAAAAAAAAATGTGATGGAAAAATCTGTAAATTGGTTGTTGAATTTGTTTTGCAGAGATTATTTATACAAAGTGCTATTGTAGAACATGGAGAGTTTGGACACGATTTTGGTGCCTTTTTGCAACGGTGCAAGAGACAGATACGATTCCTATTCTTGAAAGGTGCTGTTTATGTACAAGGATGATGACTATATTTTTTTTTCGCGAGTGTTAAGCATTTGAGTAACCGTCCTCTATTCAGGTACAAGGAAGAAGATATGTGTATATTGTAGTATGGTAAAAGATATCGAGATTTAGAAGGAATAATAAAAAACTATTTTTACTTTCTCACTAGAAATGCTGACACTGTACAGTGAATAAGCTGCAGGCATTGAATCAGTGAATATGTAGATACACCATGTGTATCGCTATAATATAGAGAAGAAATGCACTCTTTTGTGGTTTGTGAGCTGCTGATTTTTGTGCTAGTGTTTTTATTAATGCTGGCTGGCAAACAGGGAAGTCAGAAGTAAAATAACAGTTCTACAAACAGAATGAGTTGTGATTTAGGTTTCAGGAATTCTGTTCTGGCTCAGTGATTAAGAAAAAGAAGAAGAAAAGTCATCAAGACTCCATATGTGTGTCAATCACTTTTTTTTTTCTTTTGGCATAATAACCCCTCACTGTGGATGACCTCAATGAGAGGATTAATTAAATGCTGATATCATGTAATTTTTTTTTAATTATGCAATTTACATATACCTAAAATTCCATTGTTTATTGGTTGAATGTTTTATATATCCCATTCAATTGCAGAAACAATTCATTTTTCTCCAGATTTTTTTGTAGCTTTAGACAAGATAAGTTAGCTGAATCTGTAGCATTCAACAAAGAATTGATTATGTGTACGTGCTTTTCTTGTTTCCGTTTAACACATTTCTCTTCTTTTGTCTCATTTTTGGTAGCAAAAGCATTTACATTCGCTATTATTCATCTGAAATGAAAGTCGTAGCTAGATTTTTTTACAGTATATTTCAAACATTGCCTTATCTTGAGAAAAAGAATAAAATGTGTTCTTTGTAGGCACACCAGAATAACAAACACTGTAGGCAAACATTGTTGGGATTTTTTGTACTGCTTCTGTTAAATTTTACGTCAATTTTTTGTGCTCAAACACTACATTGAGACAAGGTGGTGGTGTGCAGTAATTGCATTTACTCCTAATTCATCCAACATCTTCCCAATGAATATTCCTTTTATAAAATGGAAGAGTTTTCGACACTGCCGTCTGTTAACATTTCTAATGGTGCTCCATCTCCATTTCCCATGTATTTGGATGGCTTTACGGCATCGGACATCTTTAACACCTTGTCTGCCCAGTGCTACAGTTGCATCTTGTCAGAAGAAACAAGCAAGTTGCATAGATTCTGGTAAATAAGTCAACTTAGAGAGAATATCTCCTCTAACCTTGGTGTGACATGTTTCTTATACTCCCGAATAACTGTTGTCATGTGTAAGTGATTTTTAGAAGATACTTTACTAGATTTCTTGAGTGACTATAATAGACTAAGGTTACTATTGGATGTGCTAGAGAGAAACAGGGTGGCTGAATTGCATAGGTAGAAAGGTAGCAAAGGGAATTGAAATAATGTGATCCATTTTTCTTATTCGTAATTTTTTTTGCGTAGTTAACACCTTTCTCCATTCATGGATGTGTGATGTACGTAGTACTTTGTACAGCAAGTACACAACACTAAAGTACTCATTGGCTCAGAAAGCTGAGCTTGTACTTTACGTCTTAAGAACACACGTTTCAATTTCAGAGTTGAAACTAATTATACCGCCTCATGGACCTTTCTTTGCAAAAATGTGCAACAGTTTCAGAATGAATAAAAATGACCTTAATGTTTACAATTTCCATTTTGGAGTAGGGAAGGCCAGGCAAAACAATCCCTATAAGGTATAATAAATGACATTGTGCATAAATATCACAGTATATTGAAGAATATTATACATACGTTTTTCTGCACATCTTAACTAATGTTGAGAATTGTTTTGTAAATTTTAAATCGAATATTTAACACAGACTAAAGGCATACATAAGACAATTCAGATGACGATTTTGCCCCAGTTGCATATCTTCCTCTTTTTTTGGTAGATCATTTCAGTTGTTTGTAGGTATGTTACAACAATATTATAATCATAGTCATATGTTAAAACCATTTATATTTTAAGTAAGAGGCTAGTAGGAGAACATAATACATGCACATTGCAAGAATATCATTTACTTTACATCAAGAGGTCTTGAAATAACTTTTTCTACTGCAAAGTTTTAAGGAAAGAAACTAACTCATTTCATGACTTTACCACTTCCTGAGCAAAAATTAAACATAACTGTTTTGTCCTGGTCTTCCATACTAAAGTATTTGAATGCTCAAGATTGATTTTTAATTATTTTTTTGTTATGAATCGGGTATGAACAGTTTCAGAAATTATTTGTCGATGGTTGAATTTGTAAGGATACCTAATTTTACTATTCCGCTGCCCTGTTTTTCTCCTGTCGGGTTCGTACGAAGTTGCATTTGTGTATTGTACTACTCATCACTGCTACTATTACCACCATTAAAACGTGGAGTCAGATTCCATCATTGTTCAGCCTGCAAGCACAAACAGGTGTGCGTGCCACTGCCAAATCTTTCATAGCATTTGTATACACTTTTTTCAAATGTTTCAGTCACACTCAAAATGTAATTTTCGTTCATAATTTCATATTGAGATAATTTATATTTACATTTGCATTTATGTCCTACTTGCTGGTAATTTTGTGTTCGAGAAGGAATTTTACAGATTTTTTTTTTTTTTACAAAAAATACAAACAAATATTTTAGATTGTTTGTCTCAGTTCTGTTAATAAGATTCAAAACAGTGTGCATCTAACTGAATATTTTGAAGTTGCATGAATATACAAATCAGGACGTGAGAGAGAAAAAAAAAAGTCAAAAACCTGAAGTAAAGTCACTACATATTTATAACTTTTGACAAGTGGTTTTCAAATTTTCATTATGAAATGTGACAAGAAAACAATCTTGAAACTACATTGGCTTCCAAAAATTAAAATAACTTGGATGAGATTGATTTTTTGTGAGAAGTAAACTAGATATACTGGTAAAATATATAAATATGGGTTTGGCCCAATTAAATTTGTAATGAGCAGTTTTGTGATGTTGAGTGTTCATTTAAATTGTCACTTGGCTCTGAAAATTATGAATAACTAACTATTTCTAGAAAAAGTAATTTAAGATTAAGTTTGTTAAAAGAAAAGGGACCTCTTCACCTTATATGTTTCCATAGTATATTCATACAGTCATTGTAATGTACTGTTTTTTTCTCATATTGGTTTGGAACTTTAGTCAAATTATAATGCTAAAAACTGTTTTCATTTAAAATTCCACATTTTTGTATATTTTTGGTGAATTATGATGTTGAAAAGAAAGTTTTTATCTTGAATGTGGTAAAACCAGCAAGTACATTATGTATAGATTCTCTCATTTATACTAATATGGTATGTTTATGTTATGAAAGTAAGAAAAATTAGAATTGTGTACACATTTGCTTTGTTTTGTGAACGCAACTCCATCGTCAGTCATTACATTGTCAAGACCGAAAGCATCTCTCGGCATGTTTTATCTCCATGTTTCTAAAGATGCTCGTTACACATGAAGACCTCTGAAACAAACCTAGTGTTGTAACTTTTTTATATATAATAATGTTGAGAAAAAATAAAACAAAGAAGTGAAGCATAATTCTTTGTTGTGACGTGTTTTTAAGAATTAACATATATTATGGACACACTGATTTAGCATTATTATATGAATGCTATATTACTGCCTTACTGAAGTACGTATGTTCTGCCAGTTCCATGTGACAGTATCTGATTTTTAACGTGAGAACTTTCAGTCGTTGTAGGTACTGGTTCTTTTTTATAGAATTTTACCCATTCGTAGGAAACTGGTACAGTATTGAGAAGTAATAGATATCATCTTTTCTATTCCCAAAAATCAACTTTTTTTCCTTTTTTTAGTAATGTCTCCTATAAATAAATACAATTATGTACAACTTTAGACTAAAGTAACTATTTAACGGGTAATTCAACATAAATTTAAAAGTCTGGCCTACGTCGTGCATAAAAGGTAAATGAACCAAGAAATATGTGGATTTGCTCTTTCAACTTCTGCAGCAGATTTTACGAGAGGAGGAAAAAAAATGAATGCTTATTTTATTTAAAAATAAAATTGTTCTCCCTGGAATATTCATGCCATTATTGGCTTATTTACCATGAATTAACTAGAACATAGATGCATGTTGTGCATAATGTATCTCCTCTGTTGCTAATGCTACCACTATTATATTTTTTTTAGCAAAAAAAAAAAAGTTTGCAGCTTACACAACCATGTTCATTGTGCTGCAGTTGGAGTGTCTTTGCCAGAAGTGCTGATCTATTTATTTCTCAGTCCTACTAAGTGTGATAATGAATTTGTGCAGTACCTTAGGGTATTCTGTCAGTTTTACTTGGGTACCTGGGTCTGTAAATAGTAAATGGGAGAAGGTTTTATACCACTTGAAGACTACGTAGATTTTAAATTTACACTGCAGCTCTGTACATAACCCTTGAGGTAGACAAAAAGAAAAGGTATTAATTTTATTAAAAATGAACACCTTTTTTTTACTGTGTATGTAACTTTTTTTACTGTATTTTGAAAGTGCATAATAATGTATGACAATGGCAAACTGTGCATTCAGTCACCATGGAATGTATTAAACATGAGATGGAAAATTATGCATGTAGCTTTTTTTGAAAAAAAAAGTAGTCAACTTCTTTGATGTTGACAATTATTGTTAATGCTTGGTCAGTTTATTAAAAACTAACATCTCATTATTGCCTATTAATTAGATGTACATATCATTGACAAGTAAAGGTATTGCATATAGTAGTGTACAGCACATTATGCTGAAGCTGTTCTTGTTTTTCAGCGAATGTCCGAGCTCATTGTTATCTTCTGTAAACTTTCTTTATGCGGTAAATTGTTCTTTTTTTATCGAGCATATGGAAATTTCATGTTTAAATAATTTTCTTACATGTTCTGTTACTTTAGGGGCTGAAGGAATGAGATTTGTATATATTTGTTGATAACTACATAACGCATTAGTTGGGTCTGTAAGAACCCTTTTGTTTTCCAGTGGATGATCCTCTCTGTATACTCCTTTAGTACATGTGCGAGTTATTTGACGGTATGCATGGACATTTATGACATTTGTGTATGGATGATCTCCCTTTGTTTACAGACTTTCTTTCAAATGACATTTACGATTATTCTGTTGTGCAATATGTACAAATTAGTTTTGATATGTACAAGTCTTTAAAGTAGATTTTTTTTTTACGAAAAGAAATATGAATTTATTTATTTACTGTTCTTGGGACTGGGTTGTACAGACGCTGCAGTGCTGTACAGAGGCAGTATTATTAAATGTTAGATTTAAGGACATAGTCCGTTTCCATAGCAATGTAAAGTTTGTCTGTGCATTCCACATGATCGAAACAGCAAAACTAATACAGACATGCTTATTATTGATGAAAATATTGTAAAAAGAAAAAAAATATTTTGTGGAATAATTGACATTAACATTAGAGTTCATTGTTATGTACATATTAAAAAGGAAATAAAGAAACGTCTATTCTTAAAATGTTTAAAAAGTGATGTTGTAGGAAGGATTTTTTTAACATGTATTTTTTAAGCCTTCAATATCACAACTTTATTCGACTGTTGCATTAGTAAATAAAGAAATGATAATAAGCATGAAATATTTTGTCAAGAAAAAGAGTTGCCTGATGTATGTGGATGCACAGGGTTTTTGCTCTTCATGCGTTGTGTAACAATGTGTGGGAGGCCAGTGCTTAAAAGGTAATGGGTGTCCTTTCAGTTGGAATGCATGTCTAGATGTACAGCTAGCCGATCTAGAAAGGATGGCAAAATATGCAATACTTAAAAATATTAAAAAAAAAGTTTGAATGTAGTAGCCCCTGAGGAAGTTGTCTCTTAGCATGAAGATTATTTCACTGGGGGCTCGTTCGTGCAAATTATGGCAGAACTGTAAATTGTTCTATTTTGTGCAGTAAACTGACACCACAAATTATAGTATGAGTTTCAGTTTCCTTGTAAATATCCTCTCCTTCGCACTTGATCTTAATAAATTAAAATAGTATATATACAAGTAACACTAAGGACTGTTCTGCAATGCTCATTGCACTGTTAGTTTCATTATTATTCTACTGTGGACAACTCGCGATTCTTTAGAGTGAATGATCTGTTGAAGGGACTAAGGTTAAATTTGGGGAATATTTGTAGAAGTGGATATTGACCTCAAACTGTAAGTGTTAGTTTGAGATTTTCATGTTTTTGTTTTAAAGTCCAGTTTATGCACAGATATACCAACTGGGACTAAAACTCCATGGTGCAACACGTGATATATATATCTACAAAGTTTTAAGACTGGCTTAATAAAAAGTGTAAATATGAGAGACTGGCCATAAGCCTTGGTTAGTTTTCGATGCACATCCCTGCTAAGTCTACACACTTAGTGACATGGCTGTACAATTCCTGGATGCCCCTGTGGATATCTTCTGTTGGGATTGTGTTTAGATACCTCGTCACAGCTTCTTCAATTTATAAACTGATGTCAGAAACTTGGCACTTCAGGTGTTATTTGAATTTGGAGAATAAAAGTAGTCAGTCAATGCCAATTCTGGCAAATAAAGAGGATGGTTTAACACAATCACTTGTTTCCGTGCTAAAAGCTGTTGGACAATAATTGCCTTGTGGCTTGGGGCATCGCCGTGCTGCAGGAACCAACACCAGATTCAACCAGCTTTGGTTTTATTCGTCGTAATCTCTCTAGCAAGAGCTCCAAAATGGATCTACAGACAGCTGCAATAATCAATCATCAGTGACTGTGCCCGGTTTTCATACAAACTTTTTTGACATTACCGCCAGTTCGACTGGTGGAGAGATGACCCTCACTGGGATCATCCGCCACATCTTCCTGACAAAACATGAATGAAATGAGAACATTGGATTGACAAAAGATGTTATTGCCGTAAGAAGTTTTCAGCATTTCAACGGTTCCTGAAGGGGTTTTATTGAGTTTTACACAAAACTTAATCACCACTCGTTGTTCTGTTTTCAAATGCACAACGAGGGTACAAAACACTGCACTGGTATAAAAGCTGTAAGTCACTCAATATTGCACCGAATCAGACACCAATTTCACTACACACTCACTGCATGTGACACTACGAAATACATGTACCAAATGGCACATTGCAGCATTTATCTTGTTACAATGTTGCCAGTCTTAAAACTTTGTAGACACACTGTGTATATATAACATGATAATTTTAACAGCAGTCAAATAACAATACAAATATCGATCACTTAATTTTTAAATAATTCTCTGCTATTATAAAATCAAGGAAGAAGATGCAAGTGAGAAACATAAATGAGCCTTGTTAATGAAGTCAAAAGTTATTGGAGAAGTTTTTGATCTTTCTTCGTGGTCTTAGAATAACAATAGCAAGCTACAGGATAACAAGTGAAGTCAAAGTTAGCAATAACAACTATGACATGACAGAACTGCTAGGAAAATATAGTCACATTTTAGTATATAGTAAGTATCAGTCATGTCAGATTGCATTGATGATTAAAATATAGCTGTATAATACCAAAACATGTTGCTATCGAAAATTCCTGTTGTGAATTTTGCGTAGTTTTCCTTTGTTTCTCTGAGAGTATAATCAGTTTCTTTGTACATATTCTATGTTCTTGATACTTATCGGTGGGGTGATATTGCTGGTTGGTGGTGGGTAGAAGAGAACAACAATGAAGTTTCTCTCTTTACATACAGGGTTAGTTAAAAAGAAGGAGCAAATTTTAAAATGTTATTTCCAAAAAACAATACACGACAGAAAGAAAATACACATAACATTGGATGGATTAAGGTTCAAAGTTTTGTTGTAGGACAATTGGTTTCATTCGTGCACTAACAATGACTTTTTTCCCCATTGTAAGTAAATCACGACGTCACAGGAAAAGTTGTTTTGTTTTCTGCAATGTGTGTAGTGTAAATCCATTATGCAAATGCAACATGAATTTCACAATAGATTCAACAAACAGCCATATCGTCATAAGCAAATCTACGGGTGGCATAAGATTTTCGTTGATGGTAAGTAAAAAAAAGTAAGTGTTCTGCTGTGCTTTGCACCATGCCATGAAGGCGTATAGGGGGTGTGGAATTAGGACCCCACACTATCTTGATCACGGCCGAAGGTGGGGGTAACGTGATCATCACAACACCCCTGGCTGCCTTTACCCCCCAGAGTTTCCTACTGGTACCCACTTTATACGACGCTGGGTGGGTTCCGAAGGGGCTTGACCAGGGGGAAGAAAAATCCCAGTTCTCCCCCACCAGGGATCGAACCTGGGCATCGTGCATGGTAGACAGATGCCCTAACGACTGAGCTACTGCGGTTCATGGTTGCATATGCAAAGGAAAAAGCACTGGTTGGCCATGTCCGATGAAAGTGTCGAGCATATCCGAGAATGTTCAAAAATCTGGGCATTCCTAAAAAAAAAACAGTACTACTCTTCCAGTTCTAAACTTGCCTGTGTTGTGGATATACAGCTGTACAAGTTGCAGTTAATGCAGGCCTTGCACCCAGACGACCCTGACAGAAGGTTCGAATTTTGCATTGCATTGCACTTGCACAATGGATTCACACTTTGCATATTATGGCACACAAAATGTCATTGTTATTGCACGAATGATACTAATTGTCCTACAACAATGCTTTGAACCTTAATCTTTCCAATGATGTGCAAATTATGTTCTGTCATGTATGGTTTGTTGGAAATAACATTTTCAAATCTGCTCCTTAGGTATATTAGGCTGCTTGATTTGTTAATTATGAAGTTCTAAGGAAAAGAAGTACTCACTTAATCTGTGAAACTTTTGTTGTATACTATTAATTTCGAAAACCACTGTCTCCATCTGCTCAGGAACATTTTGTAATGTTGCTTGGTAAGCTTCAGTTGTGCATTGTTTCACTTGGTATGCTGTTGTCACTTCCTCGTCCCCTGTGTCGTCTGCTTCTCCTGAGTACACGCATGTGGTGTGTGTCCATTGTCTATGTTTAATTTGCATGGGAAGTGCATAATGGCATGCATTTGATTTTTTGTCTTATCAGAGCGTGAGTTACATGCCTGCATTGATATGCATGTTAGGCAAATCCCCTGGTGGGATATTTTTTTCATCTGTTAGGTGCTGCTAGATTTTTTGTTAATGGATCTGCCAATGTAGTGTGTCTTACACTCACATTTGCAAACGTCCTCCAGTTGGACACCAGTTGTGACAAAGTTAGTCTGCTACTCCTTTTGTCGGGAACATGAGACTTTTGTAACTCATCAGGGTTTTCTGGGTAACAAGTAACACAACACTAATATCTGAAATTAGACACTGTTCTATGTTTACACATGCATATTCATTTTTACATATAAGTTTACAAACCACCTACAGATAGATAATCCGTTGCTTCAGGCTAACCTCTTGAAGACAGGAAATATGATAATTAATATCAATTCTCATAACATTTCAGAACATTAACCGGCAAAGCACAAGAACATTCTAAATTAACTTTGTGCAATTCCCACCCATAGAATTAGTCCCGTAGTTTCACATAACGGCAAGAAGGAAAATGCAAAAACCCAAAGACTAATCTTCGATTTCCAAACAGTTACCATGTTCCTGTTGATTTTTTATCCCATTCTTTTGTTTTCCGACTCGTATAGTTGGTTCGTAGATTTGGTATTTTAAGTCCACTTTTTGAACAGTAAGGTTAATCGGGACTGAACCTACAGTTTAAAGTGGGATCCGAACAACTTGTGCCTCCACTGAGTGTTGAACCCGTGACCTCTTGATTGATGTCCATCTACTTATCTGTAATGTAATTAATATAAGTTGACAATTTTTTTTTAAAAAAAATATATCACCAAATATCAAACCTGCATCATATACACCTTTATTTTAAAACAAAACATGTTTCACGGATTAGTGAATACTTCCTTTCAATATATTAATACAAATATTAATACATTGTTGAAGGGTATGTTGTTTATTTCATGCCCTTGTTCCTGGGTCATTTTTTGCCAATTATACAATTGAATTAAATTTCAAATTCTATTGCCAGCCACACACTGGATCCGACACGAGTCATTTTTGTTGCAGACCATCGTAGGGAAGGATTAACATTAGTCTCTTATGGGTGGCCACACATCGGACACTCAAGTCACATTGCGACAGCTTGCGATAAAACAAGGAAGGTCCATGGAATTTTGTATCACGTGAAGCAGCTTGCGAGAAAACAATCTCCTCATGCACAAATTCATTCACTTCAGCCATAGACCTCTAATAACATACCAGAAACAGGGGCAAGGAAAACAAGAGCCCCTGTTGCTACCGCAATAAACATTACCGCAGTGCAAGGGCAGTAGCAGTATTATATAGATTCAATTCAAAACATAAAGTGATATATTAATTCTACATACACATTGAATCTTACACAGCATTACCTACTTCACAAATTATAAAAGACAGACCTAGACCTATTACATACATGGACAAAATATGCAATGAGAGATTATCTAACAAACAATGACTGATCATGTCATGTCGCTTTGAGACTCATTGTGGTATGTTGCATCATGTTGTGTCATGTCAGATCATTTCTCTTCATATGAATGGAAAAATACTCTAATATCTACTTTGGCTTCTTGTATTCCTTTGAATTTTATTTGCTCTACTGGGTGTCCTTCAAACAAATGCTCTGGAAAAGTTCAACATCTGGCAGAAGAAAGCAATTACATACAATGGGACACACACAATATTGCACAGATGGTGTTTATGAGTATATCAGGTTTCAGCAGTTGCAGGTTGATTAGAGATAAAAATATTACCATGCACCAATTGGAGACTTTAATAAAGACTAACAGGTCATGTAAAATAGGTATTTGTAAAAAATGCAAGCCGACTTGTGATCCAGCAACAACAATTTGCAATGTAAGTACGAATGAGTGAGGACTGTCAACCATATGTTAAGCAAGCAGTTCACTAAAAATAGTCGAGCATAAAGAGTGATCCTTTCTCAAGACACCCAAATAGTGGGGGGAGGGAGGGGGGGCAAATGGTAATATATTTGCCTTCCGTGGGATTTTTGTGGTACAATAATGGGAGTTAGTTTTTCTGAAAGGTATTGGCACAAGGAAAATGAATATGGATGTTGCCAGTCCCAAAAATTGTGCAGGAGGGTGGGGATTCAAAATGGCCGACAACTCCTTTCACCGAAACTGCAATATCGTCATCATTTATACGACTACAATAAATTTTCAAAGCTTTAAATACTTCTTGATGCAGTTTATACAATTACTAAAATATTGCATAATATAAATGAACCTGTTAGCCTCTTACGGATTGCTTAATATAGCTCTTCTGGTTTTCGTTGAAGGGTTACTTTCTGTTACAGAGTATAAAAAATATTTTGGAATGAAACAAAATATTCATTGTGTAGCTTTCATTATTTATTTTATTTAATTATGCCATCATCATACATTTTAGATACAAGAACAGAAAAACTCCATGGCATCATATTGATGTATTTGTTTGTTACCGAAAACACAATGAAATGAATTAAATATTATAATAATCTGTTTCAGAAGATCATTACTACAAAGTGTTTGGAAACAGGAGGTCATCCAAATAAAAATAATGTAAAATAATAATTACACTTATTAATCAGTTTCACTGTCTTCATCTGAACTATTATCCCCATTCCGGTTAAAACAGTTGAATGGCTTATTGCAGAAAGGGACCTGAGTCACATTTTTGAGGTATCGGAGTTTATGGTATTTTTTATTTTCCTAGTTACAGACACATCTTTTAGTGCAGAAAGGACGTCAGTCACACGAGGCTATAGCCAAGAAAATGCAAAGTGAAAAGTGTACTTTAATGCAGAAAGGTACCTGAGTCACTGACTCGGGGTCCTTTTCTGCAATAAACTAAGCCGTATTTATACGTTGTACGAACTGTGTACGCTAATCTGTGATACAGCTCGGGCGGTAAAAATATGTCAAACTTATTGACACCAGTAACATTATTGATTTCGCAACGTGGTGGCCTCATGTCTACAAAAAAAATGTGGCATCTGTGAAAACTACCATGTGTTTCTACAAGAATAGGCATTATTTTCAGATTTCCAAGTATCATTACTTTGAATACTGTGTTCAACATAAGGGTACTGTCAAGGTTTACGAAGTCATGAAAGGTTTGACGTTTCACACCTTCTATCTGACCAAAGGTGCAAGAATTGTAATTCCTATGCCACGTACGTTTCCAGTTTCAAGTATGCCGATCAAGCTTACTAAATTGAAGGACATACGAACTGCCTTGTCGTATGTACCAGACGACGTCAAAGGATTTTATGAAGATATTCATCAGTGGCCAGCTACACTCGCCAATGAAACAGACTCAGATGTAGAGTAACACATACATGTACGAGTTCGTACATTATTGTACTTCAAACAGCAACAATAAAGTCGAGAAAGTGCAGTACACTGTCATTCATTGATGAATCTATAATTTTCTGTGGCATATATAACGTAACCTAACCTAACCTAGCTTATGTGGCAACGACAAACAGGCGATTGTAGGATATTTCTCGTCTTATTTCTCAAAGTTTCCACTTTTATTGCAGAAAGGTACCGGAGTCACAACTTTTTCATCTCCACTGTCTCTAGCAGCATACTGCAGGGGGGCGCATTGAGGGTTGCAAAATTAACTTTTCTTTATGCTGAATATTTGAGCCAACAACGGCACATTTCTTTCTTACACTATCAATATTATACAATTTTTCTTGTTTTTCTCAGAATTGTGCAAAAGTGACTCAGGTCCCTTTCTGCAATAAGCCATTCAGTTATTTACATCATCGCCGGGGTCCACACATTTACACATGTCAGTGCATGGAAAGCCCTGATGTCTGCATTTACATACAAGTGTTGAACATCTACTCTTTTTGCATGAACATTTCACTAGTTCCAGAATGGCCTGTGGGGCAGGTTGCATCGTGTTCATCTGGGGTACAAATGTACCATTTTGTCTTTCCCATCCATAACCAGCATCTGGCTGTGGAATCTTGGGATTCGCAACAACATCATTTCACCATACCATGGCTTGATAATGTGCTCTCAATATAGCATAGTGAAGAGCTGACTCTGTTGGTGGCATTTTGTCTGATTCGGCAATTTTCTTTTGAAACAAGGTAAACCAGACAGCTCCAACATCCGATTTTGCAGAGTTTGGCATGTAAAGTTTACAAACAAACCGTTCTTACGCATCAAAAATACCATTAGATGGTGTTGCATCCAATCCCAAGTTTGTAAAAGCTTGCAAAATATTTGGATCACATTGCTGAAATGCTTTCCAACATGAAAGTTTACCTTTACCAGCGAAAGCTCCTGTGGTATCACTTCCAGTGAAGGCATGAAACCCAGGCAA
This sequence comes from Lepisma saccharinum, assembly GCF_977018435.1. Classification (NCBI taxonomy): domain Eukaryota; kingdom Metazoa; phylum Arthropoda; class Insecta; order Zygentoma; family Lepismatidae; genus Lepisma; species Lepisma saccharinum. The sequence continues at coordinate 2,813,553 of NC_139232.1, forward strand.
TGCATTCACTTTTTCTTCACCTAAAGCATTGTAGATTGGTTTTAGAGCAATCTGTCTTTTCTTCTTGCCATTCCCTACAATACACGATGTTCTAGAACATAGCATGGGGTATCGCCGAAGAGCCAATATAACAACATCTGTATCTGGTGAGTGAATATCAATAGTAGAGGCTCTTCATAAGGTTGCATCAGCAGCGTGTAATATCAATTTTGTGTCAGCTTCCTCGTGTGAGCTTCGTAGGTGCTGTACTGTGATGTGAGTAGCTGCAACTTCTAATCGCCATGCCACAATGACATGTAGTTTCAGTTCTTTAAACCGACTGATAATTTTATTTGCCAAGTAGGCAGTTAACTCTTCTTTAGTCTGCACACTAGACAGCAATGTTTTCATGGTATTTTTTTTTATTCTTGTATTGTCAACGATATGATATGCGATTGATGCACTTCCTCCGAGACGTTTTTGGCGAGTTGCATTCTTCAATGAAACCGGAATATTATATCTATCAAAAACAACTTGCACTTCGTCATAGGAGTTATACTATGTCTGTAATCTTTTAAGGAAATGATTGGACAAATCTTCACAAGTATAGATATAATGAGGCTTATCAAGGCTCTGCAAAAATTCCATACCATCTACAATTGCAACACACATGTGGTTGGGCGGCTCTGGATCTTCAGGTGCTTGGTCACCAATTTGAGATTCTAGAATGGCAAGAAGGTCGCTCTTGCTACTTGGTAAAAGCAGGTTACCTTCATTTTACTTGTCTCTCATTATATGTCATGGATATTGCAGTTTGTGATATGCTCATGACAGCCTTGTTAACACTTGATTGCTTGCGTTCTGAAGACATATGTTCAACAGTACCACAAATAAGCCATCTGAAAAAAAGAATACACTTCTCGTGGCACATGTTCTTCTGTTTCTTCTAATGATCCTGTGAATTCCCACTTCTTAGTGTTCATTATAGACTTATGAAGATAACTAGCAGCATCATACAAACTCCTCATAGTCAAGCCCAAATCTTCATCATTCTGTGATGTCATAGCAATATCTCGTACATACTTCATACTAACAATTTCAGGTTGATTTCTTTGTTATGGACCTTGAAATTCAATATCTGTAACATTTTTCTGCAGCAATTTCTTAATCTATAGATGGACATTATTCATAACACGAATGTTTTCATAAGTGGTTTGCACATCAGCCATACTCAAGGAACCAGTCTTTAAACACTCTTGAATCATGCAGCTTCAGGGGCTGTAGAGATATTGGGTGCACTGGTATCAGGACATCGTAGTCCATGTCACATTATTTGCCCAGCATGGCAAATGGTATCTAATGTTGATAGCGTGACCATCTTCAGGGTTGATTGCTGTATTGAGCTTTATCTGGAGGGCTTCATTTTCACTTTTAGCAATAGCATCACTCAGGCTTTTTTGAGCATGATCAACCGACAGCTTCCTGAGGGAATTTGCACGTGGCTGACCACCATTACAGAAGAAGCATTCATCTTTGTGCAATACGAACGTGTTAGTCTTGGTGTGCTGCTTTCTGTCACAGTTGGTGTTTGCTGATTTTGGCTTTCATAGCGCTTTTTCATACGATCCAATTTTCCCTTGTGAGTGACATCTTGATAACAACTTCGGTACCATGATGCGCTGTTGTCTGCCAGCATGGCGGCAGTCATTCCACGTAGATGAATATTAGATGATACATACTTCACGTTTTTGTATTCAGCATTCTCTTGTACACTTTGTAAAACCTTTTCATGTGTGGTGGGGTTTGTGATTAGTCCTTCGGTTAATTTCTGTTCACATATTATACACAATGCATAGTTGATTTCCATGTTTAGCCTCGTTTCTGGTTCACTGAGATCCATCTGAAAAAGAAAGTTTTTTTGTATTTAATTATGCATAACATGAGCTTGTTAAAGCTTTTTTTTTTAAATAAATATGTAGCGTTACCGCTAGTTTTTACAGAATTCACATTATTCCTAATAATCATAATTGTATAAACTGCATCAAGAAGTATTTAAAGCTTTGAAAATTTGTTGTAGTCATATAAATGATGAAGATATTGCTGTTTCGGTGAAACGATGTGCCTTTGTAGCAAGTTTGCATCTTGTGAAGTGAATTCTTTCTCTTCCCAATGTGATGCTGGTGCATCTTAGTATCCTGTCCGCTGTTGTATTTTGATCGGATATTTCAGTTTGGCGAAGATGGGTATTGACACATGGTTTATTGAAACTTTCATCTGTGGTTTAAACCTGAAACAACATAATTTGTTCAACACCAGGAAGGACAGCAACCTGGACTATGTTCTGTCCACCCTAAACGAAATTAGTATCATGCCACATAAAAACCTCCTGACCCCCGACCACGACAGTTTGGATGTTTCTATTCTCATCCTGCCACCCCCTAGAAGAGGTCATTGCCCCTCCATCCAGAAGAAACGCTACCTGTGGAACCGAGCGCCATGGGAGGAGATAAGACTTTCCCTCGACTCCTTCCCCTGGGGCCTTCTTGATGATGGAACTGTTGACGAGGCAGCTGACCTATTTACAGGTGTCATTCAAGCAGCAGTGATGCACCACGTGCCTACAGGAAAAGTATCTTCTCAAAGATTTCCGTGTTGGTTCGACTCCGAAGTGTGGGACTGGCCAACTGGCCAACAAGACACGAGCATGGCAACTTTGGAAGGACTTCCCGCAAGGAACATACGCAAAACACCTTTGCTGCTCTGCAATGGCACGATACAAGGAATATATAGACAGTATCACTGCAACAATTCTGGAAATCCCTAAAAACTTTTTTAATCTAATATACCGGTACTCAAGAAAAAGTAACAGTAGGATTCCAGCTGAAATTACACACGATAGGCGACTGAAGGGCAGAACTCTTCAACACTTATTTTTACGGTAACTTCTGCTCGCCGTCTTCCCTTGCAGCATTGCCCAGTCTGTTCCTCCTCTTTAACAATGGTTGCCACTACACCCTATGAGGTGAAGAATCTATTGTCGTCTCTTTCAGCTCACCGTGCCCTAGGACCGGATGATATCAACAACATGTTCCTCAGGAAAACTGTACAATCCCTGTGCTATCTCCTCTCCATTCTCTTGAACAGATGTTTCTTGGAAGGCGTCTTTCCTTACGCTTGGAAACAAGCTAATAATATCACACCGATTCGCAAAAGTGGTAACAAAAATCTTGTTTCTTCTTACAGACCAATGTCCTTACTCTCTCCTCTGTCCATCATCCGTGAAAAAGTAATCAAAGACAGACTGTACAAATTTGTTTCTCCTTACTTAAGCTCAAACCAACATAGTTTTCTTTCTGGTAGCTCCTGTCTTACAAACCTGTCTGCTTTTCTCTCACATGCTATGAAATGCATTTCAAATAATTCACAATTAGAAGTAATATACTTTGATCTGGCCAAAGCCTTTGATACTGTTAGTCATCGTCTTCTGATTCACAAATTATGCAATAGATTCAACATTCATGGCAAATTTCTAACCCTTTTCGCAGATTACCTTAGTGATCGCCAACAACGTGTCATTCTTCCAGAAACTGTTTCTAAATTCTTGTTAATATTATTTGTCGACGACCTTGCCGACCATCTCACAGCTCCCTCTAACAATTGCCTTCTTTTCCCAGATGACTGTAAAATTTTCAGAGAAATCTCCACTTCCGAAAATACTCATCTTCTTCAGAATGACATAACAACATTTACTTCCTGGTGTCCAACATGGGAGCTTACATTACATCCTGAAAAGTGTACTACTCTCACCATCTCTATCAAGAAGAACCTGTTAAAGTCAAATTATTCCGTGTCTGGCAATAACATACAAGCAGTATGCTCTCACAAAGACCTAGGCATTGTTTTTGACCAAAAACTCACATTTGAAGAACATATAACAGGCACAACAAAAAAGGCCATGCGTCTCTTAGGTTTACTGTATCGTTTCACTGAAATTACTGACATCTCAGCCCTTACCTTATACTTCAAATCATTCATTTCCCCAATAATAAAATACTGCTCTCCTGTCTGGTCCATGGCATGTTCCACTCAGCTCTCTAGAATTGATTCAGTCTTTCACTTCTTCCTAGCTATAGTTCATTACAGGGTTCACTCATTACGCATTATTTCATCTCTTGTCTTTTCTAAACTTACAAACTGCTTATCAGCGACGTTTGCAGAATGATTTCAGTTATTTATACAAAATTGTCAACGGCAAAATCCGCTGCAACACACTTCTTGAGGAATTCCACTTTCGAGTACCTATGTGCACAACATGCAACACAAGATTATTTTATACAGAAGACCTAGACTAGAAATTCAAAAAAGATCTCTCTTTTACAGACTTGCAACACAATACAATGATCTCTCCTCAAGTGTTGATATATTTTCCTCAGAGTTTGCCTTTTGGTCTTCTATCAGAGGAAATGCTTGTAATTAATATCACATAGTGCCATCTTTTACTTATTTTTTTGTTCATTTGCTATTCACTTTATGTTCCTTTGTTACTCTTAATTATTTTTTTGCATATTATTATTATTGCTTTTTCATTGTTGACAATTTCAGTGTAAAATGGCCACCTGTGCTGTATCTGGAATTTTCTCAATAAATAAATAAATATTCTTGTCCCTGCATCTCTAAGAAAACCAGAGTTCAAAACAGCTTGACTTTCTTGGTGCGTACATCTTCAAATCTGAGGACCTGTTGTAACATTTCCTCCAGAGGTGTGTGTGAAGTAATTATAGAAGTTTTTATCGTGGCAATGGTGAAGAAGTTTTCTTGGGGTATCAGCAAGGTGATTTCCGGATAGGCTTCCGAACTTTTGAGAGCTAACGTCACTCTCATCTTCAAAGGATTCACTTCATTTGAATTGTTCATTAATTGGTTCCGTTTTTCTATTTGTTTTCTAGCAGGACAAACTTTTCTTTTCTTTTTGGGCAATGACTGAATCAAAAAAAAAAATCAGTATTGGGTTTGGGAGCGCAGTCCATAGATTTGTAACTTGCACGATTTTTTTATTACGTATTTTCCTAATTAATATTATGTGATACTCACAATATGGGACATTTATGATATTTTTCAAATTCCTCCCAGACGCTGGACATAAGGCTAAAATGTAAGACATATCCGAGAAAAACCAGATGTCTGGTAACCCTAGCCAAGGTTCCACAGCCTACATGGTCACTGTGAAGAGAATGGCTCCTTCCTTTGTTGTAACTACTAAGCGCAGCAGTTTCAAAGCTCTGGGTCTTCTTCTGTCACAGGGAGGTGCTAGTTCACTCATCACATTTCTACTATATACTGGAATTCCTTCAATTCTTGGGATTATGTTGGCAGTGGCATACTCTGAGGGAGGGAGAATATTTTGCCTGTTTTTAATGTATATTTTGGCCTTTTAGTACCTATTCTACCCTTTTTTTTTTTGAACATGTCATTTCTATTCCTTGTTACAGAAATATTCAAATGGCATTAGTGGATAATTGAGTGCATGTATGTTTTCCACCTTGGCAAAGAAGCTGGAAATATTTCAAAATACCAAGGTTTGGCGCATAAGAAAAAAAATGGATTACAGGCAAAATTGAATAATATAATTTAAAGTTCACCACTGAAAACTCACAATAGTGTTCACTTCTTGTAAGCTATAGTTTAATGCATGGACACAACATTACTTCAGTCTCATCTTGACTACAGCAAGATCTAGCTTACAGCAAAACATAGAGAGTGTGCATTCTACCCATATGATTCATGCTAGATGTTCATACTGTTTGATATTTATCATTTTACTGTACTAAAATGGGTGGAATGAATTGACTGAACGTAAGTGCCTCCCGTTCACTGTCTGTCGTCATTACTCTTTAATGCTCTCTATTATTACGCAATTAATAATACTATACTATTAACTTAATTTAATTAAAAGTTAAAATATACAAAACAGTAATTTTGCCTGTAGTATTATACAGGTGTGAAACTTGGTCTCTTACAATGAAAGAAGAACATAAATTGAGAGTATTTGAAAATAGGATCCTTAGGAAAATTTTTGGACCTAAAAGGGTCGAGCAGACAGGTGAGTGGAGAAGGTTACATAATTTAGAACTACATAATTTGTATTCATGTCCAGATATTATTAGAATAATTAAATCAGGTGGGCAGGCCATGTGGCACGAATGGCAGAGGAAAGAGGAGTTTACAGGATTCTTGTTGAGAAACCTGATGGTAAGAGACCTGTAGGAAGGCCAAGACAAAGATGGAGGGACAACTTTGAGATGGACCTAAAGGAAATCAGTAGGGATGGAAAAGAGTATATAGATCTTGCTCAGGATAGGGACAGATGGAAGGCCTGTGTTGCTGCAGCCATGAACCTTCAGATTTAAGAAGGCTAGAGAGTTAGTTAGTTAGTTATACTATTAATTCAGTCTCACACCGTGGCCATGCAGTCTAAGGCATCATGCTTTGGGCTCCAGCTACAGGGTGCGTGCAGGTTCGAGTCTCCTGGGGTGAAATGTAACAAGTTTTCTCCTGAGATTTCACCCATGTATGGAGCTGGTTGCCACCCATCATTGTGAGGAAATTGGAAGTTACAAATGAGTAGCGTAACCAGGCCATGGAAACCTATAACAGCGACTGGGGGTTTGTTGTGCTGACAACACATCGTCCCATAAGTGGTTGGATGATCTTCCACTTAGGACAAGTGAGTGAGTAGGGTCATGTGGGAGAGAGGCTGGCAGTGGGTAGGTAGGCCTGGGCTGGGCTGTTTCCCCATGGGTTATTATTATAATTATGATATTATTAATTCCACTTACAAGCCACTGGAAGAATTCAAAACAAATTTTCATTAGATTTTAGTTTCAATCTGTCCCCTTAGATGAGAGTAGGGAAATTAGTATAAAGACATTAAGTCAAAATGATGCTTGGAGCATGCAGAGAACAGTTAGAGCATGCAGAGCAACGGAAGTGTTTAGTCATTTTAATGGGATCTTACGTGAAAGGGGTTTTATGGAGAATGGGGAACACCTTTTAGCAGGATTTTAACTGAGGTTTCAAATGAGTGTTGACCTGTTTTTAACCAAACCTTTTAACCTAATTCTTCTAATATACTTGACGTGGCATATAATGATTGGTGCTTAGAAGAAAAAGGCACCTGCGAAGAAGGGGGCAGTTGAACCCCAAAATGTAGTTTCAAAAATTTTATACTCACTCACGTAAGACCATTTTGTACAAATTTTGTAAAAATTTCGTATAGATTACAAAATGATGCTTGGCCAGTTTTATGATTCAATGATCAATTTTGTTTCTATTGTGCCAAACAGTGGGTATAAGTTTTTGTTAGAGTGAGCAGTGAAAATACAGAATATAAGTACCATATATATAAGCATGGGCTAAGTTTGAGCTTTTGCTTTGGGGGGGGGGGGGACAGACTCTGGGAGAAGCATATGATGTACCTGTGGGTTATTAAATATCCCCTAGTTTATAAGGGGTCCGTAGGCCTTCCCCCGGAAATTTTTTAAAAAAACAACTTAAAACACTGAGTTTTAGGTCTTTTAGATTTGAAAATGTTAAATTTCCTCATTTAAATAAACAAATATTAATTAGTATATTGGTTGTCAGTTTTAAAAGAAGCAAAACAGTACCATTATTGCATTTTGCATTTCATTATTTTTTTATTGATACAATACTCGTATTACTTAAAAAAGTTACGGTACAAAAGTAAGCTTCAGAAATTTTAGAAAAATTAAATTGAAAAGTTCTTTTGATGCCTCAGCAGTAACTGTTGACTCAACACAAAGTCATTTTATGTGTTTCTTTCTTCAAACTGTACACATCAATCAAATCATCTAAGACCCGCTATTGCGACGCAATTACCGCACATGCCATGATGCCAAACGTCAAGATTTGTGGTATGGCTTCATAACAAAAATGTAGTAACTGAACTTAATCATGTGTTATTTTTTAGTCTTCTTTAAGTTGGGAGGGCCAGCCCCCCCCCCTGACCCCTCCAGAACTCTGCCTATGTATATAAGATGTAAGTGAGTTACTAATGATATATCCGCGAAACTTACTTGTAAATGTTCTATTAATTTGGGAACTCGATGCTTTACTGTAAAGTAGGGATGTGACGAAGCTGAAAATTTGCCGATGCCGATGTACTCACCGATTATTTTTGGAACCGATACCGATGCCGATATTTAACCGATTCCGATACATAAGACTATTTAACGAAAATGGAATGTTATTTTGAGAATGACAAAAATACATTTCCTTTAAACACTTATATTTGCACATTATACACATACATATGTATTTTCAGAGATTTAGCATTAGTACAAAAGCAGTTCTTATAAAGCCCCTATCACACGGAACTGGATTTCTAGTTGGAATGCCCTAGTTGGCAATGAACTGACTTTCTGGCTAGTAATCATGGCCGCCTGGCTGACTGCTTGACTGGTTTTGAGGAATAGGACATGTTCTAATTGCTACTAACTTCTTCGACTAGATTCTGTGGAACAGCCAATCAGAGCAAAGTTTGGCCATGTGATGATATTCTGTGAGTTTGTAAAGTAGCCTTTTTTTGTCTGTGGCTTCCGAGTGCATACAACACGAAAGGCATGTTTACAATTGAAAAAGTTAAAATATTCTTCCATACGTGTATAGTAAACGTTGTAAAGTATGTATTTTATCAGCGCCGTTCTTCTCTACCTAAAACTATTTAATGCGATGCGATATTCCTCTCGGTTGGATAGTTATCGTATTTTAAAAGTGTGAAGTGATACGTTGTTTACATCTCGCGCGGCCGCCATTATGGGAACGAAAGACTATCGACAAGTACGGTATAACAAGTACCGTGTGAGGCGAAAACTAGCAAATGGGTAGCCAGTCCAGCGTCAACTAGAGCATTCTAACTAGAAATCCAGTTCCGTGTGATAGGGGCTTTAGTCAAAGGACTTCCTGTTCTTAGTAATGGAAGTTCAATTCTGTAAGATTCAACTTTAAAAACATGAGTTTTTGCAGCACTTCTAGTGTTGGGAAAAAATGAACATTTCTCGTACTGAAAATATCCTAACTTGGCCAGGAACTTGTAAATTTTTCCCATCCCAAACGTCAGGATTAAAAAAAAAGTCCTAGTGCCATTCCGATCAAAACATTTCTATCCCTCACATCCGATAGTCAAAGTGAAGAAAGCATCGAGAATTAGCCCCTTTTAATTCGTATATTGGACAATTTCTGACACTTCGGGATCCCGAAATGTTGGGAAATTATTTCCCGAAGTCCCTGAACAGATTTTTCGGAATCACACAACTGAATGCTGATTAGGGATCACATGAAGCGTGTGAGAATAGTAGGGAAGTAGGGGCGTGCCGGACAATTTTTTTTTGTTTTGATCGGGACGAAAAATTCGCAATTTCCTGACTAAGTGGGAAAATGTACGAAACTTTGTTAACCTCGTGAAATCTCGAATTCTACACGTCATTTTCACCTTAAGTGATTATTTTTGCATATCTGGAATAATTAAAAACAAACAACTTCCGATAAGTTCCAGACATTTTCAATGCCGAATATGTCGAGAATTCACGAATTTGTAAAACGACCTTTCGGTATTTTCCGACTGCTCGGGATCCCGAAAAGTCAGAAAGCCATTTCCCCAAGTCGAGATCGGAAGGGAATTTTTTTTCCGATCCCAACTTTTCGGGATCCCGCACACACCAAGAAGAGGGCCGATATTACATTTTATCTGGCACGAATGACAACTTGACTCGAGTTAGTAACACTGGTTACATACACAAGTTCATACTTCATTTTATAACCTGTGTATTAACCTTTTTCGTCTTACGGCGTACAGTGGGATCCATGAGTATTATCGTGCAAATTGTCCATCACCATGTTCGTGCACTTTATTTGTCCCAATAAGAGCTTCAAGAATTAAAACAAAACTCAAAACAAGCTGTTGACAACTTCTGCACCAGCATACATAATAATTCATCGCTTAAAAACACACAGGATGTGAGAGACAAATTAATGAAAATAGTCATGGACAATTTGCACGGTAAAACTCATGGATCCCACTGTACGTGCTGTTGCAATGTATGTTAAAATTAGATTATATCATTCAAATAATGATAAATATATTTTAGTTGTTGGTGCAAATATAATTTGGCTTAGCATTTGCTGATTGTCCAACCTAAAACACATTAATCATAATAAAATGGAAAGAAGAACTGTACACAGAAGCTGCCGGAAGCAAGTCGATATGTGTTTGTGAATACGTTCATCACCGGTACTGTACTTTAGTTGGTTTTCTGTTTTTTATGTGAACATTATAAGCACAGTCTCGGATTTAACTCAATTTAACCTAATTTTCAATAAATCTTACAAAATTAAAATATAAAACTTATTTCAAGGTAAAACTCTAGTATAATCGGTACCGGTTTAAATATCGGACTTTTGCCGATGCCGATGCCGAAGCCGATGTGTCAATTTCGACCGATATTCGAACATCGGTAATCGGCTTCGGTACATCCCTACTGTAAAGTAAACAGTTAAGCATCGAGTTCCCAAATGGATGGTGTCAGAGGGCACCGATTAATAGAACATTTACAAGTAATAATAAAGAGATTCTCTTGGGCTATCGACCAGGTGAGTTGCAGAAAAGTAGAAGATGAGAGTGACGTTAGCTCCCGAAAGCTTGGAATCTTTTCCGCAACTCACCTGGTCGATAGCCCGAGAGAACCTTTTTATCATTCGTCGCCAGGAAAGGTTCAAGACTTACTTTAATTTACAAGTAAGTTTTGCGGATATATCTTTAGTAACTCGTTTACGTCTTATATTATCAACCATGTTGTTTATTCCCCTCAACATGAAATAAGTACCATGATATGAAATTCTTTAGAAAGCTACTGGTACTGGTACCCCACCTGTTGTTTATACGACAAGAATACTACTGATACTATGCCAAACAGGTAGACCCAATGGAAAAAATATAGTAGGTGAATTATTCACACTGTTTTCCGCAGTGTGATGATCATTCAAGCAGCTGCAATGAAGAACCGCAAAACACGTACAGACATATAATTTTACAAGCACACTACATACATAAATGCCATTTATACTGCACAAACTGAAGATCCTAGCTCAAGTAGAAATGAGTCAGGGGTGGAGCATAGGGATCCACACTCGTGTATGTATATATTTGACACATACTGAAGAAATTGAATAGCAGCAAAAGCATTGACATTTCCTTTCACAAGTATGTGTATTTTATGATCCTACAACCTACATACTCATATTTGTGGGTCGATAAATAAAGGGTGGTGGTTTGTCTTTGGTAATATCTTGCAGTTGCAGGGGCCCAACATTTGTAGCTCCAGCACTGTCCATGAGACATTTCCATTTGTGATTTGTGTTGGTAATGCTACCTTCTAGCCATCAGGTGACTTAAGAAAGACCCATGTCAATCAGACTGGTGCCCAGGATGCATTGGCAACGATTCAAAGAGAACAATGATAGTGGTTGTAATCTATTCCGAGATTTCGCATGGTTGATTGATTTGTTGTTTTAAGTTCACTTTATGCACAGAAAGGCTAATCGGGACTGGACCTACAGTTTAAAGTGGGATTCGAACCACTATATGCATCCACCGGGAGATTTCAAATGGGGAGGGTAGGGTAGGGAAGTGTAAGATATTCATTCATGGAGGAAAATTTAGGGGTATTGGAAGGTGTTGGTGGTATGTGAATAAATCCCTGAATAGAGCGCAACAACATTAAACAGACCATATTTCACATTTACCTTAGAAGGAGTTATGGGGAAAAGAAAACTTGCCAGTACATTTTTCAAAATATTTTTAACAGCGTTTTCTTTTTCAGTTCAGCCGCCAAAGGATCAAGTCCTGGCGTTAGGCAATTTCAACTAATCATGGTCGAGATTAAGCAAAAGTAGAACAGTAGACATTACAATAGACAAATGTAACCACTTCTTTTTTACGGAGGTAGTCAGAGATTGACTCCGTGCATGAAAGTATCCAGTTCATTGGAAATGCTGCTTCCAAGTTCCAATTCTCGAAATTCATCACAACCAGGGACGCCGACTTGTCAAAATTATTGGGGGGCTCTGATCACTGAAGTAAATGAATGAATGACTCACTCGCTCCCTTTTTTAAAAATAAAAATTACGTCTTCGTATAGCAGTTTTTAAGCAGCTAGTATATTCCTCATGCAAATGAAATGTAACATGAAAAACGTTTAGAAAATGTTTCCAAGTCTCTCTGTGTTTTGTGTCTGCTCATTTGTTTTTTAGATAACAATTAACATTTTTATTGAAAATTATGTATTTACATTAAGAGACCAACCTAACAGTTTTATGCCGGCCACAGTAGCCGAGCATGTTGGGTGGTCGACTCAACTCTCTTTGATCCAGAGGTCTCGGGTTCGATTACCAGCGAGGGCATGGGTGTGTTTTAATGTCTGCAACATACAGTACATGTGATGAGTTGCAAATAACCCATAAAATAACGAATATTTAACAGTTTTATTTAATTATTTACATAAATGCTAACACAAATCGCAGGAAAATAGTTTTACTTTTTTGTTCTTGCTCCAATATTTTACTTTTTAAATTTAATTTTGCAATAATAAAAAAAATAGCATGTACACTAAGATATAAAGTGACATACACAACAAAAAAATATGAACATGATTTAAAAATATAGCAAAAGTTGCTCTACGCAGTGGGTTATTTTTTTATGAACTCATTAACGAGCTCTCTCAGGTCCAAATTATCAAGTACATAGCCCCCCCCCCCCCAAAGTTGATGGTCTAGAACATTTTGAATGTGTATTTAAAGTTAAGTTCATGTGTCACAATTCAGAGTAAACTTTACAAGAGAAGCAAAATAATAAATTAGATCCTCTTAAGCAAAATTATTTGGGGGGCTCCGCCCCCACATCATTAACATTGGGATGGCTCGAGCCTCCCTAAGCCCCATGGAGTCGGCGCCTATGATCACAACTCTTATTCAGTTTCCTCAGAAAGCGGTTTCGAAACAGTATTTGAGAAAGTCATTCGTGTTTCATTAGTGTTTGTTAATTAATGAGTTCCAGGCTGTGTAGTCAAGGAAAAACAAACTTTCAACATGCCAAAAAAAAAAAAAGAGAGGAAAAAACTCTCCCCATTGCTAGAACCGTTTCAACCTTCAGAACATTAACTTTCTATTTAAAAAACAAACAAACAAAACGAGAATTGTTACATCCTTGGGTTTCTACCTTTCTTTCATTTCCCCCCGTAAGATGGAATTCTATTCAGAGCTATAAAAAGTATGAAATGATTGTACGCCACAATTGAAAATAACTGATTCATATTCGAGTGTAAAAATAGAGAGCTCTCCCACCTGTGCATTGTATCGTGCTACAAAGGCACATTGGGGATGTAAAACAGACAATCCGTAAATACGCCACTGTGTACGCTAGCACTTGAACACAACCACTCGTGTCGTGTGTATCCAACAGCTGGTACATTTGTATGAAATTCGTCACCTAGGCAACGGACTGGATGTGACGTAGAATCCGGAGACCCGATGCTGGTTTGTTTTTAGATTCCGTCTGCTTTTCCCATGTTCCCATCTTCGTCGAACAAGTGAAAGAGCTGTCGCGCTATCTTTCAGTGCGCCAATCCATTGGCAGACGATCCTTTAGGTACATCCCACGAATAACTTGATTGGTGTATTTAGGGTGGTGAGATCGTGCCGAACATGAGACAACAGCGTGATCGTTGTGATACGAGCTATGTGAGTTAATTTTGTGTCGTGAGAGCTTATGCAGTTGTAAAATCAATGTCTCCAGAGACGAGGAAAAGTGTTCCACCCACCAGCGATACAGTTCAGACGAAACCGTTTCCTGTGAGAGGTAGGCAATTACAATTTACGATGCAAATGCATGAACACAAATGTCTAATAAAAACATTCTTTCAAATTTCCTTCTGCCGAAATTTCCACTTGACAGATAAAGTAAACAGTAGAAATGAAGTAGTCAACAATTGTTCGTATTGAAACACAAATATGGAGTTGAAAATAATCACGATAAACCCAACCGGCACGAGCAGTTCGTTACCTATAAAGTAAAGTATCAACAATTACCATAGAATTATAGAGAATTTATCAACGCACAGTAAGAAGTGGTTTTGGTGCTGTAGGTGATCGGAATTGATGTTACTTGTATGCAGCTAATACACTTTACAATTTAGTAAAAATATTTTTTATTCAATTTTCTTAAACGAGTTTGTTTGGTAACAGTGATTTATCCACACACACTAACACCCCCAAAATTTTCCACAAAGGCCAAATTTATGCTATTTGGGCACTAAATGTATTCTTACACTCCCTTAAATACGAAATCATACCCTCTAGGAAATAGGTTTCATACTGCACATGGTCTGCATCTTAATAGGTTAGGTAAAAAATTTGTTAGTGATAAGATATTGGAATTAGCAAATAAGTGTGCTCCTTCTGAGCCTATCCCTCTAAGTTTCAATAGTGATACTTTTTTAGATCATTAGGTAGGCCTATGCCTAATACTCCGAAAGCTCATCAAAATAATTCAGAAGTCAGGTCGGTAGAAGTTATTAGTAGTCTTAGTAGTTTTAATAATAGGCCTATGTCTAATATCCTTGAAGATCATCCAATAAATACAAAAGTCAAGCTTGTGGAAGTTGTTAGTAGTAGCTTTAATAATCAATATAAGCCTAATGAAATTGTAACTCTTCTCTGGAATATCCAAGGCTTCTCAAATAAATATACCATTGTTGAAGACTATGTCTCTACATTGAATGCCGATTTCTTATGTATAATTGAGCACTGGCTACGTCCCAGCGAAATTGATCTTTACGGTTTTAAGGGCTACAACTTGAGTAGTAGTTATTGTAGACCCACTAGAAAACATGGAGGATGTGCTATTTTCATCAAGAAAACCTTTTCTCACAGGCCTGTACACAGTGTAAACAGCATGTCTATTGAAATGGTATTTGAGGTTATGGCATCTTTTCTTGTAGAAATAAACACTATCTTAGTTGCAGTATATAGGCCGAATGTTGAGTGTAAAGATTTTAAATTATTTATTGATAGAATGCACAACCTCTTAGAACATGTGTGTACATTTAATGCTAAGATTATTTTATGTGGAGATTTCAATATTGACTTTCGGTTAGTAAAAATCTAGAAGGTGTTATGTTAAATAATCTATTTTCCTCGTTCAACTTAGCTATAACTACAACTGAGATTACTAGGCCCAAACTCGGAGGTGGAAGTTGCCTTGATAACATAGTTACCGTTATGGATGGGTTAATTAAAAGCTCAATTGTTAAAACTGTTGTATCTGATCATTGGGCAGTTTTGCTTAAGTCTCAGGTTAATTTTCCTAAAGTCTCATCTAAAATTGATACCAAAAACTGCAAGTTAAGGGTGGGACTAATGAAAGAGGAAAATATTTTAAAATTTCACGATGAACTATCACTTGTTAACTGGAAAATTATGTATCGTTCTGTAAATAATATAAATGGCAAAGTAAAATTTTTAATGTCTGAAATGTCTAATTCAGCTGAAAGGGCATTTCCTCTAAAGTATGTTGTAGGCAAACTTACTAAACCCAAACCTACAAGGGTTAGGAGTAAAGAAATTGACAAACTCAAAGGAGAATGTGAACGTTTTTATGACTATTATATTAGTACTGGTTCAAATGGCATGAAGAATCTGTATATAAATAGTAAGAAGAAATTATATAGATTAGTTAGGGAAACTAGGATTAAGGTTAATGATAATTTTATAAATAACTCTAGTAATAAGTCAAAAGCAATGTGGGATATTGTAAAAAAAGAGAGTAATTCCATACATGTGACCAGAAAAGATTTTAATAACCAACTTAGCGCGTCTGAACTCAACAATTTTTTTATTAATAAAATTGAAGAAATTCTGAACAAAGTTTCATCTTGCCCAAGTAAAAATGATTCAAGTTTTTATTTAAATGGATTATTAAAACCTACAACTACTTTTAATTTTCATCTTGTTGAAGTAAAAGACATTGAAAGAGCAATCATTAAAATGAGTAGTAGTAGATGTGAGGATATTTATAACTTAAGCTCTATCATATTGAAATATGGAGTAAATTTTATAAAGGAACCTTTAACTCACGTTATAAATTCATGTATTATTGGGTGTGTTTTCCCTGAAGATTTCAAGCTTGTAAAAGTGATACCCATATTTAAAAAGGGTAATAAGTCTTTTCCTGATAGTTACAGACCTATTTCGTTGGTTCCAGTCATATCAAAAGTTTTTGAGATTGTCCTAAATAATCAGATTGTTGATTATTTTGAACAAAATAAGTTATTTAGTAACTCTCAATTTGGCTATAGAACTGGGCTAGGGACTGTTAAGGCTGCTGTCTCATTCTTGAAAAATTGTATATTAGGGTTAGACAGTAAGAAAGTTGTTAATGTGAAACTATATGATTTGTCCAAAGCATTCGATACTGTATCTCACTCTCTTCTGCTAAAAAAGTTAAGATTTTATGGTTTTGAGGATGGAGCGCTGTCACTTTTGCAATCATATTTAAGTGGGAGATCTCAGAGAGTAGTTTTTGAAGAAATGGAGTCAAACTTGTTACCTGTTAAACATGGAGTACCTCAAGGATCTATTCTGGGTCCTATTCTTTTTATTATTTACAAAAATGATTTGCCATATAACATTTCAACACCCTTGGTCAGTAGTTACCTATTTGCTGATGATATCAATATCTGTTTGAACTCTGATTCTAATAATCTTTTAAGGTCCTCATTAAAATCTACTTCCGATATTGTACAGGACTGGTGTACTGCTAACTTGCTTTGTATAAACACTGATAAGATCCAAAACTTGGAACTTACATATTATAGTAATAATCATAATACAGGGCATGAAAAGAATTCTGTCACATTTTTGGGATTCTTAATAGATCATCATTTGGAATGGGAGGATCATATCAGTAGAGTTGAATCCAGGGTTAGCAAAGGGGTTTATTTAATCCGTAGGTTAAGATTGTGTGTAAGCTTGAAGGTTCTAAAAACTGTTTATTATGCACAGATACACAGTCACTTAAGCTATGGTACCTTACTTTGGGGTCATCAGCCTTCAATAAAAAGGTTATTAAAAATGCAAAAAATATGTGTAAGATTAATGTGTGGTCTTCCAAGCCGTGGCCACTGTAAGTTAAGTTTTGTTAGACTAGGTATTATGACAGCTCCTGCTATCTTTGTATTCCAATGCCTACTCTATATAAAAGAGAACATTCACATTTATGAGGAGTTAGGGTGTTCACATGCCTATCAAACCAGAAATAGGGATTGTTTAGATGTAATTACAAGAAGACACTAAAAACCTTCTACTACATGTCAGTTAAGTTTCACAATGCTCTCCCTCTGTCTTTAAGGCAACTGCCCTTTTTAGAATTCAAAAGAAAAGTACAAAAAATATTAACCGATAACTGTATATATAGGGTAGAAGAATTCTTTGAAATTAATTGTATTAGGTAAAATAGTTATGATTGTAAAACAATAATGTTAACAACTAAATTTATGTAAGTGGTGTTACGTTTCTAAAATGCTTTTTGGATGTTTTTTTTTTTTTGTAAGATCTATAGATACTTTATATGTACATTTCTGACGATTGTAATACATGTGATGTTCTCACATGTTTCTACAATAAAAATTATTATTATTATTATTATCACAAATGGGAAATTCTGGATAATTTCCTGCTTGGTAGGCCAGTAACTGTTCAAAAAAAAAAAAAGTTGCAAGTCAGAGTAGAGGGGGTACGAGAATATTGCCAACTACCAATCAAGAATGCATACTTCTGCTAATAGCGCATTTATTTATCTAGTTCTTATTAACGGGGAGAGACTCGACCAGTTATTCACCTCCCATCTTGCACCGTCACTTTGGTAGACCTTTGATTGATGTAGTTTTGATGCAGTAAGATGGAAATGGTCATATTTTTTGTATATATTTTCCAAATGGTACTAATTTGCTATTCCACAAACAGATTTCTTCATTTTTACACAAGAAACTACTTACAGTAATAAGTTCCTGTAGCATTGTCTAACATCTGGAAGATCCACTGGATTTTGTAATTGGGTACTTGAAAAACAGGTAGCCCCACGAACCATTTCAGGCAAGGTTAGGTTAGGCAAGCATAGTTAAAATTTTGTTTGTAAAATAATGTGAAGAAGCTTAAAAAAATCCACTTGAGTATCTTTTGGGTTACGAAGGTTGGAAACACTGCATCGACAAAACACAAGCACGACGCGCGATGATCTACGAAGGTGTACGTGCCATACTGTTTCTTACGTAAACGAAACAACTCAAATAAAGAAGTACTCGTAATGTGAAAAATTGAAATTGCTTTCATCCATCAATGTTCACGAATGTTAAAAGTGATGAAACGAAGAAGTTACATGTGTTTGTGGAATAGTAAATTTTGACCTTCCATATGAACTATGCACATTTTTCTGTTAAATGTGTCATCATCACCAAACTTTTTTTTTTTTAAGAGTAAACAATTTTTTATCCCTGTTGCTCTCCCACATCCGAAAGGATGAAGGATAGATCATCAACCTTCCTGACTGTTACATGCATGTATGTGATTTTAATCTGGCGTGAGCAACACATTTAGATTTCTGATGCAAACTTACAATTACATTCACACAGCGCTCTGTGCTGTGCAACCCATATATACTACCTTAATCAGCTCTAGGCACAAATCATACCAGTGTGTCCAATGGGAAGCTTGCAAAATAATAGTAACTTAACAGCATACAGTGCAACTTCCACACGTACTGCTTTACACTCCTTTATTCTAAGTGAATGGTTTACTGGTACGTATACAGTACCCACTTGGGGACATTCGTAACTTGATAAAATATATTTGTTTTATCATCAGTGGGGATAGGAAAATTTGGGTACTGACCCATCAGATTTGTTGTTTTCATTTCTCTTATATATGTTTATGTAAGTAAGTTTTGTGCTTCTACATGATTACACTGTTACTATTTTCATGTTTTATATAGGTTAGGTTTGATTTACTTAGTATTTCCACACTTTGTGTGTATACATTTTCCAAGTGACTCCAGTGCCAGCAACCATGGGATTAGGTGTAATGACCACCTGCCACCCGACATATTTTTGCAGTGACCTAAGTGCATGTGGTAGCAACTGAAATCCCCATCCCCACCTGGCCACCCACCCAATTACATTTGGCACAAAACCTGAATTTTATTTACCTGTATCTGCATGTGCAAATACCTGAATGCTCTAGGAATCATCACTTTAAAAGAATAATGTTTTACATCTAATTATTATAGTGTGCAAATTAACATGCAGAAGATAAATTTTTTAATGCCTACGAGGGATGGTTTTATCCTCACCAAAGAAAATGGAATTGATAGCATGTAGTAACTGTGGAACAAACACCACTGAAAATCATTTGGGAAAACAGTTAATTAACCTTTAAAACAATTTCACCCTACTTGGCATCTGAAGTTCTATTATTAAATAGTTCATTGGTTATTGTCGTCGGGCGCAGAGGTTTACAAGAAGTTCCCAGAGTTGCTCTGTCCATTGTCCAATAAAATCTATGTGAACTTACTGCCATGACAAGAAGAGCTGATTTTGTGAGCAATATTTGTTGGAGTTACATAGATCACACTTCTCGCCACACGCCGTCATTGAGTTGAATATGCAATAGATATTTGGTCAAGTTTTCTCCGTGTTACTAGTTCAATAGCTCTTTTTGTGTATGGGTTTGGGTTTTCTATATACTCTTTCTAAATTACGTCTAAATGTTATAAGACTTGATGTCCTAGGTACTTAGAACTGGAAGGCAATAATATAATTTACTAATTGGCAACATACACAAATTTGCATATAAAATTACATTACATTACAATTTTATAGATAGAAAAGTATTATTAAGTAACCTAGTAAAACTTTAGCTGTATACTTTGGGTGACTAAAATTCTTTTCAAATTTCAACTTAGTACCTTTTAATTTTCTTCACACAATTCGTACACCTGTACAGAAACACATATGCATGCATGATTGGGTGCCTCCAGGAACGCTCAACATAGTAGCAAATGTTGACCTAGTACGTCACACGGTTGTATGGCCTTATCCTGGATGCAGAGTTGAGAGGTAGCGACGTTCCAGCTCCTAACAATTGAAAATCACATTGCGTTTGCCCTGTGGCATCTGCAGCGAAAATGGCAGGGCATGTTGTGCTGTTGAATATGGTGCCGCTATTCATGGATTATGAATCAATGATGATGTGGGTGTGGATGCAATTTTCCAAATAAAAGTTTGCGGTAAAGCACATGCATATGTTATATTCCTAAATTGAGAACTTTAGTTACAACAAATTCTCCATGGTTAAGATTCTCTCTGCAAAATAATAACCATGGAGGAGTGACACCGAGTGTAGAAAGGTTGGGGCAAATTTTATTTAAGGATATGCTTAGATTAAAAATTATTTTCGTATAGGAGTGCAAGTTTGACAGAACATCCAATTTTTATTTTGTGGCTGTGTGTCACCTGATTGGTTGTAAACCTTTGTTTAAACATACGCTACACTAAATGTGAAAGATAGATTAATTTTGAAAACCTGCTTTGGAATGAGATCGTTATTCCTAAATAGTTTCATGCCATTGTTAATAGGATAATAATTGATTTGATTTTTGTTATTTGGTGTCACTTTTCTGCCACTTTTGGCTAATAACGACGATGAGAATAACGTAAGTTATGACATGATGAAGTTGATGAAGGGACACTCCCAGGCTGGGATAAAAAAACAAGGACCCTGGTGTTAATGTTAATCTGTGAGCATAATTTGCAAAATTGTATGACAGTGTTGTGTTTATCACTAATCATCTAGTTTTCTCGTAATAATGTTTGACATAGTTAAAATTATGCTTTCGTAGCCGAGAAAAAAATCTGCAAATAAAAGGAATTCAAAAATGATATACGTATGCATGAACTGGTCTTTAAACAGGAATATGGCACAGTATTTTTAGTTGTCTTTATGATTAACTTTGCATGATCATCGTCTAAGTTATTGCAATACCCTCTTCATCCAATGCGTTTCTTGATATCACCCTCCCTCGAAAAGTTTGTATTTCACACAAAAAAATAGCCTCTATACTCGATGCCAATTTTTCTTCCGAAAAAAAAACTGGAGATGTACTTGAAGGGACATTCACAAATATCATCCCGGAGTAGTTAACTCACCAGGAGTACTGGGTTCGAATCCCAGCCTGGGCATGGGTGTTCCTTGTGAGTGTTTCTTCATCAATTTCACCATATCATCGTGATTAGCCAAAAGTGGCAGAAATACAAAGTAAAATAATAAACCAAATCCATATATCCGAGTCAAACCCGGAACATAGGCATCGAGATTAAAAGTCTATCACTTAACGTTCTCGGCCTCAAGCTGGATATGTAGTTGCATCAGCATGCTTACCCTTCTCGCCAGTGAACTTGATGTAGTGAACAGTATCTGGGTTCAGTATTTTTTTTTAACTGCAGTATTTTGTTGGTAGTGCAAAATTATCCGTAGACAAATGACTGATTCTCCGAGAATATAGTAGGAGAATAGTTTTTACTATTTAATTTAAGTCTATCGTATACATGACCTAAATGCATGCTTGGGCTAAATAATCAAACTTTCCGGTAGAAGGTATATGCATTGAATTCCACGCATCTTCGTTCTGTGCCCATTGGTGCTCTGAAAAGGGTTGGGTGAGGGGACAGAGACAGAACCCCTTTGCACTTAATTTCTTGAAAAGAATTAATTCGTCATGATTATTTTACTGCGTTTCCCTACCAATCATGGCATTCAAAATACTTTTTCAGCAGCTTGACACCCTTAAAAACTTTCTTGTTAACCTCTGCACAGGTACCGAAGGAATTTTCAGAAGACATCATGAAACAATAGACACATGAAAAAAGAACTTTAGTTCAAATTCAGTGCACAGCATTAATGTTTGTTTATGACAGTCTTTCAACTTTTCCATAAGTATGTTACCCGTGTTTAGCATCATGATTACTTTTACTCAAATAAGAGTGTTTCTCTAATGTTAATGTTTGAAGAAAGATGGATGAATATGCATAAAATATAGAGGATTTAATGTTGATCACTTCCTACCCTTTCTCATACAATCCAGATCATCTTACAAAAATGTATTAATTTATTGTGCTTTCCACGATTTAGGGCTGAAAGTAACATCCACACTCTGCAAACATGTGTTGGGCAGAGGAGAGAGAGTGGGAAATGTTCAGGCAAAGAATCGTCAGTAAGCTTTCCTGGGTGTTGAGTGGTTTATTGTGTCTGTGTGAGCTTGCTTGTTTTGATTGGTTCCTGAAGCTGGAATGAGGCGGTAAATGGTTTTGCTCCTTTAGAATAAGAAGCTAGTGGTATTCCGAATACACTAATGTCCCAAGTAACCAAAAGTGGATGGCCAAATGTTGGGCCAAACATAAGAACGTACCATAGGGTGATGATAATCTTGGCCGTGGTTCCAAACGTGTGGTTTTTACATTGGGCCAACGTGCCGAAAACTAAAGTATTGGTAGGTTTGTGTTCTGACATATATAATTTATGGTGAGTTCAAGTGGCTATAACTCCACAAATTATTTGTTTAAAATAGAAACATACACAGCACTTTCTCATTCATATATTATCATTGTTTTCAAGGTACCTTCAAGTGGTAGCACAAAAAAACTTTCTAATAGTTTACTTAGTTTTCCATATTTCATGGAATTTAGTCTGCACACAACATTGTTTATTTTACATATGTGGATCTTGAACCACCTTTACGAGAATACCTGTAAGCATATTCTTTTTCTGCTGCAGCTAGACATACAAACAATAAGCAATTCCCAGCACAGATATATATTTTATCCATGGCAGCTGACAAAGAACTCGTGAGTGCTACAACTTAAAAATAGCTCCTACTTTCATTAACAAAATATTATATTTTCAGTATGTGATATGACTGAAATATTCGAAAAGAAACACTATTACATCGTAATTTATTTTACACTCTAGAATTTACAGCGTACCCTTGAAAGTTGTCATAACAGGAGAAAGTAGTTTCTAAAACTGATTTTGACTCACTTTTCCATGGTTGGGCAAGCATTGGCAATAACCCAATAACCGTTGGCCCAACGTAAGACCAACTTGATTGTACATTTACAAACGATGCCGGCTTCCAAAACAATAACAACATATACTGCCACTAGACGATAAGCTGCGCGGCTTTTTCTTTTGCTATGAACCAGGGCCGGCGCTAGTCATTTTGCCTCCCTGGGCGGTGGCGGCAGATGCCGCTCCATTTCGAACCCCCCCCCCCGTCGTTACGCAGGAACGGGAAATTGAAAATCAATATATTCCTAAGTAAAACATCAAAATATAAAATAAATAATGAGACTTCTTATGCTATTTCAATACTATTAAGTGCAAAATAATATCTCGCTCGACCACAGTTTTCAATAGGCTTATTTTTTTCTTCTCTTCAAATTTTGCCGCTCTGGTGGGGTGGCACGGTTCGCCCTCCCCTTCTGCTGGCCCTGCTATGAACTTGGTCACCCATCAAAGCATGGCAATTTTAACACAGAAAACAATATGCATCGCATTAAGCAGCAAAAATGACAGCCTCCTCTATGCCATTTCTACAAGAACACGTGCCAGAGCCAAGAGTTGAAATGCTGTTGGAGCCACATAATTTATTTATTTTGAACAATTCCAATATTATGAAATATGAACAATTTGTGAATTAAACCTGTTGAAATATGTAAAATTAAGTATATTTTCCTTAAATATGTAAAAGTAAGTATTTATTAAAGTTAGAAATATGGAAAAATATTGACAATAAAATGTACCTTAAATCACTACAAACATTACTATTCGCAAAGATATCACAAAATTTCAGCAATATTTCGTCAAACTAAAAGTATGTATTTATTGTCTACAGTTCAGAAGCACTCGCACACAACGTCAAACCGGTCAAATACTTAGTATAAAATAAAAATATGGTGCTTGTAATCCAACAAAACTCATCGTCACTTTACCTGCCTTTCCCCTTCCATGACAGAAAAAGTGCTTCTTTATTACAGTTGGCAACACTAGTTACTAGCTAGTCAATGAACATGCACTGCATGAAAGAA
Organism: Lepisma saccharinum; assembly: GCF_977018435.1. NCBI lineage: Eukaryota > Metazoa > Arthropoda > Insecta > Zygentoma > Lepismatidae > Lepisma > Lepisma saccharinum. The sequence goes on from NC_139232.1 coordinate 2,837,795, forward strand.
GCAACCACTACGCCGTGCTATAATGCCACATTATCGTCCCTGCCGAACGGTGTTAACCGCGAGCCGGAGTGCTATTCAATTGTTTTCAATGATGTTTGCGCGAGTGTGTCCAGGAATTTAATGACAATATGGCAACAATAGTGAAGGTTGGCGAGCATGGTAGAACACGTGATGCAAAGAGAGAGGGAGACGAAACGAAAATTGGTATCTACGCAACGGCAACGATATGTGTGTTGTACTTTACCTTTGAATCTGTTATTTTTTTGCCATATTTCTTTAGAATTGTTCCAAGATTACAATGCAGATGGTGGGGAGCAATCACTGGATGAAAGCTGAAATTAGAGATGAGATATATATATAAAATATATATGATGAGCTGCCAATACAATTTTGCATTCAGATACTTTTTCTGAACCCTTAACCGGGCAACCAGTGTCAATCGGACACTGTAGCTTATATTTTATATCACATACTCCAAACAAATAATTATTATTAATGCTAAAATACAAATAATCTTGAAAGAATATCTTCCATTAGAGCAGTTAAATAATTTCCTCACAATTACATTACACCTTAATGTATTTTATATTGTATGCTGCAAACAAAAATGGCAATGAAGTAGTTCTTGAAGCTTTCCTGGCAGCGAATGATGAAGAAGTTCTCTCGGGATATCAGCCAGGTGATTTCTGGATATGCTTTCGAGTTAACGTCACTCTGATCTTCAGGAAGACAAGAACAACAAGCAAACAAACCCGGAATCTCCAGACAGCCAAGAAGAGAAGAAGATAGCCATCATCCCATACACTGGAAACCTCTCCTCAGCTGCATTCTTGCAAAGCACAACATTAAGACAATCCACAAACCTCCACAGAAAGTCAGAACTCTACTTCGGAACCCTAAAAATGACTCGGATAGAAGACACCCTGGGTTTACCGTATTGTCTGTACATGTGGTAAAGCCTACATCAGGAAACTGGGAGGACAATCGAACAATGATGCAAAGAACATGCCAGCTACATCAAGAATTTCCCCCCAGAAATATCCGGGTTAGCAGAACATTCCATCCAAAGGGCCATAGAATCTATTTCACAACCACCAAGATCATCAACAAGTCATCCAATTATTGGGACAGAATCATCAAGCAATAGCCATCCATGGGGAAATGGAAAACCTGAACAGAGACACGGGACTAGAACTGGACCCAGCCTGGTTAGCGATAGTCGACTGGGAGCCCGGACATCGTAGAGACTGTGCCTGATTGGCTCACCATCTGAACCGTACCCCTCCCACATCAAACACATATAACCACACCCTAAATTTTCTCTGCACTTCAATTCCTGAAGATGAGTGACGTTAGCTCTCGAAAGCTCGGAAGCATATACGGAAATCACCTAGCTGATATCCCGAGAGAACTTCTTCAAAAATGGCAATGATGATGATGAATACAATAATTATGAACATGACAATGATGATTAGGTTAATGATCAGGTTACTCTCTTGTTTTTATAGCGATAAAACAATAAAATCTTTCAATAGAAGGAAAATATCCATTTAACGAACTGCTTGCCTGGATATGTTACAAAAATAGTTTGCTCAGACAAGGGATTAAAAGTGGAAACATTTCAGGTAAACATAAGTGATCTTGCAAGAAACAAAGATGCGACTGACTCTGATATTGCCTTGCGTTTGTTAGTTTTTGAATTCCTCAGCCAGCGATTGGAAAATATTAAATGATGCAAGAAGTGGGCTGTGTTTAAATAGCAATGTTTGGTGCTGCATGTGCTGTTCGTACAGATGAGAAGTAACTGCTAGAAATGGCTATCATAGCAAGTTAGGTTTATTGAAAGAAACTTTTTATCTTTGAAAGGAAGCTAGAGGTAAAGGTTGTGTTTCTTGGCCTATTGCAACTTGAAACAATGGGGTTGCATTTCAATTAAGCAGTATCAGGTTCATTTCAGTGGTTGTGATTCTCCTTGTAGATCACATCTGATCATCCGTCAATTTAGTATTTTTTTTTTCATAGTGTATGACTTATATGATTTATGCTGTAAAGGAGGGTCATCCCCAGTACTATTCAAATGAGTTCCTAATTTTTGTTTCCAAACAACCTCCAAAATTTATCACGTAGGTATTGCTATTTTGGTGTTAATTTATGAATACATTCCTCTGTTATAACCTTCTATAGAGTGACCACAAACAAAGAACCTTCGTACATCCTTCCCTTCATCTGTTCAACTTGGACCATGAGGAAGAATGCTCCACTTCCCTCCATGCACGAGTACAATACACAGTACACATGGTTCTGCACAGGCTCTTTTACATGTAGTCCCAGTATATTTCCAGATGGAAAAGTTCAGGATAAATGTCTCATTTAAGTTTCTTCGCTTATTTCGAGCAGAATCCGAATGTGTACCATATGTGAACTCCCATGCAACATTGTGCAGTGTTGTTTTCCAAGATAAGGTGTAGGCTATATGAATTTTAGCAGGATTTTTAGTAAGTCATTAACAATACTACTTCTGACTGTTACAAGTTATTTTCTGTGAGCCTCACAGCAAGCTAGTTAAATGAAGAATCCCATTTTGAGAGAATTACCTCATGTTCTAGTTTTGCAATATGTATAACATCAGCAGGAGTGGACAAATACACCATAGTGCGTGAATTTTCAAATTCAGCTGCAAACACTATTTTTTTAATATTTCGAGTTTACCATGGAACTTTCCATTATCTTTTTAAATATGGTGAGCACAGTATATGTTTTTGTTTGTGTGTTTACTGTGTCACGTGCAACATTAAATCAGATTAATAAATTTTTGCAGTTTGGATAGCCTAATTTTGAAATATCTATTGATAATCAGCCATACATTAGAATGTATTGTTTGTCAGTGGCATGCCCAAGAGGGAAGGGGAGGTTGACAGGGTTATAACCCTCCTCCATTGACCCAGTGTTCCTAAGAAAAAGAACATCAAAGGCAGGAAAGGATAGCGAAATGATGGCTAACTAGTATACATCGAAACCATCCCCTTTCAAAAATCCTGGGCACGCCACTGTTTATTTAATAGTCATTCACACTATTATACCAGTATAGCCATGTATATAGAGTTTACTAGGAAGGCCATTCGGCACATGAATTATTTACTTTTAATCAAATCATGTATTTATTAATAAAATAGATGCTTGAAGGAAGCATTTCAAAATGTGTAGCTTTATCTTAGTAGGATTCATGGTTTTCTTAGCATGCATTTAAAAAATAATGCTGGCTCGTGAATTATTTTTAGTTTTGTCTATCCCTGATTGTAAGGATTTACATATGAATTCCCAGAGTAACTGACAATTGGCTCATATTATGTCAATTATCTATTAAAATTTGAGTGGAGTGGAAAGTTGCATGGTTATTGGATTATGATGATTAACATTGGTTCACCCCTCTTTATTGAAACCTTTTGCAACTGTTGTTATTTTACTTCAACATTTTACTGTTGGTTTAGTTCTGGCGTTGATAATTACTTGCAATTAACTTCATATTTTCAAGGTTAATTGTTACGTAAGGGGAAGCACTTTTCTTTCTCTCCTTGCTGTTAATATCTGCCTAATGAATATTTATGACAGTGCATGCATTTCATTTTCATAAAATAAAACGCGGGGGAACCTGTGTGTGTTGTTTCAGGATTTCTTTGTTGAGAGAATAGTCAAATCCAACAGTGGCATTCCACGAAAAGTGGTCATGTTCCATGTAAATAACAAAACGAATTAATTTGGAAATTATTATTGTTTTTAATTGCATGAAGGTTTAGATGTTTGTGAATCCATATAATTTGCACATTTGTCCAGAAAAAGTTACTATTATAGTAGTTCATTACAAATATTTTAATCGAACCTCGTGTCTAGAATCTTACATTTTGTGTGTAAAATGCCCAAACAGCATTTGCAGGAGCAATTCAGAAGGTTTTTTTTGCCTTGTTTTTCTACATTGATTTCTGCAGTGAACTAAGTGATCCCAATGAATCGAATGGAGGAACAATCAAGAATGCATAATTTTATATATGAAATGTATAATTTTGGGTTGACATTCATTTTCCAGAGGCCGGGGTAATCAATTAAGATTAAAACAAATCTCAACAGGAAGTCTAGGTACCAAACCTTTAACTCAGAATTTGGAAAAATATGAATATTACAGAAAATTTTGTGAAATGCATGAGGTAGGCCGGTGGCCTTAGATATTATTTTCAGAAATTAGTGTTTCCCTGTGCTCCCCTGTTGCTACCTTCATGGTCGGAATTAGAGCATGCTACCACCTGCAATAAGTAGCATATGTAAGATGCGTGCCAGTTGCTTGACGAATTGATCATTAGAGGCGAGGAGGCGTCCGGTCATCGGGAGATGGGGCGATGAAAAAGCAAAATAATAAAAATATTGCTTTTTAAATATTTTAGGGAAGAAGAAAAAAATCAGAATATTCGCATCTTTGAGCGAAATTAGTCAAACACCATTAAACAGCTAGAAATACGCAAGAGATTCGCTAAGTTTAACGCATCGAAAGGAGAGCCCAGTTCTACAACCTCCTCCCCCGTGCCCAACCGTCCCGCTGCGTTTCCGTTGAGTGCAATGGTGTCAGGTGGGCCAGCTAATCGCAGCAGGTCTGCGAATCCACGTTCCTTCGACTGCTTTTCCCCCGCTTTTGAAGGTCTGGTCATGAGAGACCTTTTTTTTTTTTTCATCCTCCTTGTTTAAAAACACGGCAGGGTTTCTGTGACATCAAGATGAAACTGTAAAGCATGCAACGCTCTTGTTTTTTAAGAGATAAAAAAAAATATATTGCAGAGCATCGCAACGCAACTTACACACAATACATGATGAAAGTAATGGTGCATAGAAAAATATATAAGTAAGCAAAAGCATAAATTTCCCCACGGTTAGTGCTACAAAGAACTGGAAAAAAAATGCAGTTCTGGATCCATTCTATTTTCTTCATAGTATTTCTTCTTTAAATTTTTTTGGATCCTGCGGTTCAAATATCGATTTGGGGGGGGGGGGGCGCAAATGTTCTTGGTTTACAAAACACGAAGTACTTACTGCTGTTTTGTGTTTGCTAGGCTTACAAATGACAAGATTGATCAAGATTTTTGTTCTCGAGGTGATAGACATACTTACTCAAACAGAACCTTTTCCCTAACATATCTTACTTTCACACCAGGGATGGCCAAAAATATCAGGATTACGGAAAATCTAAAAATCTCTATTCAAAAATTCTACTATCCGGATTTCGGAGAGAGAAGTTTAACAATTTTTCCTTTTTTTATATAAAAGAATAGATTTAGCCATCTCTACTTCACACGTCATGCACGAACACTGTTATCATCATTATCAATGTAGGATTGCCCCCTCCCCCTTCCCGGGTTTAAAGATTGACCCTGACGTTTGGGACGTCTTGCGATGACTACGTAAAAATGTCACGCTTCGCCACTGTTCATCATGGTTTATCTTCAGCAGTGGCGGCGATTGGGTTCCAAGAGTTGGGAGCGAGGCAGGAGGCTTCGTCTGTTTCGTTCACGCAGTGGAATATTTGAGCATCCAAATAACTGTACAATTACTACTGAAAAACGAGGAAAGAACAAAAATCCGCCACTACCGATGTAACGGAACTACTTTCCAAAACAAGGAAGTCAAACAATAACGCATGTTTAGAAGCAGTCCATTTTATTGGCAGGGTTATCTCCAAAGAGGCAAGGTCAGTCTAATATCGATGTACGCAATGATCTACGCGTTCGCAGAAGCGGGTTCATAACCTCCGTGCTGCGATAAAGCTTATTCAAGGCTGCGTATTAAACCAACGATAATCTAATGATAGAAAAAGAGTTAATTTTAGAAGTAAATTACATGGACACAGCCAAGAAATAACAAATCAAAAATCTTCTCGCTAAGCCTATTGAAGATTTTTACAACACTGTACAAATACAGCAGTGTCTAGATTTTGGGGGATTGCGCTAAACCGATATCTATGAAGGAAGATATTTGAAAATAGGCAAACAAAAAATCTCTGATCGCAACTCCCCTCTCAATGAGAGATGCCATTTTCAAGGCCCTAATCACTCTACAGTAAATCTGCCATGCAGGTCAGTCAGCTGTTGGTACTATGAATGGTATGAAGACTGTTGTAAATTCGTTCTTGATTGATTGATTTGGTTTATTTTACTTCTCTTTTCTGCCAATTTTGGCTAATCGCGAAGATTAGTGATATTTTATGTATGTATTTAATTATTTCCCTGAACTCAGTGACGTGCACTGAGGAGTAGCTAGTCTAGCAGAGATAGATCAATCAATCTCACATCTTGAATTATATTCAAATCACAATATTTATTGTCTTGTTAAAGCCACCACAGCTCATATGCAACACCTTCTTTTCCACGCACTTCTCGTCCATCGGTGTTCTCCGCGGGCAAAGCAGGCTGGATACCCTAGCTCGCTCTTCTTACGCCAGACCAGTTTCCAGGTAGAAACGGCCGCGCTAAAGAAAAGGAAGATTTCTACCTCTACCTCCCTTGCCCCCTCTCCCCGCTGCAATGGTTGAAAGCCCGTGCTTTCAGGTCCCCCAGTCTATCTCCTATAGGACAGATAGGGGATTGGTTTCTCATAGATTTTTTTGTAGATCCTCTAAATAACTCAGGGTAAAATTTTCTGCAGTTCTCTGTATTTACACAACATTTTACACGTTGTACAATATGTATGTATAATATGGGATGTAGTTTTATTATTTATGAAATAGGAACGTGTTATGTGCAGACAATAATGTTATGCTTTCTTTCTTTTTTTTCAAGTATGGAATATATAATGATTAAATTACAAATATGTGCTCGGTCTCTCTCTCATTCTCCTTTTAGTAGTGTTTTATTTAAATATACTACTCTTGGTCTCTAACAGTCATAAATACGGATGTATTTATTTGGGCAAGAGGATGCGCGTTCATATTGTTTTTGGATTGGTTTATTTTACTTCGCTTTTCTGCCACATTTGGTTATTGCGAAAATGAGGATGAGTGATGATATGATAGGTGGCCGCGGTGGCTCAGTCGGTAACGCGCTTATCATGCTCAAGGTCCCGGGTTCGATCCCCGGTTCAAATCCGGGAACTTTTCTAACGTTGGAAGCGGCCCCGGCGCCCACCCAGCGTCGAATAACATGGATACCTGGGGGAAAGCCTGGGGGGTAAAGGCGTTCAGGGGCGTGATGCTGATCACATCACCCCCACTCACGACCGGATCAAGAAAGTGTGGGGCGTTACCCCCACACCCCCTATACGCCTTCATGGCGTGGTGCTAATCACAGGGGAGCACTTTACCTTTACCTTGATGGTATGATGAAATTGATGAAGGGACCTCATATGAATAATCCAGGCCAGGATTCGAACCCGTGATGAGTGCGCATTCTTGTCCTATGTGTTGTACTCCGCAGTGAATAATGAAATAATTTGGAATGAAAAATGTTTCTCAGAACTCAAAAAGCCAAATGAATATTATTGAAGGAACTACAAAGAAGTTTGTTTTGTTTCCTGCTTTGTTTCTGTGCATAAAGTGGACTTAAAACACCAAATCAACCAACTGCGCGGGAGTGGTTATCACAGCGCGCTACGACGCCAGGAGTTCCGGGTTCGAACCCCGTCCTGGGCATGGGCGTTCTTTGTGTTTGTACCTTCAATAATTTTATCGTATCATCTTCGCAATTAACCAAATGTGACAAAAAAGCGACGCTAAGTAACAAAAATCAAATCAAATCATTGATTGATTGCTCGATTTGTTTTATTTTACTTCGTTTTTCCGCCACTTTTGGCTAATCGCGAAGATGATACGATAAAATTGATGAAGGGACACACACAAAGAATACCAATGGCCAAGCTGAGATTCGAACCCAGGATCTCTGGCTTAGTAGTCAAATCAAAGCGTTTTTTATTTTCGAATGTGGGTGGGGTTTACGTGTACTTCTTTTTAGTACTCATTCATCATTTTGTAATATTTTCCTGTTATTGACATTCTCTTTTTTTTTTAAGAATACTGGCCCCTAATGGGGGGAGGGGTGTGACCCACACAAACCCCACCCCCCTTGAGGATGCCACTGACTGCTACCCCAAGTGTCGACGTCACCGCACGTCACTGCCTGAACTTAGGTCAAACCTCCAATTACAGACTGCAGATAAGCATACACATATATTGGTTTATACAGAAAAAACAAGTCATATATAAACCGATAATATATGTAATTAATTATATAATTACAAATAATCAAATTAACCAATCGGAATCTTTCATTTGTCTTTCACCATACATGAACAAAAAATGTGAAATAATTGCATACATTGATCACATATACAAATATAATTGTAAAATATACTGGAAAATAGAATATTTGAAACATTATGAAATTGATGAAGGGGCACACACAAAGATCACCTTTGTCCAGTCCGGGATTCGAACCCGGGACCCCTGGCATCGATGCGCGTTGTGCTGCTACTCCACCACGGAGGCCGGCTCTCGTTCTTGCTATCGTCTTGACCTTCAGGTTACATCGGAATCTGAACCACTATGTGCCTTCACTCGATATCGAACCAGGGACAAGACGACGACGTATTCACAACGCCATCTCGGAGGCTTCCATTTCAATATTTGCGCACGTCACAAATGCAAACTTCTTTTTAACGTATGCTCAGAGTTTCAGATATTACATATTTCTCGTTTTAATTTCTATTCGGTTATCTATTCGAACCTAGATAAACTAACTGAACTCCATGGCGCAACAGCCCTCTAAGGGCGAGGGCGGCTTTTTCTTTGGGTGACGCGCGGTCAGTTTATCGAATCCCATCGCCACTGTTTTCGTGCTTTCGTGACCGGAGCCCGCTACTTCTTATTTTCAAGTAGCTCCCCAACTGTCCTCGCGAAGGCTGGGTCAACGCAAATATTTTATGGGCTCCCACCTGGAATCGAACCCAGGACCGCTCGCACAAAAGGCGATAGCGCTATTCATTTTGCTACGCGGTAACCCTCGAACCTAGATAAACATATAAGAATTAAAGAACACAGTCCTTTCAGTGGGAACTCGAAACTTTAATTTCTGTTTCTTTGATGATGAGTTTTCCCCTGATCCTTATGGAGTCAGAAGTTTCGTAAATTAATTTACATGGATGGTCAAACGACCCGTGAAACCAATTAGCGTAAAGGTAATGAAACGTCGACCTTCTTAAGTGCTAAAAAAAGAGAGATGGAAAACAGTCCAAGTCGACGTCACATGATCATCTTCGTCTTCAACACGTGCTTCTCCATTTTAGTATAGGATCATATGCTCCAAGAGGATACACGAATTCCGAAACTAATTGTTTGATATTTCCTTGCGGTATGTACTGTACATAGTGGTTAGTAACTCCATAGAAAATTGTTTGCAGGATCTTGCGAATTATTTTAACATGAAGATTGTATCTTTGCACTATTCCACTGGGAGTGTATTTGAAGACATGTGAAGGAATATGAATGCAGTACGAAGCAGCAATGTTGGTATGTCTGATCTTTTTCTTCAGTAGGCCATGGCTCGTGTTGTAGCAAAAATGTGACGGCGAGTGAGAAAGAATGAGTAGTGTGTGTCTGTTTTCCTTTGTTTCTTTCAAGTGTTATCCATAGGGAGAACCCACACGGAAGCGACAGGCGACACGTGCCGCTTGGAAACGAGCCAATCAGCAGCAACGTTTCACATCGTAGCGGCACGACAGGCCGCACATGCCTGTGTTCGATTGGTGAAATCCTGAAGCGGCACGTGTCGCCTGTCGCTTCGATGTGAATTCTCCCTTAGACCCATAGTTGGACAGACGCACTATAGGATAAAAACCGTGGTGCTGAGCAGAATATAGATCTTTTAGAGCAGTTCTCTGCTGGGGAGCCATAGAAGCGCCAATATAATATAATAGAAATGACGTAGTCTGAAAGAATACATTGTTTCAACGTATTCGTAATGCTTTATTGCACTGACATCAATTACGAGGCACATGTAAAAAAAAAAGGGCCGAAAATTTTTTACTTGGGACTGGCAACACTGACGAAGCTGCTCGTGCACGGAAGCATTCTTTAGTATTCTGTGCCTGCAACAGAGGTATATTTCTCAGTGTGGAGGTGCGTGCGTGCGAGTAGCAGGAAGTTGAAATGGCTGCTGTAACAGAAAATCCCGCCAAATACGAGGTGAGATCGGTGATTAGATTTCTCAACGCAAGAGGACTGACTGCAGCTGACATTCATCGGGAATTGTGTGCCATTTACGAACCAAAAGTAATGAGTGAAGGAAAGGTAAGATAATGGTGCCGTGCTTTTCGGGAAGGACGTTCAAATATTCATGATCACGAGCGGAGCAGCAGGCCTAGTGTTCAATTGGACGACCTTGTGCAACGTGTTGATGAGAAAGTGCGATCCAATCGCCTTTTCACCATTACTGATCTAGGCAAGGAGTTTCCTGACGTGTCTGATAAAACATTGCACCGAATTGTTGAAGTGCAAGTGCTAGTGACAGTGTTCGTCTATTGAATTCACGAAGGTAGTAGTGAAGGTAAAGTGGTTTGGGATAACCATACAGAATTCACGAAGGTATAGTGTTGTGACATATTCGAGTGTGACAAAATGGAAAAAGAAACGTCCGGAATGAGTCTACGGAGCAGAAGGAGAAAAACAATGGAAGGTGAGACTGGGTTCGCATACTGTGATGATCCTGGAGCCGAGATGGAGTCCTTCCAGTGTTTCCAGTGTCTCAAGAATTTCAATTGGAGATGTGAGGGGCAAGAAGAGACCTCAGAGACTGATGCTGAGGCAAAATGTAAAACATGCTCATCAGCACCCTTGGTAGCGTCCCTGCTTGAACCAAGTCTTCCGAGTAAGACCCAATCAGACCACTGGCTGCTGGAGTGGTTGATGAAAGATAAAGAGGAGCGTAAGAAAGAAAAGAAAGAGCGTAGACAAGCTGATGAAAAACAAAGGAAAAGGGAAACTGCTCAATTAGAGAAAACTTGGACGAAAGAGTTGATAGAGCTGAGACAGGTGGTCGAATCCATGGAGGAGAGGAGACTCCTTGAGAAGGAAGAGGAGACAGCCCGTATTAAAGAAGAGAAAGCAGAAGAAGAAACTAAAAGAAAATAAGAGGTACAGCAGTTTAGGACTCTGATAAAGTCTCTGGAAGAGAAAAGAGAGGTGGAGAAGAGAGAAGCTGAAGAGAAAAGAGATATTGAAAAGCGAGAAGCTGAAGAGAAAAGAGAGATGGAGAAGAGAGAAGCTGAAGAGAAAAGAGAAAGGGAGTTTGAAGTTCTCCGTGTCCTGGTGGAAAGTCAGGAAGAAAAGAGAAAGAAAGAAAAAGAAGCAGAGGAAGAAAGAAGACAGCTAGAAGCCGAGAAAGATAGAGAGGAGTTGCGAACGCTTTTCTCTCAGCTTAAGGTTGACCAACGAGAAAGTGTTAGAGAAGAGTTGGAGAAAATCCGGATCTCTTGCCAACAGGAGGTAGTAAAGGTAGTAGAAGAACAACTAGAGCCCTTAGCTGAGTGGCGTGGAGAGATGGAACGAGAGCATGAGCAGATGAAGAGGAATCTAGATACCTGCTTAGAACTGGTCCAGTCTAGAGGGGAAGCTACTAGGAAAGAAACTGAAAGTGACGATCCCGAGAGGGTTAAACAGATAGAGGTATCTGTTGAAGCAATGAGTTCAGTGGTAAAAACCCTTGGTGAAAGGACCGAGCAGATGGAAAAAAAACTGTACGAGAGCAGGAGGAGGCTGCCGACGCATTGACGCGGAATCTCCGGGAAGACGTTGTAACAACTGCTGGAGAAAAAGTGAGCTCTCTTCCTGAAGAGACCAAGAGACTGGAAGTGTCCCTTCGAAGAGAGATCCATGAACAAACTGGAACTATAATTAGAAGAGTAGGTGAGCTGCAGGATAAGTTTCAAAGACTGCAGTTGCAACCCGAAGACACTTCAGATGTACTCCCGGATTCTATTGAACGGGGGGAAGCTTAAACCCGGAAGCGGTCACCTTTGAACCTCCTAGAGTAGTGCAAAGTCCCTACTGCGTCGAAAGAACAGTTCGAACAGATAGAGGCAAGCGACCTAGAGAGGGAGACAGTTCTGATGGATCTCCTCCTCGACGTAGAGCCGATTTCAAGATGCCTAGGATGGCTGATATCGCCCACATACCAAAATTCAAAGGCGATATCGAGGCCCAATCGGCAGAGAAGTACCTTAGAGAGCTCAATGTCAGTTTCGAGCTTATGCAGATACCTGAGCACTATAGACTTGAGTTACTTCCTAGAGTATTTGCAGGCAAGGCTGAACATTGGCTGGCTGGAAACATAGATAGTTTTGTCAACTATGCCGACTTTTGCCTAAGATTTAAGGAGGAGTTTGCCTCTGAGATAGCCAAACAGAGACAGTTAACTGCTGTGAGAAATCGACGATATTTTCGCCCAGTCTACGAGAATATGGAGCTTCGCTTGGAGCATCTACGCTGCCTATCGAAACTTAAGTGACAATTTCAGCGAAAGTGAAGTGCTGAATCTAATAATAGGACAACTGCCGTATCGTATCCGGAACCTCTGCCTTGCGCATGCTCCGAGATCAGTTGATGAATTGACCAGTTTTCTCAAGGACTTCGACATCCATGACGATCCCGATGCCTGGAGAAATAAGGAAGACCCCAAGAGTAAAGAGCCTGGAATCAATAATAAGAGCTTCAAAGTCCGCAACATCGAGACCAGAACCAGCGGTAGAGAAAGGAATGCTGCGAGGACTCCAAAGTTTTATAGAAGACAAGGCTGGAGAGGAGCGGACCGCAGCCAACAGGATGGTCAGAGCCCTAGAGACAACCAGGGACTTCCTGCATAACCAAAGGTCACAGTCTAGTCAAACAAACTAGAACCTTGTCTAGGTGCTTTGTTCCCATTTAGGCAAGGGGCCTCGGAGGAGCGACCACTAAGATCTATCCAGGAACTAAAAGTAAATTTTCAATTGTCCGAAACAGAGGAAATAAATTTGTAAAGTGATCTGAAATCTGCACGAGCAACTAAGACCAGTTACAAATCACCAGCAGTGTCTGCAAAATTAATGGAAATACCGATAAACTGTATAATTGATACCGGAAGCGAATGTTCAATTCTAAGTCATAAGGTCTGGACTAAACTAAAGGATCAAATACCAGGCATTCAGGTACAAAAGGTTCCAGAAATAAGATTAGTTGATTTCTCTGGTACCCACAGAAAGCGAGTTTTTGGAAGTAGGCGAGTAGAGCTACAAATAGGTGGAATGACTTTCAGTACTGAAGTATTTACATTGAAGGGATTTAGTACGGATCTTCTTTTGGGCATGCCATTTTTGAGGCAGCACGAGGCAGAGATAAATTTCAGGAAAAACTCTGTAAAGTTGAATTTCGGGAAAACTCCTGAACATGAGGAAGGGAATCCACTGGATATTGAACTTGTGAGGTATATCCAAAATGTCCAAGAGAGAGACAAGAAATGGATGTATAAACCTGCGGACCTCAGGGAGAAGGTCGACACAGTAGATAGTCTAAAAAATATTTCCAGAAGCAGGAGTTGTTAAACGTGCTCATTCAATTTTTGGAAGTATTCTCAGAGAAGCCCGGAACAATGGAAAGTGCAGAGTGTGAAATCCTTCTGAAGAGTAACGAGCCAGTTCATCGTGCGCCGTATCCAGTACCGCTTTCAAAAAGGGCAGCTCTAGAGGAAGAGCTCAGCTTATGGAAGACCTGGAACATTATTCAACCATCTGTATCACCCTACCTGAATCCATTGCTAGTCGTGGACAAACCAGATGGAAGTGTGAGACCATGCCTGGATTTTCGACAATTGAATGCATTGATGATAGTTCCCAAGAGTTAGGTTCATCACCCATTGATGAATCCTTACAGAAGTTTAAACAAGCACGCTATTTCACGAGTTTGGACCTGGCCTCAGGCTATTTGCAAATTCCTTTGAAGCCAGAATGCCGAAGGTACACTGCGTTTTCATACAAAGGTCGCCAATACGAATTTTTGAAGATTCCGTATGGTTTATCTAACGCTGTATCTACTTTCGTATCTGTCATGCATCAAGTTTTTGGCCCTGAAACAGAAAATTATTTGACAATTTACATAGATGATCTTCTAATCTTTGATGCGGATTTCAACAACCACCTTCAACACATAAAAGCATTATTACTCAGACTAGAAGAAGTAGGACTAAAAGTAAAACTTCGAAAGTGCAATTTTGTAAAGAGTGAACTATTGTATTTAGGACATGTGATCTCGGGTGACCAGATAAAAATAGACCCGAAAAAGAATGAAGCCATCTTGAATTTTCCCTTGCCAAAGAACAAGAAGGATATTCGTAAGTTTTTAGGACTAGCCAATTGGAGGCGAAAATTTATAAAGGATTTTTCGGCTAAAACAGAACCTTTGCTGAAATTGCTTTCCAAAAGTGCTAAGTGGACTTGGTACTTTTCAACAATCAGCTTTCGACCTGCTCAAGCAAGAATTAGTAACCGCTCCTGCTCTAGCTCAGCCTGATTTAAATCTAGAGTTTTGCATACAGTGCGATGCTTCCACAAACGGATTAGGCTGTGTCCTTTTCCAAGAACTAGGTGGAGAAAAGGTTGTAATCCATTATGCGAGCCGGAAACTGAAGAATAATGAAGTGCATTACTCCATCCACGAGCTGGATTGCCTGGCCATACTTTTCGGTGTAAGTGAATTCGAGATTTATCTCCGAGGAAGGCATTTCAAGGTATATACAGATCACCGGGGATAGGTCTGGCTCCAAAATTGTAGAAATTGGAACTGTCGCCTCACTAGATGGTCTCTCAAATTACAATCCTACTCATTCGAAATTATCTATATACAGGGAAAGGAAAACATAGTGCCAGATGTACTCAGTCGTTATCCTGCAGAAGTCAGTGAGGAAGATGAAGAACCAAAATTTTTCCATGTTAATTACATTTGGCAGGAAAGAGGAGAAGTAGACAATGGCACTGGTGGTTCCGTGGCAAAAAAAAAAAAAAAAAAATCAGTCACCTTTCCTACTGGACGGACTGTGTACGTCGTTGATACTCAGTTGATCTCCTTGAAATTACGTCCAGGTATTATTTATAGCATGCCGCTTGGGTTGTCCAAATTTCAGGTATATCCGCCGACTGGAAACTGAGATAATTCATAGGGCCTATTTTTGTACAGGTGGGACGTAAAAAATGAACCTTGGTGACAATCGTCGCCGTGACTCCGATTGATTGATTTGATTTAGTTTATTTTACTTCGCGTTTTGTGCCTCTTGGCTAATTTGCGAAGATAGGGATGAGGGATGAAATGATGAAAGTGATGAATGGACAATCACAAACAACCAAGCCCGAGCGGGATTCGAACCCGCGACCCCTAGCGTCGCAGCGCGATGTGCTAACCACTCTGCTACGGGGTCCGGCCCGTGACTCCGAACCTTCCCTCCCAACTTCCGTTGTCTCGCCCGAATTTTATTTTGCCAACAGATACATATGAACTTTTCAAACGTCAAAACGAGATCTCACCCCTTACATCAGTAATATATGGATTAATTATACATAATAAAGAAAAATATTGAACAGTGATTTACATGTCCAATGAATACCGTGACACTTTGTTGGCGAGGAGCCATGGTCCGATATTAGGGCACTATTCGATAATCGAGCTCCTTCCCATATGTATTGGATGTATTGGTCCGAAACATTTCAGGGTGCAGCTCAAGCCCGACAGTACCGGCTTAAACACTCCACGATATAGTAACATTTCAATGAAAAAGTATTACTGGCCCAGTCACATCCCCCTCTGCCTAACTATTTCCACTTGGAGCGCTTTCATAATTACATTAATCTGAAGCGATCATTGTCCACCAGGCTATCAAAAGACTACTTTATAGACTTTCATAATTTCATCTTTTTCCATTTCCAATATGGCGCCAATATTTCACCATGCGCAGCTGTTCCATGCCTGTAAGTGTCATACCATTTTTGTTAGTTGTTATTATCACGAATAGAAGATTTAGAATGTAATAATTACTAATCATACACCCTCCCTCCTCTCAGTCTACTTCCACATTCGTACTGCTTGGGAGTTCACAAACACAATTGGTCATTTCCATTCTTTCATGATTGATTGACTTGCTTTATTTTACTTCGCTTTTTGTACGAAGATAGGGATAAGTGATGATATGATGAAATGGATGAATGGACACTCACAAATATCCATGCCCAGGCCAGGAATCGAACCCGGGACCCCTGGCGCCATAGCGCGATATGCTAACCGCTCCGCCACGCGGCCGGCTTCCATTCTTTCATTACACTTGCACTGTTAATTGAGTGATTCCTAAATTTTCTCAGATTTATTTATTTAGAAGCCCCCCTTCACACATTTTCCCTATCCCCACTGATTGTAATTGCACTGATTAGATAATGAATGGGAATGATGACATCGGCGAAATTATGAATGCGCAGTTTACAATCGTAAGTGTGATACGAGTTTTTGCTTCTCGTAATTTGTAGTTTCTCCAACAGAGGACGCGCATGACATTGTGCACGTCTGCTATCTGGTGGCGAAACACCGCATAAGTGATTGGATTGGTTGTGTATGACGTCATTTGGATGCAAAGAGGAACAAATCAGGAATACTTTCTCTCGTATTTCATACAGTAGGCATGTAAACATTCACCACACGTGAGAATGGAGTTATATTTCCATTGTACTGGCATTTGTTGAGAGAAGTAGCTTTGTATTGGGCAACATGTTACTAGCACATCAAGCCCGTCTCAGCTGGCTTTCTTGACCCCAGTCCGCTACAGGGGCTTATCCAGAAATAAAATTTGGGTTTGTGTCCAGCCAGGGGTGCCTATTACCCAATGCATGTCATAAGCCCCATAAAGTTATAATTAAGAGAGTGTTATAACAGTGATATATATTAACACAGTGATATATTAATAATACTATCCTATTAAATAATAATAATAATAATTACTAGACGTGCACACACTGACAAGTAGTGTTTTTTACTGCCTGGTACTGCAATATATTGTTTCTAGTATTTCATCACTGCACTGACCAAAAAGACTTTACTTACTGTACCAAAACAGTTTATCACGGTGGAGTTCGACATGGCTGAAGATAGGGCTACATTATCGTTATGACTGGTAGTGTGTGCACACATTCTTTTTGGCTATTGTTGATTTACGCTATTTATGATTGCACACGATAATATCTGCCACTCACATCATAACCTTGACTCATGAATTTTTCCATGTCAAGACCAAGTATGTGACATTGTTCAAGAAGAACCGTCAGATTTTCAGCTGACATATCACTACCCAGTGTGATACACAGGGGTGTTCATTCCCCCCCAAAAAAAATCATGTCGTGCTTTCTCCCCAAATCTTATCACGTGTCCATCCCAAATCATATAATTCGCACCCTCAAACCATATCGCAATCCCTACAAAGTATTTAATTAAGGTCAGCGTGTCTACTGAAAAAAGTTTTTCTTAACTTTTTGTTCAAAATCATGCACCTGCTTTAAATTAAGTAGTATACCAACACTAAGCATTATATTTTAAGAAATTATGTTATTAATGAATATCGAGAATGTCTTGTAATGCAGCTATAGAATAAAACTTTACATTCTCCTCAGTAAAGCGCCAAACATGCATTTTCGCAACACACTATTACGAGCGAAGCGAGCAAGAAAATTTTTTCATCCATTTCTTTTCAGGCTTTCAAGAATATTAATTTAATGGCGTGTCAATACTTTATTAGGATCTCGAGATATTTAGTCTTTTCCAGCTTCTCTTTTGGCACGTTCGGGGCAGAAAACGTGTGGATACCATATCGCTAAATACAGTCTCCAAATTTAATGTTGGAACTCTCCCTTCACTACAGAAATCCCTTGACAATCTAAGATTTAACACTTTATCAAGAGCTTCAGATATCTCGATTTATATTTAATACTCAATCCTACCACCAAAATTTTCATGCCATGATCTAAGACCTACAGTTGGATACTCTCCCCCCCCCTTTCAACGTTTATTTTAGAATTCTCCCCCAGAACCCACCTGTCAATTAAGGCCTAATATGTAAGAATTGGATATTTCTCCTCCCCTTCGTTCTTTATCTAATGGATTAAACATGGTGCATTTAAGTTGTAAATTTTTTACATATATTTTGGAAAAATATATACATGTTGAATTTTACATTATTTGAAGGGACCCCCTCCCCCAAATCTCGATGGTGCAGCATTGCGTCATAAACCCCTCCCACCCGTGGCACACCTGGTGATACTTTTAGTGGATATTACTGTATTTTCAGAATCCACAAACCATACTCACAGATAGAATTGTTCTGTATTTGCTACATCATGTGTCTCATCGGGAAGTATTATGTCAACCATAGTATTTTCATATTTTGGGGGGGGGGGGTCCGGACCCCCTGGATACGCCCTTGGTCCGCTAGTGTATTCCCCAATGTCAGAGTGATTTGATAAATATTTAAGTCTTGTAAAGTAACATTTCAATGATGGTTTCTATGGAAGAGACCTCGAATATAAGCAAGCTGATAGGATGTTAGTAGTGGAATGTGGAGTTTATTTAATTGATCTACACTAGTTGGTTTAATTTATTAGACGACTGTGTCAGCTTCGGTCTGAGTGTTCGTACCTTATTAGTCGACAACAAGATGATGCCAGAACCTGTGGCCGAGTGGTTAGCACATCGCGCTGCGACGCCAAGGGTCCCGGGTTCGAATCCCGCTCAGGCTTGGTTGTTTGTGAATGTCCATTCATCAATTTCATCACTCCTTCGCATACAAGGGCCACTATTTATATTTTGAGCCTTGGCAACACTGATTGAAGTTAGGCGCGATTTGACGTTTGCACGGAATCGTCTGGCATTATTGACCATAACGTACTTCAAATGTTTTGTCAATAGCTTGATTTGTGTTGTTTATGTTGCCTTGGAGATTGCGCGACAACAATAAAATGGAATTAACTCGTGAACATTTTCGTGCGATGATTTTTTACGATTTTCGACGTGGATTATCAAGACAAGGTGCATCGATCAAGTTACTTCCACAATTGTCGATGAAGCCCCATCCTTTGCCACTGTGAAACGCTGGTATAACGAATTTAATCGTGGCCGCCATTCGCTCACCGACGAGATTCGCGAAGGTCGTCCAAAATCGGTTGTTGTTCAAGAAAACATTGATGCTGTGCAAAACCTAATACTGCAAGATCGTCATGTGACATACTGTGAGATTGAGGCAACCATAGGCATTAGTTCCACCAGCATATATAAAGTATTACATGATCATTTAGCTGTGAGAAAGGTATGTTATCGTTGGATCCCACACAATTTGACAAAAACTCAAAAAGACGCTCGCGTCAATTGGTGCAAACAAATGCTCAATAAATACAATCGTGGTGCTTCAAAAGACGTATATAAGATTGTAACAGGTGACGAATCATGGATATATGCATATGAGCCGAAACGTAAACAGCAGTCGACTGTATGGGTGTTTCAAGATGAACCCAATCAAACAAAAGTTGTTCGCGCTCGAAGCACATCGAAACAAATGGTCGCCTGTTTTTTCGGGAAAACTGGTCATGTGGCAACTGTGCCTTTAGAGGAACGTAGAACGGTCAACTCTGAATGGTACACAACAATTTGTTTGCCAGAGGTCTTCGGTCAAATACGGAAAACAAACAAACGCCGTCGGATCATTCTTCATCAAGACAATGCCAGCTGTCACACATCTCGTCTAACAACCAACTTTATGAACAGTCAAAAAATCGAATTGATGGGTCATCCGCCGTACAGTCCTGATTTGGCACCCAATGACTTCTTCTTGTTCCCGAATGTCAAGAATAAATTGCGTGGACAACGATTTTCGTCGGCGGAAGACGCCGTTGATGCGTTCAAAAACCATATTATGGAGGTGTCTGAAGAAGATTGGAAAAACTGCTTTGACAAATGGTTCGAACGAATGCAAAAGTGTATTGACCATAAAGGAGAATACTTCGAAAAACAATAAAGCAGTTTTCAATGCCAAATTCCTGTTTTTTCATTGTTAGGCTCAAAATATAAATAGTGACCCTCGTATTAGCCAAGAGGCAAACAACGCGAAGTAAACAAAATCAGTCAATCGACAGCAAGATGACCGCGCCCTCGGTCCTTTTCCGGGGGCACTGCACAGGTACCCCAGTCTCGGCCTGCGCCCCCGATCGCAAGTTGGGACAGAATCCCTGTTTTTAATACAGGGTGATTCAAAAGTTCATTGTGAAATGTAAAAGAGTTAGTCTGGATAGAAATGGTCGTGATAGAAACAGGTTAGGCCTAGGGGGAACCATATTGGTGTGTTCCAAGCGGATGTCCGCCACGTTGGTGGCCGCCAATTTGAATTCAACTCAAAAGTTTTTAAATGGGAAGGGCCGATGTGATATATCAAATTAGGCTAGAATTTCACAAGAAATGCAACCAACTTTTGGAGTGATTGTGCAACTGTCACATGCGACACTGGATCTCGTTGGGGGTTTCGTTTATTAAAATTATTTGCAATGGGACGTGAACTTTTCTCCTCAGACAACAGTACGATCTCGATGCGTTTCTCACGCGTTAGGGGCATTCTCGCACTGGTTTATCACACCTGGAAAATAAGATTTGTTACAATCATGCAGTCATAACTTTTTACTGGTTCAAGATACGTCGAAAACACATTTACCATTGCATTTCTCGTGGAATTCTAGCCTGATTTGTTATATCACATCACCCCCTCCCATTAAAAAGAAAATGAGTTGAATTCAATATGGCAGACGTCCGCTTGGAACACACCAATATGGTTTCCCCTAGGCCTAAGCTATTTATCAAGACCAATGGTACCCAACCTAACTCCTTTACATTTTGTAAGGAACTTTTGAATCACCCTGTATAATGGGAGCGCTGCATTCCACTGTCTCCATCTATTAGGGACAAGGCTGAGGTACATCGCTGTAACGCTCTATGTGCTTCCGGTATAAAACTCGGGACCCCTTGATTGCAAGATGACAACGTTACCATTACGCCATTGGGAAGACCCGCATTGAACTTATAATAATAATAGTAATAATAATAACCCGTGGCGAAACTCCGCTTGAGGCCAAGACCGACTGCATGCCTCAGCAGAAGTGGGTGATCACCCAGCCAGCTACGGGGTAACGTGTGGTCAACACGACGAAGCCCCCAGTCGTTGTAGGTTTTCCATGACCGGGTTGCGCTACTTGTTAGTAGCTTAGCAATTTCCTGACGATGGTGGGCGGCCACCGGTCCCACACACAGGCCGAAATCTCAGGAGAAAAGTTGTTATGCTTCCCAGAGGAGACTCGAACTAGCGCATCCTGTAGCCCGAGCCCAAAGCCTGACGCCTGTCAACAGAAGCGACTGAATGATTGAATTATTAAGCACAGAATGGCTAACCGGGACTGGACTTACATTTTAACCCTTAGCCAGGCGCGCCCCTTTCGTTAAATTTGACCCCCAAGTATAAAATATAAATTGTAATAAAGTAAGATTCCTATGCATCAAAGAGAACTTTTATGTTATTAAATTGACTATTTTCAACAACTTAAAGTAGTCTTTAGATATGAAAAAGTGTAACAATTAATTTAAAAATAATATATACAAGAATTGGTATTTTCACGATTGTATAATCTTTCCTTGCAATAGTGAAAGCAAATGATAATAATATCGAAAGTATGAAATCAGAAATTCAAGGATTATTATTTTTGTTGAGTATAAACTTCAAATAGTATTTGCGTAAATTTGGCAGTCAACATTTTTAAATAATACATATCTTCAGTGGCGGCGATTGGGTCCCAAAACCGGTGGGGGGGGGGCAAGGTTCCAAAACTGGGGGTGCAAGACAGTAGCCTATATTTCCCTTTGAAGATAAATATTTAGCTTAGAGAGGGAGCAAAAGTGGAGAAAAGGGGGCGGGGCAGCTGCCCCCCTAATCGCCGCCACTGCAAATCATCTTTTTGAGAAACATTTTCCTCCAAGAAATGGCAGTTCCAATACATATAAATTTTCACAATCTCTTTTTGTTTTACACAACTACGTGAATGTGACCATTGTATTACTTACCAACATCATATACAGTAGTATTATGTCACACAAACTTCTGTTTTTTAAAATTCTACTTCATCGGCCAATTTGGCATCTCTTTCCCTTACAAATTTTCTGCTTTATTTCTATGTACCTATTGATATTTTCCACAATGATCCTCACAGTAGTGTTATTTATAATCGTCTCGATAGCAGATTTGGCATTTCTTTGCAGCTGCACCTGGTCCAGGAAGCCGCAAAACAATGTTCATACTTCTTGTGTGAACATTCGAACATGAGCGGGGAACTTTTTTCCATATAATTTTCTTATTTTCCCAGAAAATAATTTCTATCTTCTTCCAGGATAACGTAACGATATCATTCTCTTCATCTCCACATGTCTCGGAATTAGTATCATGTTCTGAGTCAATTACACGATCTCCATCATCATGATCTGATTCTTGAGTCAATTCTTCATCTCAAAACACTTCAAGTGATCTAGCGTCGCAATTGTTAGGAACTTCCTCCAACATCGCTCATATACGTTCCTGCTGTCTTTCATGCTGCATGATTTTGAACTATTTCTTAGAAAAAAAGAAACGTCCACTTTAGAATCTGATCATACACCCGCTGAGCAAGTAAAAACTGCTAAAATATGTCGCTCGTTGAGCGCAGGAAGCCAAAGTTTGAAAAAAAACTGAACAACAAAATTTCACACACGTTACCAGGCGCGTGGGGGTAAATTTAACCCCCCAGCAACTTCGGAAAAGCTTCACCTTGCTGCAGTTACTCACACACTGAAGGAAGTGACTGACGATTGAAGCAAACTGTTTTAGGAAGATACTAATTAAGCTAGCAGTGTGCACAACCTACAAATGTATGGACAGTAAGAGAATCCTACCAGGGGGTCAAATTTATCCCCACGCGCCAACTTAAGGGTTAAGGTGGGATCCGAAGTTCCGAACCACTATGTACCTCCACCGGGTATCGAACCCGGGACCCCTTGATTACAAGGCGATGACATCAACAATAGCGAGATAAGACAAATAAATGTTTATAATGTCGGAACGATCTCACAGGATCGTTGTAATCATAAGTTGACTGACCCTCTCGAGTGATGAGATATTAGCAGTATCAGACTGTTATCTGGCTCTGATATACTTGAGCAGCTTATGATGGATTTAATTTAATCTAGTCTTAAAGAGACCGTGAACCTTGGAAATGTCGAGAGCGGTTCTGTGTAATTTCGACAGAACTTAAAAGAATTGAAGTGCGCAGAACCGGAAATAGAAAACAGTTACTGCTAATTACACTGGTCTACAAAATTCAACTTTGTAAAATTTTCGAGCACCAAAATGGGTTATCCCCATGTATTTCGACCTGCTGAACATGAATCTGGCATTGGTTTTTCCATAGCACCCTCAGTTTTTGTGTAAAGTGTACTATTCGCTATGTAATGCTATTAGGTTTCTCTGATGCTCAAACAATGTGATTTTGTCTCTAAATACTAATATATCAACACAAAAGTCCATAAAATGCTAGTGAAATATTTTTCATACATACCTAGATTACTTTTGGACATTTGCTGCGCCTCTTATGGGTGCCACTACTATCCTGCAGTAGTGTCCAACAGTAGTCAGCCATCATACTTGTTGCACATTGCCCCTGATAGCGTTGCTCCAATGTAGATATGGTCTAATGAAATCGTTCCCCATGTTCATCGGAGACTTGTCCAAGAGCACCAGCAGGAAAAGAATTCAAGTGTGAGTGGAGAACGTGCATTTTTAAAGACATGTTACAACCGAGATTACGGTAAGACTGTAGTAGTTCGTTGACAAACACATCACTATTGTCTGCTCTCTTGTTTCCAAAAAAATCAGAACACAGTTTTTTGAAAGAATTCCAGCAGTCCAGTTCAAGAGGGCTCAAAGCTGTGACAAAATCAGGATCGTGAAGAAGCCGTCTAATTTGAGGGCCAACGAACACACCAGCTTTCACTTTGGCTTCACTCAACGCAGGGAATTTCTGACGTAAGTACATAAAACCAGGTCCATCTTTGTCCATTGCAACAACGAATAACTTCATAAGTCCAAGTTTTATGTGAAGTGGTGGTAACAAAATGTCTTTCAAGTTCACCAATGGAACGTTTGCTACGTTCTTGCAACCAGGTTCCATTTGTGTACGGGCAGGCCAAATCCTTGTGTCGTAGTGACTTTTTCGATCACGGCTATCCCACTCACAAAGGAAACAGCAATGCTTTGTATACCCAGATTGTAATCCTGTAAGTATCCCAATTACTTTAAAGTCAGCACAGATTTGCCACTTGTTGATGTTATATTGAACTTTATTCAACAAAAGTTCCATACTGCTGTATGTTTCCTTCATTTTAGTGGCATAAGCTACGGGAATAGGAGGATAAACATTGCTATTGTGCAGGAGTACCGCTTTGAGGCTAGTTTTGGAGGCATCAACGAATAGTCGCCATTCCACTGGTATATGTTTCAGTCCCATAGCATTAAATAGACCATTCACATCATTGCAGTAACAGAGTGAGTCTTCCATGACAAAGAATGGTGTGAAGGCAGCCTGACGATTTCGAAAGAAACAAACCCTAGCATCTTTCTGTAGTAAATTCCACTGTTTCAGACGCGAACCCAGAAGTTCAGCTTGTGCCTTAGAAAGATTCAGGTCCCTAACAAGATCATTCAAATCGTTTTGTGTCAGGAGATGTGGCGTCATTTCTTCGTAATCGAAATCAGAGCTTTCATTCTCCGTGTCTGTATTAGCATCGACCTGGGTTTCATCTTCCAATGACCATGTCTCTGGAGGAACGGGGACAGGTAAGGAGGAACTGTGCACTACGGGTCGAATAGCTGACTTGATGTTTGGATACTTGATCTTCTTTCTATCCTTGCCCTTCATCCCTGCTATTTTAATCATGCAGAAATAGCAATCATCTACGTGATTAGTCGGCTCCCTCCATACCATCGGGATAGCAAAAGGCATTGCAACTTTACTTTTGTTCTTCATCCAACCATTCAGACGAGACAAACAGTTCACACAGACAATATGTGGTGCCCATTTTCGATCCTGATCACCTAACTTGCACCCGAAATAAAGATCATACAATTTCGTAAGTACGGGTGTCACATGTCGTCTGCATGATTTAATAGTGTACTCCCCACAGATGTAGCGAAAGTTATTTGGATGATTTAAACATTCCAGTGACATTGTACAAACACTAACACAACTGAACCAATAAAAAATAGACAACGAAACACTCAGCACAAGGTATATTTACATCGCACTAATCACACTCGTCAATGAACAGTCAAAAAAAGGAAGCATTTCCTCACGACTGAGAACATGGTGTTCAGAAACAATAGACAATGAGTCAGATGTACTGTTGCCATGTTGTGTACAATCGATACGCCTTGCACGAAGCTCTTTCAAGGTACTCTGTACCAATTCTCCGGCTCATATCACATTTCTCATGTAAGTTAAACATTTGTCGAGTAAAGGAAAAGGAGGGGGGGGGGGGTTGGCTGATCCTGTGAGCCTAAGACTCCAGTTCATTCGTTTCGAGCCCGCAGTATTAAACAGTACCAGTTGGGGGAACTTAACATGCGGGAACAAACGACACAATCTTCCTGTCAAGCGTAATAAGTATGTATAGCATTGCTTATTATAACAATTCTTATATAATGAAATATTTTTAAAACTGTGGGTGCTACACAGAAACTAATAACATTTTCGTGCTTAGGGGGTCAAAATACATAAGAAACACCCATTTCTATTCTTGAAAATTTTTCATTGTTGACCAGTGTTATCATTAGTGTATACTTAGAGAAACTCCTCGGACTGCACTTTTTGCAGACTGCTCTGGTGTCCAAACCCACAGCCAATAATTCTCTGCTGGACTTGGGTTGACTCGTCTACATGTTGGCCGCTCATCCGTTTCATCATCTTATCACCATTCTCCATCTTCGCGATTAGCGAAAAGTGCCAAAAGAGCGAGGTAATAAATCAACCAACCAAATTCATGGATCCAATGTACCAGATGAACATGTATAAGTCATGGTTTCTTCACATGGGGCATACGAGAGGTTCATTTGACGTCTTCAAGGAAGCCACATTGATATCCCAATTCAGGTTGCCAACTCTTAACTCTCTCTCTCTTTTTCTCTCTTTCTCTTTCTCTCTTTCTTCCTTCCTTCTTTCAGAGAGAGAGAGAGAGAGAAAGAGAGAGAGAGTTAAGAGTTGGCAACCTGAATTCTTAATATTTGGCAACCTGAATTCTTACTCTCTCTTTCTCTCTCTCTCTCTCTCTCTCTCTCTCTCTCTCTCTCTCTCTCTCTCTCTCTCTCTCTCTCTCTCTCTCTCTCTTCCTTCCTTCCTTCCTTCTTTATTTCAGAGAGAGAGAGAGAGAGTGAGCAAGAATTCAGGTTGCCAAACTCCTAAGAATTCAGAACCGCCATTATCTTCTTTTTGAAATCAGGTTAACTCACAGTTTCTAATCGATTTTTCTTCAGTACTTTATTTTCTAGGCTTCAGGCTTCGCAGATAGCCTAGCTATAGCCTGGAATATACGCTCCTGTATCTAGCATGTGCTTAGGAAACTTGTCACTTAGTTGCCTTGTGCAAAGGGCCTCTTATAGTAGAGGAAAATTTTAGTCTTGAATTTTTGTGAAACGTGTAATGTAAGCATCTATCGTTTGGTGGGGTGGGGGGGAAGGGACTTGCAAACTAATGTAACACCATGATGTCGTTCTTGCATTTGCATTTTACGATAATTTTTCGTGCTAACTCGTTCTTTTTATTTTGTTATTCTTTGGGAATATTATTTAACACAGCCTTATTTTTATTTTCAACTGTCGAAATAATAAACCTTTTTTCTGATTTGATTTTTATTATTTAGCGTCACCTTTCTTCCACTTTCGGCTAATCGCGACGATGAAGATGAGTGATGATATAATGAAATTGATGAAGGCTAATACGCCAGGTTCCAGGGTTCGATTCCAGGCCTTGATATGGAGTTTTTTTGCGAGTGTATCTCCATCAGTTTCATCATATCATCACTCATCCTCATCTTCGGAGCAACCAAAAGTGACGGAAGTGCGTAGTGAAATAAGCCAAATCTATCAATCAATTAAAGTTGATGAAGGAACACTCACAAAGAACTCTGACCGGGCCAGGATTCGAACCAAGGACTCCTGCCACCTTAGCCCGCTGTGCTAAACCACTCCGCCACGGAGGACGAATTTTATGTTCCGCCCACCTTCGCGACACCCATGTGTTCGAAATTGTTTGACAGATTTATCAAAATCGTTCAGAGGATATCAAAGATAATACTTTGTTGGGAATTTACCACGCGAATGTTGCTCAAGTGGAAAGACTTCTTCAAAAGATATTAATTAATTCGATGACATAACAGTCCAGGTAAGGTGCAAAGTCGAGGATGAGCTTGATAAACAGTATCTATTTATTTTGTAATGTTAGAGCAAAAACAGAGCTCTAATAGTTATTACGATCAAAACAAAAGGAGGGAGGCAGAAGAAAGTTGAAGTTACAACAGAGACCGCAAACACCATTGCGCCAACGTTAAAATAACGGGGCATTTTCGCGTTCGTTTGACTGGGCCGAAATTAGCCAAGGAAAGGACCGACAAGGAGGGAATGTCCCGATCAAAATTGAAGACGCTATGTCCCGTTTTGTTTGATTTTGGCCGCGCAACGATATTGCCACAAGTTGCGTAAAATTTAAGTCAGAATCCCCCCCACCTCCCTCACTTTTGCGACTACGCCGTGCTAAGCTGCACGCACGATGCGGTGAACGCGAAAGTCTCGTATAATGCTTACCCCCCCCCCCTCCTCCTTCCGTTGCTTGAAATGAATCATGTTGCAAAACAGCAACTTATATTTTTTTTTTCAAGTGCAATGCCACTTTCTGTTTCTAATCGTTCTTGTGAGTAGGCTACGTCACCGGATTTGCGACTGCTGATTGGGCGACCATCGCGACACTTGATTTGAAGGTGGATGGGATGGCATGTTTCCTTTTTTGTGTATATAAGACGACCAAGCAAAGGATTGTTTCCTATGAATCGGTGTTCAGGAGAGCCGTGAACGATAGTCATTCAGTGCTTGCTTGCCCTTCGCGTGGGTCGGTTGTCGTTTACTAGTGCCGTCTGGCTTTACGAGATTGTCACGCGTAGACAGTTCTGATACCAGCATAAAAGCTGGTGTGAAGTGTTCCTACCTGCTCCTCGCTCGTGTGACAGTTATTCTGCGCGTGCCGAAGATGACACCGAATCCAAATAGAGTTATTATGACGAAACCTTTTCCTGTAAGAGGTAAGATTCCGAAGTTTTTAAAGTTACAATGTATTTAATACTTATGCAGTGTTGCTACCCGTGTTTAATTTATGAATGAATGTTGAGACTTGGTGCGGTCAGGAGACTGCATACGTCAAGGGGAGGCACTGGTTTCCTGCCCCGGGGGCTAAGCGATTGACCTTGGTGTAACATAGAGTTTGTGGACGTACGGAGCTGATCATGCAATATGTGCTTGGTTAGTGTTTCACGTGTTCGGCGATGTCCGGATGCGCATTTACCGAGGAAGAAATACGCACGATGCGTTGTGGGCTTTTTTATGGGACTTTATAATTTCATTGGACGAAAGAGCAAGGTAAACAGGTTGTGTTGTAGTTGCGAGGGTGACGAAAGTAGATGGCATGGTATAGTGTGCCATAGCGAAGATTGGTGTGTAATATTTACGGGGGCAGACGAATTTGTTGTTATCCCTTTCATCCGAGAAGATGCTTTTACCGCACTCTGTATCACCGTACAAACGCGTACATCATTATTTGCACTATTCAGAAGCAGACCCGTAGCCAGGCAGGGGCCAGGGGGGGGTCTGAGTCCCCCGTGGAACTGCCGCCAGCCCCCTTGACGTTAGGTAAAATGATTTTGTGTAATTTGTTTGAACTGCAGCTATATCTTATTTATAAGAAGTCTTAAGTAGCGGCAAGTTTTTAGGAGATTCCTCTTCTCTAGACCTCAGAAAGTTCTTTCACAGGGGAGCTTCTTTATCGTTGCCCCTGTTGCCATCTCCCATTTATACAGAAATCTGTGACTTTGACGTCATGATGCAAATTTCCTCCGCATCTGCGTCAAAGGTCAACAACTCAGCTCCCAAGTTTTGGGAACGAAGAAGAGTTTTATTGTTTCGGGCGGGGGGTGGAATGTACGATAGGCACTATGATTGAATATTGTCAATTTTTTTCTTGTGTCATATAAATATCTGTATCATCAAACGTAATACTATGGAGTGTGTAGTAACGGTTGATTTCAGTAGCAGCAAATTAACACTTCAAGCGATATTTTAAAAGATATAGAAAAAAAATTGTAGTATTTGTGTGATATTTCTAAACTATATGTAACTTAATGGCCCCCCTCCCCTCACACATAATCTACCTTCATTTAACACTGTTAAACTTTTGGAAAATTGACATGGTTTACAAAGTCCCACCTGATAACCCGTGAGCCCCCCTGGAGATCACTTCTAGCTACGGGCCTGTTCAGAAGCTATACTACCAAAACCAATCACCTGATGTTGGAATAGATTAGATTTTTGGATTACATAAGCAATGGCGGATCCATAAGTTACAGTTGGTTTTGGTTGATTGATTTATGACCCCTTGATTACAAGGCGACAACGCTTGCGCCATCGGGGAGGTGGAAGTTCAATTGGGAGGGGCGAATTTCAGTCTGGTACCTCACCTTGCCGAGGATCAATTCCAACCTCCACTACATAGTTAAGCAATATATGGTTCTGATACCAACCAGGAACAAACTATGTTCTAGAGATTAGCGGTTTGTGTGTGTGTGCGGGTGTGTGGGGCTAAAACCAGGAGTCCAGGACTGGAACATATTATTTTATGTTGTTGTTATCGTAATTGTCCCACTGTCACCGTAAATTGAGACATCAGATATGAGGAGTAAGATAAACAAACCAAGCAACACCATCCCATTCTCTGCAGGGGTCTCGGGCTCCATCACCTTTTAATGCATCGTGCAGAGTGGTTTCGATCTAAATTTAAACTATAGGTCCAGTTCCGAAAAGCCTATCACGAACAAAAAAAGTGGGCTTAAATCAAAGTTTATAAAACATTCTCGAGCCTGTTAAACTTGATGATAAAGACATAACAGTTATGTCTTGAAAAATATTAGGCATAATAATATATCAAAAACCTGGCAATTGGGAGGGGCGATCACCCCTATCGCCCTCTCCGTGGATCCGCACGTGTACAAGGTTTGTGGTCCAGGGTTTCTGCAAGGCATTGGTTTATAAGTTCATTCTTTATACGTGCTTTTTCACTCACTTCATTGCGATGAACACTGCGTGGACAGGCAATTGCTTAGTGGTTTAATAACACACGTATTGTCCTAGTAAGCAGTAACGCACGCACTCGTGTTTGTTATGTATCAACAATGCTCGGCCGGTTACTAAGTGGATCAGAACTTGTAAGACGTTAATTCATATTCATGACCTCATATGTTCGAATCCGTGGTAAGGAATGGATGTGCGTGCGCCTGTCCCATCATCATTCATTCATATCTGTATTTGCATTTCCGTCATTTAGCGTCCATTTTCTTCCACTTTTGGTTAATCGCGACGATGAGAATTAGTGATGATTAGATGAAATTGATAAAGGGGCATCACGAAGAACACCAGGCGGGACTCGAACACTAGATCTTCTGAGACGAGATCGAAAGTCGACCACTTAACGCGCTTGTCAACAGAACCGGTTCATTCTTATCGTCGCGATTAACCCAGAAAGGTAGAGCAGCAGCGTAAAGCAACCGAAATGGAAGTATAAGTTCTTACGAATGGCTTTGAATGATTTACACGGTCTTCTGCTGAAAACTGTTGATTTTCTAAGTCAATAACGTTAGTATACACACTCTTTCTACTTGGAAAGGAGAAACGTTCTCTTATCACCTCCTACCGCCGTCCATATGCATTTTTCGTAACTTAGTCAAGTGCACTTTATGCACACCCAGGTTAATCGGGACGATCTGCAATTTAATGCAGAATGCTCTGGAATGTGTCCACCGGGAGTTCCACCCGAATAGTTTTGATTGCAATTCCAAGAGGAAAACTATCATTGTTATGGATCATTAAAACGCGCCATGCAGTTAATGAAGTCCATATATATCTTTGGTATAAGAGACAGGTTTTTAAAAAAAATCAAAATTCAATACATGATGCAAGTTTGTTTTTCAGAGAGTGTAAGTTTGTGGGAATTTCAGTGCTTTTTGCAGAAAATCCCCGCATGTACTCCTGACTGTACCGTTAACCACTATGCTATCTGAGAAGTATCATGTTGAAAATGTGAATTTGTCGGTGTCACACCAAGTAACTCACCAGTAGCAATTCAGAGTGGAAAGTTTTCAAGAGGCTGGAATTTTTTGGAGGTCCTGTGCGATCAGAGTTTTAGCCATATTCGTCCAAGCGTGACCAGATAGTTTAGAGAAAGTTAAGGAGCTGATACACTTCGTCATTCGCTTGCAACACGACCACCTTGTACAGTTTCCTTCACTGAATTTGTATTTAAATCGTTGTTACCCTGAGTTCCAGTGAAAACCATGTCGAATTCTCGATGGTTCGTTGGATTAGGTGTCGACCATCAGCAATTTTGCTTCTTTGCATTGATTCATAATTACCGATATGATTTGCCCTCTTCTCCATATGTCATTAGGGGACAAACTGATGTATTGAAGCTTCGACCCTTGAAACGAGCCAAGTGGCATAAAGTTTTGTGCAAAAGTGATAATTGGCTGGTCGATCTACAAGAAATGGGAATATGCCAGGGTTGTTAAAGATCCAAACATTCTAAATCAATTCAATTCCGGTCCAGGAGAGAAAATCAGCAAGCGTAAATGGATTCTGGACCGTAAACAACCTTTTATCTAAAGCATTTAAATTCGGTCCAGGGTTCTTTTTACCCGGATGAATTTAAATACTGTCCAGGAACTTTTTCCCCGGATGAATTTAAATACTGTCCAGGAACTTTTTCCCCGGATGAATTTAAATACGGTCCAGGAACATTTTTTCCGGATCAATTTAAATACGGTCCAAGATCAATTTAAATAATGTCCAGGAATCATTCTTCAATGAAACGAAATGCAATTTGGACCGAATTTAAATTGTGCGAGAATAAAGGTTCCGGTCCTGTTGCGGAACCCAAATAAATAAATAAGCATCTATGTGCTATTGCACATCTACATCGTGAACGACACACACATCTGTAAGATCGAGGCGAGGCAAGGACTTGGTATCCGAGATTCTCAGTTTCGTTCGATAGTTTGGTGTGTTATTGTCAGCTGCATTTTTTTTTACCGCGCGACTGCTTCAGACAATACGAAGGGAATATCTGCCTTGATAGACAAGTCTCAGATTTCGTTTCTAATAATTGGAAAGTCAATTTATCATGGCAAATATCGATGCTTCTGGGTTAAATACGTATATTCAGGACAGAATTCAATATCGTCGAGTTGGTGTTTTTTATGTCCCCTTTATGCATGGTAACGCTAATCGGGACTGGACCTACAGTTTAAAGTGGGATCGGAGCCACTATGTGCCTCCACCGGATATCGAACCCAGGACTCTTTGATTGCAACAAGGCGACGACGCCAACACTGCGCCATCGTTGAGGCCATCCTATATCGTCGAAACGAGACGCCAGCAGAAAAACTTTTATTTGCCTTAATGACTTCTGTAAGCTGTGAAAGTTTGTTTGGTAGTACGTTGTAATGGTTGTTTATACAATATATTTCGAGAGGAGAATAAAACCAACCTTCGTGGCGGAGTGGTTAGCACAGCGGGCTCGGACGCCAGCGGTTCTTGGTTCTGAATCCGGCCGTGGCATGGGCGTTCCTTCTGAGTGTCCCTTCATCAATTTCATCTGTCATCCTCATCTTCATCTTCGCGATTAGCCAAGAGTGGCAGAAAAGCGAAGTGATATAAATCAATCGAGACGAGAACGAGGCAGGCATATACAACTTGAGATAAGGCCGTGAGATTAACAAGTCTCGTCTCGCTCCATCTGCCATGTCTAAACTTCACAGACGTGTTATTACATTTTCAGTGTCGTGATTTTTTTAAATTGGATAGTGTTTTAATAAATAACTCTTCCTCCCCCTCGGAAATTCGTTACGATGACGGGAGTTGGACAATAAGAAGTCTCCATAACCTTGTTTTAGAGGCAACGCAACGTTTCATATTATGTAAACAAGGTTCAGCATTGCGAGGCCTATAAAGGTTGACAGACCTTGTTCCAATGATTCAGATGACGAAGATTCAGATTCTTCAGTTATCCTTCCCATTGTATTGTGTGTAACGAGAACCAGGGGTGCCCACAGGGAGGGGGGGGGGGAGGAATATGACGCAGATTGCGCCATCGAGTTTTTTTGGGGGATTTTTTACATTCAAATAATATAAAATTCAACATTTATATATTTTTCTAAAATACATATATGTAAAAATTTTACGCCTTAAATGCACCATAATTAATCCATTAGATGAAGGGAAGAAAGTGTTTAAGGGTATTATCGAAAGGAAGTTGGGAGAAATATCCAACTCTTACATATTAGGCCTTAATTCACACGTGGATTTTTTTTTTTGGGGGGGGGGGTTCTGAATTAAACATTGGGTGAGGGGAAGTATCCAACTCTAGGTCTTTGATTATGGGGGATATTTTAGTTAGAGGGGGATTGAGCATTAAATTGAAGAGGGTATCCAATTCTTGTGTATTATTATTGTCTTAGACTGTTGCGGAAATTCTGGTGTGGAGACTGAGAATTAATTTTTTGGAGGAGGCAATATCCACTCTTCAATATCAACAGTAAGTCTATAATTGGCATGGACATTGTGGTGGTAGGATTGAGTACGAGATTAAATTGAAGGTGTGAGATTTGAAGCTCTAGATAAAATATTAAGTCTTAGATTGTCAAGGGATTTCTGTAGTGGACAGAGAGTTCGAACATTAAATTTTGGAGATCGTATTTAGCAATATGGTATTCACAAGTTTTCAACCCCGAGCGTGCCGAAAGAGAAGCTGGAAAAGACTAAATATTCTGGGATCCTAAGAAAGTATTCGCACACCATTAAATTAATATTCTTGAAAGCCTGCAAAGAAATGGATGTTTTTTTTTTTTTTTTTTTTTTTTTGTTTTTTTTTTGCTCGCTTCATCGCAATTTTATCTTCCGAGAATGCGTGTTTGGCGCCTTACTGAGGTGAATGTGTGTGAACTTTTGTACTAAAACTGCAGTACAAGTCAAGCGATATTCATCGCCGTATTATATTATCGCCCTGGGCTTAAGAATTTCTAGCTAAGGTTCTGTAATAACCCGTGAAACAGTAATTGAATCGATCATACGGCTGGAGCTTGTTATTTGGTTTGCCAAGTTTGAATTTTCTATCTTTATCTTAAGTTGTGTAACAATTTGTGTTAAATACTCAAGTTGTGAGTTTTATGAACCCACTCACAAACACTGTTTATATGAATATTTACATAATTTAATTTACTACATTTAATCAATCAATGTGCTAGCTTTAAGTTTTTCGAAAATCGAACAATTAAAAGATAGGGACAGTTTAACATGTTATTTCATTCAAATAGACATGAATTATTACGTATTCATCCATTCAAATAGACATCAATTATTACGTATTCATCCAAACTATTTTGGGGGATTATGATGAACGATTTTAGGGGCGGTCTTGAGTGATCGGCACCCCTGTTTAGGGAGGATGGACAGATCAAGTATAGTGTTAAGTAATGTTAAGAAAAAAATACTTTCGGTAGAGACGGTGTCGTAATTAAATACTTTGTATGGATTACGATATGGTTTGAGGGCGCGAATGATATGATTTGGGGGGGGAGACGCATATGATATGATTTGGAGGGACGCATGACATAATTTTAGGGCGGATGCGCCATTGGCCTTGGGGGGGGGGGGGGATGGGCACCCCTGACGAGAACAGTGCGTTTCGAATTGGAAGTCAAGTGTGTAATTGTTTGTAGCAGATTTTTCACGCATACTGAGACGTTGCCACATCTCAACTACGAGGGGAACATTATGGGTGGTCAGAGCATCGAATTCCATCGCTACCTTTATTATTATTTATTATTATATATTATTTTTATTTTTTAATCTTTTAAATGTATTTTTTTCATCGTGGCAGTGAATATGAATGATGACAAGATGAAATTGAAGGTACGAGCACTAAGAGACTCGTAACCAGAACTTTTGGTGACGAGATAGCAAGTTGAAGATTCAACCATTAGGGAGATTTCGCACTGAAGAGACAAGCGACGCTTCACCAGAAACTGCACACATGTGAATATGGCGCTTGATTACTGGCACCCAAGCAATATGCACAGCTTGTGACGCCATTCCGCAAGGGATATTAAGGGGGACGGGGGGAGTGGACCCCCGAAAATTCACATGATCCACCAAAATTTTCGCGGCTTAGGGGAAATTATATTTAATTTTTTTAAGAAGCTCCAAATTATTTATTTAGAAAACTTTCCATGAAGATCACATTGAGTTAATCTCTGTAGCTATGGTATTTGTTGCGATATAGACAAAATTAAATGTAAATATAATAATAATTATTATTTATATACATTAAAACTCTGTTATATTGCTTTAGTGTATTATTGAAAACTTAGTATGGCTTGAAATTGTATGTGTGGTTAATGTGTAATGAATATTATCAATATATAGAAAACAATATTTAATTTGTAAGCCATTTTAAGTTTTATACGTAACTAACTATGTATAACTGTGTATTCAAATTAAGACCCCACGATGGCGCAGTTCCTATTCGTATTGTGCGTCTTCGTATTGTAATCAGTGAGTCCAGGGTTCGATACCCAGTGGAGGTATATAGTTGTTAGAATCCCACTTTAAACTGTAGGTCTAGTCCCAATTAAGATTTCAGTGCATAAACTGGACTTAAAAACAAGCTCAAACAATCTAAATTTATTCCTTCCCCTCCTCCTCCAAACATATCAACCTATCAGTTGCTGCATTCCGGTGTGAAATATTGCATTTAATTCTTGAGGTTTATTTCCAAGCGACATTTCTCTCAGGTGCCAGGCAGTTATTCAGCAGCTTCTTCCTTTGATGTAACATCCCATTCACTCCATTCTAGCCTTTGCCGGCCTCAGGAGTCCCTGGTTTGAATCCGACCTGGACATGGGTGTTCTTTGTGAGTGTTCCTTCATCAATTTCAGCTTATCACTCATCCTCATCTTGAGGCACATAGTGATTCGGACCCCATCTTAAACTGTAGATCCAGTCCCGATTAGCCTTAATGTGCATAAAGGGGACTTAAAACACCAACTCAATCAATCATCCTCATCTTCGCGATTAGCCAATGGTGGCAGAAATGCGACGTAAAATATTACCGCTGGGGGTCCCGGGTTCGAACCCTGGCTTGGACATGTCTATTCATCAATTTCATCTTATCATCACTCATCCCCATCTTCGCAAATTAGCGAAAAGTGGCACAAGAAGCGAAGTAAAATAAAGCAAATCAAATCGATACTCGCTGGAGGAACGTAGCAATTCGGATCCTACTTTAAACTGAAGTCCAGTCTCGATTAGCGTATGTGTGCATAAAGTGGACTTAAAATGAATCAATCAAAACTAATGTGGCCTGATAATCAAGCATGAACCGATTGATTTGGTTTATGCTACTTCGTATTTCTGCCACTTTTGACTAATCGCGAAGATGAGTGATGAAATTGATGGAGAAACACTCACAAGTAACACCCATGCCTGGGATTCGAACCCAGGACTCCTGGCGTCGTAGAACTCTGTGCTACCCATTCCGCCGTGGAGGCTGACACAGGCATTACCAGTAATAAGCTCTTTCACGAGTCTTGCTTATCGCACAATTTTGCTGAATAGCCCGACCCTGTGGCCGAGTGGTTAGCACATCGCGCTGCGACGCCAAGGGTCCCGGGTTCGAATTCCGGTCGGGCTTGGTTGTTTGTGAATGTCCTTTCATCAGTTTCATCATTTCATCACTCATCCCCATCTTCGCAAATTAGCCAAGAGGCACAAAACGCGAAGTAAAATAAACTAAATCAAATTAAAAAAAAATTGCTGAATGAATTTGCGAACCACATTAAGGACGCTTTTATTCGGTTCATTCTCAGTTCCTATTAAACGGGACTTATAGTCCAAGTAGGAAATTGCCCCTCTTGTGTTCGGAAAGACTGAAATCATGAGACTGGAGGCTGCTCATTAGTTTCGGAAGCTAGAAAAAATGACCTAAAAAAGGTTCTGTCATTGTGGACTGCTACCAGACCAGGGAACTGCGTCGCGTTATTAAACTCGATCCGTCTAATAAGCATATGTTTATTTTCAGTGCACAGGTTTTCATTCTTCTCACGTATTGCACATGGCACCAAGAAATTGTGTACTTTTATTTTTTCTGCAGGAAGTTGGAGATTCTCGGTATTGCATTGTAAGTTAGCACACGTCAGTAAATTGCTATTTTTATTGCGTCATGGTTACAATGTTGTTTGTGCACTGGTGATAACTCGTGTTGGTGTTTTGTGTTAGACGACTATCAGGAAAAACTGCGTCATACGTACCCGAGAACCTAACAGATACGATTGTTAGCCATGCTCCAAACTTTATTTTTAAAATTCCACCCCAATTATAAGCACCAATTTACCAGTTTTTCTTTAAAATATTCAAATTTACATCAGAATATTAAAATAACAGCTAGTACGTAATCGAAAAATACAGTTTTTCACGCAATATTGATACATAATTAATACTCCCTCTGTCCCATAATTATAATCCGGTATGCCAAAATGGTGATTTTTTATTTATGTTCTTTTGGATACTTGATCGGCAAATTTGTACTGATAACGTTGTATGGTTCATTCCAGTGTTTAATTTTCTTCTTCTGTATACACCAATGTCACTGTTTGCCTATCGGACAATTATTATGGGACAACAAACAAAAGTGTACCGGACAATAATTATGGGACAGAGGGAGTAGCAACTTCGAATTTTCATTAATTGTAGGATGGTTCGACTTCGCGAAAGTGTTGCGCCACATTTTTGCCGACCCCGCAAACGTTCAAAACGACGGAAAAGTATCGGCCAGTATCGGTAAATAAAATCCAACCTATACTTTCCGACATCGATACCACTGGTATCGGCTCTGCTCTAATTTATGTTTAAGGTATATTATATGCAGGCAAAGTGTACGCCAGTTTCAAAATATGAAATGTAAATTGTATTTTCTCATCTCACAACAGCCAACTTCAAACACGTTATACATGCTTTACGAAAATATAGATATTAGCTTTTGGATCTGACATTTGGGCTTAGCTAATCTAGTTATCAAAGAGAGTAGAATTGACGGTCGCATTCATTCGAAAACTGTCACTACCCAGAGGGTGGACAAAGTTTGTTTGGAAAACCAAAATATAGTTCCTAACTAAATATTTGTTAAAAAGGCGAGAAGTAAATGGTTGTTCATCAGAACCGAATTCTTTTATCAATCGTGCACATTTGTTCCGAGTTGCCAATAAATTTGGTAAAAATGGTCAAATATTAGTAAAGGCTTCCAACTCCTTTGTTTATGGTTAAGAAAAAGCGAAAACCAAACGTGTTTTGGGAATTCAAACAAATCAGCTTTCTCTGTATTGCATTTATTTATTTGTTTGCATCTTCCTTGTGCAAGGTGTACGTACGCCCTACATAAATTTTATTTTACACACTGTAACTTTCTTTCCCCTTAAATACATGTGTAATATTGCACCCTGTTCCCATTTAATTACATTATATATATATATACCTTAGTAGTTGTTCAGTTACAAGACTTGAGAAATGAGAAGTATACTTTAAAAATAAAAATATTGCACATGCAGATAAACACATAGTGATCCGGATCCCACTATAAACTGTAGGTGCAGTCCCAATTAGCCTTTCAGTGCATAAAGTGGACTTAAAACAACACCTCAAACCTCACACGCAGATTTTTTTTTCTGTTATGTGTCCAGCTCCTTTGGCCTACAGGTCTTCCCGATGGCGCAGTGGTAGCGTCGTCGCCTTGTATTCAAAGGGTTCTCGGATTTGATACACGGTGGAGGCACATAGTGGTTCGGATTCCACTTTAAACTGTAGGTCCAGTTCCAATTAGCCTTACTGTGCATAAAGTGGACTTAAAACACCAAGTGAATCAATCCTTTGGCCTACAGTCTCTCTGTAGCTGTTCTTTATTGCGTTACCTTGGCAATCTCTCACTTCCCACACAACTCTCCCCACTTGTTGCGCTGTTTCTCTTTTGTTTCTTGAGCTGTCTTCCACACTTCCATTTTCACCTGTCTGTTACAGGGTAAAGGTTATATGCTACACTGTAAAGATTCCTCGTTTGGAGTGCGTTCTCTTTCTTCCTCTCACAGCCTTCCCCCACCGTTCCTTTACTTTCCACAAATATCTCCCCAGTTGTTGCCCCGCTTCGTTGGTCTTTATTTTAACGTCTGCCACTTCTATCACCTTTCTCCCTGTTAGTTTTTCAGCCACTTGTCCCTTAGGTCACGTGTTTTCTCTTAGTTGTTCCCTGATTGAGGTCTTCGTTTGGCAGTCTGCTATTAATTCTTGTCTATGTCCAGACGTCTGTCGCTAATTTGATTTTCTGTTCAGATGGCCCCCCTTCCTCCCACTTGCCATACCCATCCCATTCCACTAGAAAAGCATACCAGTGTCATTGTACCATACCTGTCATTGTTCTTAAAGTGCAGCAGAAATTCGTTTTAAAATGCCACTATGTGCACCTTGGAGTGTAAATAACTGTTTGCTCTTCATGGACAAAGTCAGAGAACATGTAGGAGGTCCAGAGAAGCCATTAGTTTAATCAAGGACAATGGAAGGATTCAAGTGAAATCTGTAGGAGATATAATTTGGATTCCTAAAGCCGTGGGTGGTAGTCTTTTCTCCTGCCAGTGTACAGTTTGCATCAAAAGGTGAAATTTTGAAAAGTGGTTTCCTGGCGAGTGAATCGATTTGAACTCCATCTTCCGTACATATAAATGAAACCTTGTTCCTTTTCGATGATTTCAGACTGTATGGAAAAGTTGCCATAGTGCCTTTCCATCAGTGAATCTCTCCACTAGAGGAATGTCTCATTGTAGTGACAAACTAATTATTAGGGCAAGTTCCTGCGAGAGTGAATCTCTCATTCAGGATATTGTTGAATAGCTCGATTGTTCACCACGCGATTCTGACCTACGCCATGTCGAAGTGGACACTGTTAGGTGTATTGACTGACTTATTTTGCTTCGCTTTTCTGCCACTTGGGCTAATCGCGAAGATGAGGATGAATGGTGATAAGATGAGATGGATGAAGGGACAATCGCAAACCTAAGGGAGGACGCAACACGAGCCCCACAGAGGAGTTCAGGCGCCAGAGTTTTGCTAGTCTTCCAAATGAAGTCCAGGGTGTACTACATGGAAGGAAGGTTGACATTTGGGTGTCTTCGCAAAGGCTCACCCCTTCATAGTGGTAGGGCGTTTGCTTGGGCCTTGGGGATAGCTGAGTGTGGGGGGGATGGGTATGCCCCAATGTTTTAACAAGGGGACAATGGGATTGGGGATAGCTGAGTGTGGGGGGGATGGGTATGCCCTAATGTTTTAACAAGGGGACAATAGGACAGATGGGGAATACTTTGCGTAATTCTTCCTATATTGGGGGCCTCTCCGATGGCGCAGTGGTAGAGTCGTCGCCTTGTATTCAAGGTGTTCCGGGTTCGATTCCCGGTGGAGGCACATAGTGGTTCGGATCCCACTTTAAAAAACTGTAGGTCCAGTCCCGATTAGCCTTACTGTGCATAAAGTGGACTTGACTTAAAACACCACCTCAATCAATCAATCTTTCTATATTGGGGGAAACCACATCCCTCTCCACTTCGAGCACTGTCCTAAGCATTTCTTCAATCTTTTCAAATAAGTTGTCTTGACTGCTCTACCCTGAGGCCGTGTCCGAGAGATACAAGACCGTACTTGAAGTGAATATACTCGAGAAGGGTGGTAGCGTCGTCGCCTTGTAATCAAGGGGTCCCGGGTTCAATACCCGATGGAGGCACATAGTGGATCGGATCCCACTTTAAAACTGTAGGTCCAGTCCCGATTAGCCTAAAAGTGCATAAAGTGGACTTTAAACACCAAATCAATCAGTCAATCGAGAATGGTCCCGCAGTTCAGTCTTGAAGCCTTGGACTGGGCGAGAAAATATTTCGAATTGCACTTCGACTGCAGCGCCATCCGTAGAGAGTATTTACTAGTGATAAAACTAGGAACACATTGTTTCTCACACTTTAAAAACACTTCTTTTCAATATAGAAATCATGTTGCATTTTGATAAATTCTTATACTTACATTTTCACACATTAGAAGAACTACAACCAACATCTGTCTTGACTTTCAACTTTGTGGTTGAAACAAATGAACACGAAATGCACAAGTCAAGTATTTAAACCTGCAACCTCGCGTGCTCCATGCTACGGTCTCGATTACTCGTTTAATTGGCGCTTTCGAACTGCACTAGATGACGTCACTTCCGACAAGACCGCACTTCAAGACTGCTTCTTGGACCTTTCGGACAGAGCAAGAGGTTAGTTTCCTGAGGCTCTTTTTGCCATTCGAAGGTGTTATTTCTTTCACCTATTTCCGATATGATCACTTATTCTCATCTTTGCTTTAAACTTAAGAAGATCGAAAATGACGTTATCCAAAAATACAAATAATGTTCTACATGTGATGAAACACGAGAGCTCGTGCAGTTGTATCTCAATCGCATGTTCAGGTAAACTTTAAAAGAGATTTCCTAATCAGTTTAAAGCGATGAACGATAGCGGCGCGATATATTAAGCAAGATATCAGTGATCATCACGTAGAGTGTGATTTCATTGAAGAATCTCAGTCTGTGCTTATTTGTTCCTTGCTCCCGGAAATCATTATCCTTGCTCAATTCCCTCTACACATATATATCTTGATTAGGTTTTGTATGAATTATCTTGATTAGGTTTTGTAATTGAAAGTGAAGGAGGCTGTAAACATAACCAGAAAATGTTGATTTTCTTCACTGAAGTATTGCAGCAACATTTACATTATTCGGTGTCGTAAATTGTAGACTTGTAAATCGTAATAAATGTATACGATAAAACTAACTAACTAACTCTCTAGCCTTCTTAAACCCGAAGGTTCATGGCTGCAGCAACACAGGCCTTCCATCTGTCCCTATCTTGAGCAAGATCTATATACTCTTTTCCATCCCTACCGATTTCCTTTAGGTCCATCTCAACGTTGTCCCTCCATCTTCGTCTTGGTCTTCCTACAGGTCTCTTACCATCTGGTTTCCCAACAAGAATCCTGTAAACTCCTCTTTCCTCTCCCATTCGTGCCACATGGCCTGCCCACCTAAGTCTTCTTGATTTAATTATTCTAATAATATCTGGACATGAATACAAATTATGTAGTTCTAAATTATGTAACCTTCTCCACTCACCTGTCTCCTCATCCCTTTTAGGTCCAAATATTTTCCTAAGGATCTTATTTTCAAATACTCTCAATTTATGTTCCTCTTTCAATGTAAGGGACCAAGTTTCACACCCATATAATACTACAGGCAAAATTACTGTTTTGTATATTTTAACTTTTAGTTTCTTAGATATTAAACGAGAAGACAAAAGTTTATGAAGAGAGAAGTAACATGCATTTCCTGAATTAAGCCTACTTTTTATTTCCTCTTTAATATAATTTTCATTTGTTAATATTACTCCTAAGTATTTGAATTTGGAAACTGGTTCAAACGAGTTGTTATCAATAATTAGATTTTGATTATTACCTAACACTTGGTTTCGGGCTGTAAGCATATATTTAGTTTTCTCTTTGTTAACTTCCAAACCTATCTCTTTAGCAGTTTTGAAAAATATTTTAGCATTATTCTTAATCGTATTTATATCATCCCCCAGTAAGTCTACATCATCTGCATATGCTAACAACTGAGTCACACCATTTAATTTTAGTCCTTCTTTAGTTTCTTTTACCTTCCTAACGGCATATTCTAAGGCAAAATTAAAGAGCAATGGAGATAATGCATCTCCTTGTTTTAACCCATCATGAATTATAAATTTGTCAGACATATTATTACCCACACGAATTTTACTTTCTGTTTCACTGGTGCATATTTTTATCATACTAACAAGCTTCTTAGGTATTCCAAACTCTACTAATATATTATATAATTTATCTCTTTTGACCGAATCATATGCTTTTTTGAAATCAATGAATAGCTGATGGACATTTTGATTATATTCCCACTTTTTTTCAAGTGTCTGTCTGATGTGAAAAATTTGATCTGTAGTTGATCTGTTACGTTTAAATCCACATTGATAATCACCTATAATTTCATTAGCATATGAGGTTAGTCTTGTTAAAAGAATGTTAGACAATATTTTGTATGTTGTTGAGAGTAGAGAAATTCCACGGTAATTATTGCAGTTCATTTTATCACCTTTTTTAAACACAGGAACAATTATGGATTCTTTCCACTGTTGAGGGATTTCTTCTTTATTCCATATTAAACAAATTAATTTATGAATTTGACATATTAATGAATTTCCACCATATTTAATTAACTCAGCTGGTATTAAATCAATGCCAGATGCTTTGTTATTCTTTAGCCTTTTAATAGCATCTTTAACTTCAGTCAAGCTAGGTTCTGGAACTAAAGGTTCTGCTGTGTGTACTTCATTTACTTCTGATTTATCTCCTACATGGACATTTAAAAGGTCATTAAAGTAGTTCTTCCATCTATTTAGAATATCGCTTGGGTCAGCTAGAAAATCACCCTCTTTATCTTTTATCAAGTTTACTTTAGGTTGCCACCCCTTTCTAAACTCATTTACACCTTTATATAAATCTCTGATATTTTTATTTTTGCTGTTTGTTTCAATTTCGTTAATTTTGCTTTTCAAGTAATCTCTTTTTTTACTTCTAAACGTGCGGTTAACTTCTCGCTTTATTCTATTATAATTGTTTAGATTTGTATCATCAGAGTTATTTAACCACCTAAGTCTAGCCTGATTTCTTATTTCTATTAGATT
This sequence comes from Lepisma saccharinum, assembly GCF_977018435.1. Taxonomy (NCBI): domain Eukaryota; kingdom Metazoa; phylum Arthropoda; class Insecta; order Zygentoma; family Lepismatidae; genus Lepisma; species Lepisma saccharinum. The sequence continues at coordinate 2,882,130 of NC_139232.1, forward strand.
ATGACATTCACTATCAAACCATGGCTTACTTTTTCTTGGTTTATGGTATCCTATAGTTTCTTTAGCTGCTGATTCTATTGCATTACGTATGTGCTCCCAATTCTTATTTACGTCTGTTTCATTTATATTTTCATCATCATTTAAATCCTGCAAAACCTCAAATCTATTTGACAGTTTAATTTGGTAATCTTTCTTAATTCTTTCATCAGTAAATTTTCCTGTATCAAATTTTATAACTTTTAGATTTTGTTGCTTATGATTTATTACTGAGAGTCTTTCTCTTAATTTAGCAATTACTAAATAATGGTCACTGGCACAGTCAGCACCTCTATGTGTACGAACGTCAATTATACTAGTATGCCTTCTCTTATCAATGAGAATATGATCTATCTGATTATGAGTTTTACCATCTGGAGAAGACCAGGTATATTTATGGATATCTTTATGTTTAAAAGTGGTACTTTTCACAATTAAATTCTTTGAGGTTGCAAAAGTAATCAATCTTATACCATTATCATTACTTAATTCATGAAGACTTTCTTTACCAATCGTGGGTTTAAATGTCTCTTCTTTGCCAATCTGTGCATTACAGTCACCTAACAGAATTTTCATATACTGAGAAAATTTATCAAAGACCTGTTCTAACTCTGTATAAAAATCATCTTTAGTATTATCATCTTTATCTTCCGTTGGTGCATGTATGTTTATTAAAATAATTTTACACCACCTACCCTGTAAAACTGCATATGATATCCTATCATTAATAAATTCTACTGTTTTAAGAGCAGAGATAATTCTATTATTTATGAAAAAGCCTGTTCCAAAATTATGATTTTCAGTACCACCATAGAAAAAAGTATAATTTTTAGTTTTACAATTCCCTTCTCCTGGCCACCTAACTTCCTGGACAGCTACTACATCTAATTTATACTTCACTATCTCATTAACTGTACACTGAAATGCCCCAGGCCGGTAAAGGCTCAGAACATTCCAGGTGCCTAATTTAATATCCTTATTCCTAACGTAGATCTTATCCTTAGTCCAGGGACCTCCCAAAGTAGTCCCCACCCGGAGATCCGAACGGGGGACTATTTTACCTCCGGAATATTTTACCTTGGGAACATCCATGGCCTTATATTTCTGTTTCTTGACATGTCTTTTTACAGTGCAGAGTTGTCAGCTCTACGCCTAACCCCCAATATGAATGGAGGAACTACTACACAAGACAAACACAAACATATTAGACAGCACAATTACTACACAAGACGAACACAAACACATTAGACAGCATAACTACTACACAAGACACACACAAACACATCACAACTACTACACAAGACACACACAAACACATCACAACTATAACACAATATAAACACACACACACACCACAACTACTACACAATATAAAAAAAAACACAAACCATCACACACACACACACACTCGTGGAAATGAGCGATTTGCAACGTCGAAGCGGCGACAAGACGCCACTCGTGGAACTGAAATTTGGCGCTCACGTATAGAAATTCCTAAATTATGTGGAATTAACATGTAGGTGTACATTAGAACGTAACGTAAAAAACGTTAGATTATCGACATAAAAGAAAATACGATATGATATTCCTGTACGTGAAATGACAGCTGATATCATGGAACTCACTCAATCAATCATCTCATATGCTGTACGTTAGGAAACTTCAGGACGCTCTGAGCGAGAACCAATAATGTAGGCTTTTAAATTTAAAAATCGTTTCAGGTCATTCTGAAAGGAATACGTGAATTTTACAGTGGCTATTTTTGCATACTGTCTATTTCGAAAATAATTGCCTACTTAAGTACCTAAAATGAGAAAGTGATGAAAAATCAGTTTAATATCTGCATATTCTGGTTGGATTTTGAGTCTCTTTTCCTCCTTTCAACCCATGTCCGTCAGCTTTATCACTCTTTGCTATCACATGGTGCTTTCGTATCAATCCCTAAGATTGTATGTTTATTTTATTAAGTCTCTCTGAACGCTTCATGTTGACCAGGGCATTCACTTGTTTTTCTCAGCTGTCTCGTGATTGCGCCTCTGTGTAGCACTAGTGTGTTTCATTAGAAAGGTGCGAGTTTTCTCAAAGTTTGTGCATATTTGAAAATGCTGAAAGTGAAATCTGCACCAAGCTATCATTTTCAGAATATTCAAGAACACATTTACCACTGACGGAAAGCTACTTTTTTGTCAGACCTGTGGAAAAGCCATAACAGCAGAACAACGATCTCGGGTAACCCAACATGTGAATGGCAATAAATATACTGCTGCAGCTGTGCATGTGAAAAGCAAACAATCCCTTATTGGTGACTCAATCCAAGTTCAGAAGCAATTAAAGAAGTTCGTGAAGTGGAGAACAAGCTCAATAAACTTAATGGACCAAAGGCACAATTGCTTCGCAGAAAATTCCAGGATGTCATGACAAAAAATTCTGGCTTTAAAATTATGTGTAACATTTCAAATGTATTGGACGATGAACAGGAAGAAAATATTGGATATTTAAGTGTGAGTGAAATATCATGCCTTAAGTATGTGAAGGTGACTTCGTGTGATGTGGAATGAACATTTTTGCAGTATAAGGCACTGTTTCGGGACAATCATCAGTCCTTTGTGATGGACAATTTAATGATGACAGTAGTAATTCATCATTATTCACCAAAACATGCTAATTTCATCTGGTGAGTAGAGCTGTTTTAAGCAGAAATTGTCAACATTTTTAGCACATAAAAAATGCATATTTTCCATGTTTAAGTACATAAAATGTAAATATTTTCCATATTTTGAGCACATAAAAAATAAATATTATTCTCATTTTTAGCACCTAAAACTCCGAGCCCTAATTATGACTGACGAGATGTTGTCTAATACACAAGAAGAAATTGAGCATTGTTTAGATATTCTCTGTTCAATAAATGGTGCACATATTGAAGTTTATGAATAAGAAAACAAACTTGTAATTTTGGGTGACATTTAAAAAAGGAAAGAAAAAAAACAAGTACGTTCCTAACATAACAAAACTTTTTGAGTTTTGGTGCCAATTCCAAAAAATAAAATAAAAACATGTCTCGATCCCTGAAACGAGAGAAAAACATTTTTGGACGACTGAAGCAGGTACGGTACAAGATCCTTAAACCGTAACTTGTCTGGAAGGTCGACCTGTAAGTGGCAACTTTCTCTTGTTTTGAAGCTTTCAGCACGATGTATACAACCAGACAACACATGCCTGCAAAGATCTCAAGGTGCCGTGCAGAGGGAGGGGGTGGGGAGGTTAAAACTGAAGTTCATTTGGATCACATTATACATCCTTTTTTCCATTTTTAGGTCCTTTTTTGATATTTATAGGTCTTTTTATAGGTCTTTTTTGGCAATTTATAGGTCTTAACTTCCGAGCCCTAATGATGACATTACCACTACACCATAGGGGAGGCTCTATATAATTTTCATGAGGTATTAATCACATATTTGTATTCTTCACATGATATCCAGAATTTGGGTTGGTACTAAAAATTTAATTCCAACTAGTGCTCTCCAATGATGTAGAGTAATATCAGTGTTCATATCAATTCAGCTCTAAAGTTCTACCTTTCTATGCACACAGAATTACTCACATTTAAGTGAAATGTATTATGTTATTCTCACACTTTACTTATTTCACTTACAATTTTTGAGCCAATAGTGCATTGGCAAATTCCAGAATATGACAACCTCAACCAATGATCTAGGTATCTCAATATATTGTGGACGGGCTACTGAAAGACTCCATGATGACTCATGATGACCAAAACCTGCTGTAAGTGCAGATGCTTCTGACAAAATGTATACGATATAAGTGGATTTTTTTTAAAAGGGAGAGTGAGGTGTATGGGATAACCATTGTCTTGAGACACCCAAATGTCAACACTACGTAGTACACCCTGGACTGCATTTTGCAGACTAACGAGGCTCTGGCGTCTAGACCCATGGCCAGTTTAATCCTCCAATGGGGCTCTTGTTGTGTTGTCCATACGTGCTTGTGTTTCTTTTCATCCATTCATCAAATGTTGCAGAAAGCGAAATAATATCAATCAATCAATCAATTTAAAAAAGGCGGGAATAGAAGGTACACGCACCTTCAAAAGAAATGATTGGCGAAACGCCCATCACAATTTTCATTCCATTTGTTTCCCACAATGTGATAATCATGAATTGAAATAAAAACCTCAATAAGCAGAGGACATGTGCTTCGGATCAACATAATTCCATACCTTAAAAAACAACACAGGATGTAGAATACAAAAGAATGACAATGGGGATGGACAATTTCCCTACTATTATATTTGCCGTTGACTGTACGTTGAGTTAGGCAACACCCACACAACGGCATGCTGGGAAGCTAGCATTTCAGGATATACGTGTCTCATTTTTATTGCGGGTGAGTGTACATGCAGACTATGCGCTATCACGGGAATCTCTGGAGCAAGGTCTCGCATAACGGTATGGAAGGGGATAAAACTAGTGCGCGGAGCGAAACAGTACATGCTTCTGCTAACAGCTGGTAGTTACAGTCTTTTCCCCTGCACCACGCAATTTTGTTCTCTCACGTGTTCATTGGTCGAACCCTCTCGAGGGACTACCTGCGCAGATGACTTGTTTTCGTTCGCTTGCTCCAGAGATTCCCGGGACACAGTTATAACTTAATCTTTCTTAATGCTTCGTAAATAATTGTTACTGATTAATCTTTCCCACGGCAAATGGGAAAGATCCGATTTGGAAGAAACCTTTGCATTGACCAATTCGGACCCTCCAGTGCATTTAAGCCACGTGCTGTGAAAGACATTGAACCGATTGACCCTGCAGTAATGCAAGCAAGTGGTGTCGAAAACTTCACAGATAGTCGCGATTGAAGGTCATGGTTAGATCCTGCTCTTCGGCTATAGGGACACTTGCGGAAAGATCATTCGTAGCTTGCATTTCGTGTCGATCGAGTCGTTCTTGTTGCCAAGCCAATGGATCTGGATGTGCGTTCCTGCCGGTGGAAACATCTGAATAAGGAAACGTGGGAAATGGGTAACGTAGCTCTTATGGACAGCAGTTTTCAAATTACGTTCTTGTTTCCTTCCACAAGTCCTGCATTTTGCCGACTGAATACTGGTTTTGCGTATCTCCACTTTTCGTCAGAAGTAAGTTGATGCTATTGTGGTCTTCCTTGCATGTTAGGCATCACGTTCCGAAGCGACGTATCTGGTTGTCAAGTGATGTAAATTATTAACATTAACAAAATGTTTTCACAAATCGGGTAGTGTATTCCACATAAATCCAACTTCAATCAGCTCTACTGAAGAATTTGTGTAGATGGACATACGACAAAACAGTATTCAGCCGACGATTTGTAAATGGCTTCCCGTAACCGGGAAAGAAAGTTTTCATCCCCTCTGTGCATGTGTTCTACCATAGTTGTAGTGCCTCCCCTAGGGCGTCGCGTAGTGGTTGATTGAATTTGATCATTTTTCGTCGTTTTTCTGCCACTTTGTGCTTATCGCCACGATGAGGATTAGTGATGATATGATAAAATTGATGAAGAAACGCTCACAAAGAACATCCATGCCCAGGCCGGAATTTGAACCCGGGACTTCTGGTGTCGTAGCGCGCTGTGCTAACCACTCCGCTACGTAGGTGCAAGTAGTGGAAACGTCGTCGCCTTGTAATCAAGAGGTCCCAGGGTTCGATACCCTGGAGGCACATTGTGGTTCGGATACCACTTTAAACTGTAGGTCCAGTCCCGATCGTATCTGTGCATAAGGCGGATTTAAAACAACTGTACAAACCATATTATATTTCTCATTAGGAAGAATTTCAAATATTAGAACACGATTTAGGCAGCGGAAATCAAACTACTGTCATCCTAAATCTTTACTGCAAGCATGATTATCGTGTAAGAATAGTACTAACTGTAAGCATGTAAAATTTAATGTGTGTTTTGATAGAAACCCCATTTTCTATAAGTATGTGTAACTATTGATCCAATTTTCTCTATTATCCCATTTCTCTCCTACTATCCCTTTACCTAATTCAGAGCCACCAGCCGCCGACGATCAAAATGAACTTTTTAAAAATAAATTTCACCTGAAATGTCAGTTTGTAGTTGTTGTCTTAAGGAAACAATTTAAATTTACTTTTATAAAAGTGTAAAATCCTTTTTTTCAATAGAAAAACTAGTGAACTTTTAAACAGGAATATCTAAAGGTAGTCCAGTTAAAAGGGAGGGGACTGTTTTTAAGGCGAAAATTTAGGTTTGGCGTGTTTCGAAATAATTGCTTTGAATAGTAATGTGCTCCTTTAATTGTTAGAAAAAAAAGAGGCTTATAATTTTAGTTGAAGGCGGTCTGACATTTTTGGTATGGTACTTGCTCACGTTGAGTTGAATGATTGTAAGGTAAAATCCCTTTCTCTTCAAGTATATTACCTCTGTATGCTCAAGGGCCCAGGTGGAGCGACATTTGGGTACTTCTGATTCCACTTTGAAATGTAAGTCCAGACCGTATAACCTATCTGTTCACGGTCATTATGAACGGGGTGACAGGGGACGCGATTATACAAAGGCCGCTTTCCCAATAACTAAAAGCTAACGACGCCTATGTGTCTGTATACTTTCAAACGTTGATATGTTTTTTTAAAAAGTAATCCTGGCTTTGCATCGTTGTTTTACATAGGATGTGTAGGCATAGGCGTACGCAGACCCTCTGATTAGGTGGGACGGGGCAAAGCCTTGATGAAAGTTCAGTCGGGAAGGAAAAACCTCTTTTTCTCACTGTCCTATACATTATATATATATATATATATATATATATATATATATATATATATATATATATATATATATATATATATATGAGAGAGAGAGAGAGAGAGAGAGAGAGAGAGAGAGAGAGAGAGCAACATAGAGGCACCATAATTAATAAATATATTGTCTCGGAAATGTCCTGCGCTCCTTTTCCTCCAAACAATTCTGTTTAGTAGCAAGAGCCTGTAGTACTTGGTAGTTATAACTTCTCTCTCTCTGGCAAATTCACAATGCATTACAAAAACAACAGAAATTGCGAGCCAAGCGAGCAAGAAAATTTTTAGATCTAAATTGTTGCAAACTATAAACAATATTGATTTAATATAGCATTCATGGGCCGCCATGTCATTCTTTCACCAATTTTTTTTCATTCGGCGCTCAGGACCAACTCCCACCGCCCCTAGCTACGGCTCTGGACTTGACAAGACTGTAAGAAAAGTAGACATTGAGAGCGAAGCGAGCAAGAATAATGTTACGAAATGTGTTTTTATTTGTACAGAATTTGAAATCAAATGGGGCAATTGTCCCTGTTCCCCCTGCAGGTTCTCTTAGCCGTCTTGAAGAAATAATGCAAGAAAGACATGAAAACAAATTTCATCTTGAGTATAGTTTTGTCCTACTACGCTTAGATTCTACTAGCCTTGCTTTCTTTTACCTCAATGTTTGCCCCCCCCCCCCCCCTTGAAGTGATTTCCGTCAAAGGTTGGGGCAGGGCAATAAGAGTATAATATCGTTTAATAACGGCGAGAAGCTTCCTCTGCACTAAAGGGGGGGGGGGCAAGAATGGCCACACGTCCCCTTTAGAAATAGATTGTCAACCTAAAACTATATATTTCACACATATAATATGATTTCAGTCATAGTAATTTACATTAATGCGATAATTTCAAATTCAACTGGTGGTTTTTGAGGGGGCAACACTATTATCGGGGTAATATGCCCCATGGGAAAATACTTTGCTTGTCCCTCCGTGGAAAAGATCTGCGGACGTCCATGATTAGGGGGGCAACTGTCCCCCCCGTGCGCATGCCTATATGTGTATGGTAAACATGTCGGCTCGGTGGTCCACTTTCGATCTCTCCACCAAAGGTCTTTAGTTCGAGTCACGGCCTGGGTATGGGTGTTCCTTGTGAATGTTTTTTTTTAAAAGTTAATCATCACTTATTCTCATCGCCGCTATTAGCCAAAAGTGGCAGAAAAGCGACGCTAATTAACAAATATGCAAATAAAAAATCGGGTGAGAATAACCATTTTCTGGTAACCAAATATTTGTTTAAATTGCCCGAAGACAAATGATTGTTAACCCGAACCAAAATGAGTATTCGTGCAAATTTTTGTAGAGCTACCCAAAAATTTGGTCAAAATGACCAAATTCAGTAAGGATGACAACATTTGTTACTTGTGGTTACCAAGAAACGTGACCAAACGTGTTTTGTTAATTCGAATAAATAAATTATTTTTTCCTGTGCAAGGCGAAGGATGTCAGAGAGAAATACTCATACTATAGTGAATCACCGTGCCTTTGCTTTGTTCCAGAAATAACGTTTCCAAAAATATCTTTCATTTTCAAAGCGGATGTCGATATGCCAATTCCTGAGGACGGAAACGCTCTTAGAACAGTTAAAATGTTCGTGTGGGTGGCATACATTGTTGGCTATTTGTTCGAAGTTCGAAGGCACCCTGAATCCCATTCCCCTGTCTTTGTATATAGAGGAAACTGTATATTCAATCGACGTGCATGTTTTCCAGAATATCCTCAGAGAATGTAGAAGCGTGTGTGATGTTTCAGCAGGAACGGCTCAAGATAAAATTTTCACCAGGGCGAGGTGGAATTTTTGCCCCCCCCCCCTCCACTTTCTTCCCTGACCCATCAACTTTTCACCTTCCTCCAGTAAAAAAACATGACCATGTTCTACCTATATTTACGCTTTTAATGACGAAAAAATAATAGCCTAATTTAAAAAATACAAATAACATGTATTTTGTAGGCGGGCCTCCCCGATGGCGTAGTGGTAACGTCGTCGCCTTGCACAAGAGGTTCCGGGTTCGATACCCGGTGGAGACACATTTCACAGTGGTTCGGATCCCACTTAGAACTGTAGGTCCAGTCCCGATTAGCCTGTGTGTGCATAAAGTGGAATTAAAAATAAACAAATTAGGAAAACAGCCACGCATTTGGTTTGGTGCTAATCAAGGAGGACGCCCCGTTTCGGCGCCCCGTGCAGTCGTCCGAATCGACGGGCCCTTAACCCGCCCCTGTGCTTCAGAAATCGCATCATCGTTACTTCTGAGACAAGTTCAAGGTTCAGACGTTCGTAAGAAAAGTTGTTTGCCTTGATGGTCCCTATAACCTGTTGCTGTATGGCGATGCTTTTTATAATACAAAATCTGTGATCTTGTAGTGGCACATTACGAAACATGTCTCGTTCGTACCAGCTTTCTTGGCAAATGTCAGGCGTGAACATATCGTGCTTGCAATCTTTCGAAATACGATAACATGGCGTGATTGGAACCAGGGAAGAATTAGCGCCTCACGTGCAACATCGTGCTTGTACGTACACCAAGCTCTTTGATTGCTAAACATAATAATTCTGTGTTGCCCACTGCTCCGTGATTGCACACGTGATGGGGTTGTGAGTTCAGTAGTGGTGGAAGTATGGATGGAAGGGCGCTCTAGTGCTTTTTTCCAGCGGAGCGGCGTTCTGATACTTTTTTTAATGCATAACTTAAAACTTGATATAATTCTTACATAACGTATACCAAAGCTTCGTTGAATGTCATTACCTTGTTGGGTCTTAGATGCGCACAGGAAACCCATATGTTATTTATTTCAAACACACAGGCACATACCCAATTATTTTCCAGTATACGTAGAAGGGTGCAGTGTTCACAAAGCATTCTGTAAACAAGAAATTAATACATAAACAATATAAAATCATATGAAAAATATGACATTTCAAACTACAACGGATTTATAAACGTGAACGATTTCATGCATTGCTTGAATTAATGCAGTTTAAAGTTACATGTAAGCAAGATAATGCATATTATATTACTACTACTACAGTTCCCTTATTACAGCAAATAGTAACAGTGGCGGTGAACTGATAAAAACTCTCATAGATAATTTAAAGGATGATTTGAATTGATTGTAGAAATGAAACGTTTGCATAATTTCCTTTATTTTACTTAGCTTTTCTGACACTTTTGGCTAATCACGACGATAAGGACGAGTAACGATATGATGAAATTGATGAATGGACACTCGCAAAGATCAACCATGCACTATCCGGGATTCGAACCCTAGACCACTGGCGTGGTAGCCCTCTGTGCTCATCATTCCGCCACGGAGGTAGGCTAGAAAGTTGACGTGGTGCTGTATCTGCTCATTGTGAATGTCCAACATGAATTAACATTAAACAGTAATCAATTATTACTCTTAGAAGTATAGTAACAGTTGGGCTGAAAAGTTCGTAGGCTGACTCATAGATGGCGTTACTAGAATTAAATCCATGTGATTTTTACTTGGTACTAACCTTCAAAAGATACGTGTATAAATTTCACAGCTGCCGGATAATTAGTTCGTGAGATATAGCATTGTGAGTGAAGCAGCTTTTGTTATTGTGAAAAAATGGATAAAAAAGAATTTCGTGTGTTAATAAAGCATTGCTTTTTGGCGAAAAAAATACTGTTGAAGCCAAGGCTTGGCTTGATAAACATTATTCGGACTCTGCACCAGGAAAATCAACCGTTGAGAAGTGGTTTGCGAAATTTAAACGAGGCGAAATGAGCATCGAAGACGATGCACGCAGTGGACGCCCCAAAGAGGCTGTTACCGACGAAAACATCAAAAAAGTCCACAAAATAATTTTAAATGATCGTAAAGTGAAGTTGATCGAGATAGCTGAGACTTTAAAAATATCAAAGGAACGTGTTGACATATTGTGCATGAATATTTGAACATGCGAAAGCTGTGTGCAAAATGGGTGCCGCGCATGCTCACAATCGATCAAAAGCAACAACGTTTTGATGATTCGGAGCAATGTTTAGCGATATTCAACCGTAATAAACACGAATTTTTCCGTCGATATATTACAATGGATGAAACATGGCTCCATAACTACACTCCAGAGTCCAATCGACAGTCAGCCGAGTGGACTGCACGTGATGAACCGAATCCAAAGCGTGGAAAGACGCAACAGTCGGCTGGCAAGGTTATGGCATCAGTATTCTGGGACGCGCATGGTATTATATTCATCGATTACCTCAAAAAGGGCCAGACCATCAACAGCGATTATTACATAGCGTTGTTGGAGCGTTTAAAGGATGAAATCACGAAAAAACGGCCCCATTTGAAGAAGAAAAAAGAGTGCTGTTTCATCAAGACAATGCACCGTGTCACAAATCAATGAAAACGATGGCAAAATTATATGAATTAGACTACGAATTGCTTCCCCATCCACCATATTCTCCAGATCTGGCCCCCAGTGACTTTTTCCTGTTTGCAGACCTTAAAAGAATGCTCGCTGGAAAGAAATTTAGCACTGATGAAGAGGTAATCGCCGAAACTGAGGCCTATTTTGAGGCTAAAGAGAAATCGTACTATAAAAATGGCATCGAAAAATTGTATGACCGCTATAATCGTTGTATCGCCCTCGAAGGCAACTATATTGAATAATAAAATCGAATTTTGTCAAAAAAATATTTTTTACTATGTTAGCCTACGAACTTTTCAGCCCAACTGTTAGAAGATCTTGCTGAAAACTGTAATATGAAATGTAAATATTTTCCTTCGCAGGTAAATAAGAAATAACAAGTTATATCAGCGTTTCATTAAGAAACGAAACAACTGACGGAGTTTTATAGTGCCTAAAATAACCTATTTTGCTTGTTAGAACCTATTTTAGGTTTGTGCCTAAATTAAACTTTTTGTTAGGTTTTTATATATTTTTAGGTTTAACAGGATTTTTATATCTTACAGAAGTATTTACTAGATTTGGTGTCGAAATAATTCAATGACTGGCGTGTTTGAAACATGTTTTCTGTCGATTTACCCCCTCCAAGTATATGATGTTTATCAAAGCTTTAAAGAAAACAAAAATGTCTGACGTCACTGTTACCTGCAGACTTTGTGCCCCTGCACTATAGACTTTTAATGATAAGCCTTGCCTACTAAGAAGAAAAAGTAAACTCTTCTTGCCCCACCCCCTCCTCCCCATTCTCAGTTTTGGCACCTAATCGTCTGTACTGCCTACACAGTCCCAAGTGCAAACTTCTGATCTGTGGCGCCTTGCCACTCTCGTGTCAGTTTGGTCCTTTTTGACATTCACGCCTTGCGAAGGAATGTTGCAGCATTCAGGTTTGCTTTGATTGATTGATTGATTGATTTGGTGTTTTAAGTCCACTTAATGCACAGTAAGGCTAATCGGGACTGGACCTACAGTTTAAAGTGGAATCCGAGCCACTGTGTGCCTCCACCCGGTATCGAACCCGGAACCCCTTGATTACCATTGCACTACTGACCTATGTTTCTGTTGAAAGATAATTTTTAGCACATGAAATGATCCTCACAGACAAAAGGTGGAGTTTGAGTGTGAATAACGCAAAAGGATTCGTGGTGGTCACTAGGACCATTATAAAATTCAAGTATAATTTCTTGTTTTCAAGGCGAACTTTCCAAAAATTCAAGGATGCAAGCAGATGTTTTCTCTATTCCAACCTTACGTATTACCGACTCTCATCCTCCCTTCCACACACAAATATATTAACAATTCCAATGTACCAAAAAATTTATCTAATCAACTTCAAGATATATTATTTTGTAATAATCTTCCGTCTGTCAGATAGATTGTTCTGCAAAAGACACTAACAAAGTTAACGGATTGAGAAAATTTTGATTTATTTTCCATGTAGCTTTCTTTTTCATCCTAAAAAAATAAAATAAAATAAAAGCTAAACTGAGAGAAACTTGCCTCAGGGCATTTATAAACATGTATAAATTTAATGGGATTTGGATTAATAAAAGTTGCAATTTTTCACGTCTACGGAGAAAAAATTGGAATAGAGAAAATATCTGGTGGTACTTTTTTTATATTTTGCCAAAATTCATGAATAATTCCCAGAACCAATAATTCACGCATAATTTCAGGAGGCAATTATTCATGTGTAATTCCCGGAATTCAAGGAATTCCAAGTGAGTAGCCACCCTGATATTGTGCAGCAAATTATACATACGTAAATCATTTTTCATTTCAACAAGTACCTTTTTCTAACAGCACTAGTGCAGTATTATAATAATTTATAAATAAATTCGAAAATGATATAAAGAAATGAAAATTTGTTTAGAAAATTAATATTTGGTTATTACGGTTCTTGTGAAATTTTGTTTTCAACGATTGTATCTAATCAGTATTTTTCAGTAATTTTGTACCAAATGAAGTCTTTTTACAACCTATTTCAGGATTTTTCGAGCCTAATTCAAGTTTTTTAGAACCTATTTTAAGATTTTAGAACCTATTTTAGGATTTTTAGAGCCTGTTTTAGAAACCTAAAAGCACATTTTTTAGAACCTAAAATTCAGAGGTCTAATTATCACAGACAAGTTAACTTGTCTGTGGTATTATTCTACATCTTATATTTTTTATGCGAGATTTTTTTAAATTTTTACTTGACGTAGTGCTGTATTCGATTTTATACAAATTTTTACTATTATTATTATTACAATATTTGTAATGAAACGTTACAACAGTGAAAAGTACGTAATCATATTTCTTCATACAAATATTTCCGAAGCATTCATTGTTCCACTCTTCTGAAAGGCACCCACAGGCCAACCTCACTTCCACGTAGTACGCCCCGATTACTGAAATCTTGCAAATCAAGGAGACTTTGGCGCCTGCACCTACATCAGTATAATCCTCTGTAGGGCTGTGTTTTGTAATGTATATCCTTGTGTGTGCTGAGTGCCCCTTTAGAGCCTCAGCTTTTACGAGGTATGGAAATTATAATCCTATAGGATATTTTATTGATTAGGTAAGGAGTTCATCTCCACATAATGACTTTTAATCACAAAGGTTTGTTTAACGGTTGGGAATTTATGTAAGGAGTTTGTCTGAGTATATTGATGGGTGCCAATAGGCTTAGTGTAAGTCTCCCAACCTTTTAATTTCAATCAATCATCACTCACTGTAGGTCTACTTTCATTTTTAAATAAAATTCGCGACTTGTCATTTGATTTTTTTTAAAAATCACGACTTCTCATTTCATTTTTAAAAAAATCACTTGTCATTTGCATTTTTTAAAAAAGAAAACACAACTTTTCGTTGCATTAAAAAAATCACGACTTAACATTCCATTATTCCATTTTGCAACAAGTGTATTTGTAATTTTCTTGTTTTATGAAATTTGACTGCTTTTATAAAACCAATAATTAAATTAAATTAATGAACATCTGTTGGATGTTTACATATGAAGTTCCCTCGATGGCGTAGTGGTACCCGGTGGAGGCACAAGTGGTTCGAATCCCACTTTAAACTGTAGGTCCAGTCCCGATTAGCCTTCCTGTGCATAGAGTGGACTTAAAACCAAAATTCAAACAAACATATGAAGTTCCAACTCTTGTTTTCTTTTGCAAGAATTTAGTGTAAGAATGACGACCTACAATGGTATGTGTATTTTTTTTAATGAACTTCCTGCATTAAATTTATAAATATAAATTTTTTAATCCCAGCATTAACAAATATTTAACATATTGATATTTTCTACGTTAAGTAGAGTACGTCCGTTTGAGAATAGTCAATGTGTCATTGCATTGTTCTTATTTGAATGTGCAAAATCATACTTGCTTCAAGTCGGACCCTGTGGCCGAGTGGTTATCACATAGCGCTGCGACGCCAAGCGTCCCGGGTTCGAATCCCGCTATGGCTTGGTTGTTTGTGAATGTTCATTCATCAATGTCATCATTTCATCACTCATCCCCATATTCGCAAATTAGCCAATTGGCACAAAACACGAAGTAAAATAAACTCAATCAATCAATCATACTTGCCTCAAGAACAAGTTGGCATAATGGAAATACTTGTGCTCGAAATGTGACTATTTTATTGATGAAAATTTTGTCTGTTGATTTACTTGTATTAGTAGAGGGGAAACCTATGTGCAGCCCTCAGACCCTGTATACAGAATGATACCAAGGGGAGAAGGATCACAAGTGTATATCTGGAGTATTTTTACTGCTTTACATCGCGATTTAAATCATGAGATTAAAAAAAAAGGAAGACATTTAAATCACCTTAAAGAAAGAATTTATAGAATAATGTACATAAGTAATTTGTAGATATCAGAATCACTTTTGGTGTAAGTACATTAATCTCGTAATCATTCAATGGCGTTTATCCTCTAAGATGGGAAAAGCAAGGGAAAAAATATATCTCGTATTGATGGAGTGAAGCTTATACGAACGGAAAATGTTACTTGTAAACTGTAAACACTTAAATTTATATTGATTTATAATTCAGTAATTTTTGTAGGCAAGATTTTTGTGTAGAATAATATAGAAAATACTAATCATATTACACCGTAAATAGTGCCATCGTTAAGCTGTAAATAAACATGGCAGCTGATATTTTGTTAACTATCATTAAAAAAAATCGCCAAATTCAGCTACAGAGACTACAGAAAATATTTTAAGTTACAATTATATTGTACACCAAAAATGTTCTATTTTGACTGGAAGAAAAGTTACTGAAATTATTATACTTTCATTAACTCACTCAACAAACGTTTGCAAAGTAGGTTCATATATACATTATCAAAACAGAAAAATTTAGATATACATATATTTTTTATTTGTTTTAATGAAACTGTTCAAACATTTTACAGGGCCGTTTACCAGGAAAAGGCTTTCTATAAAAAAGATATAGGTGTATGTACTGTGCTGAAAAACATACAAGCAATTTAAACATGTTTTTTTTAAATAAAAAATTCAATTAAAAAAATCATCAAAAATTATTTTTTAAATAAAAATCAGGATTTTTATCCACCGTGATTAATGGTGATTAGATTTAATTTATGATAGGGTACCCAACAAGGAACATCCATTTCCACACGCCAGGACTCGAACACGGGAATTTTCAGTAAGAATTGTTGTCTGTGGTTACGAATAAAAGTTAGCAAGTTCATTTGCTTCTGCTTAGCTCAAACCAACCTCTTTTTCTTTTGGGAACAATGAGGAAAATGTTTTATATACCTGGCAATTGTATTCAGTAGCAAAGGAAAACAACTTCCATTATGTGCGTTGTACCCTTGTCGGTTGAAGGTCAAAGGCATAAAACGCAGTAAGAATTGTGGGTCAATCGACGAAGACCTTGGATACTTGGTGTTCATCATGAAACCAGCATTTGGCGCTTCATTAGTCTCGATTTAGCTCCTGTCGGGAAGCGGAGATTATGTAATAGGCGAGTCACGTTGCTGCTGTTGAGGTGCTGGAAGCTTTTATCGTCTGGGAGAAATATTACTCTGATTTAATAACAGTATTCATCATGGTGAAGCACGAATATACAGGGTGTAACAAAAAATATGTGGCAATACTTCAGGAATAGAAGAAAAAGGTTTGTATCAAGATGGGCCCGGAAATGCGTAATTTCTTAGTAATAATACCTGCAGGGTGGAGAAATATCATGATTTTTATTTTTAAAAATAATTTTTGATGATTTTTTATTGAAATCGGATTTTTTAATTTAAATCTATTTTTTTACTTTTTTGGTTAAAAAACACGCTTAAAATTGTTTGTATAGTTTTGAGCACCATACGTACAGATACATGTTCTTTTATAGAAAAGCTTCTTCTAGTAAACGGCCCTGTAAAATATTTTAACAGTTTGATTAAAGCAAATAAAAAAATGTAAATATGCATTTTTCTGTTTCTGATACGTACATATTAACCTACTAGATGGATTTGTTTGTTGAGTGTGTTAATGAAACTATATGTATAATTTCAGTAACTTTTCTTCCAGTGAAAACAATAGATTCTGGATGTATTCTGTAACTGTAACTTAAATATTTTTATAGTCTTTGAAGCTGAATTTTGGCATTTTTTAATGATAGTTTGTAAAATATCAACTGCCATGTTGTATTACAGTTTAATGATAATGACACTATTTACGGTGTAACATGATTAGTATTTTGCATATTTTTATGCACAGAATGTTTGCTATTTTGCCTATATTAGTTATTGAATTTTAAATTAAGAGAAATGTGTGTATGCAGTTTACATATTACGTTTCCTTTCGTATGAGCTTCACCCCATATGAACATATATTTTGTTTCCTTTGTTTTCCTTTCTTAGAGGGTAATAAACACAATGAAATGATTACGAGATT
This sequence comes from Lepisma saccharinum, assembly GCF_977018435.1. Taxonomy (NCBI): domain Eukaryota; kingdom Metazoa; phylum Arthropoda; class Insecta; order Zygentoma; family Lepismatidae; genus Lepisma; species Lepisma saccharinum. The sequence continues at coordinate 2,899,360 of NC_139232.1, forward strand.
AATGTACTTTCACCAAAAGTGATTCTGATTTCTACAAAATCCTTACGTACATTAATCTATAAATTATTTATTTAAATTGATTTAAGATTATTTTTTTAAAAATATATATATATATATTTTTTAAAAAATCACCTGATTTAAATCTTGACCTTTTCTGAGTTATTCGGTATCTTGGCGTCACCAGCTCACTTAATACCGCTATTCCAAGAACGTAAATCCTTATAGTTATAACTTGCTTAATTTTCCTTGATGCTGCTGATTCCTGTGGAAAGATTAAATATCTTGTTAGCAGTGAGAAATAGGTACCTTGGTTAAGACCCTGGATCGCCTTATTACTGACTCTACTGGTGATTATCAAACGAAAGGTCCTGGTTGGGTTTAGGTAAAGACCTCTTCCCCATTCCAGGTTTCCGAAGTGATCCTCGGACAGCTAAGTATTTGTCCAATGGGTTAAGACCCAGTTGGCGGGACTGTGGGAGCAGACTACACACGGGTTAAGACTATATGTCTCATTGTTCCAAAATCCTCGCTTTTTAGCAGAAGTTTGTTGATTTGGTTGCCATGTAGTCTTCAACTGTCTGAGGTTGCTAAGACGATAATTTAAATTTTTGCCCTTCTGGCTTTTCATAATTTATAACATATATCACAACTATTCTTTATTTTTTAGTAATCTTCTTTAATATCTACAGCGTTAATTATTTAGCAAAATATAATTAATATTCGTTTCTAATGATGTCCACAAAATGTCCAGTTGGGAAAGAGGCCGTCGTATAGGAGCATCCTGAATACTTGAATATGATAAAGTGTTCCTATAGAAGAGTCCTAACTTGCCAATGAAAGGAAAGTTACTCTCATAGAGAGGTACCTGTCATTGTGCAATGAGTGAGACCCATGGAGACCATGGGAAAGCGAATGCTGATGGAAAAAATAGATCAAATTTTCACCACCAGGTAGAATTGTGATGAATGTTTTGATTTAGACTGAAGGGGTACGTGTCGCCTGCCGCTTCGGTCTGAAAGCTCCCTAAGAAACTATGCTCTCGTTTGTAAGTGGAATATTGGTAAAACCGACGGAGCGACTGTTATTATACAACCCACATACAGTTTTTATAATGATGTTTACATTGCCACACAATCACGTAAATAATTCAAACTTAATTGCCTTGAGAAAAAGGCTTGAAAATGGGTCATTCCATGTCACATAAACAAGGTCCTCAACATTACATTTTATGATTCATTTGAAATTTGGCATACTGGAAGGGCCACCTGAGGTAGGAAAATATTCAAGGTTGGAGATCCATAACTTTTGTATTTCCGAAATTACAGTGTTGCAAACTACGATTTTGACCATTTTTACCAACATCTTGTTAACTTTAAATTGTAATATTTCGGCAATAAAAAACGGGTATTTTAATCTTAAAAAAATACATGTCATAATGCACCATTACTCATGAATTATACAAAATTTAAAAGAGGGACGCCAATTGGACCCGGAGTTAAGTTAGATTTAGGTTAGGCTAGGGTAGGGGTGGGTTAGGTAATGAATGACAATAGATTTTGATAGACAAATTCCTAATACTCAAAAGTATAAGTCTAACAGAAATCAAACACAATATTGTTTGAATTAACGTACATGAATATGATGTTCAAATTCCCGTTTAATAGAAATACAAGATGACTCAAGAGTCAGGTTCCATAGGCAACTCCGTAATTAGTGCACATGGCGAGAAATGAAAAGAGGGGGGAAAGTTGATGGAAGTAGGTGAGTTTCAATCTAAAGTGCTTCAATTTTCAATGTAGCATGCACCGTTCAGGATGTACACTGGTACGACCCTAATTGGTAACCAAAAATTCCACATGCTTGGCCCAGAATATTGTATGGCATTGCAATATCAGACAGTAAAGGGTAACTTAAGAATTGATGACGATAATTAAAGGCAAAGTAAAGAAATAAGAAACGCGAACATGTGACGAGCATTTTCACTCCTTCTCCAGACCACTAGAAAATTGATTGATTGATTTTGCTTTATTTTACTTCGCCTTTTGTGCCACTTTTGTCTAATTTGCGAAGATGGAGATGAGTGATGATGTGATGGAATTGATGAATGGACACTCACAAACATCCATGCCCTGGCCGGGATTCGAACCAGGGACCCCTGGCGTCGTATCGCGATGTGATACAGGCCACTAGAAAAGGCTAAACCAGTAGCGTACGCGGATTTCATCAAGGGGGAGAGTTTCTTCAAAAACTGTTTATCCAAATTCACATTACCATATATTATTGTAGTTTAATTACTACTACTATCACTACTAATGCTGCTGCTGTTACTACTAATACCACCACCACCCCTACTACTATTACTTTTAAGTAGTAGAGATCTACATAAATACATTAATGAGAGCAATAGAACAATATTACTTTCTAGTCGACGTTAATTGTATATAATAGATGAGACATTTGTGTGACTAAAATCCATGAGAACAAACAAATATATTAAAATAAATTGAAATAACCATAGTATGGAACTCACCCACAGAGGCAATTATGATAATCAATTGTTAAGTTACCCTTTACTGTCTGATATTGCAATGCCATACAATATTCTGGGCCAAGCATGTGGAATTTTTGGTTACCAATTAGGGTCGTACCAGTGTACATCCTGAACGGTGCATGCTACATTGAAAATTGAAGCACTTTAGATTGAAACTCACCTACTTCCATCAACTTTCCCCCCTCTTTTCATTTCTCGCCATGTGCACTAATTACGGAGTTGCCTATGGAACCTGACTCTTGGAGTCATCCTGTATTTCTAATAAACGGGAATTTGAACATCATATTCATGTACGTTAATTCAAGCAATATTGCGTTTGATTTCTGTTAGACTTATATTTTTGAGTATTAGGAATTTGTCTATCAAAATCTGTTATCATCCATTACCTAACTTACCATACCCTACCCTAGCCTTAATCTAAATCAAACATAACTCCGGATCCCATTAGGGTCCCATTTTTAAATTTTGTATAATTCTTGAGTAATAGTGTATATATGACATAAATTTATTTTTTTAAAAAAATGACTCGTTTTTGAGAAAATGGCTACTAAAGAACCCTTCAAGACCTTTCCAATACCATCCAAATCACTTCTATAGGTGCCCTGGTTACCGAAATATTGCAATTTATAGTTAACAAGATGTTGGTAATAATCATCAAAATCGTACAATTTGCAACACTGTAATTTCGGAAATACAAAAGATATGGATCTGCAAAGTTCTATATTTTACCACCTCAAGTGGCCCTTCCAGTATGCCAAATTTCAAATGAATCAAGATATTTGAGGTTGAAAACTGCTTCTTCACTGTTTGATTTCACTTGGAATACTCCACTCCACATACATATACGGTCTTAGTTTTAGGGTTGCTTTATTTCATAGCCGAAAATCCGGAGCGCCGGTTACCGGAAGCATGCTAGTCTTGGTAGTCGGGGGGGGGGGGGGGGGGGTTCCAACGATGGTATAATCCACGCGTTTACTTCGTTAACGTGGAAGAACTAAAGAAAGCAGCCGCCACAAACGTGGGTGGGGATAAATAGCGGGCGAGTTGTTTTCGTCCAATCACACTCAACCTTCAGCCAATGGGCGCAGCTGTCATTCTGCTCGTCTACTCCAGGTGGAGTCTCAGTCACATGACTGCGGATACGCTGTTGCCGTACTTGCAACTTCAATGTGGAGACCGTGGAAAGATGCTTGTGCGCGGAGGGACAAAGTGGCGTAGAGTAGATGTGTGGCAACACTGTGCGTTGAATGTGAATGTTGCAGCTGGTGGGCGCGCTCCGTGGACTTCAAAGCCAGCCGGTCGTTAACATAGATAGCGCGTGAACTATAAGGTATACTCTGTCCCGGCTTTCTCTGGATTAAGGCGGCAAGAGAAATGGGGGAATCGAGTGGACAGAGCGAAGCAGTACACGCTGCTTCTAATTGCAGTCTCTCCCCCCCCCCTCCATCTCCACGCAATTCCGTTCCCTCTCACGTGTTCATTGGTGGAACTGTCTCGCCTTACTATTTGCGCAGAGACTCGTTTTCGTTCCCTTGCTCTAGAGATAGCCGGGACAGAGTATATATTTCAGAAACATTTTACAAGACGGGGGGGGGGGGGGGAAATGAATACACCGACCGCCTTGTAGCCTAATTTTAGAAGACACGTTTTTGCAACATACAGTATGCCCGAAAAATTCAAGACTTGAAAGGAATTTTAAAAAAAAACCACCTCCTATTTTACATAATAGATTCCGTGAGTAGGAATGAAATTAATAAATGGCGAAATTCTTTATAAAGTCTTAATCATTTCTGCTTTCCCACCCGATTCCGAGACATTAGTGCGTTCGATTCCGAACACAGACACATTCCGGGACTGTCCCGGAAATTCCGATAGTTATAGCAATCTTATTTTCGTTTTGAAATCCACATTGGATTCCACATTTTCTCCCTTAATATGATCTCATCAGTGCGTTCCAAAACTAGGTTGGGGGGCAAAGGATAGTTTACTTCCCTTTGTATATAAGGTTAAGCATAGTGCGGAGGCCAAAATTGGGAAGGGGGGGAGGGGGCTAATCGTCGCCACTGGATCTCATGCAATTGTAATTTGTGAGTTTCTATGCCGTACAACATTCAATTAAATGTTTGACGTGGCAGTACTAGTTAATCAAAAGGAGACTGCAATTCAGCCCTTCTTTCGGATTGAAATTACACAGTTCCACTGCCCTTGGAATATGCATAGAAACCGTCGCTACGAGGATGTTACATAATGTTATCGGACAAGAAACTATAATCACTTTGACCGGTTCTAGAGTGCGCTGTCAAGGTTAGGTTGTTCGTAATGTGAATTTTAAAACAGACCTTCCCTCCTTCCTTCGCTTCTTTAAATAAAATTGTTCGCTTTTTTCGGGTTCTTCCTAGCCGACTCACTCAATTTGTTCAAGTTGCAAGCTACTTTGGCACAGTGTTCGTTTTTTTTACTACAGGTAGTCGAATTATAAATTCTTGCCTGAGCACAGCTAAGATTCCAGTTCACATCGACGCAATAAGAATCCAGTCGTGAAAAAAAAAAAAAAACAACTTCAGAAGTTTGAAGGATGCACATTCCAGAAACAATGGGGAGGAGAAGGTCGGGGCTTAAGCGAAATATGAACGAAAACGGAAGCCTTTAAGAAAAATGGACTTGACCCCTTTTCCTGTCGAGGTATTCAACATTGTTCTACTAGTTAATCGGAGCTTGTATAAGGAGACTACTGGACCTCACCGATGACGTAGTGGCACGGCTGTCGTCTGGTACTCAAGGCGTTCCGGGTTCGATCACCGGTAGAGAGACATCGCACCGACACCGATCAATCATCCTGTCGTGAGTGTAAAGTGGTCTTCAATTAAGAAGAGTCCCGTGTTCGAATCCCGGCCTGGGCATGGTGTTTTATGTGAGTGTCCAATTGATTCAAATCTCTCACCGTCGCGATTAACCAAAAGTGGAAGAAAGCCGACGTAAAACAACCCAATTAAATCAATCAATTCAAGTAAGGAGTCTGTATGCACCGAAAGAGGATAATCGCGACTGGAAGTACACTTTAAAGTGGGATCCGAACCATGTGCTTCCACGGGGTGCGTGGTGGCTGTTTTAAAAAGCGTTGGATTTATTGTTTACAAGAATTAATTTAAGATACTGCTGCATGACATAAGTATATTGCAAAGTGATGTAGCAATTTATAAGCTAAGAGATTACTGTTATTTTGATGTCATTATTTAGGTATTAAATAAACACACACCTACAATAACCATGTTCTTTAACAGTAATACTTGAATATTTTAAAAATAATGCTACTATTTTTCTTTACTAAAACTGTAAATATATAACATAGTTATGTTTCTTATTGGAGGAAGGTGGAAAGTAGCGACGGGGGAGCGCCAAAAATCCCCCTCGCCCGGGTGAAACTTTTATCGTGAGCCGCCACTGCCTGCATATTCTCATATCCTTTCAACACCTTTTGCCCTCTTATTAACGCTCCGTTCTCATGTTGTTATCTTGGAACCCAACCATGTGATTAAATTGTAATATGAACGGCGTATTTCATCCTGACTAATCACAACGAAAATCTCGTTAGACACAGGGCAAAGGCCATCACCACGTTACGCCACTCTGATTGACCTTTGGTCGTGGAATACAATACCTTGTTCAGTACCGTGTTAGACAATGCAAGAGATAAATCAGTTTGTGTAAGCTGAAAATCTTGGACACTTGTCTGCTTATCCACATTACGATATTTAAAACATGAGATAATCGGCGAATACTTTCATTTCCACAAACTGCCGCAACTTTCATTCTGCAGATATTATTAGCATGATTGAATCAAGAAGACTTAGGTGGGCAGGTCACGTGGCACGAATGGGAGAGGAAAAAAGAGTTTACACGATTCTTGTTGGGAAACCTGATTTAGGAAGGCCAAGACGAAGGTGGAGGGATAACGTTGAGATGGACCTAGAGGAAATCGGTAAGGATGGAAAAGATTGGATTGATCTTGCTCAGGATAGTGACAGATGGAAGGCTTGTGTTGCTGCAGCCGTAAATCTTCGGGTTTAAGAAGGCTAGAGAGTTAGTTTACAATCTGCTGCATTCGTGCAAATTCAATGCTTGTTTGATTGATTTGGTTTATTTTACTACTCTTTTCTGCATCTTTTGGCTAATCGTGAAGATGAGGATGAGTGATGATATAATGAAATTGAAGGACACTCACAAAGAACACCATGATAGGGCCAGGATTCTAAACCATGAACTGGAGCGTCGTAGCGCGCTGTGCTTACCACAGATTGTTATCATAAGGGGCATGTGGAAGTTTTTTGCACTTGAATGAATGAATAGCGTAAAAGCACTTAATTTTATTTTGTAAGTTGTTAGAGGATATTGCCTGTCCTAGGCATCCTCCAGATTGTCCATATTTCTGATCCACGCAGCTTTACATTGGGTTACGTGTGGTCATTACGTAGAATCCCATTGTCGTCGTGTTGTTTGGATTTCTAAACCGGATTGTAGACCATCGTCGTCTTGTAATCAAGGGGCCGCGGGTTCGCTACCCGGTGGAGGCAAATCGTGGTTCGGATGTAACGAGTGCACTCACGATCCCCGAAATGACGTGTCAATCATACCCCGGCACGGGGCCAAACGTCGTTATGTGTACGGGAGACCGGTCGTGACTCTCGGTCCAGGTTTTCAAGTTCGGTACTGAGACGGTCGTTTATTGTTATAGTATTGCGAGGCGGAGATTAATACCTTGAAATGTTACACTGTTTTGTTTACCTTTGATATGTAGATTCGAACAATCATAAAACACTAATAGCATAATATCTGGTACCTGAAAAACGTCAAATAACAACACTGACGAACGGTAAAAAAGTGAATATATATTGTAACAACAAAAAAAAATATTGCAATCAACAACTGTTTACAAATCCTCCTCACTCTCACAACATTCACTCTATCTCTCTTTCACACACATGAGGTATTTTTACATGTGAAGTATGGATACAAATCATGGATCTCATTAACATATCATTCCTTTTAACTTTTAAACCTTTATGTGAATTTAGGGCATTTGTCTGCCAGCTCCTGTGCTCTTTTAAATTAACTTAAGTGCCAGCCCTCGGAAAGCGGTTAACTAAGACAATTGGGTCGGCGTGGTTAAATCTTTCGTTCGAATGAACGTGTGCATCGAGTCGTAAGCTCGACTTTATACTAGTTTCCCGGACGGGGGTATTACACATCAGCCTCTCTCGTCCAATGATAACAACTACTCAATTACATAGTGATGCAAAACTTAATTGGCTCCAGCTGCCGGAATACACTAATCAATCGTCGGCGCGAGCAAATATTACCTTAAAAACCACCATGCAACAAATAAATACTATTTCACGCACACGACCTTGCGATAAAAACAACTACGCTTTCCACAATTAAAAAAAAAGGACTCATCAGTCAAGTATTGACAAATTAAGTGGCGCGACGGGGCGGTCGGTTACACAAGAAATGGAGCGCACTTTGACAATTTACACTAAATATTAAAGAAATGAAATGGAGCTTCTAACGCTGAATGCAGACAATTAAATTAGAACATCTGAACATGAAATTACCCTTTTTTATAACAATACCAAAATTATCAGACGCGGAAATTAGGTTCGGGTTTTCCTGAGTAACTTTGCAAATAAGTGAGGCTTCGGCGTTAACTGTACGGTGTTGATACTAACGACGCACGTTTACATGTGCATGAGACCCTCTGAAGTATACTGTACCAGACTCTGCTACATGGCGTGGTCATTCATCTCTCCTGGACGCGGGACTTGCACACGGTTCCTTTGTGGCGAAATTGTCTTCTGAGGTCGATCGCGACGAAGAATAATTGCGACGATCTGGTGTACTTGCACCTCCTTAGTACTTCGGGCGTTCCTCTTGCCACTAGCGTCGGATGTACGTGGTCACGCGCCGGTTCGGAATCTCTCTGGTGACTGGCTTCGATTCGGCGTCGCTCTGGAAGCGTCGTTTTGGAGTCGTCCTTCAATCTCTCCCTCTGGCTTCAATCGGCGTCGTTCTGAAAACGTCCTTCGGGCTTTGGGCAGTGTTTGGCTTCGGTGTCGTCTTTGGCGTTGGCTGACTGGCTTCGGCGTCGTTGCAGGCGTCAGGGGGAGCGACGGCCCCCTTCTCTATCTTTTTTTAGCCCTCCATCCTTATGTAGTCCACGCTTGGCAAAAACAAATCACCGCGTAATCTTCACCAAAATAAGGCGCACACAGTTAACTCCCTATCTGCAAGTCGCTCACAGTACGTAAGGAAACAAAGTTCACGGACACAAAACAATGATCACGCGAGAGTGTAGCGCGGAGATGCTCTCTCTATGAAATCCGGGTCAAAACTGTGTCTGGGATGGTAGCACCACGTATTTAAGAGAGATTCAAAATCGTCCGTTGGGAATGACGCTAAGGTGGCTTCGCTTCCCTTTCTGAGGGGGTGGAAATGACCTCTCTCCATTGTCTTGAAACGCGGTCAAGTGCGCGTCGTCGATCCTTGCAGACTTGAGCTCCAGCTGGCATTCCTGGTCATCCGTGAACATGGGTTCGAACGCCTGCTGCGACTCAAGCTCGGTAGCGGCGAAAACAGTCTTTCCTTATCTCCGTGTTGGTGCAAATATGTCATGTCCTAAGCCGAAAAGACAGTTCCGCTGTCACTCAAGAAAAACCTGTCCCCAACTCCCGAGTGTCTGGCTCGGATACAAGTTTATTCACAAAAATAAGATCAAACCTCACACTTTCATGTTTGTGCATAAAATGAATCAATAAACAAAACATAATTTATATCGAACTGCGTTTCACATGTCACTAGGTACCGTGACACGGATTCAACTTTAAACTGCTGGTCTAGTCCCGATTAGTCTGTCTGTACAGAAAGTGGACTTTAAACAAAAAACCGAAACAGAACAATGAACCAGGGTCCTCCACTTCTTTTCGAATAGGGCCCCTATTTGTCCTTTCCAGCACCGAAATATTATGGTTTCCTTTCACCGAAGATCTAACCCGGAACCTCTCACACCAAGCACAAGACCTCTATAATCGAATACAGGGTGATTCAGTGAAATCGTGCAAAGATGAAATAAGAAATAGGTGATGCACCACTGAACAATTTGAGATATTTAGCCGAGGGTCGGAGAAGCCAGCGTGACGAGATACACAGCCCTATTTCAATGTGGACGTCCGCCACCGTCTGGATGTTACTTTTCCTGTTGCTGGATTAAATGGACAGGATCTATTCCCTAGCATGCGAGGTCATCCGGCCCGAATCTACTCGATTTTTCTGTAGAGAATATCTTAAATCACTTGTTTATGAGACCCCAATTGGCAGAGACGTGGAATTAGTTGCCAGGATTGTCGCCACTTGTGATTCGTAAGACGCCAGGGATATCTTAAAGGGTGCGGCAGAATCTTGTATACTTGCATTCTGGTTGGTCGTTGTCATTTTTAACAACTGTTGTGAGGTGCATAATTGTACGTTGTTAACATCTGTTTGTCAAAGCTTTGAAACTAGTTTCAAAAGTCAAGCATGTAACTCATACGCGTAAAACAATGCCAACTAATGTCGCTACTCATTGTACGTCAGCAATTTCCATACATGCCACTGGTTTGTCATTCCTATGGGCCATAGTACATGCTAGAGCTCGACATGTTTCAGCCCATATCTTCGACCCTAGATTCCGTATCTCAAATTGTTCAGTGGTGCATGACCTATTTTATGTTTAATTTTTTCACGCCTTTATTGAATCACCCTGTATATGGAGCCGTGGGTTCGACGTTTGATTCCCAGCGGAGTGGAGATTTCAATTTAAACTGCAGGCAGGCACGTATCTAGAAATATATTACGAGGGGATCCGAACCAAGTGTATAATAATAATAATTTAAATTACAATAATTAAATATAATTATAATTAAATGTGTACTGTAAATTAATTGATATTGTATTTATATTACATGAATTGGTAAAATGACGGTGTAAGAATAGAGATATAACAACACGTATTCATTATCTAGCTTACATATAGTTTAGATCGCCAAAATTAAGGAAATTAATGTAAAATAGATAAAGGATTGAATATTTATTGAATAGCAAGAATTATTGTTAGATCCAGTTCAGTTGGTGTAGACGAAATTTAAAGTTCCGGGTTAATATTTTATGCACATTATATTGTAAGTAGTGTTGTGCATAATTCTTCTTTGGTACTGTTATCCAAAGTCCTATGATCCCAATATTATCCTTGCGTTCCATTAAGTTCGGCGGAAATAAATGACCCTGGACTAAACAAATTCTAAACAAGTATATTTTATTATTTAATTTTAGTACTTGGTAAGTCGTTTTTTTGGTGGGGAGTGGGGATTCGGACACCTGGACCCATCCCCCACCCTAAATACGTCCTTGACTGCAGGTCCAATCGACGTTAGACTTCATGAGCATAATGTGTGTGTGTGTACTCCTTTGCCATCAGTCCACAGTGAGAACACGGTTTGTTGTGTTCTACGTATTTATATAGTATTTCTCTCAACGGGGAAGGTTGAACGAACGGCGCCAAGTTCCGTCCCACCCGAGTGCTGCGAGAGCAAGAAGCATCGAGCCTAGCTGGGTGAAGGTCGCTTGGTGAGGGACAGGATCGATAGACATTGGGCAAGGTCGGGAACGCAGCAGAATTCAGTGTTACGAGACGCATTTGTTTTTGCCTTCCCTGCGTTACGTTGCGAACACCGGAAGTTGCCTGTTACATATTAACGCTGTAGAGCAACTTCACGTAGGGTTGGGTAGGTCGTTTCGAAGAGAAATACTCATAGTGTGATGTCAATATCGTAGACGAGAAAGCTATCATCAGGGCGCGAAATCGTTTAAGCCTTTGTTTTGATTGATTGATTGAGTTGGAGTTTTAAGTCCACTTTGTGCACAGTAAGGCTAATCGGGACTGGACCCACAGTTTAAAGTGGGATCCGAACCACTATGTGCCTCCACCAGGTATCGAACCCGGGAGTCCTTGATTACAAGGCGAGTTGAAGACTTTGTGGTGGTGGTGCGGGGGTGGGGGTTCTTAATCTACACATAGACATACACGCAGGCCTATTTATAATAATAAATATAAAAGTAAATTGCTAAATATTTAAAAATACGTTATTATTAAACAAACATACAAAGGAATTAATTTGTTACTTTTATATGAATCCGATATTTATAAACTAGAAATCCATTACTAACTGATTAAAGATGCTATAAATTACAAAATGGTTAAAATAGTTTTATTATGTATTAAGTTTTTGTTTAGTTTTTGATTTATATTAAATACATTAGATTTCATAGTTATATTTGAAAGAGAAAGCATACAATATTGACAAACAGACTATTTTGTGTGTGTTTTCGATATTATCCTTAGTAAAGTATATATTAAGTCGAAAATAATTGCGTATCTTTTGTTTAACAAAAACTCACCCCACGGAAACTTTTTATGGTGCTAGGGAATTTTGAGAGCGTGTTCATTGATTGCGGTAAATATCCCCTGTCCCCCCACTATTTCTCATCCTAGCTTTCATTCTTGGTCTCGTTCACGGTCTATATTTTGTTTTCGGCGCAGTCTCCTACGACATCATGGGTCCCGGGTTCGAATTCCGGCCTGAACGTTGGTGTTCCTTGATCAATTTCATCATATAACTCATTCCCCTCTTCGCGATTAGCCAAAAGTAACCGAAGGTGATGTCTCTTGTCATCAGGCCCGTATCCAGAATTTTATTTCGTGGGGTGTCATCCCTGAGCAAACGCCATCTAAAGGCAAATAAGCCCTGAAGATGAATTTATCAGTATATTACGACTTATTATACAAGATATTTAATCCTGATAATAAAATTAATTACCACTACACACTATTTAAATTAGAGTATTTCGAAGGGCTTTAACCCCCTGAACCCTCCCACTGGTTACTTGCCTGTCTGTCACGGCTCATTTCTGAAGGTAATAACAACTCAAAAATCGCAAAGAGGTACTGAAGCAATATGTTTCACCCATGGTTTGATTTTTTATTTAGCGTCGCTGGGTGATCCCTAGAGCCCCCGTGCAAGGACATTAACTGTGATCATCCACACATGCCCTCCTAAAAGTAACATCTATTAAAACAAATTAATGCCGTAGGATTTCGCTGGTGTTTGAAGTTTATTCATATAAAATTTTCCTGCACTACGAATTTGATTCACACAGATTTCGCGGAAGACCGAAATTTATGTTGTCTGAGCGTCATTCCTAAACAGGGATTCTAGGAACTTTTTCTTATTAGTGACGACGCAAGAAAAACTCAAATGACGTAAACGAACGAGATGCGTGATTCCTTCCACGAATATGTCACATTTCGCTTTTTGTTTAATTTTCATTCAGATGCATAAAAGGTCTAAACCAGCACTGTTCATTGAAAGACCTTACCCCCTTACAGCCATATCCCCTCATTGAGAAACGTTTTTTGACTCTGCAACACACTATGTCTTGAGAAATGAACACAGGTTCAGGTAGAGAATCTGTATTTATATTTGGTTGTATAGGCGCTTGCATTAGGCATGTATGTGAGAGAGCGATGCTGATCCCCCCCGATCACAGACACACACTCCTTACAGCCCCTCCCCAGCAGATAAGACAAAGTACATGAACATATAATTTTTGTCCGCAAATATGCATGTTTTGTGGTATAGCAGTAAAATACATTTGACTGCTCCTTAGAACAGCCCCATCCCTTTCTGCCTCCATATATATTTTTTTTCTAGCGGCGCCACTGTCTGATAATGGAGATAGGTTGTCCTCTTCTTTTTTGGACTAGGAATTCATCGTTGATTTTGGAGAAAGCGCTTAATGTTCTTAACTGTAAGATTGTGTAGTTAAATTAAGAACATTTTACACACGTGTATTTTCCTTCTCCCTCGCTGTTCCACTTAGTGTTAAATGTTAGGGTAACGTGGTCGCCTTGCAATCAACGGGTCCTGAGTTCGATATCATGTGGAAGCATGCAGTGGTTCGGAGCGCACTTTATAAACTGTAGGTTCAGTTCCGATTAGCTTGTCTGTGCAAAAGTGCGCTGAAACACTCAAATGTCAAGAGAGTTATTTTATTTTCACGAATCCGGTGTTCAAGGTTGAAGAACAGTCGAATAGATACGTGTTAGTTGTTGTAGTTCTCTATTCAACCGCTAGATGTCTCCGAATGCATTGAGCAATTTGAATGGGCATGATAGTGCTGCACTCTAGCGATGGAAACGAAAGCAATAGGATATTAAAAAGTTCATATGCGTACTTGGTTTTTGCGGGTTGATACTTTTTCGGAGAGGTGGAACAAAAATACAGCGTTGTGCCGTGGAAGTAGCGAAGTGGAAAAGTCTGTTGAGATCCAATTTTTCACCATGTCACAAATCCGCGAGTCCCAGGTGTGACAATCATACGCTTCAAATCTAAATATTTTGTGAACGAAGACATTGAGCTCATCCATATCATCATTATAGTTTCAGAATTATGACATTGTTACTGTCCTGAAGTGTGGGCTCTGTGAACAACGTTGTTTTGGAGCAATTCAAGAATAACGGGAGTTCTGGGTCTGACTCACACGGCGGTAAAAGCTTCACCTACCACCATACAACTTGAAAGAACTGTGAATTTTTACAACTTTTTTTATCCATCATATTTGGAGGGGGGGGGGAATTGTAACCTTTCATGTCATGTCTTTTATTCCAGCGAAAACATTTTTATTTTTACTGTTATTATTTTTTTAAAAACGTTCCGGGTGTTACCTATGTGAATACCTAATTAATTAACTCCATTTAATACCATATTACTCAGCTAATCCTTCAACTGAACAATATCAAAGGGGAAAAGAACCTCCTCAACTCATAAAGTTTAAGTTTAATGCTGTTTAAATAGTATTTGGACTAATTTTACTTTTTGAGTGGTAGGATCACTTTGTCATGATTGGCCCAAATTTCCCTTTAGTTTCAAAGCTTGCACAATTATTAACCTTAATATATCCTTACTTTTGATATATATGTATTAAATCAATTTTGTAGTCGATATTAACAGTTTATAAATGTTTTTAGATATCCAACCTTTTTCAATTGTTTATCAAGACCATTAAAACCTGACATTTAAAAAAGTTATCAAATATCAATTTTTGGCAGTCACACCGCTCCTCAGGAAATATGCGTTGAACATTTGGTCGCAAGAAAAATTGGGTAAAGTCTGACATATACATACGAGGGTCACTATTTATATTTTGAGCCTAACAATGAAAAAACAGGAATTTGGCATTGAAAACTGCTTTATTGTTTTTCGAAGTATTCTCCTTTATGGTCAATACACTTTTGCATTCGTTCGAACCATTTGTCAAAGCATTTTTTCCAATCTTCTTGAGACACCTCCATAATATGGTTTTTGAACGCATCAACGGCGTCTTCCGCCGACGAAAATCGTTGTCCACGCAATTTATTCTTGACATTCGGGAACAAGAAGAAGTCATTGGGTGCCAAATCAGGACCGTACGGCGGATGACCGATCAATTCGATTTTTTGACTGTTCATAAAGTCGGTTGTTAGACGAGATGTGTGACAGCTGGCATTGTCTTGACGAAGAATGATACGACGGCGTTTGTTTGTTTTCCGTATTTGACCGAAGATCTTTGGCAAACAAATTGTTGTGTACCATTCAGAGTTGACCGTTCTACGTTCCTCTAAAGGCACAGTTGCCACATGACCAGTTTTCCCGAAAAAACAGGCGACCATTTGTTTCGATGTGCTTCGAGCGCGAACAACTTTTGTTGGATTGGGTTCATGTTGAAACACCCATACAGTCGACTGCTGTTTACGTTTCGGCTCATATGCATATATCCATGATTCGTCACCTGTTACAATCTTATATACGTCTTTTGAAGCACCACGATTGTATTTATTGAGCATTTGTTTGCACCAATTGACGCGAGCGTCTTTTTGAGTTTTTGTCAAATTGTGTGGGATCCAACGAGAACATACCTTTCTCACAGCTAAATGATCATGTAATATTTTATATATTCTGGTGGAACTAATGCCTATGGTTGCCTCAATCTCACAGTATGTCACATGACGATCTTGCAGTATTAGGTTTTGCACAGCATCAATGTTTTCTTGAACAACAACTGATTTTGGCCGACCTTCGCGAATCTCGTCGGTGAGCGAATGGCGGCCACGATTAAATTCGTTATACCAGCGTTTCACAGTGGCAAAGGATGGGGCTTCATCGCCAAATGTGGAAGTAAGTTGATCGATGCACTCTTGTCTTGATAATCTACGTCGAAAATCGTAAAAAATCATCGCACGAAAATGTTCACGAGTTAATTCCACTTTATTGTTGTCGCGCAATCTCCAAGGCAACATAAACAACACAAATGAAGCTATTGACAAAACATTTGAAGTACGTTATGGTCAATAATGCCAGACGATTCCGTGCAAACGTCAAATCGCGCCTCACCTCAATCAGTGTTGCCAAGGCTCAAAATATAAATAGTGACCCTCGTACGTCTGCAAGTTATTTTAATAAATGTAGGCGGTCGTAGGAAAATACTTGTTACACGAGTCTTCATTGCAAGGGCGCCCCTAGGGTTTTTTTTTCTCATGGGGGCAGAGTCATAGAATTCTTCTTCTTCTTCTTATTATTATTATTATTGCTATTATTATTATTATTATTGCTATAATAATAATTATTATATTATTATTAGTTACTACTACTCCTACTACTTTACAAATCATACATTTCAAATTGAATTGAAAATGCTATGTCATTGTATACAAATTAGACAGAAACTGGATTCGCCTTTCTTCCTTTCAATAAGCATCTTATCACTTCGTTGTTGAACAGTTCTTTTTCTTTTTGTACTTTTACACAATGCACAGATATCAATCAGAGTCAGAGATCACTTAATCTACTGTCCTTCATGGTACCTCTGCTCCATGTTTTTACTTGCCGAAGGCTACTGTAAAATAATAATAACAATAATGATAATAATAGTAATAGTTGCTATAACTTACGGCCTGTAAGTCACAGAAAACAATATTTTTGTTATAAAATATCGCTACAATTTCACAATTCGAATTACATGAACCCTTTCTAGAAACACTCAGGGGGGGGGGGCAACCCCCATCCCGGCTCCTACCTGCGGGCGCCCTTGCTTCATTGTATTCTTAGATAACCTATTGCAGTGAATTCCGTCGACACTATAATCGAAATCTAAAATAGTCGCAACTCAAGGGCACACATGTTCTATTTTTTTATATTATACATTATATTATATTATTATCAACCTCTTAAAGTCCGTTTGAATTGCTTACAATACAGGCATTTTTAAGTTTTGAAAATATTTTGACGTTTTGTTCCTGTTTGCTACAATGGAGAACCCTGTTGTTTTTAATCAGATATACTCATCTGTATCAACACCCTGCGTTTCGACAATCAAAATTGATAGATGAAATCAGTGGCTTGCTCAGGATTTTCGAAAGGCGGGGGTTACGTATACTTCTTTTTTAGTAGTTAGCCCTCATTTTGCCATCTTTTCTGCCATTGACGTTCTTTTTGTTAAAGACCTACTGGACCAACCCGCCTGAGTCCCGCCACTGGATGAAATTATATGTTTAATTTCATAATTATTATTATCTCGCCATAGTCGTGGGCCTGTAAATGACACTTCAATTTTATCAATTAATAATTGACCAGTGCTAGTAAAGAGTTGGGGAAAAGGGATCAATGCTGGACATAATCAGTCATAAAGTGAAAAAGAAATCGGTTGGGCCACTGGATGAGAAGAATACTATTGAAGGAATGGTCAAGCGAAACAAAATCCGGGGAAGAAGGAGATTCCAAATGATTGACGACATGAAAATAAATTGGTGCTACGCTGCTAAGCGAAGGGCTCAAGATCGAACAGCATGGAAGCTGCGAGGAAAGATCTCTCCCTGGGCAGAAAACAATGAATGAATGAAAGATTAATTCACCCTCGCCATCACTCGCCAACAGCTTAAAGAGACAGAAAGGCGATATAAGATAAGAAAACTCTCTCTCTCTTTCTGATTGTATAAACAGTTCATACTTCATTTAACACTATAGAGTTGTACGTTCAAAAGTTTGGTGAATGTATGTTTGTAAAATGTACAGGGTGAGTCAAAAGTCCCTGACCACCCCTCATAAAATGAAAGGGAGTGTAGATTGCAGCAATTACTCATGGTAGGAATATGTTAGGCCTAGGGGGAAACTTGTTGGTGCATGTCATGACAACGTCCGTCATCTTGGATCCAACTTTATTTCTTTAAATGGGAAGGGGGCATGTGGGGTATGGTCTTGCTGCTCACGGATGAATACAATTACTTTGATTGAAATTGTAAGCAGAAATAATACGAGTATTTTTATCTGAAAAATTGGGTGGATGTCCGTTTATCTGAAGCTACCTGGGCCTCCCCGATGTCGCAGTCGTAGCGTCATCGCCTTGTAAACACGGGGTCCCGGATTCGATACCCGGTGGAGGCACGTAGTGGTTCGGATCCCTCTTTAAACTTAGGTCCAGTCCCGATTAGGCTTTCTGTGCATAAAGTGGATTTAAAACATAAAGTCGACTCTTAAGCTACCACTTTTAAAAATGTGGATGTTAGCAAATATTACTGGACAACCAAAGAAACTTTGAGAGCTCGAATAGTAGAGTGGAATGCAAATAGTGGATCTGATATCGTGTCGATATAACAGTAAATGGGAAAGGTGAGAGGTGGCCGAAGAAATATTGTGTGAAAAATGCGCCTTATTACCTGTCACCAAACGCCAAACAATTTCAAACAAAAACTACCATCATAAAAGTAGACAAGTTGTGAACTGCCTTTCTGACGCAAATACTAAAACAGTTTGACGTCAGTTCTTCTTTATGTTCCTGAAACTCCTTTGCAAGACGACGATAATGCTGTCGCAAGTAGTTTTGTTTCGAACATTTGTAACAGGGAAGCTTTTTGTGGACATCAAGAGACACTTCAGAGGAGGTTCACCGAAGATTTTTATTTGCGGAAACTTTATTTGAAGTTCGCCTACCTCAACGGGGGAGTAGTTAGCATAGCGCACTACGGGTTCGAATCCCGGCCTGGCATGGATGTTCTTGGTGAGTGTCTCTTCATCAATATCATCTTTGGATTAGTCAATTTCAGCAAACCAAATCAATAAATTTAAGTGAAGTTCTTACAGAAGCGCGTGTGTGTGCTGGTGATAATACTGTAGTGGATATAGATATACAGTTTCAGAAAAAAAACCGAAGAACCAGATTCTTGTCAGAAAACAAACGTTTACGTATGGGTTTGGTGCAAAGTCCATCGTCATTCTACGAACACGGTCTCATCGCCGAAATTTGGATCTCAACCTTTAGGTGGCGCCAGCTATGCTATTGTGTTGGACACCCTTCAAAAGTGTACACATAGTTTTGGTTTTCACTTGTTCTTTGTGAAGATTCTTCCTGATGCTCGTTAATTTCGTTTCCATACATTTGCATTGTATTTCTAGGCCTCCTTGCTGACCTCCGTGGCGGAGTGGTTAGTACATCTCGCTACGAACCCAGGGTTCGAATTTCAGCCTGGGCAAGGGTGTTCTTTGTGAATGTCATTTCATCATTTTGTCGCAATTAGCCAAAAATGGCAGAAAGGTGAAGTAAAATAAATCCAATAAATAATAGTCTAGACCTAGAGCCTGCTTATATTTAAGGGTTACCTGGTTCACTTATAGATGGGGACACATTTAAGTGGTTTAAATTTCTTTCGAATGTCTGTTCAGCCCCGTTAACCTGTCTTGACTTTATTTCGGCGTGACTCGAACCAAGGACCCCGGGCGTCATAAATCAATAAGCTAATCATTTCATAAAAGAGGTCCCGCTGAAGCGCTGGAAAGTAGCTGCTTAAAAGCAAATCATGCCAGCAACCTTCAGTAGAGTTTGAAAACTCCGCTGACACTGCATTAGGCCTGAAGAATATGAAATACCAGCGTTATCCACCAAAATCACCGTTGACAACTGACACGGTCTAGTAAACGGTTTTAACGATCGAAAGTTCGAATCCCAGTTAAATAGTTGGCGTGAGAATATCTCGCTCTTAGTTGCTTTCAGTTTTACGTCAGATGCAGTTATTGCGAGTGAACTCCAATATTGTTGTTAGCAAAGAAAAAGGAGAGAATTATCGATAGGAAAGTTATCGTTTAGAATACCGGACTACGCGAGTATAGGAACCCGGAGCTATGCTCCCTCGTACGTTTTATTTCAGGGTAGGACCACATCGAAACGAGGACTTTCGGAGAAGAGTATTTCAACAGAGCTACAGGTACGAACATTCCTCTATCATATCCTCACCCCGCCTGTCCAGTCAGTAGAAGTGTTTTTTTTTTATATTAAATGTTGTGAGTGGTTCATCATTTATCTGGGGGGTCACCTCATACCCTTAGTGTTCCTCTTGCTTAGCAAGCGAGTAGCCTTTAGTAACGATCCCTCTAAAAATCTACTTTAGATTTTAGACGACTTAAAGTAAACTTGAAACTTTACAAAAAAAAATGTTATTTTACTCTCTCTTCTACCTCTTCCTGGTAAATCACCGAGTAAATGATTAATTATTAGGAAGAAGAATCTTTTATAGTAAGTCTTGAATCTTTTCTGGCGACGAAATGATGAAAAGATTCTCTCGGGCTTCGACCAGGTGAGTTGTGGAAAGGATTTCAGAACTTCTACCCTGAAGATGAGAGTGACGTTAGCTCTCCAAAACTTGGAATCTTTTCCACAACTCACCTGGTCGATAGCCCGAGAGAATATTTTCATCAAGAATCTTTTATGTTTTAAAATGGGCCTGGAATTAAGGATGGGGACTTAACGAAACACCTTGCATGGATCAGAAACATGGCAGGCAAGAAGTTTTGAGGTCGGATTTCGCGGGAAATGGGCAGAATTAGGTATAGATCGATGTGGTGCGAATTGAACAAGCAATAGAGAGAATCGAAGACACTATAAATGAACTGAAAGACACTGGATAGGACATGTTTAGAGCGAGAGATCGAGAACAGCTAGATAGGGCTTAATGGAAGAGACGATGGAAGGGAACTCCTTGTTCAGACGACTTCATGGAAGGAAAAGGACACGGGACTACTGAAGGTGGAAGCTATGAATAGAAGAGACCGTGATTGCAGAAACTTTCATAATGCCAGATGATGAGTTCGCGAAATTTTGGAGATGAACAAAGAACGCTGCGTAATTGACCTTGGATTTAGTGTCTTCAGGGTGTGGGGAGTGTGAGCTCCGTGCCCTTATTAGCCCAACTTCCCCTGAAAACCAGCAATCAAAGAGGGTGATCAGAATTAAAGTTGCCCTACCCATCTCCCAAATACATCAGCTAAAAAAAATCGAGAAAATTGTTTTGTGGGGAATTTCAATGTTGATAACTAACCTATCAACGTTTTTGTAAGCTCTCCAAATCAGTGTATTGAGTACCATTACGGCTGTTATCTGGCTTGTAGAGCAGCGGTTCTGAAACGGTATCCGCGAATTCTTGAAGAAATTTTGAAAATTCTACATTTGTTGCGGAAATTTGGGGGCAAATAGGTTGTGCCTTGTTAAATAAATCAATTTAAAAATTGAATATCTTCCTCGGCTTCATGGACTTGAAAATGTCAGTATATTGTTATGTAGTGTTTTTTTTATTATTGTTAGGTATTATTTTAAATATAAAAATCTACTAATGTAAAATCGACATTAGAGATTTGTCTCGGAAAATTACCTTCCGAATTTCTAGGCTTACTTAACCAAGAATTCTTTCGAAAACGACATAATTTGTGTTAAAAATCCTTTTCTGTCCACCTTTATATTAGAAATACGTATTTGATAAACAAGATTCAGCAATCGAAATATAAGTTTCAGCTTAAATTCCGATATAATGAATCTTGTAGATGAAATGCTGCATCAACCTTCTCATTAAAGTAACAATAGGCCATTTGTTGTTGTTGTTATTTTAATCTTTACAATAGAGATATGAGTATTGTAATAAAATACCCTACCCTTCATGAGCAACTTTAAATATTATTCGGTGTATGTTAAGACTTCAAATATTGACTAAATCCTGGTAAAAGGCATTTAAAGGGGACAAATGAAAAATGAAGAACCGCTGTTCGGTAGTATAATATTCGTCGCCTTGTAACCAAGGGGTCACGGGTTCGATACCCGGTGGAGGCACATTTTAAAATGTAGGTTTACTCTCGATCTGTGGATAAAGTTGTCTTAAAACGTAGAAATCATACTTTAGAGTATGGAAAACGACACACCACTTGGAGCATATCCCATATAGGAAAGATACAATATTTTCCATCAGATATATTAGGGTCAAAGTTCAGCTCCTCCCAAAATAAGATCTCGGGAACCCACTGCCTCGGAGTCTTGCTATTCATGATAAAAGAAGTGCCTCTTTGTTAATAGTTACCGTACACAAGTGCTCATTCAAACAGCAATTGTCCTTGACATTTCCGAAACTAGGTTTTGCATAGTAATTTGAACGTCCAAGAGGCCTATAACGCGATAAGGGGTTCTCCTCGGGTTATCTCGTAGGTCATCATTTTCGATGTTTTATACCAGATACTGACTCAGCAATCAGTAAATTTCTTTCTAAAAGTGTGCGTGTTTTTCCATATGAAGTCAGCTTTATCGAAATGAGCATTCTTGGTGCCTATATTGCGCTATTTCCCTTCTGCATTAAAAAAGAGCGAACACAATCCCACGTTCACGAACCCTGTTCTCATTTAATAAGAGCTCTTGCGTAGCCTAATGACTAGCGTTCTTTTCTTTGGTGCGAGTGGTTTCAGGTTCGATTCCAAGTCGATGATTCAAACATTTCGGTGTTGATCCAGTGTCGTGAGGACAATTGAGAAGCTACCTGAAAAGAAGAAGTAGCGGGCAGTGTTGCCAGTCTCCCGATAAGAAAAAGTGCTGTTTAATCTAAATGCTGATATTGTGCTAGGATATATGTAATAATAATAATGAACTATTACTGTTATCGATAATTAGTAACAGAAATTTATCAAATTATTTTTCGGATGATTGTAATTTTAGTTATGCATCTATTTTCCGAGATGAGTTCAACATTGAACTAGAGAAAATTTGAGATGGTTCGTCGACTACAAAGCGGAACATTTGTTTTATTTGTGCCCCACAACTTTCTTCAAATTTCTTGTCATGAAATAGGGCTTTCCCGATGGTGCAGTGGTAGCGTCGTCGCCTTGTTATCAAGGGGTCCCGGATTCGGCACCCGGTGGAGGCACATAGTGGTTCGGATCCGACTTTAAACTGTAGGTACAGTCCCGATTCGCCGTACTATGCATAAAGTGGACTTTTGATTTGATTTTTGATTTAGTTTATTTTACTTCGCGTTTTGTGCCTCTTGGCTAATTTGCAAAGATGGGGATGAGTGATGAAATGATGAAATTGATGAATGGACATTCACAAACAACCAAGCCCGACCGGGATTCGAACCCGGGACCCTTGCATAAAGTGGACTTAAAATACCATATCAATCAATCTTGTCATCAAATTTTCCTCGTGAGATAAACTGGGGAGAACAAAGAAAAGATGAAGAGAAGAGGGGTGTGATTGGGAAAGCATGTCGACGTGAAATAAGATCTGGATATAATTTTATTTTTAATTTCTCAAATTACAGTTTTTTTTAAGTGAATTTCTCCCTCTCATAGAAGCAACTCGACAAATTATGCTAGATTTTCCCATACTGCAAACACATGGTGCTAGGTGCCAACGAAGCTCAAATTGTGCTAGGTTTGGCATTGCTGGTAGCGGGCTCCCGTCTCGAAAACCAGAAGAGGGCACTTGACCAACGAAAAGCCACTTTTCAGGCCCTGGCTCTTAGGGGCTGTTGCGCCACGGTTTGTATGTTGTTGTTTTTTTTTTCATCTATTACAACACCGCACTGCATTGGACATGATAAATTTACGTATACACCCTTCATAACAACGAATATCATAAATTTACCTTATCTTTGTAACATCTTTTCCTCGAGTTTATCAGCAGTGACTATTTCCTCTTGATATTCAACGTCCGGATGTTGTATTAAAACAAGTGATTCAAAAGATGCAGGTTCTTGAAGCGAATCGCATTGGAGGTGTACCAGGTGAAGTACCAATGCAGGTTTAATTAATTCAAAACTTTGAGCTTTATATTTCTCTGCTCTTTTTTCCAACGTCATTGGCCGAAAAGATGTCACGCTTTGTTGGCACAGGTTAATTCGACCATTTTACAGCTTTTTCGTGACTCCCCTTAGAATGCGTTGTATGCTTATTGAGCTCGTCTGCTGTTTGTGTAGCGTGTATTACTCAACTGCAGCTTTTTATTGGGGTCTGTACATTACGATCATGGCAGGATAAAAATTGCCACTTATAGGGTGAATTCGCACAGAAGCGACAAGCGACACGTGTCACTTGGAGCTCACGTGTCGCTCTGACTGGCCCGTTTTGTCAATATAGCCCAACACATATATTTCTGTCGTGCGATACGCGACACAACTCAAGAAGCAGTGTTGCTAATGGAGCAGATATAAAAATCGCTGCAGTGCGCCGATGCACAGCTGTTAAGTAGAACAAGAAAATTAGAGATTTTTTTTTCTATGAACTTGTCACCCATCAAAGCATGGCAATTTTAACACAGAAAACAATATGCATCGCATTAAGCAGCAAAAATGACAGGATCCTCTATGGAATTTCTACAAGAACACGTGCCGGAGTCAAGAGTTGAAATGCTCATGGAGCCACATAATTTATTTCTTTTTGAACAATTCCAAAATTATGAAATATGAACAATTTGTAAATTTCCCGAGGTTTTTTATGCAAGGTTTTTTATTTCAACTTTGACAGAACTGGAGGCATTATGGAATTAACGTTCATTAACAAACACACACTTTCACATACACACACGCAATACACGCACACAACGTCAAACCGGTCAAATACTTAGTATAAAATAAAAATATGGTGCTTCCAATCCAACAAAACTCAACGTCACTTTAACTGCCTTTCTCCTTCCGTGACAAAAATAGCGCTTCATTATTACAGTTGGCAACACTAGTTACTAGCTAGCCAATGAACATGCACTGCATAAAAGAAGCAACCACTTCGTCATGCTATATTGCCACATTACTGTCCCTGCCGAACGGTGTGAACCGCGAGCTGGAGCGCTATTCAATTGTTTTCAATGATGTTTGCGCGAGTATGTCCAGGAACGGAATGACAATATGGCAACAATGGCGAAGGTTGGCGAGCAGCGTAGAACACGTGATGCTAAGAGAGAGGGAGACGAAATGAAAATTGGTATGTGCGCAACGGCAAAGATATGTGTGTGGCTTTTTTTTTCTACCGTGCATCATGTCGCCTCGTGCTATTGTTTGCGCATGCGCGATGAAAGTTTTGCTTTAGACTGAATGAGCTAGTGTCGCTTGTCGCTTCCAGCTTCGGTGTGAATTCTCTGTCGCTTTGGTGTGAATTCTCCCTTATAGTGTCGACACGAACTGTCAAGACGTAAAGCGTAGCTAATAAAACTCGTTGTATCGATTTCCTCTGCGAACGCGTAAGATCGTCGTGATGTTAGATTGTACAGTCATGAACACTACAAGGTTGCAATCTCATTGAAAACCACTGGGGTCGTTACAACCCAGAAGTGTCCGTGACTGTACGTCGACACATACAACCAACTTAAACAGTGTGTACAAGGCCATAGCTTTTCTTAGTAACGTTTTGCTCGTTAGTCTCGGTTCGACTTTACGAGTCTTCGAAACATGTAATTTTCTATCCTGTTTGAATGCAGCATATTCACCGTTGGCACTGACTTAAATTTTCTGTCGATAATCTACAAAAAATGTTTAGTACCGACAGATTGTGTTACCAGTTAAAGCAATGGTCGACCTGTGGAGTTGAAGACTTGAAATTGAAGCTCTTACCAATGCAAAAGCATAAAATAGGAAGTTACACATTGATGGTGATACATGCATGATTTAGGGAGATCACACCGAAGCGATAAGCAACACGCGGCTAGAATTGATCTCCAAGTGGGGCTCAGGGGTTATCAGGGGGCTTTGTAAATAAAGTCCAGTTTTCAAAAGTTTAACAGTATTAAATGAAAGTAAATTCGAAGGGGGGGGGGTGACATTATGTTCTTATAAAACATAAAATTTAGAAACATCATGCAAATACTACAGTTTTTTCTATATCTTCTAAAACATCTATTGAAGTGTTAATTGATTGTTACTGACACCATCCCTTAATACACACTCTATACTATTTTTGATGATACAGGTATTAATATCATACAAGTAGAAATGTACAATATTCACTTCAATCGTAGTGCCTACCGTACCCCGGCCGAAACAATAAACTCCTCTTCGTTCCCGAAACTATGGATCTGTTGGCATTTGACGCAGCTGTGGAAGGAATGTGGATGAGGACAAAGTCACAGATATTTGTCAACCGAGAGGCTGCAACAGGGGCAGGAACGGTACAGATAAAGAAGCGCCCCTATGAAAGAACTTTCTATAGCCTAGATAATCTTCTAAATACTTGCCGGTACTTAGACTTCTCTCACAAACAAAATGAACAAATCTAAAAGCTGCTGTTCATGTTCTGTGAATTTATCCCTCGCGAACTTGTGAACAAAATAATATCTGTTGTCTACATTTACACTCTTCACACCAAAGTAATTAGAATACAAAATAGTTTTACCTAATGTCAAGGGGGCTGGCGGGGCTGAACCCCCCCCCCCCCATCGGCCTGGCTACGGGCCTGGACACATGTAGCTTAGAAACGAACCAATCAACGGAAATGTTTCACACCGCAACGACATGACAAGCCGCATAAACTTGCACTCGATTGGTGAAATACTCAAGCGACACGTGTTCACCTGTCGCTTTGGTGTGAAAGGGTGGGGTTAAACCTAGCATCGTCACCCTTCCATTGTCTCTGCTGACATGGTGGTGTCTCCGTGGTACATTATCGCTACGTCCTCCGACATAAACATATATGACAGTAGCAACCACGAATTTGTCACGTGACTGCACACGTACAAATAGAAAATGCTATTTTTCAAACTCTCGTAGCTTCATGAGTCCTTGAGGGAGTACCGCTTGTGCTGCCCTCTTTCGGTCAGTTCTGCAGACAGGTTAGGAACAATATCCAGTTTTAAAAATAAATATTGTATTGATTTCTGCGCCGGAAGAATATAATTCCGTGATTGCCGCGGTTATTGTTGCCTAAGAAAGTTCGAAAGTAGAACTTGGACAGAATATCCGGCGACGCAAAAAAGAAGTCTTGATGCTTTCGGTTTTTCTGTCCTACTTTCGATAACTTGTTGTTTGAAACTGCGACTTTGTACCCTAATCTTTGAACTGGCTTGCTCTAGATTACATTTAAGGTTGAAATTTCCTTCAACAACGTTTACCAGTGTGACAGCACGGTTAGCTATCAAAGCCGCGGGGAGAATGTTCGAAAGGGAAGGAGGAGTGTTGGCGCGTTTGCTTTGCAGGGTTGGCCGTGCAGAAGGAAGGTAGTTTTGAAAGCGGTCTTTCTAAAAATAAGCGTTATGAGATTTTCGGTGGCGCTTTCCCAGTTTGTGTCGCAGAGGCTGAAGTGAAAGAACATAATGCAAACAGTTTAGGCGACGTGTGTCGACCTTGAATAGTGATTGTGAATACGTGAGTGGCAGTAGTCGAGTACGCACCTGAGGGGAGGCAAGAAGGCGGTTGGTTGGAAAGCAAGTCTGGCAGGTACACTACTGTTACGTGAGCACCTGGCAAGCGTTCGGTCCGGTCTCACTCTCCTATGAGTTAGAAAAAGTCCAGAATGAATCGACGTAGGGCCAGTTTTCAGAGGAAGGTGTCCATTAGAATTGGTGAGTTTGTAGCATTCGCGTTTTATTGCTATTTTACCTGTGATAGTGTTGCTAAAACATTGTCAGCATTTAACTAGGACGAATATTTGTAACCGGTGACATTATATTGTTTGAAGTCCCTATTCGTAAAAGTTTACTTGGAAATATGCTTCAGTATTACCAAGTATTGTGGTTGCTGTGTGCATATCTGAGTTGATAGTGGTTAGAAGAAAGTGTAAATAAAAATAAAACCCGGTGTGAAACTGGTTAAACCTGAATTTTCCAGCTGGTGGAGAGGGTAATGTCGTTGTTACAGAGATGCCAAAATGCTCGCAAATTGGGCTTTTGCCAACCAATTTGGGAGGATGCTTGGGGGGGAAATGGGTGGTGGTGGTGGGGATGTGTGGATAAATCGCTGGCAACTATGATTTAGTTCTGACTTTTTTTAAAAAAAAGATCAAAACAGTTCACTCTAGTCTGAGATAGGCTGATTGAAACTGGGCCTACTATTGAATATGAAATCTGAAACTGTTGACAGCAGTTGTCGGAGGGGGAGCTCGTCCCTTAATCAGCAGCCGCCATCTAAAGGCGAAAATGTCGGGGGTAGAAGCCCTGAAGATGAATTTCTCAGTATATTACAGCTTATTATACAAGATGTTTAACCTTGCTTATGAATTAAAATTAATTACGGTAACAGTTCGTTATATCGGAGACACATTTCTTAATTTTTACAGAAGAAACTACTTACGGAAATGAGTTTCTCTAAGGTTTCCAACGTTCATCGAGGTATTTTCTTTCATCGTGGAATCTATTTCACCGGGAAATCATGTATTTTTCAAGAGAAATATCTCGCCGACGCATAAGTGCCATTGCTTTCGCTACGTGAACCGGATGCTGCATACGTTTGATGACGTAACACCCCTGTCAGTGTTTCCTACCTCTTTTTTTCAACTATGCTTGCCTAACCTAACCTTATCGGAAATGGTTCGTGTGGCTATCCGTCAGCTACCCGTACATAATGTACAATTTGCACACGTGACGAACACGATAGTAGGTATTTTTCGGTGAAGAAGGTTTGAAACACTGCAAACATACAACGATAGTCAACCTCTGCTCACCATATTGTGTGTTACGGAAGCGAAAAAAGGAATAACAAAAACTACTCTCTATGTGAAAAATTATGTTTGTTTTCGTGTAAAAAGCATAATGGCACCGATTTTAATGTGTCTCCGATATAACGAATTGTTACCTTAATTACCACTACACACACTTTTCAACGAAACATTTGTAGGATTTTGGGGCGGGAGGCTTCAGCCCCTAGAGCCCACCCCCTAACTACGTCCCTGGTTGACAAGGTCTCGATGTCGTAGTGTAACCCCTGTCATCTTGTAATCGAGGGGCATTGGTTTGATCCCCGGTAGTGGTTCGAATCTCTTATTAAACTGCAAGTCCAGTCCTAATTTTCCTACATGCGCATAGGTCGAGTGGTTAGCACATCGCGCTGCGACGCCAAGGGTCCCGGGTTCGAATGTCGCTCGGGCTTGGTTGTTTGTGAATGTCCATTCATCAATTTCATCACTCATCCCCATCTTCGCAAATTAGCCAAGAGGCACAAAACGCGAAGTAAAATAAACTAAATCAATCAATCCGACATGCGCATAAAATTGACTTAAAAACAGAACTTTGAAAAACTCTGCAACAGTAGGAAATCGAACTCTGGGCCTCTTGATTACAAGTCGAAATTCAGTTCTGAGTTAGTGGTAGTAGATAGGAGAATTTTATTAGTATACTGAGTGATTTGTCACATATGGAGCACTTCAAACAAAATGCACTAGTTTTCCATACCGTTTACACAATGGACACTGATAAGATAAGCGTTTTAGTACCGTGTTGCAATGTTTCAATTTCATTGAGGAGGGACAATCTTCCCGGTTCTGATCTCTTGTAAGCTTTTTTTATATAAAAAAAATCACACATCACTGATCAGCAAAACCTCTGTCTACCAAAGATTTTCATCAAAACGTATTTTAAGGTGAGAACTCGGATGCTCTCAACCACGGGAGTCGCCAGAAATTTTCCTAGGGGGGGGGGGGGGGGTCGAATCGAAGATGTCGTTACTTTTAACATTAGTAGCAGTAGGAGCAGCAAAGGCAGTAGTATAAGAAACTTTGGAACGTGTGAAATTTACAAATTAGCAGAGTTTCAGTGTTGCAAATTATGAAAGTTTCGTACCAAATTCGATATCTCAAGACCATTTTTAAACAATGACGCAAAATAAGGTGAAATAAAGTGCTTCGTTTATAAATTGCCATAAATTGAAAAAAGTAGATTGAAATTTCCAGTAGGGTCGACCGACCGGTTCGACCCCCCCCCCCCCTCCTTGCCGACGCCCATGCTCTCAACAGAAATTAAGAAACAGGAGGAGGTAAAAGGGAAATATAGGCCATGGTTAAGAAGTCGTGTATCTATTACTCAAACCGAAAAGTTAGATTCCATGCAAACGAAATTCTTGAAATACAAAATTTGACAAGATTGGATTGCCCAGTTAGCACAATCATGATCTGAACTCAACTGAAACATATGCTTCTTTGCTCTTGGCGGCGAATGTGGCCCGATTTTTAAAATCTGCGATGGTTTTGTGTGTAACTTAGCAATCGTGGATTGTTTTGAAAATACAGTAGGCCTGTATTACGACATGGGCGTCGCTAGAGATTTTGTAAAATGGGGTGGGGTCAGACCCTTAAATAATGAATAGTAGAAATAATATTTTTTTTAGGTAACTGTTCTATTGTTTTATTTTTTTTTTCAAATTCTCCTAGCAGAAAGACTAATTATCGTAGAATTTTGGCAATCATTGTCACACGAAATTTGAACCTTCCTTAAAGTAATGAACACTGTTTGGATTTCAAAAAAAAATTATTTATGTTGGAAAAAAAAATAAAAAATATCTTACGCAAGCATGCACGCTCCCTTTTCTACGTTGATAGAAGCGACAGTAAGTGGTAGGAATGAACGTAGTGATTTGGAACAGAACAGTTTTCATTTCTAAGAGGTCCAATTTATTGGCAAAATAAAATCTTCAAACATTTTTGCCGCATTCAGTAGTACAAAGCATTTAGGGATCTTATTTTAATTCCAAGAGAACCTGACCCTCCTATTATAACCACGAAAGCATTTAGGGTTATTAAAGTGCTAAGGGGACTAAACCTGACCCGCCTAACCTAACTATGAAAGCATGCATTGAACAAAATCTAAGTAATTGCTAAAATTCTGCAGTATGTGTTAACAGATGTAAATCGAAATCGAACCATGTAAAACATACATACGTGACATGATGTACTTGGGCCATTTTTTATTATACAATAATAACTTCTATACATTTATCAAAATAAACCATTTTATTCCAAACAATTTTTATTCTAACCTTTAAGATTTTTCTACTTGATCCACCAGATGAGTGATTATCTAGCATTACCTGACTTAAATGTACATGTATTTTACTCTTTTTTTTATCTAACACAGTTTTTCGTTATTGTGTTCGCATACTAACTGAACTTTTATTTCTATAATTAAATATATAAAAAAATAAACTCCCTGCTTTTTTGTAATTGAAATTAAGGATGCCAGTTTCCAGGGTGGGGTTGACGGATTATTTCGACCAACCTGCCGATACCCATGATTGCACTTTAAAATATCAGTTCGAATTCTCCATAGCTATTTTGCTATTCTCTCCAGCATTGATTTTTCTACACCCTTTGAATATCTGACGTCTGTGGTGTAGTTGGATAGTGTACCATAAAGCCAGAAATTCCAGGTGTGTTGTGTTTGCCTAAAGTTTCCAGATTTTTCAGAAAAATATACGGGACACTTATTTTTCAAGCTACAATGCACATTACGTCCATCTTCCAATGGAACCTGTTATACCTTGTTTTAAAGCTTGACTACTGATTATATCTTCTATGAAAAAATAGGGTAAGGAAACTTGTATTTATAGAACTTTCCACACTAAATGTTTTTAACTTACTAATGCAATTTTCTAGTATTCTGGTATCTAATTGTCCGAGGAGTTATGTTGCGTGCGCAGAACACCAATCAGCAGAGTTTAGTCACCCTCATAATTAGATTCTATGCAATGCTTCTAAGAGTTTCTATTTGTAGAATATGTACACCCGTAGCTTACCACACTGTGTTAAATTTCTCCAATACCGGTGGGAATAAAAAACACTGAGGCCTAAAGAACTGGGATCGAATTCTGGGTAGTGTATCTCATTCATCCTCGATAATGGCATACTCTCTGCTCATGGATAGCTTAATGGTAATGTGTTAGAGGTGGTAAATACACATAAATGGCAAAACACAACACTTGTGTTTTATACCCTCGAAGAAAGGATCAGCATCCATCTGCCTGGAGATGGAAGTTCAGCAGTGAGCGAGTATGGTCGTGACTGTACGATATCTCAAGAGTTTGACTTGCAACTCCCTCCAACGTTTCCTCGCTCAATCCTCGTTCTGTCCCTCTCAAAGTACATTCTGAAACTGGCTAATGACCTCTCTTGTCCCCGATATTTATTGTCATAGATTATACAAAGTCCTGGGTTTCATCTGTTTACATGTTTATGCCATTGGTGTCCAGGAAGAGCTTAGGTAATGTCTGACACTGCATTCCTGATTGTCAAGTTCCTGTCTGGAAAATGATAGCTACTGTCTGGGATTTTGAGCTGTTTTAATCTAATGTGTTTTCAATATTTGAGGATTATTACGAATTCATATCGTTTAAATATGGGACAAAAAGCTGTCCCGAGGACTATTGTCAGCACAACGGGACACCTTAATGAAAAATGGAACGTTCCTGTATTTTATGGAACGTCTGGGAACCCTATGTTTGCCCCATGATATTTCCATCAGCTCATCCTTATCATTACAATTAACCCAAGAAGTAGAAAAGTGACATATTCATAAAATTTATTTTGTATTCTCATTTTGATTGCGATCTGACAGAGGGAAATGGTGACCCCATGGCCCAGTGGGAAACCACTGCAATTAGCCACTGAATACTGGTAGGAAAACCATAGCTATTGTGTTTGGAATGAAAGGAAATGCTCAACTCCACCTCAAGACAAGAGGATACCAGTTAGCAAATCCTGAGAAAGCACCCTACATTGGGCTAATCTGCTCATGCCAGGGTATCAGTGGATTCAAAGGGAAACCAGGACTTAGTGAAGTGAAGAAGGGAAGAGAAACTTGATACATTGAGGTACTCAGACGTTTAACAGGGTAGAAGAGCAATGGAGGAAGTAGGAATTGTCATGAGTCAGCAATTTGAAATAAAGCTTAGGGTTTGGAAACCAGTTAACTAAAGAATAATTGTGGTTAACTTTGACATAGAATATACATGCCCTACATCCAAGTGTATGCACCAACAGAAGACTAGTCTATGCTTGAAAACGAGGAATTTTACGTACAACTCCAGAGGAGAGTTGACAAAGAGGCAACAGAAGAATGCTACATAATGGTAGTGGAAGACTTAAATGTGAGAATGGATCATGGTAGCATGGGAGATTATGGAGGCGCGAGGACCCTGAATGAGAATGCTAAGCATTTACTGGAGTTTTGTGTGGAAAAATTATATGCTTCTTGGAATCTCTCTTTTTCCAGAGAAACATAAAATAACCTTCCAGGCAGTTGGAAGAAGTGTTAAAAAATATAGTAAAGTATCAAGCAATTAAGCCTAATGAGTTTCAGAGTGATGAGATGAAGGGAGCAGGTGACAGCTAGACTTGGAAGGACTGGATGTAGAAGACCTCGAGGATATATGGGGGAAAATGGAAAAAAAAAGCACACACATGGACAGCTGAGGATGTCTGTGGAAAGTAAAGTGGATACAAGAAAAAATAAAATTGGTTTGTGGATGATGAGATGAAACAAAAATTGAAAATTAAGAAGGATGTTTAAAAAAAGAGAAATACATCAGATCCCAAACAGAGGATGGGAGGAATTACATTAAAAAAAAGGAATCAACACTAAATATGCTGACCAAGGTAGTCTTTATTATATAATAAGAAAACTATACGTGTAAAGTTTCTAGCCTGTCAGGGTCTTCTTCAGACTAAGATTCAAACTAAAATGCAGTGACATGCGGTAACGTCGACACTTGGGGTAGCAGTCAGTGGCATGCTCAAGGGGGGTGATGTTGGTGTGGGTCACACCAGTGGCGTACGCAAGGGGGGGTTACCGGGTTTAAACCCCCCCTTGAGCTTTTGAAATATTATGGAAAATGCTGTAGAAAAAAAATGGCTAATTTATCACAGTCATTGATCTGCGACAGTAATAATAATAATAATAATAATAATAATAATAATTTGAATTATTATTCCCATGCAGCATGAAGAAAAACACAACATTCCAAATACAATCTAAGCGGCCGCAAAGTTCAATTTTGCAATTTTTCTTTTGCAAAAAGTCGCGCAGTGACTCTCGCGAGAATTGTGAAAATTCCTTGCTTCGTCCTTATTGCAAACGTTCTTCCCGGTACTGATTTCACATCCCCTTGTGAACTCTCAAGTGATGCTGAGTCTATATCCACATCATTAAATAATGTTGAAGAAGTGCTTTGTGAATCACCTAGAAATGATAAATGTGTTGGAATGTCTATAAACTTACTTTTCAACGAAAACATAGACTCAGTGGAATTTAGCAACATGTATTCTCGCGCTTCATCATCCTGGGCGAGTTCCATAGGTAAAGGTAATGTAAATTCCCCCGTGCATATAGCACCGTGCCATTAAGGCACACGTAGTGGTGTGGTGGGCCCCAAAGATTCTCTATCTCGAACTATTTTGCAGGTGATGTGATCAGCACCATGCTCCGGCAGCCTTCATTCCCCAGGGTTGTTCTCAGGTACCCATTGCTATGAGGCTGGGTGCGGAGACAAGGCTGGATAAATTCCAACCAATTCCGGGAATCGAACCCGGATATCCCACGAAGTTGTCAGAGTAGACGAGCGCGGCTCCTTGAATGAGTTTCATATTTCGATTATTTCAATAAATTTAATATATTTGCTTGTTTTTATGGATTTTCTTCACACTTAAAATGTCTCACTTATCATATACAAATAACCGTTGAATAGACAATTATTTTGTAACAAAGAAACAAAAGAAATGTAATTTTGTTCTATTTCTTTCATAAATAGCAGCTGCATTAGTAGTAATTAAACTAACTAATTAATTAATTATAATAATTATTAATTAATTTATGATTATTATTATTAATTAATTAAAGTATAATAAAACAATGGTTATGTGAATTTGTAGAAAGTTTTCGAAATAACACCCCCCCTTGATGAAATCCTGCGTACGCTACTGGGTCACACCCCTATTCCTAAAAAAAAGAATGTCAATAACAGGAAAAAAGATTGCAAAATGATAGAAGAGTATTAAAAAAAAGTACACGTAAACCCCACCCACATTCTAAAATAAAAAACTATTTGATTTGACTACTAAGCCAGAGATCCTGGGTTCGAATCTCGGCTTGGCCATGAGTATTCTTTGTGTGTGTCCTTTCATCAATTTTTATCGTATTATCTTCGCGATTAGCCAAAAGTGGTGGAAAAGTGAAGTAAAATAAACCAAATGAAGCCATCAATCAATGATTTTATTTTATTTTTGTTACTTAGCGTCGCTTTTT
Organism: Lepisma saccharinum; assembly: GCF_977018435.1. Taxonomy (NCBI): domain Eukaryota; kingdom Metazoa; phylum Arthropoda; class Insecta; order Zygentoma; family Lepismatidae; genus Lepisma; species Lepisma saccharinum. The sequence goes on from NC_139232.1 coordinate 2,934,542, forward strand.
TGTCACATTTGGTTAATTTCGAAGATGATACAATAAAATTATTGAACGGACAAACACAAAGAACACCCATGTTTAGGTAGGGGTTCGAACTCGGAACTCCTGGTGTCGTAGCATGCTGTGATAACCACTCCCCCACGGTTGGTTGATTTGGTGTTTTAAGTACACTTTATGCACAGAAACAAAACAGGTAACAAAACACACTTTTTTGCAGTTTCTTCAATAATATTCATTTGGCTTTTGGAGTTCTGAGATACATTTTTCATTCCAAATTATTTCATTATTCAATGCAGAGTACAACACACAGGACAAGAATGCGCACTCATCACGGGTTCGAATCCTGGCCTGGATTGTTCATATGAGGTCCCTTCATCAATTTCATCATATCATCACTCATCCTCATTTACGCGATAACCAAATGTGGCAGAAAAGCAAAGTAAAATAAACCAAACCAACAACAATATGTCCAAATAAATACATCCGTATTTATGACAGTTAGAGGCCAAGAGTAGTATATTTAAATAAAACACTACTAAAACAAGAGTGAGAGAGAGCCCGAGCACATAGTTAAAATTTAATCATTATACATTCCATACTAGAAAAAAGAAAGAAAGCATAATATTATTGTCTGCATGTAACATGTTCCCATTTCATAAATAATAAAACTACATCCCATATTATACATACATATTGTACAATGTGTAAAAGGTTGTGTAAATACAGAGAACATTAGTACTGCAGAAAATTTTACCCTGAGTTCTTTAGAGGATTTACAAAAAAATCTATGAGAAACCAGTCCCCTATCTGTCCTATAGGAGATAGACTAGGGGACCTGAAAGCCTGGGCTTTCAACCATTGCAGTGGGGGCGAGGGGAAAAGGGAGGTAGAGGTAGAAATCTTCCTTTTCCTTGGGCCGGCCGTTTCTACCTGGAAACTGGTTTAGGCGGAAGAAGAGCGAGCTAGGGTATCCAGCCAGCTTTGCCCGCGGATCACACCGATGGACGAGAAGCACGTGGAAAAGAAAGTGTTGCATATGAACTGTGGCTTTAACAAGACAATAAATATTGTGATTTGAATATAATTCGAAATGTGAGATTGATTGATCTATCTATGCTAGACTATACTCCTCAGTTTACGTCACTGCTAAAATGAAATATAAACAGGAGTAGTATATATGTATGTATTATATATGATGTGTGTGTGTGTGTATGCACAGTAAGGAATCTATCCACAAAACACATGAAGGCCCCAGTCCTTATCTGAGATGTTTCCTATCAAAAAATCCTGTATGTGGCAGATAAATGTACTTGACAGGTGATTGACAGGTACCTAGTGACAGTCTGGCACCATCCCCTTATCATTTCCTCCACATTTGGATAGATTCTTTATCTCCTGGTATTTCTTCATTTTGCTCACTTTTCATCCTTCGTTTTCTCATCATGTCCCAACCCTCTCTTTCATTGTTTGTTGATCTTAAGTTAAACTTCATTATGCCTTTGTCTTTCTTCTCTATTTCCTTCTCTATTTCCTTGGCCTCCTTCCATTTTCTCATTAATGCTTTCTTCTCCCTCCGTATTCACATAGCCTAATCCCAATCTGTCATGTTCTGTTTCTCTCCTTTTTCAGTATCAATTCTGTCTCTCTTTAGTCTTATGTTATCCATATGTTGCTTCAGCCTGTCTTTCTTTCTTTTTTGTTTCCCCTATGTATACATTTTCACATTCTTTGCATTTCACCTCATAATCTCTTCCTCTTCTGTTTTCGTCATGCCTTGGTCACTATATGTAGCTTTTTTTTTTTAACATGAAACAAGGATTAATAGTTTTACCGGAGGAATGAGGTTAAATGAATAGTGAAGGATGCTATAATTGGGGGAAAATTGGAAATATGGTCTAAGAGAGAGCCTGGAAACACAAGGGAGTTCTTGAAAGTTGTCAAGAACCCCAGAGGAAAGTTTGGAATAGCCAGAAGAACTATTAAAGATGATAAATTAATTACAGAAAAAGCAAGAGGTGCTGGAAGTGTGGCACATAAACTATGGAGAAAAAATTCAAAGAAAACTAAGAGCCCAGAGGAGAATGAAACTGTATATAAACCACACCTGGAAGTACAGGACCCAGACCAAGAAGGAATAATAGATGAGACTGAAATACAAATTGTAGTAGATAAGTAGCTGGGCTTTTACTAATAAAAAGCAGCAAAGTACTCCGAGATGACAGGTTTTTACGCAGGCCATACTTTGGGATCAAATATATCCATTATTTGAGTTTTTCATGTGTTGCAACCAATTTTATATTATGTAAAACATTGAAATCTGTCAAGAAAATCAACATAATTCTCGAGGTGGTACAGTGGGTGTAAGATCCCGAGATGTGTTTAGAGATACATGGAAGTATACTGTGAAATTTAAACATTTTGACTGTAAAATATATTTTTTTTTCCATTTTTTGTGTTTCCTAACTTTACCACTAAATGAAAAACAAGAAATGTATATTAATAGCATTGCCCCATAGCTCTTACATCTAGGTATAGTTCATAAATAACTGTAATGTGAAAGTTAAATCACAGTTCTACATTTTGTTAATTTACAGTTGTTTTATTTGTTCAACATACAGTTATATGCTGATATTTTTGACAGTGAAGGGTTCTTAATTCGTTCTTTTGGGAGATGAGTTAATACTATTCTCTCATTGATATAAATTAGTATGCTTATGGACATGTTTTTCAAGGAAGGTACTTATAAAGATATATTTAGTCAGGGTGGCTACTCATTGGAAATTCCTTGAATTCTGGGAATTATGCATGAACTATTGGCTCCGGGAATTCTGCGTGAATTTTTCTCCATAGATGTGAAAAATTGCAACTTTTACCCAAAATCCCATTGAATTTATACATATTTATAAATGCCCTGAAACAAGTTTTTCACGGTCCAGCTTTTATTTTTATCGAGAAAGGAAAACAAAGTTGCGTGAAAAATAAGACAGAATTCTCTCAGTCTGTTTGCTTTGGTAGTGTCATTTGCAGAGCAATCTATCTGACAGAAGAATGATTATTGCAAGATAAGATATCTTGAGTTGATTAGGTAAATTTGAGTTTTACATTCTTGTACAATTAACAATTTTTCGTAGATTAGTTTATCCCTTACCATTTGTGACTTGTGTTTGGAGATGTATTTCGAGTGTAATCATGTGAAATGGCAACTCTGCATCTGAAATTTAAATATTTAATATACACTTACCATTTAATTGGAATTTTTGATACAATGGAATCACAGACCCTTTATATATTGTTAATATATTTGTGTGCGTATGTGTGTGGGTTCTGAGAGGCAGTAATATGTAAGGTTGAAATAGAGAAAATAAAATATCTGCTTGTATCCTTGAATTTTTAGAAAGTTTGCCTTGAAAACAGAGAATTATACTTGAATTTTATTATTGTCCTAGAGTAGCTACCCTGTAAAGTGCTTTTATCTTCCCACTCGGTGGTATGCCCAGGATTTTTGAAAGGGAGGTGGGGATATGACCACAAGGAGGAGATATGTCTTCTGTTTTTGCAGTTTGTCATATACTTTGCTATCTTTTCCAGCATTTGACTTTTTCTTAAGGAATGGGAATCCCTGGCATGATTTTTTTTCATTTTTACTGCAAGCACAATAAAACCAAAGAGAACCACTTCCCTTTTTTTATGCCCTCATTGTGCTGTCGAATGATGTAAGGAGTTGAGTGGTGATTATGTACCACACCTATTTACATTTTGCAATTTCATTCTGATGCATGATAAAAACTTTTTAGGCTTAAAGTTGTATAATTTATGACCTTTGTTGTTCAAGGTCTTCCCATATATTGAGTCAGTTTATAAGGTAAAAAGGTAAAGTGCTCCCCTGTGCTTAGCACGATGCCATGTAGGCGTATAGGGGGTGTGACAGTTTATAAGGTCCACCAATAATATAAGACACCAATCGCCAATTCACAGCAGACAAATCTAGAAGGATGTCTTATTTATTTATTTCAGAAATTGAATGCAACAGGTATATTGCATTCATTCTATTCATATTGATTAATTTCACAGATAAGTATAATATAATATATAGACAGAAAACTCATTTAAATGTTTTGCACATGTTCCAAATTGGGGAAATTTCCAGTGCTTTGGTTCTACTTCGTTAGAGACTGAAGAGTTGCTTTGTTGGTCGTAACTTGGTTGAGGGGACGTAGAAATAGAGCTGTGACAGGGCGAAAAGAGCTTCAATGTGATACTAATTTTTAGAGGTGATGCAATTATCTTGGAAAATGTAGGTTTAAATGTCAAATTATTGTACCTGTTCATTAAACAATACAATGCTGCTCAATACTACACATATTAATTTTGTTAGGTGCAAAAATAATTTGGAATTAATATATTTGTATCCATACTTGGTAGCTAGGCTTAATATGTATGATATATAGTGCATTTTGAGTTGAGTTGAGTTGACTTGGTGTTTTAAGTCCACTTTATGCACAGTAAGGCTAATTGGGACTGGACCTACAGTTTAAAGTGGGATCCGAACCACTATGTGCCTCCACCAGGTATTACTAGTGCATTTTTTTAAAACACAATATGATTACAGTATGAATAAATAGAATTTTACAGATTACATATTTAATGCCCTACATATTTAATGTCCTTGCAAGAGTAATGATTTAACAAATTAAAGCAACTGAACTCGTACATTACTTTTTATTTGTTCAAACTGAAATGTATCTGTAGTCTCATGTTCAATGTTGAATAAAATTAATATGTACACAGATGTAATAACTGCACTTAAATAAGATTTTCTTAGCACACACAATGGCCTTCACGTGTCCCTCCAAGTAATAATCCAGAGGTGTTAGGTCTGGCGACCATGGCAGCCATTCACTTATGTAACCTTATTTGAAACATTCATATCTTGTGTACAATGCAATGGCTCTTTCCTTATTAATTTCTTTAGATAAAAACGTGTAGTTTCATTCTGAGCTTGACATGAAATTCTTGAGCTCAATTAACTCTAGGGCATAATATAACTGAACAAAGTGTCACTGTATTCAAACAGCCATCTTGATGGACAAGCATGGTAAATTCTGGATTCATGAATGCTAAAGTTCCTGTGTTCGAGTCTGACATGATAGTTGCATTGTGTTTTTTCACCCATCCTCTGTGCGATTCACCTAAAGAAGGGGAAAAGCAATGCTAAATAGCTATATGCAAACAAGGCTTCTCGCAGCTAACACTTTTTCCTTGTAAACAAGGGGTTCCAGGTTTGATATCCAATGGAGGGACATTGCATAGTCATTGAGATTCCATGGGTGTAAGGGATGACCCTTCCACACAGTACACAGTGGACTGCATTTTGCAGACTAACAAGGCTCTGGCGTCTCGACCTATGGCCAGTATAATCCTCGTAGGACTGTGTGTGTTTTGTACTTAAGTGTGCTGAATTCCCCTTAGCTTTTAACCAAGTAAGAATATTTTAGTCCCTCGACATTACAGTAATTTTATACTAATTATACTTTAGTTATGGTAAGGGTGCAAAATAGCCTAAGTGGTGATCCACCCAAAATTTCAATCAGTCAATCAATCATTGAGATTCCACTTCAAAACTCTAGGTCAAGTCCTGATTATACCACAGCCAAGATAACTCCTGGCACGGGAACCTCCTTTATGGCAGTGACCTGTTGCCGCATTTCGCTGCCACCTGTTTGAGCAACAAGCAGCAACCTTAGAATCCCTCCTCCCTGAAGAGGCCAGCAGGAAGATAGGATTTTGTCAAAATAACTGTTCTACACATAGGATTTTGTCAAAATAACTGTTCTACACTGTGAATGGGGGCCGAGAGATAATGGCCAAGGTATAGTTTATCTGAGCATAAAGTTGCACTAAAACTTTTGCATCTGAATAATTACCAAGTCAGTACTATTAGTGCAGTAAAAAATGTTTTCATGATTTGCCAATTTTGAACTTGTGTGCTATTGGTATGTAATGTTGTATGTATGTCACTTTGGAATTGCCATTTGTAATTGGAATCATTTTTATAGTTTTTAAACTTTCTTATTTCAGGAGAGCGTGCTAATTATGTCAACAGTCCACATGTCATTGCCATGGTGGGTCTTCCTGCCAGGGGTAAAACGTACATTTCAAAGAAGCTATCCAGATATCTCAATTGGATTGGAATCAACACCAGAGGTGAGTTAATATCATTTGAGTGAGAGTTAACACTTTGAGGGTGAAGAAAACCGTTTTCATAGTTGGTTCCCAAGCACGGAAAACTTGAATAACCTGGAAATCTCGAGGAATTTGTTAAAAAGTTAAATTCTCAGTGAAAATAATATTTAGTCCCAATCAAGCACATGCACATCTGAAGAATTAGAATATCCTCCTGCCTCCAGATGATGATAATTACAACTAATATGTATTAAGAGTCCTTTTTTTCCTGGGAAGAAAGGCTCTGGTACTCTTCTATTTGGCTTGTTTTTGTTGTTTATCACAAGAACAACTCAGAATGATAATTTTTTTCTTCTCACATCTAAAAAGCTGCTGGTGCAGCATACTGTTGCATACTCCCAGAAAAAAAGCTCAGATTATTAATCTAAAGATATAGACTGTAGACATACATTTATTTTTCATTACAGATTGATTGATTGAGTTTGTGTTTTAAGTCCAATTTATGCACAGTAAAGCTAATCAGGACGACCTACAGTTTAAAGTGGAATCTGCACCACTATGTGCATCCACCGGGTGTGGAACCCGGGACCCCTTGTTTACAAGGCAACGACGCAACCACTGCGCCATAGGGAAGGCACTGCATTACAGATTGATATGGTCCATTTGTAAACTTGTGTTTGTCAAAAGTGATATGTTTGAAGTTTATTTTGTTTACTGTAATACATTTTCAGAACTCCCACACAAAATCAGAAAGCGAACAGGCATGAAATATTGGGCGATACCAACAAACAACTGACATAAAATTTATTGTTTTTAATATTTTACTGATAAATCACAAATGTTCCTTGAAGAAAATGAATAGTTGTTCATTCACCTCCATAATTAATGCATGTAACTAAGTACTTGCAGTGTGTATTTAGACATTTACTTTGCAAAACCATGACATGTGAATTATATTCTTAAAGTAACAACAAAATACAACACTAAATTACAGGCTATTTGTAAATAAATATATCATCTTTAATATTACTTTTAAAACTAATAAACCATGTGCCTATATTGGCCAATGATGATAGAGTACCAGTTAATCTGTTCCATTGTTGATAATAATAAAGATGATGAGGATGGTATGGCTATGGGGGAAATGGAGGAGCCCATTATAAATAAATTTAAATTATATTGTACTGGGTATCAATCACCCTGGAAAATTAAGGATCCTGGAAAATACATGGTTTGATTGATTCACTGATTTAGGTTATTTTATGTTTTTTTCATTTCTGCCATTTGTGGCTAATTGCGACGAGGGAAACTTAGGGAAAATACATTTAGAGTAAGTGTGGTACTACTGGTAATATGCTCCAGCGAAGACTGTAACGAATCATATAGACTGATGTTACGTACCCAATGGGACCAACTCATGTAAACGGTTTGCTGAGGTGGATTAAAGATGGCAGCACAAGGTGTTCAAGATTGAAGATTAACACGAGATACGCGAATAGCAGTGTAAATAAGCACAAAGTAATTTGGAAAGATTAACAACAATAGAATCCATTATAAGAAGATGAAGAAAAAATATAAAAACAACAAATTAATGTAAATACTTAATAAATTAAATTGATGCTCATATACAAATAGATCAGAAATCTAAAGAAGTGAAAACACGGATACAAATTTAGGTCTTCTAACAGATCTCGAATCTGTTAGCTTGACTTGCCATTCCCTTAGTGGAAATTTTGATTTATACCAGTGGCGGTGCGAACCACATAGTGATGGGTTATGGTCGTTCCTTTAGGGGAGTCAGCTCACCGGAGCTCGCTCACCACAAGGAGTCGTTCAAAGGAACGATGCAGCTCCTTTTTGTCAGGCAGTTCACTGGAGCTTGCTCACTGAGGGAGTCGTTCAAAGGAACGACCGGTAGCACACTCAGTTTGAGCAAAGGTGGTGGGGAGGTTCGTTGCTGGAGTTATTCTGAGTAAAATGGATTAGGGAGGGAGGGAACTTCGCCTACTACTCCACATGAAGAAAAGGAAAAGACATACACAGCAGGAAGGAAACAATGTACGGGTCAAGGTGCGGAATCATTGAAGACTTCATTGAAGTTCCAGGGATTACATAAGAGTCCAGAAGGAAGTCCAAATCCGAAGAAGGAAGTCCAGAAGGAAATCCGGGTCCAAATTCCCAGAAGGAAGCATATACTAAAGAAGATTATACAAATTAGAAAGAAGAAAGAAATGCTAGGAACATGCAAATTGAATGTAAATAAGAACAAGAGCCATATGTATCTTATTATATAAATATAAACATCCATGTATCCTTGTTGAGATAATATAATTGTTTAAACGTCTCCATTGGAAGTCATCCTGTCTGGTTTCTTTTTCATAAAAAGAACCCTACCCTGTAGATATATATTAGCCATGGTTTAATATTAAGATTTATGTACTTTGCACAAATAGAGGTAGCACTGAGTTTCATATTTAGAGTTTAAAAAATGCAACTTTATTTTACAGTATTTAACCTTGGAGATTACAGAAGACAGGCAACAACAGCTTACAAGAGCCATGAATTTTTCCGTCCTGACAACAAGGAAGCAATGGCCATTCGTACTAGATGTGCAATTGATGCCCTTGAGGATGTTTGCTCATGGTTGGAGGATGGCGGAGAGGTTGCAGTATGTATAGCATTTTGTTTCTATATTGAACACACACACACTTCAATTACATGAAAATTTCAGTGGAAAGTATAGGCTCAACCAGGACTCGAACCTCCCTTGGATACTGTGTCATTGCTTTACCAACTGAATTATACTCTGGTTTCACCTGATTTTTTGCTACCGTTCTTTTCACCTGTCAGTGCTATCCAAGAGGATCTGTTGTCTCTGAAACACTGATAATGCAGACAGTGCTTTTTGCAGCATGTATTGCCTGAAATATTAAACATCGGACTATGAGAGTATAAGAATCCTTCAAGTAATATGGGTATACATGAGGGTCATTGTGTCTGAACTGTTTGTTTCTTTCAAAGAAAGTGGCAATACTGAAAATTCGCTGTGTGAGTACATACTTGAAAGCCTGTGGTTTGTGCTTCTTAATGCCACCACCAGATGGGATGTAGTGCAGGAATTGTTGGGAAAACTCAACACCCGTTTGAAGCGTTATTGTGTAAAATTCAGCTGCATATGTATGTTTAGTAGTTCTCTGCAGCAGATGTACACTAGAGTGCAAGGCAGATCTGCAGGAAACATTATGCATTTTCCTCAGCCATACCGAACAGTGACATTGTGGGTGGAGGTCTTCAGATATTGAAGACTGGTGCCAACTTACAACTTCCATCTCTGTGAATCAGTGGGCAGGACAACCTGGGAGACTGTGCAGTGATGCATATTATTAGACATTCACACTCAAACTTCTTGGCTGTATTATGCATTTCTATGTTCTATTCATAGTTCAGTGGCATGTTTACTTTGTGCATTGTATGTCATAATTCAGTGGCAATATGTGTTTCATACTTCAACTTGACCAGTGGCTCCTGTACCTACGCTCCATCTGGTGGTGGTATTTAGAAGTATATATCACAGATTTTCAAATGTATATACCAGGTTTCTATTATTTCCACTTTTGCTAAGGAACAAGATGGTTGCAATAACATACGGAATGACTTAACCCACATGTATACAATCTATACAGTATGCAACAAGACAAATTGTCATTTTCTGCATGTTTTTTTTATTTCTATATTTTGCTATAAAATAACTTATTGTAAAGTTGCAAAATTGTAGCTCCACTGGGGATGAAACCAGTGCATTTGACATTATCTGCCAATTAACTGCCACCCAGTCCCATTTGATAATGTTAGTATCACTACTTCCTAAAATCTACCACTGCTCAGGTTTTCTCCTATCATTTTCGTGAAGAATCCGTAAGGGCTTGTACGACGCCTGGTGCCACCTCGTGGCCTTCCTTTCCTAGTGGATAGGTCATTTGGGACAATAAGTTACGTGTGATATGGGAATACATGAATTAAAATATCATGAATAATTTATAAACAATATATATACCTACATAATTTATCCATTTTGTAATAGCAACAGAGGAGTTTGTAGAAAATATACTTGCTTTTAATGTGTATGAAGTGTATTTAAAGTTTAAGTTAGATTAATGGGTAGCACAATGATTTTTTAAATGCAGATTACAGGAGTGGACATGTTTACACACATTAGATGGCACAATTAAAAGTTTTATTTATGATTAGTGTAAAAAGAGTTTTTGCAGAATAAATTTTGTTTTAACTTGGGAGAACGCGCGTGGTGGATATTTGACTGCAAATTTCTTTCTTGGCTTACCTTTTTGTGCATGTGTGTTGGTTTGGCTCCTTCCCCCCCACCTTATCCCTGCTGGGCATGTGGGAGATGCGAGGGCCAACCAACAATTTTAACAGTGGCCTTCTACCATTTAACAGGCACAGTTCATTTCTTCTGCGGTGTTCTTGATTGCTTGCGCTTTCTTGTGTTGTAGTTTTAACAATAGATCTTTATTGGATTTTTCTGCATCATTATGAACCTGGGAAAATAGGATCAAATTCATAAGCTTCTTGAAAGTGTGTAGGAGGAGGAGCAGCATGATAAAGAGCTTGGAAGGCAATTTGAAGGAGTAAGATGAGTAATGTGGATACAAAAAAAATGTACCCACTGTTCATTCTACATGAGCCATCAACACACAGGTTTTTAATGTATGGAATGTGCAAATGGAAATCTTGATGGCAATGAAGAAGTGGAGTGAAGAGTTAAAATAAATAAATAATAAACTGGATTAGTAAAAGTAGAAAAGATACTACAATTGTAAATACCTTTTAGTATCATAATTTTGTTCTCTCTAAAACCTTTGCATCAAACTTATGTAAAATTGTTTTTTTCATTATTGTATTGTATTCTTACAATGAAAGAAATGAAAAAGAAACAACTAAACAATTACCTATTAAACTTTTTCTCACGTGAGATGTCACAGTGTGCATTCTCCCAGGTTAAAAACATTCCTATTAAAAACATTCCTTAAACATACTTTGTAAAAATTTCAATGTTTTAATGTCTGGATATGTATTTCTTATTGTGTAGGTGTTTGATGCCACAAACTCAACTACGGAGCGTAGGAAGATGATAGAGGAGATTATAGTGAAGAGAAGTGGCTTTAAGCTTTTCTTTGTTGAATCTATCTGTGATGATCCAAAGATTATTGAACAAAATATAATGGTAAGTAAGATATATTCCACAAGTTCATGTTTCAGCCAATAAAAGATGTGGTAGCAAATTAATGTCGTGAAATCAAGTACTCGTTTATCTGCAAAACCGTTTTTATTAATTTCATTGCCCACTTGCTACCATCCCCTCAGGAACCTGTAATGTTGTTTAGTGAGCATCTGTTGTGTTTAGTTTTGCAGAATGCTGCTATGTGCGCTGTTGTTGCTTGTTCATCCATAGCATTTGCTGTTCCTTTAGTTCCAACTGCTGCTGTAATGGAATCCAGGTGTGGTATGCCTGTCCACTGTCTATATTTAATTCATGTGGGAAGTGCATAATGACATGTTTTTCCTTGATGTGTCAGTGTGCAAGCTGTGTGTCCAGTATATACTTTTCTGATTTTGTGGTTGTACTCGATGTGTTTTTGCAAAACAGGTGGATAAGTGAGTACCTAATTTCAGTATAGTAACCTGCACTAGGAATCTATTGTCCTCACATCTTTTAGATGATTTTTTTTAATGTGAAACTTCTTACATGCAGAAAATCAAATCATGTAACCATGGGTTAGGTGGGAGAACACCATACCCTGAACTTCGCCCATTAAACAAAGATAGATTTATTATTATTATTATTAATATTATTATTATTATTACTATTATTATTAATACTATTATTATTAATATTAATATTATTAATCATCATCATCAAGCTGCTATTGTTTTTTTTTTACCTTCATTCATATGCTTATATCGTTGTGAGTAGTCAAAAATAGCAGAAAGGTGATGTAAAATAACCCAATTCAATCAATCTGTCATGTGCTCATAGTTATAGTTTGCATCAAATCCTCAGTCCTGATTGATTGTGGGTCCCAGGTTCGATGGAGGCACATAGTGGTCCGTATCCCACTTTAAACTGTATGTCCAGTCCTGATTAGCCTTACAGTGCATAAAGGACTTAAAACACCAAATCAATCAATCAATCAAATCAACCCTGATTAAGTGTTATAAGCAAATTATGACTGAAACAAGATACAGTCACTTACAATATATCTTTCTTTGACCGATTGTTTCTTTTATGTTAACCTTTTGATATCTTGCGTTATAATTCATATTTCCATCTTTTGAGTTCACATTATTATAGCTGTCAATTAAAGTTTGGTTGTTTTACAATATCAAAGACAAATCTTTGACTTGTTAATAAAGAAGCATTGCCTATTGTAATCCTATCCTGACAAAACCTGACCACAGATTTTTTAAAAATTAACCATATGCTAATGTGCCATCAGTATTTTGCTTTCTCTCATAATGTTTCAATATATACAATTAAAATACATGTACACATTAATGTATACATGTACACGTGGAACTGAAAAGTGAGGATGTAAGTTTCTCTGTTTATTTACTACTGCATCTTTCATTTCCCCCAGATATGAATAATGTGAACATGTTAATGCACAGATGACTTCTATTTTGATAACTTTTGATGGAAACGAACTGGGACATATCCTCAACGAAATAAAAGAAGAGATACATAAATGTTTTAAGATACATTGTTATGAATTTATTTTGTTAAATAGTCACTTGGTGCATAAAAAATAGGACAGTCCCGAACAAACTAGGGTCGGTTGGTCACCCTGTCTCTTGATATTGTACAAGCCTTTGTTTCATTCTGTGATATTTTATGCGTAAGTGAAGACTGAAATGCTAAGAATGCAAACTAAGGCAGGTATTAGTCAAATGATGTCTCTTTCACTTCCCAGATGGCTTTAAAGCCATAAAAGAAATAAATAAATACCTTGCAACAAAAAATTTTGACAATGAAAACATGCTGATTCTAAAACTTTACATTTTAGGAAGTGAAAGTGAGTAGTCCTGACTACAAGAATATGAACAAGGAAGAAGCTCTGAAAGATTTTCTGCAGAGGATAGAGCATTACAAGGAGAAATATGAACCTTTGGATGAAACACAGGAGGATTATCTCAGCTTCATGAAAATATACAACACTGGTTAGTAAAACTGATCTTATCAAAGATTTATGAAGTGTGTGAATTAAGATGCATGAGTGACTGTTTATTTCCATACAACCTTGACCCAATAGTTCAAGCAGATGAATACGTAAACAGCAAGCTGCTTGTTAGTCTGTTGATGGCTTGTGACCCCAACCTAACAAAAAGCCCAACACTTTCCATTCATAATGATCTATGCTTATTCTTTAGTTATTTTACTTCACTTTTCTACCTCTTGGGTTAATCACAGCAGTGATGATGAATGGTCAAATTTAGTGCTGGACAAACACAAGGATACATTTGCACCTTAATAGGGTTCAAACCTGCACCTCGAGCTTCATAGGATGTCACGCTGACCACTTTGCAATAGAGGATATTTTTTAAGTACAATGTACATTCCAGAATTTTACATTTGCTTCAGACAATGCATTCAATTTTCTCAGTTCCAATAAATTTGTGAAAATGCTTTACAATAATCATATTTCCAAATAATATAATACTGTTATTTTAAGTGATTTTTATTTTTCCTGCGACATTTTATCCTGGCTTCCCAGAACTTTTTCAAGCTTACACCAAGATAACCCCCCCCCCCCCCACACACACACACACAACTTTACATGGCTAGTCAATACAGTTCTAAGGAATAACCGCATTATATTATTTTGCATCTACAAAAGTGGTTGTGAAAACCTTCAAGAAGAAAAATAATCTAATTGTCTCCACATTATACTTTTAAAACCAGAATGCTTTGAATTTCACTTCATAGTTTGGTATGAGTTCCATATTTTATTTGAGCTTGAGCACAGTGCACATGAGAACCACAATTTTTGATGTGCATATATTCTTTCTACAAGCTATACCAGGTGAGTCACCTAAAATTACCACCGGAAATATTTCGTGAACAACAATAAATATTGAAAATCTGCTTTCGCAGATGTGGGAGGGGCTCATCAAATGAGTGGACACAATACATTGAACGACGTAAGGAAGTACGATTTTCAACACAAACTTAGTTTTTTAAATGGAAACCCCATTTTATTTTCAACTCATTTGAAAGTATGGAAAATATCATTAAGAATGGTGTTTGTTACATTGTAATACGTCAAGTAGTTCTCAAGTAATTGTAACGCGAAGTCAACGCTTAAAAAAAAAACATTCTCACAAGTTGATTCGTGGGTTGTAACATACACATCCCCCTTTTGACGCCATTTGTGTATTTTAACAAATATGTTACTCTTCTGCATACTATGCGTTGTGCTTGGGAAAGCTATTATAATCCATCAACTGCAGGTTACAATAAAATGTGTAGTTTGTACATAAGTAAGCTTTGACAAATTATCTAGAAGGATCTGATACATCTTCCTGAGTTAACAAATATTTATACATTAAAAAGTATAAATTTTAAACATTCCACCATCCGTTACATACATAAAGATTAGTACATTAACATCTTTCTAATTTTTAATTGGCATCCATTCATTTACGTGATAATGTTTAGTACACCGGAACAAACTCTTCTCATTTGGTCATGACAAATCTGTAAGTTTTCAACTTTTAAACTTTGCATCTTATACTCGTATATTTTTCTCTCTTTCTTTCTAATTGATTTATCAATTTTATCAAATGAAGCAAGGGCGAAAGAAAGTACATGGATTAACCATACGTTTTTTCAAACTCTGAAAAGGCCGAGGTGATACTTATCTATGGCGAGTGTAGGAAAAATGCAGCACAAGCATGCAGGCTGTATACATGATGGCATTTGCGCTCGGCTCTGCCGACAGGCATAGTGGGGATGTGCATTCACGCTCAACTTCACGTTACAATTACTTGAGAACTACTTGACGTATTACAATACAAAAAACGCCATTCTTAATGAATTTTTCCGTACTTTTAATGAGCTAAAAATAAAATGGGGTTTCCATTTTAAAAAAAACTTAGTTTGTGTTGAAAATCGTACTTCCTTACGTAGTTCAACGTATTGTGTCCACTAATTTCATGAGCCCCTCCCATGCCTTTATATCTGCAAAAGCAGTTTTGCAATATTTATTGTTGTTTACAAAATATTTCCGGTGGTAATTTTAGGTGACTCACCCAGTATATTGTATACACACCATGTATTTTGTCAATGTGAATGGTATTCTTTTCTTTGTTCATTATAATATCCCATGGTGAAACAGTCCTTGAGACCAGGGCTTACCTTCCAACTGCCAGCATCACTCCCACATGCTTCAGCAGTGGTGGGTGTTAATCCAACCAGTTACGGGGTGACGTGTGGTCAGCATGACAAACCCCAAGTCTTCGTCGTAGGTTTCCATGATTATGTTACGCTACTCTTGTTCATTACTCAGTTATTTTCACACTAGCCTACAAATTTTAACTTTTGTTCTGTAGAAGTCACGCTGATTCTTAAAAAAATTCTAACCCACGGAATCCAAAAATCAGGTTAAAAAAATGTGTATCGTGTCACCCCTTTTGTCTACAAGGTGCCCCAAAAATAACATCTACACATATATGTGATATTTATTGTGACATTTGATGTACAGAGAAATGTATTTTTTGAAACAAAAATGCTGTACTGAACACAAAACCATAAGTGAAAATTCAGTACATTAAAGTTCCTTGCATCAACATGGTCAGTTTCCCGTGTACAGGGTAATGGAAAGTCAAAATAATAATATAAATTAACTTGTGAAAGTATATATTTTTTCACTCACAACATTTGGAGAAGGATATATTTAGCAATAATGTAATTGCATGCTGAAAAATGAAGTAAGTGTTGCCTGATATTAGTTTCAAGTTATTCAAGGGGCTCTAAAAATCACATTAGTAAAGGGAATGAAAATTTCCATTATACTTCAAGTTGAACATTGTACAATGCCTTTTCAGGCTATTGTTTTTGCTATTACAAGCACAGTTAATCTCAGAAATTATGAAGAGCATGATGTAAATGACCAATAGATATATCGCTACAGTGCTTTTCGTGGTTGAGTTGTATGTGGAGTGACAGCTAGTGCATCGGGCAGTAAGAGTGCGTCTGCAGGCAAATGGATGCAACATCTTCATAACTGGAATCGTTAACTATGTAATGAAATAAGCTCGTACAATTACACAGACAGTGAAAATTAACATGAGCACGTACCTTGTTACAAGAGGTGTTGGAAATGTTGTCCTCCTGCATCCACACATTTACTGCATCTTTTTAGAAAATTTTCAGTAACATGTATCAGTTCTTCTGAAATTGCTTCAATTTTTCTCCTGATATTTTCTTTCAATTCTTATGTATGACTTCTGGTTTAAAAGCTTGGTACTTTCCACACAGACGGCATGGAAATGTCAGTTTCTTGCTCCAATGTCATCTAGTTTCTCCTCAGTAAGCATGGTGCCATTTTACCCTTCGCTTCTTATCAAGGACATACCCAGTTCCCCTAAATTTGTTCACAAGTTTTCGAATACTGTCTTTGTATGGAACAGGAATGTTTGGGAATTCTGCTGTAAAATGCCTTCTAATTTACCTACAAGAATTCATAAGAGTTGTACATAAAAAAAATGTTGTTTTAAATGTATAGCGTGGCATTATTAGACTTCAGGAAAGTGCCAGTAATATGTAAACTAAAACGAAACAATCTAAAACACTTGTTATCATTTCACAAACATGGGCAAACTGAAGCGCTGATGCATCCTGCACCAAGGTCAGCGTGCAGCTGTGGGTCTAAATGCCAGCAGATGCACTCTCACTGCCTGGCATGCTAGCTGCCGCTCCAAGGACAACTTGACCATGAAAAGCACTGTACAAATAACAAAGAAAATCCTCATGGAGGACTGTGAACCACAGTTTACTGGTAATGCTATCATCTCTTCATCAAGTACAGATTCAGTTGATGCACTTGGAACAGCCATACTGTCGTCATGTGCCACAGGCCTCACGGCAGATGTACAGAGTGGGTAAGACATTTTACATTTATTTATTCTGGAATACCCAGACATATCTTCCGTACGGAAATAACAGTCATTATAGAGGTTGGTTTGTTCTCGCCAAACTGGAGGTACAGCAGATGTTATCACACATTTTTTACCATGCAACGACATTAGAAATTGACCTCACGTGTCTTATAGAATACATGGGGTGCCCATTCCCAGCACAACCAAAGTACAGCGTGTATGATGTTTTCACGGTTTTTCCCCAATAGATGTTTTCTGTGACTTAGCAACAAACGATGCACACGCATAACAACTTGTCCACTGAGAATGTAAATGTTCTATGTTCTATTTTGCATTTTTTTGGGAGAGCCCTTTAAAGTTTGACATGATATATTTATTGAACCTTTGTCACCATTGCACTGAAAGTTTGTATCCTTGCAAAGGCTACTATATTGAAGCCTCTCTAAAAAAAAGAAGTTGTTTTATGAGGTACTTATGCTGTAATTAATAATTGAAATTTTAGATAGAACAATTGCATGCAACAGTAACTTTGATTTGAGAGTGCCAGTGTTCTATCTACTGGATAGAACACTGCATTCTGTAAAGGAGATGGAGATGAAACAATTTCATTATAAATTTGTCATTCAGTAGCAAAGTAAAATAAATAATTCATATTTTGGAAAATTAATCAACTACTTGGATTTCACTATTATTCCAAATTTTTATCTGTCAATGACAAAAGTAAGAACAGAAGACAACTACTATTGCTCAGCATCTCCCACAAGTGACTGAGGTTAGAATGCAAGTGGTGTATCTGTACTCGGATGGCACTTGTAGTTTGTTGAGGAAATTGTCGTAAGGTTTCATTGGCTGTTGGAGTTCATATTCTCTTGGCTGCTTCCAAATTCTGCACATGGACCAAAAACACTCAGTATATTAATATTGGTTGAATGTAGGCATCAGATAAAAGCAGAGATGAAACAGTTGCATCCTAAATAGAGCACAGCCAAAATATCTCTATTTGTTTATTTACAATTTGGAGATAGAATATTTGCATTCTCAATGAACATAGAATATTTGCATTCTCAATGAACAAACTGTCAGGTGAATTTTTAAAACTTCTAATCCTCAAGTTTACCATACTCGTTGCAAAGCAAATAACTAGCAGCCTTTCACAAGATAATATGTTTACAAATCCTATTGTCACAGTTGCTTTTAGCTTCAGAAGGCTTTGTATGCATTATTCCATTGTTATTTTCAAGGTCATCAATGTCAACACTGGCATGTTATTGACTCTAATGAATTTTTGAACAGCTTGCTTGCTTGTAAAAAAACATAAAAATGCCATATGCAGAATATTGTTACATGCTATGTGCTTATGTGTGCTACATAAAAGAGTAGTATTTTTCTAACTTATAAACATAATAGAAATAAAACTGTGTGTGTGTGAAATTTTTATACCATATTCAGACATCAGGCGGTGGAACACAACTAAGAATCAGACATTCCCCAAACTTCTGCCAAAAGTGTGCTAGCTAGTGTAGTACTTAAATTTGTCAAGCAATACACAATGTGTAATGCAGTTTGTTATTGCATTTGGCTTGTGATTGATAGGCTTTCCTGAACCGAGAATTAAATAATTTGGATGTTTGAAACAATATTCATTCAGTCCTCAATTTTGAACAATTTAGTGGGAGACTGTCTGTACACATTTCACGACAGTTTTGCCTAGTAAATTACATTTGGTGCTAATTTTAACATGTTCTTCAAATGCTTGAATATGCAACAATCATATGGTATCTTTGCAATCCAATAAATTCACAATGCACACCTGGATGAAGGTTATGAAATAGTCATATCTCCTTTGGTCCTTCTTTGGAAGGAGGAAAAGTTCATTGAAACATATTACAGCATAAAAGCATTGTGTACTCTTCCTGAAAAAGAAAATCCTGTGAATGTTCATGCTTTGGCATCTAACATTCACATTAAGCATGAGTTTCTTGATATAAATGGTTCTATTCTGTCAAATAAGTCCACTAGCATAAGCTCATTTTTCAAAACAATTGTGTAATTGTAACCAAAAACACAGAAATTTCATTTTATATGCTGATTTGTACATTAAATGCAGCTAGTTTTTGAAGTGGGACTTTCATTTTTCACCAGGTGTTATAATAATAATTATATATTAATATATAATATAAAATAATATAATTATTATTATTAATAATGATCATAATAATATTTTAGGGTAGTTTGGAAAATTAGTCTTGCATCATAAGTATGGAAGGTATAGTTACCTGTTCACATAGCAACGTGTCATGAAGGCACATTTAGGGGATGTCTGGGTAGGGCCTCGAAAATTCTCGATACCAGCCATTTTGGAGGTGATGTGATCAGCACCATGCTCCAGCTGCCTTTACCCCCCAGGTTGTCCACAGGTGCCCATTTATTTGAGGCTGGGTGAACCCCATAAGCGCTTTATGCGGGGAAAAGGCCGTAAAAATTCTGACCTTAGATCACCCACCCCAGGAATCGAACCTGAGTCTCCTGCATGGCAGTCAGATGCCCTACAGACCAGGCAAACGTGGCTCTCTTACAAAGTCTTACTTCATTCTATTCTTTTGTGCTCAGAATATATACATGCTTTACATAATTTAATTGTAACAGAATTTTGTTTCATAATTTTTTAGCTTTGACATCCCATTCTACAGTGCCTTTCTTAGCCTAGGTGTCTGCAGAGCAACAGCTAACGTGACAAACTGGATGCAACTTCTGCATAAGTCGAACCGCTAGCTACGTAATGAAATAAGCTTGTACAATTACATTGACTGTTACAAGAAGTGTTGGAAATGATGTCCTCCTGCTTCCACACATTTACGGCATTTTTTAAAGGAAATTTTCACTAACATGTATCAGTTCCTCTTCCAAAAATGCTTCAATTACTTACTCTCCTAATATTTTCTTTCAATTCTTCTAATGTATAGTTACGTTTAAAAGTTTGGTAGCTCATCATGCAGACAACATGCAAATGTCTGTTTCTTGTGCGAAGTGCCGGAGGGAATTGTGAGGTGTATGTTCCACACGTTTTCGAACATAGTCTAGTTTTTCCTCAGTAATCACATGTCATTTTACACTTTGCTTCTTACCAAGAACAGACCCTGTTTCCCTAAATTTGTTCACAAGTATCCGAATACTCTCTCTGTGGAACGGGAACATCTGGAAATTCTGCTTCAAGATGACTTCTAACTTTTCTACAAGAAATTGTAATGACGTAAGAGTCGTACATATAAATTTGTTGTTTTAAATTGTATGTGCATTACTAGACTGCAGAAAAGCACCAGTAAATACGTAAACAAAAAAAAAACAATCTAAAATACTTGTTAACACCTTAACGCTTCACAAACACATGTAAACTTGACACCAGCTATCTGGATAATGAAGCACTGACGCGTCCAGTGGCAAGTCAGCATACAGCTGCAGATGCACTCTTACTTCTCACCGAGCTAGCTGCCGCTCCACTGCCACCAAGGCTAACAAAGGCACTGTAGTAGTTACAAGCTGAAATATGTGAAAACTTTTGTCAAACTTTTGTTATGATTTTGTATGTTTGAAAAACGTGTAATGATTGATTTAAATCTGTTATTTAATGATTCATTTTTCATTTTTCAGGGGAAAAAGTGGTTGTTCATAAGCATGAAGGTCACATACAAAGTAGAATTGTGTATTACCTAATGAATATTCATATTACACCCAGGACCATATATTTAACTAGGGTGAGTATATTCCAGTTATTTAAAGAGGAGAAAATCATTTTTGCATAGTAACAAATCTAAAATTTGTGGGTGCCACTTGTCATGTAGTACTAAAATAGTTTTCTGTTCTCTGTGTGTTATTGGGTGCATGATGCTTGTACAAATGAAACCCACTTGAGCCGATTGATTAATATATTTATAAATGTACAGGTGGAAACCGAAGGCAATCCTGCTTAACCCTTAAGACCTGGTGTGACATGTGTGGCACTCACAGGTGAGGTCACTAATGCGGCATAATGTGTTTTGTGACTTTGAAGCATACTCTCAGGTAATGTTCAGAGATACATGTTTTGAGTGCTAGATGAGGCTTGATGTATGTCATTAGTAGAGGCAAATCAGTATTTTTGGTAAATGAAAAAGGCAAAACTTCGGTACAAAATAGTCAATTTTGGGTTCAAAAGCAGTAAATAAAATAAAATTTCGGTGTGATAACAAAAACACGAAATGTGAAATAACACATTGTAATGTTAATTTTCCATGTTTCTGAAAGGTGTGAGGTGCATTTTCCTACCCTATTTTGTCACGAAATGATGCAAAATGAACTGCAAAATGCGAAATAGACTCTTAAGCACGAAATTTACCGTTTATATACTGAAGAATGTAACTGCAGATAAAGCATTGCAGGGTGCTGATTATTTGACCTGATCCAGCTTATCCTTCCAGAAACATTTAAGCCCGATCAGTCAAGTTTTCTTTCTGAAAGACTGTTCTCATCATACACAACATGCATTCTTCAGTGCTTTGATGTGGGACAAATTGGCTTTAGTTGATCAGGCCTTGTATTAAGTTAACACAGGGATTAAATTTCTCCATTTTTTTACGCATGCATGCTATAAAAGCAGCATATTTGTGGTTATGTGAAGATTGCACAAATTTACATTAAAAATTGTGGCACTTGTTATAACTGACCATGTAATCTCTCTTTCATGTAATTAAATTATACACAAGTGCCACCTACCTAATAACGAGTGTGACCCCCTCGAGCACGGCAAAGTGAAGCAATTCGACGTGGCAAGGACGCAACAAGTCGCTGGTAGTCCGCTGGAGGGATGTGCAGCCAGGCTGTCTCGATTGCCGTTCACAATTCTGTCATTGTTGCAGGTGGAGGAATAGTCGTTCGATTACATCCCACATGTGCTCGATAGGGTTCATGCCCGGTGATCTAGGAGGCCAATTCGTGCGTTGGAATTTGCCAGAATGTTCATCAAACCAGTCATGCACCATTGCGGCCCGGTGACATGGCACATTGTCATCCTGAAAAATCCCATTGTTGGCTCGGGTACATGAAGTCCATAAAGGGTTGGAGATGGTCACCAAGCAGCTGAACATAGCGATGAGCATTCATTCTCTGGTTCACGAGGACCAGAGGACCCAAACCATGCCAAGTAAACATGCCCCACACCATGACGGAGCCACCACCAGCTTGCACAGTGCATTGTTGAGAACTTGGGTCCATAGCCTCATGGGGTCTGCTCCACACCCGAGCCCTATCATCCGCACGTACCAATTGGAAACATGACTCATCTGACCACACTACACGTTGCCAGTCCTCTAAGGCCCAATGTGCGTGTTCCAGAGCAAATGTGCATTGCTGTCGCTGATGGACAGTGGTTAGTAGGGGCACACTTGTCGGTCTTCAGCTGCGATACCCCATGGAGACCAAATTGCATTGCACTGACCTCTGAGACGCGTTACTGGGACGTCCTGCATTCATTCCTGCTGTCAGATCATGCACTGTTGCTTGTCTGTTTGCCCGGACAAGTCTGCCCAGACGTTGCCAGTCGCGGTCATTCATCACTCGTGGGCGACCACTGCGTTGTCCCTGATGGGTCGTAATGCCTGTGAAGCAAGAAAAGTTCAGTGTCCGGACGACTTCCGAAATCGAATGCCCCATTCGTCTAGCACCAACTTCATCCTGCTCTCAAACACCAATAATTCCCGTCAGGTTGCCATCACCACGGTACATGACGTTTCACTGCACTCACACTGACAACCCTGCAACTGCTTTGCGACGTTTCACTGGTTTGCCACGATGTTACAGTGCCATCAACTAGTTCCCTCCCGCTATCTCATGACTTTTGACACTTCAGTGTATGCACTCTGTGGTATTGTAAAAATTTCCTTTTGGAGAGGGGAAAATTGCAGTATATTCTTTCAAGGTATAGGGATATTATGTCTAAAAGTGCCCCTTACCCCTCTAGAAATACCACCTCGTATTTACAAATATCATGGCTTCATATATCAGATTTTTCTTGTATGTACGTAATTCTTGCATTGTAGAATTATTTCTCTTGTAGTTCTTAAAATGTTACATCAAAAATTATGTTTATGTGCTTGTAAGAACCGTAAGAGAAATAATGCAAATGTGAGAATTAATGTAATTTATTATTATCTACATTGCAATAAATTTAATTTAAAGTTTGCATGCTACATTTATTAATCTTTACAGATTTTCTTCCTAGCCACAGGTATGGTACAGTTTACTTTGGTTAAAAATAATATTTTTTCCCTGAAAATAGTAACAAAACCACATATTACACACATGAAGTACTGTCCCAGATGCCTTACCCTTAGTGAATGAAGGCAGTGAGTCTTCGAAATTAAAAAAAACCTAGACAACTGCAACATGGAAACATGAAGCTTCATGTATGTAATACTTGAACTACATTTACTGTATCCATCATGAAAACCACATATGTTTACAGACATAATAGACAATTTCCTTGTAAAATTATGGTTTTTACGTTCTGAAGGGAGAAGCAGCAAGGTTGTTAGTAAATAGGAAAGACAAGTAATAGATATAAAAATGTATTTGCAGCATGGTGAAAGTGAGCAGAATCTAGAAGGTCGTATTGGGGGTGACTCTGATCTTTCCTACAGGGGAAAGTTGTATGCTGCAGCTCTTGCTCGCTACATCCAGCAACAAGATATTCCAGGCTTGAGGGTGTGGACGTCTTGGCTTAAACGGAGCATCCAGTCTGTGGCAGGTGTTCCAGCCCCACAAGAAAGGTGGAAAGCTTTAAATGAAATTGATGCGGTAAGAAAACGTTGTGTGTATATATATATATATATATATATATATATATATATTTGTTTGTTTCTTCAGAAAATTAAGTAACTCTGTCCTTACACTTGGCTGGCTCAGTGGCCAAGCTCATCAAGTGATAATAGACTTTGGATCTCAGTGTGGAAGTGTTCAGGTTTGAGACCCAATCTGGGCATCAGTATTCTTTGTGAGTGTCCCTTCGTCTGGTTCATATAGCTAGCCATAGTTTGTAGTTATCTGAGCTTACGTGTTTAATTTTTCATCTGTTGTGATAAATACTTGGAGCTTTTTGACTAGAAATGTAGAAACAGTGCAATGACAAGACGATGAAATATATCGTTGTGCGAGAACCAGTGGGACTTAACTCCAAATTATCAAATTTACAGGGGAGAGGAAATTATGTATTCTTTGGAACATGTAGTAAAGTGGAGATGCATGACTTCACCTTGATGCTAAGGATTAGAAGTGGAAAGATGTTGCTCTCACTCCAAATGGCTGTTCAGATGAGTTTATTTATACAAAACTGAAAATAGCATTTTTGGAGTTACGTTACTCTGGTCCTCATAAGACTATATGCTCATATGAGATGGTCTACAATTTAGACTGTAGAACGAGACAATAACACTAGGAAATACGGATACTGTGATCAAATTCGTTACTAATTTATATAAGAGGCCAGCCAAAACAAATAAACAAAATGTTTGAGAGTGCTTTAAATGAAATTGGTTTTCAGTTGAGTCCTAGATATGGATTTCTCCTCATGTGCAGTTGTGAGCAGATCCCCCCGAGCCAATTATCAATTCTGTTTGGGGAATAAAAAGACGTGGTAGTATAATAAGTACACGTAAGCGAATTACTAACTTTATTCACGAGACTTACTTTTAATGGTACTATTAATTGCAGTGTCCATGCCACCATCCACTTGGGATATTATTTCAGTGAAGTAACAAGTTTCCAAGTGGATGGTGGCAAGGCCCACCGAAATTAACCTTTACACTCCCAAGCAGGTTTACGAAAGTACCCCTGTTCTCGCCCGGAATTTTAAATTCGAACACTCTTTGGAGGAAAATTGTTATAACTCTGGCACTATGGGAGCAATCTGCTTCGAATAACTTTTGTTTTGCAGCTAGAACATCAGCGCATGCAACCATGTACAATTCAGAAAGCCTGACCGAGGAAGGGGTGCTTGGGAGGCATGACCCCCGAATTTCAACTGAAAAAACATAAAAATCGTGAGTTTGCCCCCATTTCTCCTGCTATTTTGGGGAGAAAGCGCGAACTTTAGTATTCTTTTCAAAGAATGGACTTTTTCAAGAGAATGAAGCATTTTTCATGTTCTTGGGTGCCATACAAGTTAAATAATAAGCCAAAATGTGATATATATATATATATATATATATATATATATATTTTAAGAAAAATAGGTAATTTGCATTTTTGGAGGAAAATTGCTATAACTCTGGCACTATGGGAACAATCTACTTCGGATAAGTTTTGTTTTGCAGCTAAAACATCAGAGCATGCAACCGTGTACAATTCAAAACGCTGGACCAAGGATTGGGGGGGGGGGGGGGGTTCATGACCCCCGAATTTCAATGGAAGAAAACAAAAATCTGGAGTTTGCCCCCTCTTCTCCTGCTATTTTGGGGAGAAGGCGCAAACCTTAGTATTCTTTTCAAAGAATGGACGTTTCCAAAGAGAATGAAACATGTTTCATGTTCCTGGGTGCCATACAAGTTGAATAATGAGCCAAAATGTGAAACACTGTTCGGAAATGTGGCATGGATATGTTGCGGAGAGGGGGAGAGGTTGGTCATCAATGAGAATTTCCCAGGCTTGCTCCAGACCTGTGTCAGAGTTTCCACCCAAACACAAGAGTATGGAGGTCCAAAATGAACATTCATTTCGTAATCAGCACCATGATACCATATGGTATGATCGAGGCAGTACGACCTTACTCTGATGATATCATATGGTATCATCGGGAGAGTAAAGGTTAATAGAACCATTGAAAGTAAGTCTTGCGGATAAAGTTAATTTGCATACGTGTATTTATTTATTCAATTATTAAGTGAGATAGTGTGTGTTAAAAATGTTGATAAATGTGTTCTTATAGAGAATGAAAATCCTTGCTCTTCAACTTAATTTTTACTAATTAGAGCATTTTGTTTAGTAATTTGTCATAATAGGCTGTTCTTTTTCAGCCTTTCATCTTTCCGTGATTTGTTCAGTTATATTGAGCAACATGTTTCTGGAGTACTTGAACAAGAATACTTCCATGCTATGTAGATATCCTTCTCACTTGCTTCCTTGCACTTTGTAATTAAAAATGTATGTATCTCTCATCCTTAAAACAGAAGCTCTCACCCCTTTGCACTTTTGCAAAAATGAAATTCAAGTTGTATTTGATAAGCAAAGATATCATCGGTGAATATGTTAAAATGCACTTTACCACAAAAGCAATCAATCTAAGTGTATTATTTTCTCATTTTTATATTCTTTGAATAACTTCCAAGTATCATTTCGGTTAAGGTTTTATATTGATCTCTTATTTTCATATGGAGCCTATGTGCGTTGTTATTCATTAGTAATATTCATACAATTTTATTTAATAGGGCATTTGTGAAGAGATGACATATGAAGAAATCCAGGAGAAATACCCTGAAGATTTTGCTGCTAGGGACCAGTCTAAATTCACATACCGTTACCCAAGAGGGGAATCGTACGAAGACCTTGTTGCAAGGCTTGAACCAGTCATCATGGAACTAGAACGACAGGGAAATGTTCTGGTGGTGAGCCATCAGGCTGTGCTAAGATGCTTGCTAGCATACTTTTTGGATAAGAGTTCAGGTACTGGCCAGAAATTTTATATTATAGCAGAATGTAACTGTTTTCCAAATTCCATTGTGTTTTTTAAATCATTTTGAAAGCTTGAAAGCTGTTGTACATGTGGTTAGCAATAATTGTCACCAAAATAAGTCAAAAAGATAAATGGCGACCAATACATATTTGACAGTGCTAGCAAATTTATTGGGATGAAGGATGATTAATGATGGATTAACCATTAAATGCTGATTTTCCTGGTGTTCATGCCAACGCCAACCATATTTTCAGCAGAGAATTTACAATTTTTCAAGGTTTTAAATAAAATTTTATACCTCTGGAACTAGGAACGCTAGAGTTAAGAATTATACTTTGTTCTGTTCAGTACAGATTAGGCTGTAAGCATATGATCGAAAAAGAAACAATTTTCATGTATCGAGTAGACAAAGAAGATCAACTAAAAACTTTTTTTTTGTAACAAAATTTGAACTTCATCAGGCCCGCACTTATGCAACACCAGGATATGACTCTTCAAAATGATATCTGCATATTGCCTAATATGTGTTCCCTTTCTCTTTGTGTCCTTTGCGAAAATTGCACACTTGTCGCTAATACTTTCAGAGGAAAGAAATAATTATTTCTTACCTTAACCCCAGTAACCTGGGTACCATCATCTGAATCCATATCTGATGTGTGATGTGAAAACATCCACCATTGTGGATCGTTATGTATGGGAAATGTGACTACCTCTCCTCACCCTGCCACAGTTCTATTAGCACTCTTGTGTAGAAAGGACAGTTGGAAGACCCTTACAGGACCCTTTTCTTTGGCAAAACTTCTTTTTGAGTACCAGAATCGAGAAAACTTGATATCAAAGTTCATGGGGAAAAAATGCACATTATCTTCAGGTCTCCCCCCCTCCCACACACACACCTCCTCCCAAAATATTGCCGGAATCAAATTAAACTTGACCAAGTACTAATGTAGCATTCAAAACATGTATCTCCAAACATTACCTGAATCACAGTATGTTCCAAGTCACATAACTACACGAGAACACTCTTTGTGACACAGAAGATGTCACAGTTCGGTGTTAATGAAAATACTTTGTGTCACGTATGTGTCACAAGCTGAACATTGGAGGGTTAAGTAAATAAACAAGAAATTTGGCATAATTAGGTGCTTGTGTTTATATTAATTAAAATGACTTAATAAATATTTGAATGCTGATATGTTTTGGCCCATACAGAGGCCAAAATTTCAGGAGAAAAGGGGTTAACTTTTCTCCAGGAGACTCGAACGTGCATGCATCCCGTAGCCTGAACCCAAAGCATGACACCTTAGACCACATAACCACGGTGTGGGACTCGGAACATGTTTATTCCACTTTAATTTATAATTTTGAATTTCTTACACCATTGCTTCAACCTTCTATTTATTTCATAGGCCTTCCTGATGGTGCAGTGGTAGCATCGTCACCTTGTAAACAAGGGGTTCCGGGTTCGATACCCGGTGGAGGCACATAGTGGTTTGGATCCCACTTTAAACTGTAGGCAAAGTCCCGATTAGCCTGACTGTGCAGAAAGTGGACTTAAAACACTAACTCAATCAATCAAATTTCTTCACTTCACTAATTTTGTCGTGTAAGGTTAATCCGCTTGAGCGCAAAAATCTCATTTGTGAACGAATTATTCTGGTTTTATCATGTTGACGAAGAGTCCAACATTCGCTACCTTATAGAAGAGTAGGTTTTGAAACTGTTATGATTTAACAGATTCTAAGAATAAGTTGCATATATTTATAACCTGCTGAAGAAACTGATTCAGGCATCTGATGATGACTGCTAAAGACACTACAGTTGAAATATT
This sequence comes from Lepisma saccharinum, assembly GCF_977018435.1. NCBI lineage: Eukaryota > Metazoa > Arthropoda > Insecta > Zygentoma > Lepismatidae > Lepisma > Lepisma saccharinum. The sequence goes on from NC_139232.1 coordinate 2,963,422, forward strand.
TTGAGAGAAATATAAATTGAACTTAGTGTTTACATATGTTTATTAATTCTTTGTAATCATTTTATAATACTTCTGAAATCAAATTATGTAGGTAACTGTATTTTTATTTTACTTCCTTCAATTATTAAATGTTAGTTACTGGGTTCCTTCTTGTTTTTTGTACAGGTCACGTGATACTAAGAGGTAATTAATAGAATATGATCAACTCTAGTTGTAGCTAACATGAGAGCCTTGACTCGTTATGCAGAAATATCCCATATTTATCTCTATATGTAAGCAGTTCATCCCTGCACTTTATATTTCCCATACTACTTGCATGTTCACCATACATATGCATGGTGTTAACGTCAAATTCAGTGCGATTATTAAAATTATACATAACAAAAAGTGTGTGCGTTTGTGTGTATTTACATAATCTTCATGATTCTCTTTGTAGGAATTATCTCGAATCAATATATGTGTAAATAAACACTTACCACATAAAATGAAAATTATCTATATTTTGTGGCCTCACAGCATGTTCACTAGAGATAGAAAAGAAAGTGGTGTACTGCAGTGTTGCCAGAGAAAGGGTGAAGATAGCAACAGACATTAGATGAAATGCTGCTTGCACCTTTTGATGTCTGCTGGACAGTGGGATGGAAATGTCTGAAATACTGTATTTCTCCACATAATCGTCGCACCCTGTTTTTACAGTCCAAAAATTGGGTACGACATTTCAATGCGTAATCGTTGTATGACACGTCAGATAACGAAACCAATTATAGGGGTGCAGAATCTTTGGACACCGAAGATTATATTTTGTATGTACGTACTTCACAATACTAGTAGTAAATTTCCTCAAGTGTAATATCTTGGACTCTAATGCATACTTCAATAACAACTAACAGTTTTTTAGACCTGAAAAATGTTTGCTAAACTGTCACAAAGAAATAATGTTTGTCAGTTTGAACGTACATTGACCAGTATTCCATGCATACAAATCTTGCACCAAAACAGTTTACCTAGTCATAAATGATTTTTAAGTATCAGTAATACAGACACGTTTTTACTTAAGCCTCTCCTAATGGTTCCACCTCACGTTTTTGCAAACCCCCCTCCCCTAAAAAAAAAACAACAAAAAAAAACAATGTAAAGTCTGAAACGATTATTCAGTGAAATAAGGTATCTGGCTGGGATTTTGAGGTTTCCAAAGGGATGTGTTGGTTTTGATGTGGGTGGCAAAGGTGAAATTGGAGCTTTCGGCCGATAAGCGGTGATTGTTGATTCTGATGTTTTGGAGGGCTTGAGCTTTTACCCAGGTAAATGCCACCACAGATCTGGCAGATGAGAATGGTGAAAGCAGCTGTGGTGCTCCAATCAATAGGGCATATGACTGCCACAAGTGAGACTAGTGTAACACAGCTTACGTCACGTAACTCAATGTTACTACTGCGTTTGGGATCGAACCAAGAACTGTTGCCTTGCCTGTGTTGCATATTTACAGAGCATGCCTTTGTTTTAAAAGTTGCATGGCAGTTAATTTGAAACCTTTAATTAGTTTTAAAATGAAACTGTTCATCTGTTACTGTTGATTAAGCATTGACACTTTTTGGTGAAGATAACTATGTAAATAATTTTGGTTAATTTGTTAGAAAGCGTAAGGTTAAACCAGACTTATCAGTTTGGATGATCGTAATGCATCAAAATGCAGCTAATTCTTTCTGCTTCAGTTTGCAAAATATTTGAAATCAGCAGTTTACAACATAAGATTTATTAATAGATTACATTTATATGCATAACATATTTTTCTTCATTGATTTTTGTAGTCATGAAATGTCAAAATTTGTAGATTGATATCTTGTGAATAATATAAGACCTAATAGGCAATGTTTCAACATTTTGTACTGCATTCAAAAATAGTGTTTTGAGAATGAAAATACATTCATATTGATACAGGTACGACTTTACTCACATAGTATAAATTATCAGTACAATATAAAAATAAAAAATCTTTTATAGAATACCTAAAAGTACTTATGTTGGTGAGTATATATAATTTTCGTAAAACTACGTTTCGGGATGTAACTACTTACTCCCTTCCCTTCATCAGGCAGATAGGCTATGCCAATTTAATTATACCATTGGCTGCGTCAAACAAGACATGGATCAAGAGGTATGGTAAAAATGGATAAAAAGGTTAAAATGTGATTTAAGGCAGCTGAACATGTGTAGGTGCCTTATTTCTACCATTAAGTTTGAATCATGATGCAAAAATCCATAAAAACAGTCTAAAACACTTTTCCAGAAGTGACTCTGTGAACGTAGTACAGATGTCTAAGTAGGCCTCTCATGGAATGCCGGAAATTGTGCGGTGTATTTCCCTCTTACTCCCCCCCCCCCCTACTTTCATTGGGTTACGTCATACGAGGGTCACTATTTATATTTTGAGCCTTGGCAACACTGATTGAAGTTAGGCGCGATTTGACGTTTGCACGGAATCGTCTGGCATTATTGACCATAACGTACTTCAAATGTTTTGTCAATAGCTTGATTTGTGTTGTTTATGTTGGCTTGGAGATTGTGCGACAACAATAAAATGGAATTAGCTCGTGAACATTTTCGTGCGATGATTTTTTACTATTTTCGACGTGGATTATCAAGACGAGTGCATCGATCAACTTACTTCCACATTTGGCGATGAAGACCCATCCTTTGCCACTGTGAAACACTGGTATAACGAATTTAATCGTGGCCGCCATTCGCTCACCGACGAGATTCGCGAAGGTCATCCAAAATCAGTTGTTGTTCAAGAAAACATTGACGCTGTGCAAAACCTAATACTGCAAGATCGTCATGTGACATACTGTGAGATTGAGGCAACCATGGGCATTAGTTCCACCAGCATATATAAAATATTACATGATCATTTAGCTGTGAGAAAGGTATGTTCTCGTTGGATCCCACACAATTTGACAAAAACTCAAAAAGACGCTCTCGTCAATTGGTGCAAACAAATGCTAAATAAATACAATCGTGGTGCTTCAAAAGACGTACGTGTATATAAGATTGTAACAGGTGACGAATCATGGATATATCCCTCCCTTTACAGATATACGCTGCTTCGTATACATTCCTACTTAATGGTTTATGATCAACTCTCATTATTTATTTCATGTTCTTCCTCTATCACGTGTTATGATAGTTCAGTTCTTGGGGTTTCTTCTTTTACGTCTTTGTCATGCTCCCCCCCACCTAATTTTCATGCTCCGGCCGGGTTGACCTATATATTCTTTATTACATGAACATGTTATATTATAAACCCCTTTTTCATTTTCCGTTTTATTCTCCTTTTCTTTCCCATCCTTTTTATATTGTGTGAAATGTTTCTCTACCATTCGTGGTGCCCTCATCCCGCATTTAATGCCAAATTCTTGAGCTACTCTTTCTATCTTTTCCAAAATTCCTTTGCAATACGGAATGCAGATATATTCGTATTCTTATTCTCAGAGTTAATTTTGTTTTCTTGCGTCTTTTTTTCTGTATCACTGTTCGTTTCTTCCCCCTCCCCTATCCTTTTTACATAATTTGTGCACTTTCCTGTGTATCTTATTCAGATGTTCCTCTTTGTATCCATTCTTTCTTCCCATCCTATAGATCCATTCTCTTTCTTTTTCTCACTCTCCTTTCTTTGACTGCATAATCGTATTCCCCGTATGAAAAAGTTGTGTTTTGTTCTTTTGGCATGTTCTGACTTGCTATGAATGTATAAATCTCCGGCAAGGGTTTTCGGGAAAACCCTGGTTTTAAATTTTGTTCCAGTTCTGGTGATTTTTAAATCTAAGAAGCCCATTACATCCCTTGCCATCTCTTCTTTTGTGAATTTAATTCAGGGGTGTGTTCCCCCCAATATATCAAATAATTTCAGAAGATCAGCTTTTTCCCCTATAACCAGAACGTTATCGACGTACGAGTGTCACTATTTATATTTTGAGCCTAACAATGAAAAAACAGGAATTTGGCATTGAAAAATGCTTTATTGTTTTTCGAAGTATTCTCCTTTATGGTCAATACACTTTTGCATTCGTTCGAACCATTTGTCAAAGCAGTTTTTCCAATCTTCTTGAGACACCTCCATAATATGGTTTTTGAATGCATCAACGGCATCTTCCGCCGACGAAAATCGTTGTCCACGCAATTTATTCTTGACATTCGGGAACAAGAAGAAGTCATTGGGTGCCAAATCAGGACTGTACGGTGGATGACCCATCAATTCGATTTTTTGACTGTTCATAAAGTCTGTTGTTAGACGAGATGTGTGACAGCTGGCATTGTCTTGATGAAGAATGATCCGACGGCGTTTGTTTGTTTTCCGTATTTGACCGAAGACCTCTGGCAAACAAATTGTTGTGTACCATTCAGAGTTGACCGTTCTACGTTCCTCTAAAGGCACAGTTGCCACATGACCAGTTTTCCCGAAAAAACAGGCGACCATTTGTTTCGATGTGCTTCTAGCACGAACAACTTTTGTTGGATTGGGTTCATCTTGAAACACCCATACAGTCGACTGCTGTTTACGTTTTGGCTCATATGCATATATCCATGATTCGTCACCTGTTACAATCTTATATACGTCTTTTGAAGCATCACGATTGTATTTATTGAGCATTTGTTTGCACCAATTGACGAGAGCGTCTTTTTGAGTTTTTGTCAAATTGTGTGGGATCCAACGAGAACATACCTTTCTCACAGCTAAATGATCATGTAATATTTTATATATGCTGGTGGAACTAATGCCTATGGTTGCCTCAATCTCACAGTATGTCACATGACGATCTTGCAGTATTAGGTATTGCACAGCGTCAATGTTTTCTTGAACAACAACTGATTTTGGAAGACCTTCGCGAATCTCGTCGGTGAGCGAATGGCGGCCACGATTAAATTCGTTATACCAGCGTTTCACAGTGGCAAAGGATGGGTCTTCATCGCCAAATGTGGAAGTAAGTTGATCGATGCACTCGTCTTGATAATCCACGTCGAAAATAGTAAAAAATAATCGCAAAAAAATGTTCAGAAGTTAATTCCATTTTATTGTTGTCGTGCAATCTCCAAGGCAACATAAACAACACAAATGAAGCTATTGACAAAACATTTGAAGTACGTTATGGTCAATAATGCCAGACGATTCCGTGCGAACGTCAAGTTGCACCTAACTTCAATCAGTGTTGCCAAGGCTCAAAATATAAATAGTGGCCCTTGTATCTCCCCAAGTATTTAATATTTCCTACCATTTGTTCTAAGGCAGTTTTTTCTATAAAATGCATGAAGATACCCGATGCAATCCCTGAAATAGGGTTGCCAATGGCTAATCCCTCTTTCTGTATGTACATTTCTTTGTTGAAACTGAAATAGTTATATCTAGTACATAGGTCAAACTGCCGTACATATTCCCAAGCTACAACTATATCTACTCCTTTTTCTCTAAACCATCTAAATAAACAGTCGGCTGCTTTGTCTCTCGGGACACTAGGGTAGAGGTTTACCACATCAAAGCTCATTATTTGATCATCTTTGATAAAGAAAAAAAGACGCAAGAAAATGAAATTAACTCTGAGAATACGAATATATCTGCATTCCGTATTGCAAAGGAATTTTGGAAAAGATAGAAAGAATAGCTAAAGAATTTGGCATTAAATGCGGAATGAGGGCACCACGAATGGTAGAGAAACATTTCACACAATATAAAAAGGATGGGAAAGAAAAGGAGAATAAAACGGAAAATGAAAAAGGGGTTTATAATATAACATGTTCATGTAATAAAGAATATATAGGTCAACCCGGCCGGAGCATGAAAATTAGGTGGGGGGGAGCATGACAAAGACGTAAAAGAAGAAACCCCAAGAACTGAACTATCATAACACGTGATAGAGGAAGAACATGAAATAAATAATGAGAGTTGATCATAAACCATTAAGTAGGAATGTGTACAAAGCAGCGTATATCTGTAAAGGGAAGGATAATAAACTAAACAGAGAGGATGGGAACATTGATGAAAAATGGATTAAAATGTTCAAAAGGTGAGATACAACAAGAGAAAAAATCGGCTTCCAGGTCACCCCGGCTGTGATCAAGGCGTCTCGCGAAATAGTAGATTTCGAGCTAGATATGACGTAACCCAATGAAAGTGGGGGGGGGGGAGTAAGGGGGAAATACACCGCACAACTTCCGGCATTCCATGAGAGGCCTCCTTAGACAGCTGTACTACGTTCACAGAGTCACTTCTGGAAAAGTGTTTTAGACTGTTTTTAGGGATTTTTGCATCAGGATTCTAACGTAATGGTAGAAATAAGGCACCTACACATGTTCAGCTGCCTTAAATCACATTTTAACCTTTTTATCCATTTTTACCATACCTCTTGATCCATGTCTTGTTTGACGCAGCCAATGGTATAATTAAATTGGCATAGCCTATCTACCTGATGAAGGGAAGGGAGTCGGTAGTTACATCCCGAAACGTAGTTTTACGAAAATCATATACTCACCAACATAAGTACTTTTAGGTATTTTATATAAGATTTTTTTTATATTGTACTGATAATTTGAAAATACATTTATGTGCTACAAATAAAGAATTGATTGATTGATTTGGTGTTTTAAGTCCACTTTATGCACATTAATCAGGACTGGACCTACAGTTTAAAGTGGAATCCGAACCACTATGTGCCTCCACCGGGAACTGAACCTGGGACCCTTGATTACAAGGTGACAACGCTACCACTGAGCCATCGAAGAGGCCTACAAATAAAGAAATGTATGAATCTTGTGGACAAGTTCTTCAATAACGGAAATGGATAGAAGTACTCATGATAACAATGATAGAGATAAGTCATTGTGCTCATGTGTGTAAATTGTGAGTGTGTTGTACTTGTTTGATTGTATGTTAGTGCAGGTCTTTCCCCCACCTCTCTCCCCAAATAGAAGAATAAAAACCTCTGAACATTTGATACATGAAAAATTTTCCTTATAATTTTGAGCCTTTGTATTATTTCATAATTGAATGTAAACTGCTCCAGTAAAAAGGTTTGTGCAGATTTTCAGCTGCAAAAATGCTTATTTGAAAACATTACCTTACTGGGGGACATGACACTAAAATTCAAAAGTAATAAACATTCATTGCAACAGCTTTTGAAAACTCTTCATATTGGGTAAAACTCAATTAATAGAATAGAATTCTAGAGTTGTACAGGTACACCCAAATTTTCAACAATTTTAAAGTTAGTTACAATTATGTAACAAGTTAAAGAAATTTATGTTGTCAAAGTTATTTTCATGTAAGGAATCTGGAAACACTAAGTTCACAAAAATAAATGGATATCGAAAGATGGTGTAGAATGCAGTGTAGCCAGATATGGCACAGACCTCGGACAAGATTGCACTTGAATCAATGAATACAGCTAGTCTACAAAATATCAACAACTTCCTATTACCTTAATTTTGATATTATCCCATTATTTTTATTTTCCTTTTGCACATATAATAGGTTTTCTAGGCACTTTAATTTTATTGAAGTGAATTTCTTTTACAGATGAGCTTCCATACCTTCATGTTCCACTACACACAATAATAAAACTGACGCCAGTGGCATATGGGTGCAGGGTAGAGAATGTAAAACTGCCAATAGAAGCTGTTGATACCCATCGACCAAAACCAAAGGTAAGAACAGAACCTTACAATTTCAAACTTCAGGGCTGCTGGTTCAAATATAAACAAGAAATTGTTGCCGTAAATTTATTTACTAGAGCAATGTTTCACATATTGCTTTTCAGTGTAAAGCATGTGGAGTGCAGTTCACTTTTTCTAGTCTGTGGAAACTTCTTCATTCCTATTTCAAAAAGTTTGTAGTTGTTTGCCAGGTCAACTCTTCATTGGGGATGACCAGCAACTGAAAAATTGGGTACCTTGATCTGCAATTATAAATTGGGTATCCAGATATTTCAGGGTCAGGATCTAGCTGGACAATTCAATGACTTCATCACTGTTGTTCAATCAAATGGTAACGTAGTGGAATCGGAGGTGTCTCCTGAACGCATGTGGTGCATGCTGCCCATGCGTCAATTGTGAGAAAAAGGACAGCTTGCTCTGCAACGACATTAATGAGCATTTCTACATTCTAATTTCTTCATATAGGAGAAGTATTTATTTTACACGAGAGTGCTCAACTAAGCTTATATTACATTTCTTGGATCTGAAGTGAAAGTAATAATTATTTTCTCACAATTAACGCATGTGTCACTTCAGATCCGAGAAATTCAATATAATCTTAGTTGAGCGCTCTCATGTAAAATATATGCTTCTCCTATATGAAAAAATTAGAATGTAGAAATGCTCATTAATGTCGTTGCAGAGCAAGCTGTCCTTTTTCCCACAACTGACGCATGGGCAGCATGCACCGCATGCATTCAGGAGACACCTCTGAATGGAATCAAGATGTAGCTGTATGGTGGCATAGAAATAACTTCTCCCATCCTACCCTTTAAAGTCTATGGAGATTTATCATTACCTGACTGGCAGTATGAGGACATGCATTGTCTAAAAAGGAACAATAAGGAAGCCTTTTTCCATTCTTTGCAGTAATTCTTTTCATATTTTCGATAGACAGTCTCTTGTATATGGTATCTAGAGATGTCCATTTGGCAGTTACTCGGGTAGAGGTAATCCACCTGCAGTTCATTTTTCCATGCAATATTTTGGTCATGATCAATTTTGCTACCTGTCTGGTAGGTAACATGCCTGACGAAGCTACCAGACAGGTGGTGAAATCATTCGCGATAAAAAAAAAAACTGACAGAAAAATGAACTGTAAGTGGATTAATATCTTCTACTTCAATGTCATTGTTAACAGAAATTCGTTCCCTTGTTGAGGTGGATTTTTCTTAATCATCCATCATTATTCACAGCTTGAAGTTGGATCAAAATTTTTGAAGGCTTCATGTATTTGTTGAAGAGAAATTTTATATTTCTGAGTTTCACACAACACCTCTCGATAAACTTTGTTTAGGTATCAAAACAGCTACTGACTAATAAGGTAATGAATCTAGGCACAGACTTTGAGGGAGGGGCAAGGTACTTTCTACCCTCATCCCAAATTCGTCAAGGAGGCATGTTTTAGGTATATAGCATAGGGGATATGCCCATCTTGCCTCTCAGTGAAACTGATTTGAAGGCAGCTGTACTGGTGTTGAATGCGCTGATATGCAGGACTTAAAAATCTTAAACATGTCTGAACATGTGACAGCATGCATGGCAAAAAAAATTGTTCAGGCTGGAAATTAAAATAAATTCTTGTTTATATTTGAAGTGTCCTTTAAATTTCTATAGTTGTATTTGCATGTGTGAGACTATGATTTGGAAATACCATAATTGTCATGCACATAGCTACGAACCAAATTTTTATTCTTAGTCTGGCAGTTAGTTATGCAGTCAAAGGTAAGATGTGACAAACATGAATGGCATCAGATTTTATTATACGAGGGCTATCCAGAAAGTCACTCAACGTTTCGACAGGGTGCTGCTAGGGGCAGGGCGAGCGCTGCCATTTTGTGCAGGGACTTCAGCCCATTCAGTGTGCATCCAGCTGTGGACGTGTGAAGTTTGTGTTGCTTCTGCTCTGTTCATAATACATTGTTAACATGAGTGCTCAGATCGAAAATCCCGCTAGTTTTGAAGTGAGGTCGCTCATACGATTTTTGTTGGGGAAAGACACTAAACCGATTGACATTCATCGACAACTGTGTGAAGATTACGGTAAAGATGTGATGAGAGAAAGTGGAGTGAGGCATTGGTGCCTCATGTTTAAAGATGGCTGCACAAACGTTCACAATGAAAACCGAAGTAAGCGACTGAGCATTGTGACAGATGAACTGGTCGCAAAAATCAATGACAAGATTCATGAAAATCGCCGTTTTATGGTAACGTGAGTTCTCGTTTGAGTTTCCACAAATTTTATGGAGCTTATTGCATGAAGTTGTGACCCAAAAGTTAGGCTGCCATAAGTTTTGTGCAAGATGGGTTCCAAAAATTTTGACAGAGGAACACAAAACCTCCCAATGAAAGGCCTGTAAAAGTTCACAGGCGCCAACTTTTTATGACAATGAACTTTGTAAGCTTGTTCATCGCTATGATAAGTGCATAAACTTGTACGGTGACTATGCCGAAAAGTAGTGCAAGCGCGTTGCTTTAAAATGTATATAATAAAAAAAATTCTACTTTCACTTGCCTTCTTTTTATTCCAAAACGTGAGTTACTTTCTGGATAGCCCTTGTATTTTGTTAGTGTTTGAAACTTATTGCATGTTTACTGACGTGGTGGCCGACTTCTCCAATCTCATCACCAAAGTTCCCAACTTGAATTCCTGGTGTGGGCAGGGGTGGTGTTTTGAGTGTTCTTGCATCAATTCACTCTTCATTGTCATGATTAGTCAAAAGTGGCAAAAAAGCAGGGCTAATTAACAAAAATAGGAATAGGAACATAGAATTATTGCATGTTCAAAGTACTAAACGTATTGAAAGTGAGTTCCCGATTAGCCTATCTGTACATATAGTGGACTTAAGAGAAAATAACTCTCATACCCCTTTAAGTTCATGCAGACTGGCTTTGACAACCATTGCCGCCATCTTACAGCTCTGATTTGTGATGCTTGTTAATGGTTTAATCACCTATGTAAATTGTAATACAAAGGAGTACAATTTATGAAATATAAAACTCTAACCCTTAGAAATTTAATAAAAATCCTGAATATTTTTCTGTAGCATTAGGGACAAAAATGCAGCTATATGCACACAATGTGCTTTTGAATTTCACTTGCGTCGTCTTATTTGACAATTTTGCATGATAAATCAAGAACTTGATATATGTGTATGCCCAAATGAAAAGGAGACTACGGTTATATCTAAAGAATATTATATGACAGAATATTTGCATTACATAATATGTGAATTACAGTTAATGTGTAACATGATACCTACACATAACCGCCATTGATATTGATGCACTGATCCCAGCACGTAGGAAAGGAGTGGATGGCTTCAGTGTACAAACTCCTGGGTTGCATACGGATCCAGTTTTCCACGGTTTTCTGCACTTCCTTGTCACAGGTGAACCGTTGACCTTTCAGTGATTGTTTTAAGGGGCCGAAGATATGGGAGTCACATGGGGAAATATCGGGGCTGTACGGAGGATGTGGGAGGATCTCCCATTCAAATGTTCTAAGCAGGTCGAGGGGCTTCTTGGCCACATGTGGCCTAGCGTTGTTCTGGAGCAGCACTACCTCCTTCGTGCACTTACCCGGGTCATGGCAAGTCCTTGGTGCTTTTGCGTCCCGCCTCATAACGCTGACACCAACGTAATATGCTGCAACGTGCGAGACACTGCTCTTCGTAAACATCCTTCATCCTGCGATAAATTTGTGAAGCATGCCCACCTTCTGCGAGAAGAAATTGGATTACAGCTCTCTGCGCTGATCTGGAGGAATCCATAATGCACCCATCCGCGCAAAACAACTCTTGCCAACTGAGGAAACAGCAGGTGAAGCCGTTCACTACACCTGCAATCTGGGACAAACGCCGCACCATCTATCTGCAAACATATTTACCTTCTTCGTGTAGATACAACACCGCTACAGCAAAGGTCTCCTTTTCATTTGGGCATACCTTATACTTTGAAATGGTGAGAAGTGAAGGTTTTAAGTTTCCTTTTCTTTTCCTGTGGAAATTGAGTGACTTACCTTGTAACAGATGTATGTACTTATTCGTGATTGTAACAAGAAATTATGATGCAAGTTGTGTGTTTCGTCTTCTTTTTTGTTGCAAACACTCTCGAGTTTGAAAGTCTTCCTGTTATACACATATATCTATTTCACTTTGCTATATGTGCTATAGGTTGCTTCCCCCTCTTCCTTGCTTACTTGGATTGTCCAATCAGTTCTGTCGCTCTATCCATCCTCTTGCTTCTCGTCATTTTTGATTGGTATGCATTTGATTAGCTCTGTTGTCATTATGCAGAAACATTTTATTTTCAGTGACCAGTTTCCTCGCCCTTCTGTCTTTTGCATTAGGTAAGTTCGATTTTTTCAGGACTTAATTATTTGGGTTCTAATTTATAATGTGGTGATTTATGGTATAATTGTCAGATTGTTTAAATTTTTTGCACATTTAGTAGCCTTTGTTATTTTTTCATCTGTTAGTAATTCCTTTTCATATATTCTGAAAAAGATTTCTTGTGCAAATTTTGTTGCTCTTTCAGATAATCCTGTTACATTTTTGTTGCAGCTCTTCAAATGTTTCTTTACAAATTTTGCTGCATGAAACATCTTTGAAAATAGTCTTCAAAATTGTCATTATAGTATAAAATGTATATACTTCGTTATTGCAAGAATATTGTGTATCCAATAAAATCCGAAAGTTAGGTTCTTGTTCTGTGTGAACTTGTTTTTTGTCTAATAACGCATTAAAACCAAAGGTCCCAGCGCATATATGGGTGTTTTTTTTTGTTCCCTCATGAATATTGCCCCTGTTTTTATGAATGTAAAGATATAATCCACACTCTCTCATTTTATAAATAAGTTTGGATGTGAATTTTCTTTTCCTAAGGAAATATCCATTGAAACCATGTACACTGACTAAGGAGGGAGGCAGATGAACTATTTAGGGTCTTCATAGAATTTTTTCAACTTTATGTATCAGACAGACATACCCATATATATCTGTGTGTGTGTGTATGATATAAAATAGATATGAGAGTATTCTGAGTAAGAAATATTTCTGGCTATAGTGGAACCACAAGCAAAACAACCTGCGCAGACCCGTGACTCCCATGCACCGTACTCCCACGTTGAGGGGAGGGGCAGAGTAAAGCATGCTTTCTTATGGCCTGAGCTGAACGGAAGAAGGGAAAGCTGCGCGGACACTTTTCGGCAAAGGTTTTTTTCCTTGTGGTCGTTCTATAGATTTCATTTTAAAAAACTGCTATTTTCATAAAATGGTTAAAGTAGTTAGTTTTACTAATTTTTTTCCTTTGTTTTACTAATTGTAGATAGCTGGTACACTGGAAGATAAATTCAAGAGGGAGAAGCAAGCAGCCATTAATTCCAACAGCTGTTGATGAGGGTGAACATAAAACTATAGACAGGTTCTTCTGACTCGTAACAGTGCATGTCCATGGTGTATTCTGAAAATTCTGTTCGTTTTCCTGTAATATTTCAATTTGTGTACCCATATGCAGATTTGTTCTTCTATGTGTGTGTATATAACTAAATGTATAAATTTTAGTTCCAGTATTACATGATCGGCACTATTATTATTTGTGGAGCTGTGCTTCAATCAGTGCTGTAATATTTGTGTCACACTATACAGTGTAAATATATATTTTAACACGGAACAATTGGTAATACTTCATGTATTACATGTTTTCTCATAGATCAGGATTCCTTGGTTACATCAATACTGAAAGGTATCCAGGGGATCTCAGTTGAAATCATGTCCAAAAAATTCTCCCAGTTGATGTGCGTGCTTGGTTGTGAGATTTTGTGAATGTCTTTCAGTGTACGTGTTGAAGATTCAACATATCTAACAATGCAAAGGGTATGTACGTGTGTGTTGCAATGGGGAAAGAAAGTTCATATTTACTTCATAAAGTATATTTTTTTCATGGGCTTGGGTTCAATTAGAGAAAGTGCAATGAAGAAATGTGTAAAGACTTGCAAAAGCATTTACACTTGGTGCTGTCCATTTCTTTGTAACAGGAATCTACCACAGTATGAAATTATAATTGAAAAAAAAACAATATCTAAGATCATGATGGGTGCTTATAATTGCATGCCATCCTTAATTTGGAATAGTGTTGTTACAAACTGTTTGAAGAGCTGTGATACAAAATAAAGTGGATCAACGGGAACAATAGCATATTAGGAATTGTAGCTTTTCTGGCAACGTGATTCAAACAGGTGTTCTCGGACTACCAGCCAGGTTAAATCGGCCTTAGCTTCCAACGTTTCGAGCACACATTGCTCTCATCTTCGTGGAGATTTATTTCCAGACACCAAAATAATAGCCAAATGTGCCGGTTACTGGAACCGTTGAGTAAAGGAAGCAATGGCCATTTTATGGGCAAGTACCAATCTCAACAGGGAGTCGGGACTCAGCTGAGTCATGCCTGGAACCCACTCCTCCGTAAAAACACAACACCAGCTAATGAGAACACCAGGATCCAGAGTGAGTCAATAGGAAGACAGCATCCAAGTTCCGCCCCATCATAGTCATATATATATATAAACCTACAGTGGTCTCCATTTTTTACATTCCCTGAAGATGAAAGCAATGTATGCGCTTGAAACGTTGAAAACTAACGCTGAATTAACTTGGCTGGTAACCCGAGAACACCTGTTCGAAGAGCATATTAGTAATTGGTTACGGATTTTTTGTAATATACATATTAGAAAATCTAGCGAAATTTCACACTTTGACACATGCATTCCATAAATACATGGTTTCTAAATTATAATCTTTGCCATTCTATCTGTCCACTTTATTTTGTATTATTTTTATTTGATCAACATGTGAATTTGTCTTGTGAAATTAGGAAACAAATGTAGTCACGTGTCTTGTAGGATTATTATATATCCCATGTTGCACAATAGATAAGAGCTACCATATATTATTTCACCAATAACATCATCTTGGTTGTGGCAAACTATCTGTGTGAAATGTGATAGATTTAAATATCAGGATCGGTTTACAACATGCATGGCAAATTTATGCCTTTGGTTGTCCTAAATTTTAACACTGTTTCACTGTTGTCAGCACTATACTCAATACAAAGGTGCTTTGAAGGAATATATGTCCGATGTAGTGACAATGCAAACTGTTCTATTTTATTCTTTGTGTATTTTGTTTGAAATTATTTCATTATAGTTTTCTTTGTTTATGAATAAAGATTTTTTTTCTTTACTTTCATGAGTCATAGTATGTGTATAGGAGACTGAAGTAATGTAAAAGAATCACATAAAGGTGTTGTTCCTAACATTTGAAACATTCCCACATAATAAAATTTCTGATTTGGTTTGCAATCCTAATTTCTTAACCTTGAACCTGCTACTGTAAAGAAAGTATAAATTACATATACACAGTGCGTACATAAGTAGGACGAGAAAACTGCACATGCAATGACACTCTTGGGTGTGTATTATTCAAAATACGAGTACATTCCTTGTGCTTCAGTACACTGAATGCAACAGTCATACAGCTTGTCAAAACCCTTCGGGAAGTGTTTGGCAGGAATAGTGTTGAGATACTTGGTCGAAGCTCTTTGAATGTCAACAGCATTGAACTGGGTTCCTTTCAGCAGCAATTTCAGTTTCAAGAAAAGGAAGTATCAGTAGGAGACAAATCAGGAAAGGGGGGGATGATCAAGCAGAATAATCCCCTTGGAGGCCAAAAACTGATGGACAACACAGACCGGTGACTTGGTGCATTGTCAATCAAAAGAGACCACGTGCCCTGTTGTCGATATTGTGGGTGTACTCTTTGAATTCATGACCACAAATGCTTCAAAACTTCAAAGTAGAACTCCCCTGTGCCCATTGGGAATAAATTCCCTATTAATACCCACAGAGTATAAGAAAGTAATGAGCCTAGTCTTGATACGGGGCTTCTGCAGGTGAACTTTCTTGGGGTTTGGGGACTTTTGGCTCTTGCACACCGAATTATGGTGCTTTGTTAATGGCTCATATTGGAAACCATGTACTCGTATTGTCCCCGTACACTTGTTTCAACATGTCGTATGCCTCTCTTGAAATTTTGCCAAGTTTGTTGCAAAATTTGATCCTCCTTCACTTCAGACATGGTGGCCTAGGGTGGTGTTGCTTGTGTTACTGTAACTTTTAAAGAGGATCCTTCCTCAAATCATGTGACGCACTGTGTATTAAATTACCCCTTCTAAAGGGTCTTTCATTAAGAGTGATACTTTTTAAAATTTGAAAGAAAAATAAACCACTCAACATATCAAAGTAAATTGTGCTTTATTTTGAAGCTTAGAGATTGCAGTTATGTTCTGAACAAAATATCGTTCAAATGTCCACCACGGCTTTGAACACACTGATGCACACGAAGCTCCAATTGTTAATCACTCTGTCCAACATTAGTGGCGTTATGTCTGCGATAGCCTGACGAATGTTCGCCTCCAAATGTTCCAAAGTTCGTGGCTTGTCAACATAGACCTGGGCTTTGATGCAGCCCCAAAGAAAAAAATCCATGGGTGTTAAATCACACGACCGTGGCGGCAAATTCGCAAATCCAAGTCTTGAGATGATCCGGTCGCCAAACTTCTCCCTCAGCAAATAGAGTGTAGCATCAGCTGTGTGGCGCGTAGCGCCATGCTGCTGGAATCACATGTTTTCAATATCTATGGTGTCAAGTTCTGGCCACAGAAATTCGCGTAACATGGATCTGTAGCGGTTGCCATTGACGGTAACGGTTCTTCTGTCATCTCGAGAGAAATAAGGTCCAATGACGCCGCCACGCCATAAACCTCACCACACAGTGAGTTTTTCTGAATGCAATAGCACCTCATGGACCACTTGTGGGTTCTTCTCGCTCCAATAACGACAATTTTGCATATTGACGAATCCACTAAGACAACAATGCGCCTCGTCTGAGAAGATGATTTTTCCACTGAAATCAGGATCAGTGGAGCCATTGTGTGCGTCAGTGTGTTCAAAGCCGTGGTGGACATTTGAACGATATTTTGTTCAGAACATAACTGCAATGTCTAAGCTTCAAAATAAAGCACAATTTACTTTGATACCTTGAGTGGTTTATTTTTTTTTTTTCAAATTTTAAAAAGTATCACTCTTAATGAAAGACCCTTTATAATAAAAATGAGAGAACAATATAGACTTGTGTACACAAAAAAATGCAACTTAACTGGCCCAAGTTTTGTAGAGATTGTAAATAGTTGCTTTGCATTCAGTGGATTTGTATTGAATTACCTCTGGCATTTTTCAAACTTGTATCCGAGGTTTATTCTGTATTTTTACATTTCTGGGTTATGTTTAACAAAGCCCCAAGGATTCAGAAAATTCCAGAGACCAATAAAACTATCCCAAGTTGAAGATCGGAGGTGACAAAGTTAGTTGTGTGTGTGGAGACAATTTGGGTTTTCTCTGTCTAATTTGTTAACTGTTTACTGGACACTAGATCTTTTCCCCATGGGTGCTCTGTTACAGGATTTTCAGTAAAAGGTACTTGTGCATCTTGAAATGTGTTCCTACATATATATCTTTGGATTTGTCCACATTCCTTTTGATTAAGGTAGGTTATTTGTTTTCTGGAATGCTTTTGTCCTTTGGTGTGAATGTAACCTAATCTGGAAATGTAAAAATGAGCTAATATGCACAGCAATGAAGATCTTCAAAGGAGGAGATAGAATATCATGCCAGTGGTTAAAAAGTCCCCAACTAATTCTGCGTAAGAAACTAAAAGTTGTACATAATGTAAAAAATAAGTACAAAGCGTTTTTGTTAAAAGGTAATACACACTATCTAAAACAACTTTGAATACAGAGATAATTATTTTCGTTTGAGTAACAAACCAAGCAGAAGAAAAAAATTGATATTTCTGCCAACACTATCAGGTTACAATGGATTTTGTCAAGTTGGCAGCTTTATGGTTACTTGTATATGTATTAATATTCCAGTCCCTTCATTTTGTACAACAAAGTGTTTGCAAAATAATATCTGGTTATTTTCGGTGGTTATTTTTCCTGCAACATTTTATGTAAGCTTTAGGAAGCTCCGAGAAACCAGGATGAAATGTCTTGTGAAAAATAAAAACTGCTTAAAATAACCATGTATTATTTTGCATCTACAAAAAATTATGTGAAGCCTTGAGAACAAAAGAGTATGTAGCAGATGTGTAATTAGAAAATTTTGCACATTTAATTTTTTTAAAAAAAAATGTACTTGAAGCCACCAGCTGTACTAAAGGTGATGCGATGACCATGATTCGGCTGCCTGAAAGTACCTAGTCTTACCATAAATACTGTCCCAAAGTTGTAAGTAAATAGACACAAAATGGTGAGAGATATTGTAATATCAGAATAACATGAGATGCATGGATGCATTATGAACCAAAATCACAAATAATTATTCGAAATGGCCACCTTTAGCACTGACACACTTCTGAAGTCTTCGTGGCCACTCATCAATGGAATTACGCAACACATCAAGTGGAAACTCCGCAGCTGCCTTCTGAAGAGACCGACCGCTTTAAACTTTCAATATTGGGATGTCTCTTCTTCCAAGCCATCTCCTGAAGCTTGGACCACAATTTGTAGTCCAAAGGGTATAAGTCCGGACTTGCAGAAGGCCAATCTGAAGTGGAAATGAAGTCTGGAACATTTGCTATGAAGACACGCTCCATTTCTGTGAAAAAGGGGTAAAAACATCAGCCAAAGTGTACCAGCAGACAGTGCTTGAGACACTATGCAAGAATCTTATCGACACCATCTTCCATGGAGAGAACTGGAGCTTCCAGCAGGACTCAGCCCCAGCATACAAAGAACGCACCACCCAGCAGTAGTTGGAGGCAAATGTTCCTGACTTCATTTCCACGTCAGATTGGCCCTCTGCCAGTCCAGACTTAAACCCTTCGGACTACAAATTGTGGTCCAAGCTTCAGGAGATGGCTTGGAAGAAGAGACATCCCAATATTGAAAGTTTAAAGTGGTCGGTCTCTTCAGAAGGCAGCTGCGGAGTTTCCACTTGATGTGTTGCGTAATTCCATTGATGAGTGGCCACGAAGACTTCAGAAGTGTGTCAGTGCTAAAGGTGGCCATTTCGAATAATTATTTGTGATTTTGGTTCATAATGCATCCATGCATCTCATGTTATTCTGATATTACAATATCTCTCACCATTTTGTGTCTATTTACTTACAACTTTGGGACAGTATTTATGGTAAGACTAGGTACATTGTCGGAGAAATTCCCATGTGAGATCACAATGGGAGTCTGACCTTAGTCTCCCACCTGGCAGTCACACAAAAATTTGTTCGAGGAGCCCAAAATAAGATGGCAGTGAAATGCGATACCATTAACTTCAACAAATTGAATATTAATAATAATTTAACTGAGGATTCCATGACTGAAGTGATTTAAGAAATATTAAATAGAAGTACCCATTGAATTGAACTAACACTTTCAAGTGAGAAAGCCTCCAACACATTTTCACATGGCCATGGAGTGGTCAGCACAGTGTGCTGCGAAACCAACACCCAGCTTAGGCATGGGTATTAATTGTGTGTCCACTTTCATCATATATCACTCATCCTCATCTTTGCGATTAGTCAGAGGTGACAGAAAAGTGAAGTAAATTAAATCAAATCAAAAACCCTTTCACAGGGGGTTCATCATACACAAAACCTGTTGCATAAAAATCAACAATTGTGTGAATACACATTAAGGTACAAATTCAAACATTTACATGTGCACATGTTTGGTATAGTGTGTTGGTTATTCTAATTATTTAGGGGAAGCATTTCAACTGAATCAGCCACGACTTCACTGCAAAACTGAGTATTTGAAGAGTAATATTACTTTATTTATATTTGTTGCTGGATTCTTTACATTTTACCTGCCACAAACCCCTTCATCCAACACAGTGTGAGACTTTTTTACTCTTCATTCTTTGCTTAATAAAACATCAAATTGGTTGTTGGCAAAATACACAATAAATCAATTACTAGGTTTTCTTTTTTTTATATACATCAGATTTACATCTATCATATGAATTTATATCTTGATTGTATATTTTCTTGACCAGTAGTGTTGTCACTCCATCCAGTGATAAATTATTTAAAAAAAGGGGTATAAGAACAGAGGACTTGGCAACTGCGAAATTTGTATCTTAACAACCAACCTTCTTGAAACACAAGCAACAAACTGTGTAATATAGAAGCCTTTGTCTTCCTACCCATTTGGTTCTGATGGTGCAAATATGTTTGTGAAATGTTGCCTGTTTTAAAGTAATAAGTGTAGTAAATGATGATGATGATAATAATCCACAAACAGATTTGGATACTGTGCTGTTGAAAGCATACAATTCTCTACAAGGCTCAGAATAGAAGTGGCACGAAAATTGGGAAAGGATTTGTGTAAAGTTGTGCTGAAGTCCTGATAGGTATGTATGATAAATTTAGGGTAGTGTTTGCGACACATACTTTTTAAGTATATAATGTTGATGTAAGGGTTTTTTTTGCATCAAACTACTTAATATAACACATTACTTGTAAAAATTGCAACACCAGTTAAATTGTAAACAAAAATAAATTTAAATGTCTTAAAGTAATATTTGCTTATTTCGATAATACAGGATCTCCACTTTCTAATTAGGAAGTTGGCAAGAAGTTGATGAAGTTTGTAGTACTTGCTGAATTATTTATTTCAGTATAATTTTTAGAGTTAATTGTTTCTTGTTATATTCATGTCCACCTATTGAGAAAATTTTGAACTACAGAGCTAATTGCGATTGTTGTTAATTATGAAAGAATTCATCAAACAAAAAAATATTTTTTTAAGAAAAAGAAGGGCTATAAATCCTGATCAATTTGGACAATGACTTATCATTCACCGAATGGCTGATGGTGAATTATGAGTGTCTACATATTTTTTTACTTTGGTTTACAAAGAATCAATAACTATTTTCCTGTTCTCATAATTAAGACAAGCTTGTACTTGGCTAACATTTATGTAACTTATTTTACAATTTAGTTAACATTAACAGGAATCGAAGACAATAATGAAATTACTGAGTATTTAATAGTAGCAAGTATATTTCAATTATAAAATTGCTTTGAACATATAACATATATTGTAAAGTCAGATTTTTATTATTATTTGTTTTGGCGAGTATATACTTTTGAAGCATTTATATTTCATAGATCATTAGTGTAATGTTGGGATAACTGGAGTGTTGTTCAGATAAAAGTATTGTAATATTATCCCAACTGTTTTATAAATGTAGATGGTATTCTATATGTGTAATTCTTGTATGCATTCACCATCTACAATTCGTTGAAACGTGTATTTGTCATGAGCTACAAGACCGTTCATTCGTCATTGTTTCTATTAATGGTAAATTGTTGTTGGATTTGTGTGTGGATATATTTTGTGAAAACTGATCGAGAAGGTGAACACAAACTGAATTTGGGAATTAAGTTAAACAAAATAGTAATCACAAACGTTGCTGAATATAAAATATTCATGAAAGATATGTCTGAGTATTCAGCCACTCGTTTGTCATGGCATTATGAGAACAACTTGTGCACTGGTGCTAATGTTTAAATCACCATAATTCGAACATGTTATGTATAACAATGAGACAAGTATTGTAAAAATTAAATTTGTGCTGCTGTCATGTCCATAAATGAACTGAATTGCATACATTTTGCAATTCTGATCATCCACTGTGGTGCTGAAGTGAAAGAGATAAGGCTGACATGGCTGTTTTAATAGTAGAATAGCGATCACTGTTGAACCTGCAGAACTCAAATTTTTGTAATGTGTGGTGTACAAATATGTTGCTACAGTTGCTGTATGTTAAAAATAAATCATACACAATTGGGAATAAGTATATTGATTAAAACCAAACTGCAGAAAATTGCTTTTACTCTTTCATTCACTTTGGACTTACCTCAAATCCACATTAAATTTGCAATGCAAGTTACATGAACTTGGAGGAAAATTTCAGAGCAAGTGTGCAAATTTGCAGCAAATTGAAAGCAAAGGTACTAATTACCAACATTTTAAATTACAGCAAGTTCTAACTGTAACCTGCAGCTAACTTGCACGATAAGTCTCAAGGCTTGCTGCAAGTTAACATGAAAAATGCACAGCAGGTGTTAATGATCTGAGGCTTGTTGCAAATATCATGAAAGTTGGAAGGCAGGTTTTGAAACTTCCAGCAAGTTGACCACAGTCCTGCTGGGCAACTAACACAACTGACAGCAGCAGTTGGTGGGTCCGAATAAGGTAAAGAAATAGTAGGAAAAAATGGTGCATCAGAGAAAATTAAACCAATAGTTACACATACTTATTAGAAAATGTTGTTTCTAATGAGTGTATGTAACTATTGATATAATTTTTTCCTACTAGCCCTTCATCTAATTCAGACTCACTACATGCAGTAGGGTAAATATTCCCCCCACAGAACCAAGTAGTCACATTTTTAACCAATATTTCCAAATCTAAGGATGAATGACGTAAAATTTACAGTAACTACTAATTGATAAAATGAGTAACACGAAGAAAAATGCAAAAAAGACAAAAAAAAAAGTCTAAAACTACATTCAATGTGCACGAAGCATATACAAACTATGTTGTAATTCTGCACAGATCAAACTAATTAATACTCTCCCATAAAAATACATAAATTTGCTGCTGAAAATAAAATATCTAAACACATGGAAAATACTTGAACTATTTGTAAAAAAAAAATATAGCAAAAAATATGGACTAACGAGCAGGAGAAGTATGGATATATCTCTCAGCAAAGGGAAAGTGAATTTCTAGTTAAATCTATTCATTTTGTGTTTACACGTAAATCCAGCAATGCACTTACCCCAAAATTATATTGGACAAGACTGTACTACATTTGCAGCCTGGGGTTGTAAACAGATTATTGTAGTTTGATCAAAGTGAAAGTGGATGTAGTGTTATAGATGTGGTGTTCGTTCATTTTATAATAAAATTGCAGTTAATAAATTACACCTGTAGCTTGTAAGTAGAGATAAAAGGAAAATACCACATGTGTAGTTTGAACTCATTATTTATATTTCTCATGTTTTTACAGATCAGGTATTCATTCAGTCTTGTAAGGGGTCCTTAGTCAGGCTCTTCCATCACTTCCTGTTGTGGCCTTTCAAATTCATTTCTCTGAAATAGAAAATGATGGAAAAAATAGGTTTGTGGCATCAATTCAAGTTCCATTACTCCAAAACTATTTTCTTTAACAAAAACACACACAAAAATACATTTCTGGGTACGGCTGAATTTACAGTGTACTCCAGAGGTGTGACATTATCAATACTTCATTTTTTCAACATTGCAAGAATTCCTAAATTTTTTTATTACATGTGACAGTTTTCAATGCATTATGAAATGCGACATATTCTTTGTTCTTTTAAGCTGATTTTACACACACACACACACACACATAGAGCAAATGATACTAAACCTTCAATTTAAAGTTATATCTCAACTACCATGCATCCTCTCAAGCAATCCAACCTTGAACATTTTGTTTACTAGGCGGTGTTATTATTATTATTTTTTTTTTACTTCACATTGCTGCCAGTTTTGGCTAATCATGAAGATGAGGATGTTGATGATATGATAAAATGGATTAAGGCGCACTCACAAAGAACATCCATGTTACGGCTGAGATTAGAACCCAGGTTCTCTGGCTTTATAGAGTGATAGATAATTTTATCATTGAAACAATATACTTGGATACTAGAGACCCCAATAAGCATACAAGCATAAGCTTATAATTTTTACTTCTGTTTGTAAACTACAACATATTTTTGTCAAAAATTGTTTTCTATCAGAATCATTTCTTTGGTAGCTAGAATCCATGAATTAAAATCATAGCATTTCACTGGTCTATTCCTCGGCTCTTTGTTCATAGATCCATAGTCTATTGAAGGCTTCCTTCGCCATCTTTTATTTCCTGACTGCATTTTATATATCACTGCTTATGATGCATCCAAGATATTTCAGTATGAGACTGGCCTCCCCAATGGCATCATCGCCTGGTGGATAGTGGATCAGATCCCACTTTAAACTGTAGGTCCAGTCCAGTTTAGCCTACCGTGGACTTAAAAGCTCAGAACTCGAGATGAGACTGAAACTTGCCTTTGGAGATAGAGACCGAAACAGACATTTAAAACACTAAACAAAATCGGGAGGCTGTCAAGTCTCATCTTGTCTTGATAGTTGATACAATCCATAGATTTCTCCGATTTTGATATCATAAAACCTAGAAGCTACCACTAATCGGGCTTTACCCAATGAATGTAGAATCCAACAACCAATTTAATTCCTTGGGACGAAATTGAGTACCTATTGCTTTCACCAAAAATTGATGTTACCTCCAAAGGCAAGAGCACTATCCATTTGACTAGGAGGTCCCCTTTATGTTTCATTTTTAGTCTTGTCAGTTCCCATCTTGCTAGGTGTTTCACTTCTCATTTATTTATTTAAGTTTGGGGGACCAACGGACATTTAGCTGCCCAATTATAGGTCTCCACTAATTACATTTAAAAGTTACAGCTACAAATATACATGTCACACTCATACAAGTAAATTTGAGGTTGATAACATTAACAGAATTTGACATACTAATCTAGAATATGCTCAGTCGAAAAAATCACATTATATAAAAGTAAAGCAAAGAATTATTGGTATGTACAAAAAATAGAAAGAAATAGAAATTCACCACACATAACAATAAATTATCATTATTTTTCTGACAGGAGAATTCAACTAATGATTGTTATATGTAATATATTCACTATGGGATATGTATATGAATATTGAAGTATATTAGAGTATATTTTGGATGCAATATTATCAGTGCAAATTAATGTATCCGTGCTTCAAAAACACGTTCTGTTCACTATTTTAAACAAATTGTGCTCTCTGTTCGCTAAGTGTCTCATTTGTCTTTGTATCGCCAAATATTACATTATAAAAGTGCATTTGGAAAAGTTTATTTAATTATGAAGTTTATTTACGTGGAAGGAAGGACGAAAGTAAGGGGACACCCTCTGACTATGGCAACCAATATTGAAAATTCCCAGAAGTGCCTTTATTTCTTTCCATTTTAACTCAACTTTAAAAGGAGTCGGGAATTGATATGATTAGTTTCAGTATTATAGGTTGCAGAATGATCCTCTAACTTACATGATACAATAAAATTACAAAGAAAAGTTATTTAAGTATGTGAACTACTAGCATCTTGCCTTAAATGAGTAAAGTATTGTGTTGTGTGTTGCATTCACTCGGAAGTACGTAATTTGTTAATTCACAAAACCATGTTTCAGAGTGAATGCCTGCATTTAGCAGGAGGCAAATCGTTGATTACTGTATTGGATAAAATAAGAATTAATGATACTGATTAGATTTTTTTGTACCTTGTACAGTACAGTTTTGTGGTAATGTAAATGTCCCCTTTAAATACAAAGCGTGTAGCAACAAAGGCATTTTATTCTATCTGTGAGGTTTGTACTAGTGTACACCTTGAATGGTGCATTCAATGTTGAAAAATTCAAGCACGTTACATTGAGCACCGCTATCATGGTGGGGACAAGAGGTTCACTTGCCCCCTCCCCCCATTTTCAGGCTTATTAACATTAGTAGTTAAGGGTATTTTTGTTAAGCTCCTGAGACCTGAGGAACAAAGAAATAGACCTATTTTAATTATTTCTCAGATGCAACATTTAACAAAATAGTCCTGGATGCTATTTTTATGAGATGGATAACTTTCCGATTCTGTTCTTTAAAGTTAAGCTCCAATTTCGATTCTGCCGCCACCCCCCCCCCCCCCCCCCAGTTAGGCTCGAATTTTCGCCCATGAATTTGGTTCTCCAATATAAACTTTATTTGGCCTTGTTAATCGTATATTAAGTTATCACTAATAATTTTAATCCATTTTTAAAGTGGGATTCATGGTGAAAAACTACTTTGAAACCAACCACTAAACTTTTGCAAATTTTGTTTTTAGCCCGAAAGAGAATTTTTTGGAGGGAGTTCAAAATTTCATAAAATTTTATGTTTTCGAAGAAGTTCAGTTATAAGACAAGTGCAAATTTTCAACAAATTCTAACCATTCAGTGACCAGTGACCGAGGACTTAAAATACGTATGTTCCAATTCTTTGTCGGGTGTGTTTCGGCCAACTTGACACCCCCATGATCCAAATGTCCAAGAATATAGAAAAAAATGCTTTGCTATGAGCATGGGCGTAACTTGGGGCCTAACTTTTAAGGGGAGGGAGGGAGGGTATGGGGCTTAACTTGAGGGGTTAGCACATCGCGCTGCGACGCCAAGGGTCCCGGGTTCGAATCCCGCTCGGACTTGGTTGTTGGTGAATGTCCATTCATCAATTTCATTATTTCATCACTCATCCCCATCTGCGCAAATTAACCAAAAGGCACAAAACGCAAAGTAAAATAAACTCAATCAATCAATTAACTTGAAGGGAGGGGCAGAATCGAAAAGTTTTATATCGAATTGCTAAATAACTGTTCCATTTGCGACATCATGAAAATTACTCTTTATTATTTTACTCCTCAGATCCAAGGAGGTTAACAAAAGTAAAATTTTAATAAACATGACAATTTTGGAGGCACTTGCCTCCGCCAAGTTATGCCTGTGTCTGTAAAGACCACATGATGAACAAATGTAGCAAATTATTGTAAAATTTACAATATTCTATTAAAGTTTAACAGTGTGCCTTTTAACTCAGAGAAACGAAACAACCATTTCCATGTGTAAATTTGAATATTTTATTGTCCTTAAAGATGGACAATGTTTGTACGTTACAGTTGCGTACACCAGAGGCCTAAATATACTTTCGCTCCCATCACCGAAGTGCCCAGCTTTGAGTCCTGGCCTGGGATGTTCTTTGTACTTTTCCATCAATTCCGTCTAACAATCGCTCATTAGCAGAAAGTGTCAGGAAAAGGATAGTGAAGAACAAAAATACAAATACCATAGATATTTTTTTGAAAACTGAATCAATAAAATGTTAATTATGGAAATACGTTAAAAACGGCAATAGTAATTTATTTTACGATAGTTAGACGGCAGCGGAAATAGATCTTGGATCATTTCCTCAACTTTTTCGGTGATTTTCCCATTTGATTCAAAAAATATCCCAACTATTCCATATGCATCCATAATCCTCTTGCCCCCACAAACGTTTCAATTCTTGTAATAAAAACAAACATTTCCAAATGTTACTAAGTTTAATGAGATGACGAGAAACATCAAAGCACCTATTCTCACCTGAACAACAAACCTGCTCTCTCCCAATGAGAGATGCCTCTAGGCCGCTGTTCCAGTGTGTTCGTATGTCAGCAGTCCCATTTCGCGAAATAAACCTTCAATCAGTAAGCAGCGACTGCTGGCAATTGTGAAAGCGAAATCGACAAAAGGAGAAATTGTGTTTATCGAGAATTCTATTCTTTGCTTGAAGCGTGTTCCCAAATACACCCGGAGTCGTGTAAACCAGCGGAAACTGGGGGAAAGATGTTGGAGGGTTGTGTGGAATGGAACCATTTGTTCGTGTGTAAATATTCCCTGCGAGGGTTATTTTTTCACTTCTCTTGTTTTTTCCCCTTCCTTCGGACGACCAGCGAAACCCTATCGAGTATTTAGAGCACACTTTTATTCATTTGTATTTCTGCAATGTTGTATGTTTCAGGTAGATTTACACGTAGGGGAAACCGGGGTATTGCCGAACACTTGAGCTTTGATGATGAATAGGGACATTGAATTTTCGAGATGCGAAATGTGAAAAAAAAAATATTAAATTTTGAACATTCTGCACGTAACTACACCCCCAATGATGAAATATGCATGAGTTTTATTCGCGAAGTAGGTGCGAAATGTGTGCTTTTCCACGAAATGAACGCTTTTTCGCGAAATAACCGTGAAATATCATCAAATTAAGTAGAAAACACGCAAAAACCGAGGTTGCGCGCGCAAACTGTCGATTTGTAACGAAACGTTTGCCTAAAGTTTCCTACCACTTGCAGCTGAAGAACGTTTTATCTTAGATCACATCAGGAAGACGCTGCAAATTGGGATTTCCCATGCACATAATCTCAGTTCGAAAACTTCGTTCCCTGTCAAGTTGCATTCCTTTCTTCCCCCGAATGTCTACTCAACTTCCAGTTTCAATGAACTTGCTAGCTGTAGCAGCGATAAGATTAGTCTGTTCCCGCACATCAAGGGAAACAATGGTGTCATTGGTGTTCAGTCATGAATGAATTTTGTTTATCATCATGTGATTTTTAACATGTGTTTGTGTATGTGCAGTAGTGATTATTTTATTTGTTGGACAGCAAGGATATCCTTTAAATACAAACAATGAATAAATCACTTGAGATATGCAATTTAGAAATGAAGTGATTTTGTGTTGATGTTTTCTTTTTGGTTGGACAGCTAAGTACTTGTGCATGTGTACAGTATATAAAAATGAAGTAGTTTATCAATTTATAGCTCTTTGTATGTTGTTTCCTCTCACAATGAAAAAGGGTGTGCCAATTTTTTTTTTCACCGCTGGTATATACCGCTGATCTAACATTTTATATACCGCTCTCCTCAGTTTTTATTTACCATAAATTTGTCTCCCTAATGATGAATTATGAAATTATTTGAAAACATTTTAGACACTGCATAGATTCTAAGGGAAGCTTAATTACTTTAATACCTTCCCTTCACAATCAACTCGGTAACAATGTTCCTAAACTATTTGTCTTACAAAAGAAAGTAAGAAAAAGACACAGCTGTCATATTCAGCGTGAATTTTTCTTCGTAGACGTGAGAAATTGCAACTTCTATTATTCCAAATCCCATTGAATTTAAACATATTTATAAATGCCCTGAGGCAAGTTTTTCACAGTTTAGATTTTATTTTTATCGAAGAAGGAAAATAAAACTGAATTATCTCAATCCGTTTACTTTGTTAGTCTTGTGCAGAACAATCTATCTGACAGACGGAGGATTATTGCAAGATAAAATATCTTGAAGTTGATTAGGTAAATTTGAGTTTGAAATTCTTACAATTAACAATTTTTTGTAGATTACTATATTCCGTAACATTTCTGACTTTTTTGCAGATGTATTTCGAGTGTGAGTATGTGAAATGGCAAATGTAAACGCTGCACTAGTGATGTGCGGATGTGCGTCTACGCGTAAACAACGATAGTCTACATTCTACACGTAGACTATTCTATACACGTAGATGACGTAATCTATGTAAACAACATGGCATAAGGTGATAACTTAGCAAAGGGCGCCCTGGAATTAAAATAAAATTATACTGGGTATCAGTTGCTGATGTGTGAGGAGAACTTTTTATACTCTTTCTTCCAAATTCGAACAATATCTCACCTAGGAAGAAACCTAATATAGGAAATATTCTAGTGTTTTATTGAAAAAAAAAACACTCTTGCCTCACGACTGCCATCTGTTGTTGTTTTTTGCATACTATTTATCTTCTTCCATAGTTGATAATAGAAGAGAAGAGAAATTTTGTTGTAAATATGATTCTTTTAATTTCGTTAGGAACCAATATAGTTGAAAATGTAACTTTCCTTTCATGAAACATTTGAAAATGCACTTTAGATTGTCTACGTAGTTTATGTAAACTACAACCCAATGTAATGTATGCGTAGACTACGTGTAGACAACGCATGTAGACGTACACTTATAGTCTACGATACATCACTGCCCGCACCTTAAATTCAATATTTTAAATATAAGATACTGTTTAATTGGGTTAGAATTTTTGGATCTGTTTTAATCACACAGATCCTTTATATTGTTAAGATATTTATGTGTGTTGAGAGATGGTAATACGTAAGGTTGAAATAGAGAAAACATCTGCTTGTACCCTTGAATTTTGGAAGGTTTGCCTTGAAAACAGGGAAATATAGTTGAATTTTATCATGGTCCTAGAGTGAGCACCTGTAGAAGCACCTCCCCCCAGCTAACTCCAAGGCTCGATCAAACTTCCCCCCAGCCAAAATTTTCCACTTCAAATACTGCTCTATGGATCAAGATCAAGAAAATTTCTAGATATTGACAGATAGAGACGACCAGCGGATGAGGGCTTCTTTCTTTTCGTCTTGGCCGATTAGTTCCGCAAAACTGCATGTATAGTAAAACCCGGAGCTGGGAATTAACTCTCCAGTGCGAACGACATCGTAAATTTTGCGGGCTATTAACACTTCCCCACGCCCACAGGAACACGACTGGAAACACACACTGACGCGAGTGTTGACAGGAACCGCTCTTGTTGGCGTCGCGATGCGAACGAATGTTGTCTGTTCTGGAAGTGCTTGCTCAAAAGTGAATGGCGTTACTGTCTCTTTCTTGGTCAGGGAGAAAATGAGAACTTTGTATCTGCTTTTTCAGTTTTGCCTAGTTTCCAGGACTAAAACCATTCATCAGGTCGCGAATTAAACTTCATGATTTGAGAGAGGGAGGAAGGTTACATGAAATTAACTCTTTTCGGGGCAGTTAAATCCTCGTGATAATTTATTATTATCATGAGGCCCAATGAACATCAGATAGTTGGTTACATTCTTTATATTTTTACGTTTCAAATATTTCAGCCGGCCTCCGTTTCGGAGTGGTTAGCAGAGTGGTTAGCTAGGCGTCCCGGCCTGGGCATGGATGTTATTTGTGAGTTTTATTTCATAAAATGTAATCATTTCATGAATTGGCTCATTCTCATCTTCGCGATTAGCCAAAAGGGGCAGAAAAGTGAATTAAAATAAAACAAGTCAATCAATTAATCAATCAATCAAATATCTCATTTTCTCAAAGGAATATTTGACTCGTTGAAGGCCCGTTTGCAGATGAGCTGCAGCGCCGACGCGCTTGAGGTAGAAAAGCGACGTAAAATAGCCGAAATAGAAAGATTGATTGGTTCAAATTTGCCACTTTTGGCTAATCGCGACAATAAGAATGAAATTGCTGAAGGGACGCTCACAAGGAACACCCAAGCCAAGGCCAGGATTCGAATCCGCGATCTCTTGCGTCGTAGCGCGCCGTACTAACCACTCCGCCACAGATGTCGGTCCGAAATAGAAAGAAAACACAATTAAGCCTTGTTACCTTGTTACAAAACATTAAATCCGTTGACCAATGCAGTTTTGTTTACGTAAAAAACAAGAACTACACACGCAATGTTTCGACCGTGTGGTGTATCAGAAGGTCAGACTTAGTCTGAAGAAGGCCCTGTTTGATTGATTTGGTGTGTTAAGTCCACTTTATGCACAATAAGGCTAATCGGGACTGGACCTACAGTTTAAAGTGGGATCCGAACCACCATGTGCCTTCACCGGGTATCGAACCCGGGATTCCTTTATTACAAGGTGACGACGCTACCACTGCGCCATCGGGGAAACCCCAAGAAGGGCCTGATGTAGGGTCGAAACGTTACGTACATAGTGTTTGTTTTGTACGTAAATGAAACTGCCTTTGGTCAGCGGAATTAGTGTTTTAGAAAGAAGGACAATGCAAAACATATTTGTAAAGCATTGTAGTACACAAAACTTTTTCTCATGCCTGTGTTTTGCTGTATTATTTGAGGGGTTCAGCTTCAGAGCACAAGTACCATAACTCCACTTTTCATTCATGTATAGCATAGAACTGTGAAATATCAACATTTCAGAGCTATAGAAGTAAGAATCTCCCAAGTTTCAAATTCTTGCTCATAGAGACACCACTCCACTATGTTTGTGCAGCCCCGTAGCTAGATATTTTGGCGCCCTAGGCAGGAAGTTGTCCCCCCCCCCCACCACTGCTAAGCACCGACGTTTTGTGTGTGTCCTTCTTCAATATTTTCTTCTTAAGCCATGATTTGTGATATTTACATCCTACAAATTTTGAAATGAGGGAACAAAAGAAGACCTCTTTAAAAAATATGTAGTTTATATTTGAGATTTGCATTTCTGATTACTGAAAAGTTTAGCATATTTATGAATATTCAATGTATATCTTAGTGTCTTTAAAAACGTACTATTACTACTAGTTTGTGAAACAGAAAATTACAGCAGCGTTTTACCAGAATATAAGCCTACAAGAAAAAGACGAAAAAAGGTTAATAAAAATAATAAAATAATACAGTGTGCAGCGTGTTCTCAGTAGAAGAAAATTGTAATTTAAAATTATTCTCCCCTTACCTCTGCCAAGTGTAATTTCTCTGTCCCTATTCTAATTTTGATGCCATTAAAACAAAGGTTTGAATGGCCCTAGGCTTCAGCCCCCTTGCCTACCCCTCGATACGCGCCTGTGTTTGTGCTCCAACAGCTAAAGTACTAAGTTATTTAAATGTGCCTTTTTCTCAAAACTGTCTTGAATGGAGTTACGCCACGTGTGCTCTGAACCCGTCATTTAACTAATGAATAAATAAATATATTTATATTATAAATATTTGGATTTAGGAGGGTAATCGCCTTGAATGGGGTTGAAGAGCCTTTCTTGCTCCTATGGTAAGCTCTTGGGAACGCCATAAATCAAACCGCATCTTCCACCAGGCTGCAGATAGCATCTTGCTTGCGTTTATGCTGAGTCACAAAGGGCTAAGGTTGAAAGACATGTAAGTAGAATTGGACAAATATAGATTGAAGGACGCCAGGCTCCTTCAGAGCAAACACGCAGAGAGACATCCTATCGACTCTAATATTTCAAATACATACGTCACAGCTGGCCTGTGTTATCACGGACAAGAGCATTTACATGATAAGTTCGTTGCCTGCTCCATTTATTTGCCTTCTTCTCCCTCGCGCTTCTGCCACAACCGGTGTTCCAACTCAAAAACAGAGCCATCTAGAGGCTTACAGGGGAAAACAGTGAACCTCGCAGAAAATCTGCGTACGGGGCGAGAAAAGAATTCGCCCGCCCTTTTTCATGAGTCGACTGCAATTATTCTCCTTGTTCACCCTTCTTTGTAACACGCAGTACTTTCACGTTCTTACAGCGTTCCACAAAATAATAAATTCACGAGAACCTCCCTACCTTCTTTCACGATTTCAGCCCCTAAGCGCAGCACACCTCTTTGCCGAGTGTTCGCTAGACAACTCTGCTGACCATCCCCTCCCACAAGAAAATGTTTTCTTCACGCTCACTGCTTCCGAAGTGTGGCACGACCTACTAAATAATATAAGAAATTAATTTTCTCTCGGCTACTTCAAATCAAAATTAAGAAACAACCTTCTGGAGTTAACAGTACTGAAAGCAGGGATTAGGTACTACAATAAAATGAAAACTTGTAGGTCCAACACTCATAGACTCTTTGTACATATATTCACTATTTTTGTTATGTGCTTGTTTAAGTTTTACACATATTTTTTTTACTTTTCTTACATATGTGGGTGTGTTTTTCTAATGTTTTTCTTTGTTTTTATTAAAATGTTTTTAGTTCTTATATGTTTGTGAAACTATTATCCATCATAATCAATTTGTGAAATCTAAAACAGAGATTGTTAAGTGGAAGAAAAAGGTTATGCTTTAACTTCGACATCCAAAACAATAAATAAATTAATAAATAAACAATATCACGTGCCAACAGTCAACCTCACTTTCACATAGTGCACTCCGATAATTTCACTCCTGCAGGCTAACGAGACTCTGGCGTCTACCATAATCCTCTGTGTGGTCATATTGCCCTGTGCTTGTCCTTATTTGCGCCGAGTGTCCCTTTCCATCCTCAACTCATAACTAGGGTGTGGACGTGGAGACTTTACCCTCGGATACAGTAATCCTATAGTTTTAGTAATTGCTAAGGGGTCCAACTTTTATGAAGTGCGTAAAACATTTTTGAACCTACATTTGATTTTATTGTTAAGACCCTGTGTGACGCCTGTTACGTGCCTGATGGGTAAACAAAAACTATGGGCGAGACGAATTAGTTTCACGAGGGCGATAACAGATGTCAGTCCGCGGAGCGTGAATGAGAGGACATATTGTAGCTTTTGGATGAAGGAAAAGATGGATGTATACATGAGAATAGTTAGAAAAGAAACGTGGTAACAATATAAAATTGCATAAATTGAACAAGAGACATATTGTAAATAGTAAATTACTAATGTAAAGTATATGTTCATATATGAGAATTTAAGGAAAGTTTATACAGAAGGTCGTTTCACGTCCATGGTAACAAAGTTAGACCCCACCTCACCTTAAGAAAAACCGTGACGCCACGAGTGGTGGTGCTCCACGTGATACCCCTGTCTTGCAGCAATGGCCCTGCAGCGGAATTTCCATTGGAGGAGACTGCGTTGAAGAACACATTGGTCCAAACGATCATATTCCTCCTGAAAAGCTTTCCAAAGACCCTCAATTGCGCGGTGCCGTCTGCTTCCCAAGGCTCGTTTTAACAACGGAAACCCACAAAAATCCATGGAAGAGGCATCGGGGGATTTCACAGGGATGTCTGTAAAGGGGATTACATGAATGCATGTTTAACGTGCCATCCGATCCATGTATGCCTGCGTGGACTTTGCCTTATGACTGGAAGTCTTGTCCTGGTGGATGACAACACGAGATGTGTCGCTGCCATAGAGAGAAGGAATATCATGTTTGTAAAGTGGCTCCAAAATAATCGTCTGGTAATAGGCTGCATTTATTTTAGCCTTTTTTCCACTCTGCGCAGTGGAAGTTTGCCGTTATGGCAGTAACCACCAAGCGTGGAAAACTTTCAGCACATTCACGTACCCACTCAGATCGACCTCTTGCATCACGTGGACGATAGTAGATGGCCCTTTGTTTACCACATCCCGACAGATACACCCATGCTTCATCCAGGGACACCACATACTTCCAGCAGTCCCTTGCCAGATGGCGTTCGTAGAGCTTCCGACTGTTGGTCCTCCTCTCCTGGACATGTGAGGCACGCAACTTATGAACTTGAGCCTAGTGCTTCCGCACAAGTTGTAAATCTTGGGCTATGATGCGATTTGCAGTTGCAGGGAAACATTGCACTGCCTGTGCAATCACTCTTTGCGTTGCAGGGTTTTCACATCGCACCACGGATCTCACTTTCCGCACAACATCGGAGGAACGCTTGGGCTGCCAATATGCCGAGGCCCACTTTGACTGGTTCTAGCAACAGGTACGGTGCAAGCTTTACGGCGATTCAACACTGCATTGATGCCCTTCTTTGACACATGGAATGCTTTCATGTGGCACTGTTCAATTATCTGGCTATAACTATAACCAACGTCGGAAAGGGCACAGATGTACCCCTCCCAAAAGACTGGAATTTTTGGTGCCATATAAAGACTCACTCACACACCAACCATCGTCTTTGCAAGTCAACACACAGTACTTTCGTCCTACTGGCTCTGGCTGCTCTGTGCTATGCCTACGTGCTGCTCCTTGGTGATCGAAATCGTTACCATCAACGTGAAACAACCTTCTGTAATCGAAGAAACTATTACAAAAATGTGTCCTTTTCTGATATTTGGATCGGAATATTTTTTCTTACCACTGGCAAGGAGTCAGGGGGTGCTCGTTCGGCGGCGCAGATCGTATGCGCAGTTGTCCGTGGATGCATGACGTCATCGTCGAAACACTCGGCACGGAAAAGGCTGGTTCCTTATGCAAATATTGAGATATTTGACAACGAATATCTTCTAAAATATAGTAGCAGGGGAAAAGTTACAACTTTCACTGTAAAGATTCATCCTTTCTAATCAATTTATCACAAAGTTGATTCAAATGTGTAAAATGGTTTTCAAGAAATCGTGTTACGAAGGAACCCCTGTTTTGTTCTCTCCAGGCTTCCAATGTAAGGGAGTTTTAACTTAAGCGCGTTGGATTTCTTTTTGCTGTATGTTTTAAAATAAGATTATTTTGTTCTTGTCAACTGAAATCATGCCTAAATGCTATGGAAAGCTGTGGAAACTATTATCAGAAAACTAACGGAAGAAATCTAAAATATCACAGCTTGATTGATATAAAAAATGCGGGATTGCCCATTTTTGTGAAAAAGGCATTGTACTAGATCTAAAAGCAGAACTTTTTAATATTGTACGTAAATGTAAGGGTGTAATAAACGTGACTGCTTCCCGTAAAATATCACTGCACTCTCCACGTTTCTCTTCTGCATTTTCTTTGGCGCCGTCAATAGCTTCAACACGTTGTTTTTTTTATATATATTTGTCACATATTTGTTTTACTTAGTATTCTGCTCGTTCCGCCACCTGAACGCAGCAGCTAGGGCTCAAATGGCAGTGCAGTTACACCGGAAGAAGGCTCGAATATGGCAGAATTCAGAAGTTAACTCATCCAAATTAAATTAAACAAGTATGTGCTCTCTCTAAATTTAAATCATAGTTCAAAAATAATTTGATTAAAAGTTTTAAAAGTATCTGTTTTATTTATTTAATTGGTGCATTCTTCTACAGCATAGCTATAGGCAGTGACCACACTACAGGGGGTGGGGGCAGGACCGCCCCCCTATTCTCGTTCGAAAATTTATCTCTCTCTATATCTTATCTGCCCCCAGTAAAACGACAAAAATAAATAAATGAATGAATGAATGCTCTTTTAGCCAAAATATGCATTTTTGTGTTGTATGTAACGGAATAATAAACATGATTGGCCCGGGAAAATATGACTTACCCCTCCATCTTTACTATTGCGCCGTCACTAGCTACAACATATTTTGATTTCTATTGTTCCCACATAGTTATTTTAATTTTAGTATTGTGAATCATATTCCACTGTGTTACCTCACGTAGCCCCCCCCCCCCCACACGTACGATTTCAGTTGTAAGTTTTAGACTAAGCTTGTCAAATGTCCACTTATATCTTTGTATTCTTGAGCCATTTAAAAAAAATCATTTCGCCCCTTCTTCTGGACTATTTCATAGGAATGTTTTCCCACTGGAAGCCCCTTTGCATATCGAGATCCGGGGCTATAGCCTTCCCAAGCCACCGTCCCCTCCAAATATTCTCTTGGCCTCATGAAAGAAAAATATATGTATTTTTACGAAATATTAATTTGACTTGGCAGTTTCTTTTTTCGAACAGGAATAAGTTTTAAATTTTAATAGCTTATAAATTTACACTAGCAATTTTGAGTAAAGGTTTTACGTAACTCTAAAAGTACATTTAGAGACTGCAAGGTCAACTCTCGACATTTCAGATATATTAATAATTTTCATCACAACGTCTTGTAATAATTACTTGTTACATCAATAATCTCCTCGCAAATGTTTCTCGCATATTAAAACATATATGCCATTTTCTGTTTATGTCCTTGTAATGCTGACCTCCGTGGCGAAGTGTTTAGCACAACGCTTTACGATGTCAAGGGCCCCCAGGTTCGAATCCCCGCCCGGGCATGGGTCTACTCTCCTTTCTTCAATTTCATCATATCATCACGCATCCTCATCTTTGCGATTAGCCATATGTGACAGATAAGCGAAGTAAAATATACTAAGTCTATTAATCAATTATTTTTTAAACTTTTTAATTTTTCTTTAGCATGCCACGTTTTTGTTAAAATTATATTACGATTTGTAAAATGAGAAATTCTAAAGGAGAACACGTAACTTTTTTTGTAGCGCATTGGTCAGAAAGTTTCAGGTATATGGATTTTCCATATACATTTTTTCACATGTTCTTTGCCCCCTTTTAAAAGTAGCGCGTTTTCAATTATGTTACTAATCATTAAAAGGATGCCTCAATATCATCTTGGAGGATGACAATTATTATTTTCCCCCTCCTAAAAGTAATAATATACTTTCGCTCTCTGAATCTCTCATATAAATGCTAGGGACCGTCTGCTTCAGCCGAGCTCACTGCTTCTCCGGTGACGTCACTCGTTCGTGCAAGATCGGCAATCTTCGGATGGCTTTACCTAATCTCTATCTACCTTGGCAAGGAGTAGGTTGTCAGATTCTTTCGTTTGTTACTGTCTATGGTTGCGCTGTGATAAGTTAGTCGCACCAAAGCACATTCTTGGTTGCGCTTCATGTTAGCGGCACTAGGCTACGGCTAACACTTCCAGTTAGCGATCTGTGGTTTTCCTTCTATTATCTCGATTGGCCTAGGAGTTGGCGCTGTCTTTCCATAGTTAGACGCCCCTAAACATTTGTTTTGTATATCTTGGTTAGGCCGACATGCCCAAGAAAAGGGGAAAGAGGGCAGGAAGAAAAGTACGAGAATTTATACTTGAAAGAAGGAAACAAGAAGGAGGAGAGACAATACAACCTCCCGCAATAAGTCATGACCCGTTAGGTCTGAAACGCGATATATCAAGGAAGGAGAAAGAATTTAAGCTGGTGCCAATAGAAGAATCATCATCGTCGCGACACATTTACGAGAACTGCAAACGAAGTAACAATGATGATCGATCCAAGGAGCAAAGATAAGAAAGATCTTTCCGCATTAGGAAAGAAGGCTTAAATTGACATTGTTATTAACGTATTTGTACAGTGCACTTATGGGACAGCCAGTTACCATAACTCGTTTAACGCGTTAAACTCGTGCGACTTTCGGAACGGGCCCATAGACGTATGGGACCTATCTCTTGGAGGGAGGCAAAATCGAAAAGTTTTCAACCCCTCTCCCAAATCAAGGTTCTCGGGTTCGATACCTGGTGGACACATGGTGGTTCGGATGCCACTTTAAACTGTAGCTCCAGTCCCGATTAGCCTATCCGTGCATAAAGTGAACTTTAAACAAAAGCTCAAACTCAAGTACAAAACTTCAGGAGAACCCCTCGCGGCCCGGTACCAGGCCGTGGCCCGGCTGTTGAGAAACATTGATGTAGAGCATGATGCAGCGATATGCGCTGCAGCTCCTTTCACTTGCGCAGGAGGACAAGAATAGGTGTGTGCGAGGAATCTCCATTGCAACGGGCAATAAACTTGCATGGAACGTCCGCATATGATACGAACATGGGCGTTGGTAAAATAATTTACACCACCAACTGTCAACAAATGAAAATTTTCATGACGATTTCTCGAGAACAAGGTAAACAGCGCAAAGAAGCTGCAGGGGAAACAGGACATTTCCAACCAAGCGCACCGTGACGCCGAAGTTAGTGCAGAGCTCAAACTGCTAATGCAAACTGCACCATACAAACACGTGTTGTTTGGATTTAGCAGGGCGACGTACGTGACCTGAATATTTGAGAGAGAAGTGCAGAGTGAGCTGGAATCGGAAAAAGTGTCTGCCATGCCTCGTTGCTTTGCACAGCACGATTGACTCTTTTTTTCCTACGAAGGGAAAGGCAGAGGGTTCGAAACGGATTGTCTAAGAAAAACAAAAAACTATCGGCAAGGTTGTTGCTAACAGAAAACTTTAGACGTATTATAAAGTTTTCCCACAATCATTTAGTTAAAGCACAATAATTCCCGATCGCGCTACGACGCCATGGTCCCGGGTTCGAATCCTGGCCTGGGCATGGATGTTTGTGAGTGTTCAATTCATCCAATCATCACTCATCCCCATCTTCGCAAATTAGCCAAAAGTGGCACAAAAGGCGAAGTAAAATAAAGCAAATCAATCAATCAATAATTCCCGATAGTTAAAACTGTTTCTTCCTTACGTCGTCAGCATTAAGTGTTGCATATTCCCATGTATCCAACTTGTTTTTGTACGTACGTCTAGGCAGGGGCGCCGACTTGTCAAAATTATTGTGGGGGGGGGGGGGGGGCTCTGATCACTGAAATAAATGAATGAGTGACTCACTCCCTCCCTTTTTTAAAAAATAAAAATTACGTCTTCGTATAGCAGTTTTTAAGCAGCTATTATATTCTTCATGCAAATGAAATGTAACATGAAAAACGTTTAGAAAATGTTTCAAAGTCTCTTTATGTCTTTTGTGTCTGTTCATTTGTTTTTCAGATAACAATTAACATTTTTATTGAGAAGTATGTATTTACATTAAGAGACCAACCTAATAGTTTTAAGCCGGCCTCGGTAGCCGAGCGTGTTGGGTGGTCGACTCAACTCGCTTTGATCCAGAGGTCTCGGGTTAGTCCCGGCGTGGACATAGGTGTGTTTTAATGTCCTCAACAGACATGTGATGGGTTGCAAATAACCTTAGTGTTGACGTACCCATAAAATAACGAATATTTACAATATTTAACAGTTTTATTTAATTATTTACATAAATGTTAACACAAATCGCAGGAAAATAGTTTTACTCTTTTGTTCTTGCTACAATATTTTACTTCTTAAATTTAATTTTGCAATAATAAAAAAAATAGCATGTACACTAAGATATAAAGTGACATACACAACAAAAACATATGAACTTGATTTAAAAATTAAGCAAGAGTTGCTCTACGCAGTGAGTTATTTTTTTATGAACTCATCAACAAATAGTCTCAGGTCGAATTTCAAGCCCAGTTTGATGTATGTGGAGTACCGCTAAGCTGCTTAGTCTCTTCTGCCCCATTGTAGATCTCAAATATGTCTTTCATCGGTGAATAGCACTGAATGACCTTTCGGCTTTGACTGTCGTCACTGTCACAGTGCGGAGGACCATAATGAATTTGACAACTTCAGGCAGAAGCTCCTGGAGGGTGCTGTCTTCCAAAAGAAACTTCCTTATGTCACGCATGGTAGTTGGAACCACTTTCTTCTGTTTGGCGATATCACCAAGCATGGACATGTGTAAGGAGAGTCTATCGACATCCAAATCTTGGCGAAAGAATTCTCGCGTTTGCTGAAAGTTTGTTGTGCAACTGTTCACAGTTGAGATGCATTCTTTCTCTACGGCTGCTATTTTTTGTAGTCTTGTAGATTCATGTCCTTGTTTAACACATGATTTTGCTGTGTCACACACGTCAGTGTATATTGATTTATAATACTATTTTGAAGTGTAGAACTTGTGATGTTTGGCAGCATCAGGATTTTCAAGTCTCTTAGGGACGTGATGTTGCCGGGGCAATTCTGGCTTATCAAAGAGGCTCGGTTTGCCCTCTGTGCATTTCAGCCAGAACTGCTCAAAACCCATTCGCTTTTCTTGAAAGATGTCAGACAAGTATTTTAGTTTTGATTCCACTTCTGTAGCACCAATGCGTGGAGACTGAATATTACAGTTTACCTCTTCTATTGGACCTATCACATTGCAGTAGAGGGAGAGAAAGAAAAATGTCGTGAAGTGAAGCATTGTCTCCAGGTATCCAGCACATTTTGATGCTGCGTCAGTAAAATCTTCTTCAGAAAATTTCTCAAGAAAATTTAGGTTTTCATAGTTCTTTAAGATCTGTTGCACACTGGAGGCTCTCAATGTCCACCGACGAGGACAAAGTGGTCGCAGTCCAGTATAGCCAGCCTTCTCATTCACATCAATAATATTCCTAAATATTTGCATTCTTTTAGGGGATTCCCAAACAGTCTTTAACAAGTCGTTGGCTAAATTCATTATGTCTCCGATTAATATATGTATAATAGTAAATAATAATTATATACTTAGTATATAGTAATAAGTCATGTGTTTTGCTGTATCCGGTCATAGCCCCCCCAAAGTTGATGGTTTAGCGGTCTCAGCCTCCCAAAGTTGATGGTCTAGAACATTTCTAATGTGCGTTTAAAGTTAAGTTCATGTGGCACAATTCAGAGTAAACTTTACAAGAAAAGAAATTAATACATTATATCCTCTTAAGCAAAATTATTCGGGGGGCTCTGTCCCCACATCATTAACATTGGGGGGCTCGAGCCCCCCTAAGCCCCATGGAGTCGGCGCCTATGCGTCTAGGGCAACTGGAACAATATGAAGCCCTTGTCTGTCGTTGCTATCAGGCACGTATCTCTCTCTCTTCTCCTCTCTCTCTCTCTCTCTCTCTCTCTCTCTCTCTCTATATATATATATATATATATATACACACACACATACATACAGAAATAATAATAATATAAAGTATAAATTAAAATAATTATGTTATAATTACAGTAATTAATACGAGAGCCATGTAAATTAATATTGTATTAATTAATACAGGG
This sequence comes from Lepisma saccharinum, assembly GCF_977018435.1. Classification (NCBI taxonomy): domain Eukaryota; kingdom Metazoa; phylum Arthropoda; class Insecta; order Zygentoma; family Lepismatidae; genus Lepisma; species Lepisma saccharinum. The sequence goes on from NC_139232.1 coordinate 3,005,220, forward strand.
CATGTATTTCATGAATAGGTGAAAAGACGGTATTAGAATAGAGATATAACAGCACGTATTCATTATCTAACTTACGTGTAGTTAAGGTCACCAAAATTTGCATAAAAGAAAGCAAGTGCCTGCCAAGGAAGTTAATGATTGTTTGTTTTGAATATGATGGGCACTTCAGCACATAGGCAATTTCGGCCCGTCACGTTATAAGGGGATAAACCCCTTAACTAAAACAAAAATAAGGGCAGCCCCCCCCAAAGAAAAGGTATCTTAAAAGTTCCTTAGCCAATTTTTAAAACTAATTCATTCATTCACAACTAAACAAGAACTAAAACTTTACTGTCTGCGATGACTATAATACCCTGGCCTAGGTTAAAAGCTCAGGATGCAAAAGGGCACTCAGCACACACAAGTACAAAACACAGGATAACAACAAACAGTCCTACGAAGATTACACTGGCTGTCCAGACGCCAGAGCCTTGTTTGCCTGCAAGTAGTAACCGGGATGTACTACGAGGAAGTGAGATTGACTTTTCTGTGCCTTACCAGGTCACCCCTTACACTCCCAAGTAAATTAATGTCAAATAGATAAGCTGAGTAAAGACAAGGGATGTTAGATGCAGTTGCGAAAAGTATATTTGGGCCATTTCATCTCAAATCATACAGTTTAGTAATTACTAAATGTATTATTAATAAATGTGTCACCTTATGAGTTTTAAAACAGCTGAAAAAATATATGTTGAAGGATAACATGGCACATGTCCAAAAGTAAAATATTTTCCTTCTCTGTTGATTTCTTACAGTGTTACAAGCTCACAAACAAAGACATTATTTGAAAATAAAAATGTATGCAAGGAAAAGTATTCAATTTTCAAACCATTGTAAATCAAAAACAGAAAATTATAGAGACTTGAGGTTTCCTTTATTTGAAAGCTTGTTGAAAGTACTTCCAAAACCTTATTAATAAGAAACATTTTTATGACACCCTCTTCAACTCTAAAATTTAAAATTAAAATAGATTTTTTTTTTAAAGTGACAAACCACAGGACATGGATTTTGCTGGGATAACAAAATATGAAAGCTGGTCTAACCATTAGCAATGCCATTTCTCCACTAACTTCTACCGTTACGGAGAAAATTGTTCGTAAAATATGAAAAAAAAAGACATTTTGACCTTTCTTTCGAAATTTATGAAAATTGTGCAAAATATTCTTTGGTTATTGTACTTGCAGGAGGTGAAATCAGACCGGTATATATGTTTGTGTGTAATGTGGGAGAAAGTTTTCAAAAATTACCTCAATGTTCCATATTTTTTATATATTTACTGTAAAATATGTCACACTGGCAACCCTGTTTCAAAGAAGGAAAGAAAAGAGAAAAAGAAAGAAAGGAGAAAGAAAATACATTATTGATAATAATGATAACAGCACATCGCGCTGCGACGCCAAGGGTCCCGGGTCCGAATCCCGCTCGGGCTTGGTTGTTTGTGAATGTCCATTCATCAAATTCATCATTTCATCACTCATCCCCATCTTCGCAAATTAGCCGAGAGGCACAAAACGCGAAGTAAAATAAACTAAATCAATAACAATAACAATAATGATAAGATTTTGTGTTTCTAATGAGAAAAAAAGGGAACTCAATTTATCATGTGGTGGTTTTTTGAGTGTGCATCATAACTATTAGGTATTTCGAGGTGAAGATTGGACCTCCACTTTAATCTAAAGATCTAGTCTCTATTGGCCTATAAAGTTTTGACTTAAACATAAAAACATAATTATTATCAGTAATATTGGGCCATCATGTTATGCAGAAAATTACTTTTTTCTACAATTTTTTACTGGAAAATTTATCATCCTTGTATCATTTTCAAAAAAAAAAGAATCACTGTTTGAAACGGCACAGCATTTATCAATCGGGACTTTCATTTCATTCCGGTCCAAAATTATCGCTTGAGAATAAGAACTATAGCAGTTTTTTTTTTAATTTTACTTTTCATATTTTTCATTTGCTTGAAGCCTGCTAGTGTCGTAGAGGCTTGAGCATTTTACATTATACTCAGCAAATCACTGTTCTACTTCACAGCAAATTATAAAAATAACAGTAATGTATATAGTTCTAAATCACAACATCGTTCTCTGATGAATATACTTATTATTTGCACTAAATAAATACAATAACTTGTTCTCGAGTTAAAGTGATTTGAACTACACACAAAACGTCCTTGCTATCTCTCTTCATTTGTTTTTAATAACTGATTGCGAATCAACAAAACAGAATACTATTACATTCCTTTCTTTTTTCTTTCACACATAAGAAGTGATTATACATTTCACAATTTGAAATTGGTCACAAGCCCCCAACCCCCTCTAGAAAATTCCTGGGTGCGCCTATGGCTCTGTATCAGCACGTATTCATTATCTAGCTTGTGTGTAGTTAATATCGCCAAAATCTGTATAAAAGCAAGTAAATTAATGTCAAATAAATAACAAACTGACTTTATTGAATAACAAAAAAGGATATTAGATCCAATTGACGAAAAAAACTTCCTGATCAATATTCTACGCATATTATTATAAGTAGTAGTGTGCATAAATTTTATTTGGTACTGCCATTCAAAGCACCATGATCCCAATGTCTTCCAGTAAGTTCGGTGGAAATAAAAACAAACCCTCCATTATACAACAAATGTTATATTTTCATTATTTAATTTGAGTTCTTGCTAAGCCTCTCGGGCGGGATCCGGACCCCCGTGACCCCTGTTAAATACGTCCTTGTTTATAACATCAGAACATCCTGAGGTACAATGTAACGACATTGTGAAGTTTCATTGCTGAAGACATAGAAATTAGCTCCACTAAAGAACACGAGGATGCTGGCGCCGTTTCTGAATACAGCACGCGTGGAATGTAGAGAGATTGCAATACCAGATTCTTCGACTTTCGAAGTGTGTGTAACACATGCATTGTGTCCACGATTGCCACACACCCACCCATCAGTTCTTGTGAATGGACGACCGAGCGACCATTGAAAGGCGGATGTCCCCTTCGTCCTTGATTCAGAGAACAAAACTCTCAACTTGCCACCGACAACCGTCCTTCGATCCAAATGCGCATTAGCTGCAACCTATGTCGTAAGCCCCTTTTTATCTAAACGTCTTGAAACCTCTGCTCAAGGAAGGGTGACCGACCAGCTCTTGATGATGGCCGTCGACACCTTTGGAAATTGGATTGTGACGTTCATTTTTGTCGGAGCCAAGTATTACTACGTCACGTTAGTTACTCAATCACCGTGCGCGATAGGGTTATGTGGTCCTCCTTAATACTCTCAGGACATGATGTTAGAAAATGAAATGATAATCTCTTACCTTTTGCCCAAAGCTTATTAAAAGTATATCACAGAGGGGGCCACTCCGCAACTTGCACGTTATTGGCTAGCTTGTGACGTCACCAAGCGGACACGAGCGGAAGAAAGCTATGCAGAGAATGTAGCAGATGGCCCATGAAAAGCTGCGTTTTCATTCATCTTTTGATATTATACACCAAAGCTGTTAATTTAATTTTACAACAAGATATGAAATACGCGATAGAAGAATGCATGTATTCCGATAAAATGCATAGTTTCTTTTTCAGACATTATTTGCGTGATATCTTGTCCCTGTAGGCTATAGTCCACTAACAGCTTTTCTTTCCAGCTAACCTATTGTATTTATTTTAAATGTCTAATTCTAAGGAAAGTTCTTGTCCGGGCATATTCTGATATGACTTTTTACTGAATGTCCTGGAATTTCCCTTTAATATTTTTACGTTACTTTTCAGATTCTCCAGTTGATCGCCACGATGAGGATAAATTTGTATTTGTGTTTTTGTTATTTAGCATCTTCTTCCACTTTTGGTTAATCGCGACGAACAGAATGAGTGATGATTAGTTTAAATTGATGAAGGGACACTTGCAGCAGGCACGTATCCAAGGGGGGTTAGGGGCTCGAGCCCCCCGCCGAAAGTTTTCGGTTTACACTAGATAAAATGAGTTTTCTTTGTTCCTTGTGGTGTGAAATAAAATAATGTGACGATAATTTAAGGAGATAAATAATTATCGAGTCAAGCACGTATCCAAGGTGGAAATCAGGTGGCTGGAGCCCCCCCCCCCCAGGATATTTTTCAGATTACACTACATAAAATTAGGATTTTAGCTTCTTGAATAATGTGACGATAATAAGGAGATAAATATTATCGATGCAAGACGGAGAATGTTCAATAACCCTGTTATTGTTAATAGCGCGTATCCAAGATTGGATCAGGGCGCTGGAACCCCTCTTAAAGTTTTTCAGTTTACACTAGGGATGGCCAAACGGATCCGGATCCGAAAAATCCGGATCCGGATCCGGGTCTGAAAGTTCCGGATCCGAAAGTTCCGGATCTGGATCCGGATCCGAGAGTTCCGGATCCGGGTCTGAAAGTTTCGGATCTGGATCCGGATCCGAAAGTTCCTGATCTGGATCCGGATCCGAGATTTCCGGATCCGGGTCCGAAAGATTCGGATCTGGATCCGGATCCGGATCCGAGAGTTTCGTATCTCAATCCCATTATAATATTACCACACCTAAAAAGGTATTATGATCTACAAGTGTTGTTCCTAAAATACTTTGCTACGCATCGGCTAACACACTCGTGCACACATGTCAGAGGTGATTTTGTAAATGCCATTGAAACGAATATGTATTCATTCGAATGTATTGGAAATGAAAACATACATATATGTGAGACATTCCATTCCAGGATGAAACCTTTAACACATATAACAAGATAATAATGTTATACAAAAATTATACAATTGTTCTACAGTTACAGTTCTACAAATTAAAATAAAACATTATAATATATGCAGTGTTAAATAATTACAAAGTGTAAGACTAACAAGGGAGGTTATCTAAGTATCCCCCTCCGATTTCCATGAAACTTGGCAGTATAGTGGGGCCAAAAGGAAGAATTACGTGATTTTTTGTTTCAGCTAAAAAACGGTTTTAGGGGGCAAAACCCCCTCAAATGTCAAGATGAAGACAAATTGAAGTGAGGATCTGACCCCTTTGTCCCCCTCCGATTTCCATGATACTTGGCAGGTGTATAGTAGGGCCCAATGGAAGAAATACGTGTTGTTTTTGTTTCAGCTAAAAAAGAGTTTTAGGGGGCAAAACCCCCTCAAATGTCAATATGAGGACAAATTTAAGTGGGCATTTGACTTATGTGTCCCCCTCCGATTTCCATGAAACTTTGCAGGTGTATATTTGGCCCAAAGGAAGAAATACGTGTTTTTTTTTGTTTCAGCTAAAAAACGGTTTTACAGGGCGAAACCCACTCAATTGTCAAGATGAGGACAAATTGAAGTGGGGATCTGACCCCTGTGTCCCCCTCCGATTTCCATGAAACTTGGCAGGTGTGTGTATAAACGGGCCCAAATGAAGAAATACGTGTTTTATTTTGTTTCAGCTAAAAAACGGTTTTAGGGGGCAAAACCTCCTCAAATGTCAAGATGAGGACAAATTGAAGTGAGGATCTGACCCCTGTGTCCCCCTCCGATTTCCATGATACTTGGCAGGTGTGTGTATGAACGGGCCCAAATGAAGAAATACGTGTTGTTTTTGTTTCGACTAAAAAACTGTTTTATGGGGCAACCCCCCCCCTCAAATGTCAATATGAGGACAAATTTAAGTGGGCATTTGACTTGTGTGTCCCCCTCCGATTTCCATGAAACTTGGCAGGTGTATAGTGGGGCCCAAAGGAAGAAATACGTGTTTTTTTTTTTGTTTCAGCTAAAAAACGGTTTTACAGGGCGAAACCCACTCAATTGTCAAGATGAGGACAAATTGAAGTGGGGATCTGACCCCTGTGTCCCGCTCCGATTTCCATGAAACTTGGCAGGTGTGTGTATAAGTGGGCCCAAATGATCCGGATTTCGGATCCGCTAGGATCCGGATCTGGCCATCCCTAGTTTACACTACATAAAATTAGGTTTTTGTTTTCTTGAATAATGTGCCGATAATATAAGGAGAGAAATACTTACCAAGGTAACACGGAATATGTTCTATAACCTTGTTGTTGATAATATTACATTAAAACTTTTCTTGCGCTTTCGGTGTTGTCGCAGCACTATGTAAAGACTTGTCAGCATTTGGAAGCTGCAAACGTAGCGCCACACCTAGGGCGATTCATTGCAATTTTTTAATCTCTGGAAAACGCGAGAGGGAACGTTCTTGAATAAGAGAAGGAGTCGAATTACTGGCAATATTAATGAATCCTTTTATCTGCGGAACGTTCTAGAATATAATGAGGTTAAAATACGCTGCTTCAATTTCCAGGTTGATCTGTACAACAGAATCGGTTAATGAGAGTTCAAAGGTAATTGTGACAGTTCATACAGTCGATTCGTGATCAGTCAGTGTCCATTGGTGGCTTTATAAGATCTAGTGATTGAAAAATGAAAAGGACTAAATACCGTAAAGTAACGAAGTCTACTCCTAGTTCCAATTCGGGTCCGAAGCTGAAGACATTGACGACAGCGGAACTTCCGGAGCATCAGTGTAGTGCTAGTTCGGTTCGAGGGACGAAGAGATGAAAGGTCTCTCTCTAAAGTGAATATTTCAGCAATACCGGGTATTGGAGCAGTTTATTAAAGAGAAAAAAAACAGTGACGTACGATAACATCAACACCTGGGGTAGCAATCAGTGGCGTGCCCAAGGAGGTTGGTGTGGGTCATAATCTCCCCTCCCCCTACAGGGCCCAGCTATTCCTAAAAATATCAAATATTATGAATGCCAACAAGCAGATGCACTGAAAGAGGATATATAAACATTTTTCGTCAGAGGCGCAACCACGAATTTTTGTCTGGGGGGGGGGGGGCAAGTACCTTGATGAACGTACCAATAATAATAACAAAAACATTAATAATGGCATATTATATATATATATATATATATATATATATATATATATATATAAATAATAACAAGAACAATAATGGCATTATTATTATTATCATTTCTACTACTACTAGTGGTAGTAGTAGTATCAAAGACGTTATTATCCTCTTAAATTACGCAAAAAGGGGGTAGATGTCTGTGCTAAAGCATTTATTTGGAACAAACTATTTGAAATATTTTTTCAACACCAGCAACTTTACATTAGCTAATAATGGAAAACAAGCACACAAACTGTATTTTTGAATAGCAGAAAATGCATGCCGAAGATATTTTTTTTGTACATTTAAAACATGTATAACTTTCATGTACAACATATGTTTTACACATATGCAACATGGAGCCACATAAAATAAGAAAATGCATATACGCCTTCATGGCGTGGTGCTATGCACAGGGGAATACTTTACCTTTTTTTATATGCAAGATGCTAACACTAAATTATGTACGTATTCAAAGTTTATTCAATACATATATACAACACATATTATTTAAATACATTACATTACAGAAAACAATTACGTTGCGAGCGAAGCTTGAAAGAATATTTTTAGATTCAATTTTTGCAATTGAAAACAATATTGATTTAATAGGGAGCAAATAAAATCACATGGAGCCAAGGCATTCTCTCTTTCACAACTTTTTTTAAATTTAGACCATTTGGCGCCCATGGCCGACTCCCGCCGCCCCTTAGCTACGGTTCTGAACTAGACGAGACTGAGAAAGCAGGCATTGCAAGCGAAGCGAGCAAGAAAATGTTACGAAATGTATTTTTATTTGTATAAAATTTGAAATAGAAGGGGGCAATTGCTCCTCTGTGACCCCTGCAGGTGCCCTTGGCCATCAATATTTGCCCCCCCCCCCCCCATGTGGTTGCACCTCTGAGTAAGTCCAAAATTTGGAGAAACAAATTGAATCAATCCTGCTGCAGCAACTTGTTTTTTGGGAAGCGATGGTTACTTTATTCCAGGCGATTTTCTTCTATTATTATTGCACAAACAGGGCGATTTGTACTCATTCTACCGGCATTCAAGAAAAGGTGTGTATAAGTAAAAATCGACCCATTTATATCAAGCTTTCGTATATGCTAACGAAACAAGTTCCATTCTGTCCTCTTAATGACGTCATAGCGCGCACAGGATCATGGGAAATAATCTCGGAACCTCGGGAATGGCCTACCTAATAAAGGTACCTTGAGTATATCATTTTCAACATTCACTGCAACATAACTGTCATGTATACAGCACAGTACAGCTAGCTGCGTCTTTCCTTAAAATAGTGTCTTCCACAGATTTCGCAAAAATCTATAAATTCAATAACAATACAAACAATAACATAAAAACCACAGACCTCTAATTATAGATATTAGAGGTCTGTGATTAAAACAAACAAATAAAACATATTGGTAGCAACAAAAAAAACAACAACATAATAGTGAGAAAATGAACAAGGCGTAGCAAAATTAGCATTGTTCTTTCATGTTACAAAAACCACAGATTAATTCAGTAGGTTAGCATTCGGACGGAATAATCGAAGCAAAAAATGTGCTACATCGAATCAATTGAGTGTAACATATATTATACAGATTCAAGCGAACCTTCACGTTGTTTGCTTTCGTTGTTGCCTCGCCTGGATATTCTCAATATTATCGTAGCTACGTAAACCTAAAAAACATAGTTTCTCAACCTATGGGGCGCGACCCATTACTGGGTCCCGAGAGGACGGGTCGCGATGTCCGGCTCGAAAATTTATTTACTGTGTCTTGAAATCCTATTACATTTAAATTACTAAGATATATTGTTTTAACAATTTCAAATCAACCCATTCTGTACGTTGTCCAAACTCGACATTTAAGAGGCGAGTATCTTGAGCTTTCGGATGAGGCATTGAAGTTGCTCATGACTAGGGCTAGGATTTTGTTGACCTTAAATTTGCCAAAAAATGACCTTTAAAAATGAATTTATGACCTAATACATGCAAGAAAATGCCCTATAAACTTAGAAAAATGACCTAAAAATTCGGAAAGATTTGTACAACAAATTTATAAACTACGAAGATAAATTCCAAGTACAAATTAACGTTACAGTATCAATCACATGTTCATTGCGTATGGTTGTACAAGTAAGAAAGTTTACTTTTTGTCATCTTTTACACTTTAAGTAATGAGTTGCAGTAAACAACGAAAATCATATACAAATTTTCAAAAGTGAATGATTGTCGGTTGTCGGACAAGATAATTGAATTGTTACACAACATCTTGTATCAACAACACTGCACAGAATTTCTTTGTTTCTTCAAACATAGTCGTTCAGAACTGAGCTGAAGGCAATGAGACGAGAGTCGGGAACCTCTCTCCTTCAAAGAGTTACATTTGCACGTAAAATGTCCCTTCTTTCACCAATATGTAGAAAAATGCATAAGATGACTTTTAAAAGGCCGAAAAATGACTTAAACGTTTAAAAAGTTTTAAAAATGACCTTTACTCCAAAAAGGGTCAAAAAATGCCCTGACAAAGGCATCCCAATTTATTCACTTACGTGTAAAACATATTCCTATCTACTTATGCAACATTTCTGCCTTACCAAAAAGAAGATGCATTTGCATCAAAATCCTAGCCCTACTCATGACGTTCTCCACCTCATATTTGTGTGAAAAGGGATTTTCATATCTGATTCAAGTGAAAATCAAGTACAGAAATAGATTTAACGCGCTATCAGATTGCGACTTAAGTTAATTAACCCAACATACCCCAGCTTCTGGGCAAAAGGCAGTCCCCAACCGTCACATTAGTTTGGTGATTAAAAAAAAAATGTTTTCATTTCAGCATGTGTGTTTAGTTAGATGTTAGACTAGAGTAAATTAATCTTTTCTACACTAGTGTCCAAAATTATAGCAACAAACAGAAATTCTTTGCTCGTGTGATTTTTTTTTTAATAAAATTGCCAAGTTTAATCTGTTGCTATCGTGATTTTTTTGTTAATAAATCCTGACACGTTAACGTTAGTTTATTTTCTATCTTAAACCAGTTGTCTATGACATCATAAATATTACTATCACCTGATCGTATTATGTGGTCAAATTGACACACGGGAAAGAATTTGCGTTTGTTGCTTTAATTTTGGACATTAGTATAGAATGAAGTATGTGTACCTAATTTGTTTAAGCAAGCGTAAAAGAGAGCTTCTTAAAGTACTCGATGTTAGCAAAAATATGATTATAAACTGGATGCACACCCCTACAAGTAATTCTGCCATGAAGTGTAATATTCTTCAAGGTGGGTCCCAGACTGAAAAAGGTTGAGAACCACTGCTATAAAACCATTATGAATATCTAGAATCTGGAGAACAGTGAAGTTAAGCCACACGAAAATTGACATAAATGCTCTAGAGAAGGAATTCCAAGCAGATGCAATTTTTAAGAATGTGGAATATCATAGCGGTTTTTCGAAAGGGGAGGAAATGTCGCTTGTGTCGGCCAAAGCTCCAGCCGAGCCTGTTGACAGAAATCATTTCAGACGTCCAGGCTACAGTTTTCCCGGTTAAGGGCGTTGAAACCTGGACTATATCGGACAAATCGTAACGTTCAGTTCCTTCAGCTCATGCAGAGATTTACGAGCACTGTCAGACAGTCTGCTGAACATAAGAGCCTTTCTGTTTTCCATTTCTACGGCTCCTCCTTCACATCAGCGGCTACGCACAAAAGCTCTTGGTTGGAAACTGGGCTTATCAGGAACGGTTGCGAAGGAAAGAGCTTCTATACTCTGCGCCCATTAATATTGCAGGCAGCGAACTTGATGCTCCAGTTATCTGATTAGAGGCAACTTAAGATATCAAATTCACGTCCTCATCTACAGAACTCATGTTTGTGTGTGCTAACATTGCTATACAGAACACTCCGTTGGAGTAGAAAATATGTTTAAATCAAATACAATGTATTTCAATCATGACGCAAGAACAAGCACAGTGAAAGGTCCAAGCACGGATTCGAACTCGGATCCCTGGCTTGGTAGCATATTCCGCCACGTAGACTGATTGTCTTGGTGGCCGAGCACGTTTAGTAATAGGGACTTTCCGATTGCGTAGTGGTAACGTCCTTGCCTTGAAATCAGGAGTCCCGTGTTCGACCGGCTGAGGCACATCAGTGGCGCAACCACAGGGGGGCAGGAGGGACATTCCCCCTCCCCCAACCTTCGACGGAAGTCAATTCTAGGGGTGCAAACATTGACGGCCAAGGGCACCTGCAGGAGGGGGGCACAGATGAGCAATTATCCCGTTGATTTAAAATTATATGCAAATAGAAATACATTTCGTAAAATTCTCTTGCTTGCTTCGCTCGCAATACCTTCTTTTCTCAGTTTCGTCAAGTTCAGAGCCGTAATTAGTGGGCGGCGGGAGTCGGCCATGGATGCCGAGCAATCTAAATGAAAAAAAAAAACGTTGTAAAAGAGGGGATGCCATGGCATCCAGTGAAATTAAATTTATTTCCGCCCTATTAAATCAATATTGTTCTCAATTGCAAAAATTGGATCTAAAAACTTTCTTGCTCGCTTCGCTTGCGAAGCAGTTCCTTTCTGTAATGTAATGTATTTAAATAAAATGTGTTGTATATATGTATTGAATACACTTTGAATACCTACGGAACTTAGTGTTAGCATGTTGCATATGAATTTTCTTATTTTGTGTCGCTCCATATTGCATATGTGTAAAACATATGTTGTACTTGAAAGTTATACATGTTATGTGTACAAAAAGACTTATCTTCGGAATGCATCTATCATTCATTTTCTGCCATTCAAAATTACAGTTTGTTTGCCTGTTTTCCATTAGAGTGGAGTCCCCAAAATCGGATCACTTTCAAATGAAACACACATAAAATCAAAAGTAGTCATTTTTTTCGCCACGAACTGAACAGCATCCGACACGTACATCATTGCTACATAATGTTCCCGAAACGCTGTTTTTTACATTTGCATATTAATAAAGTTACATATTAAAAACTAAAGGAACTACAAAATATTATTTTTGTAAAAATGTCCTGCAAACCGGATCACGTGTCCTTGAAAGCGGACCATGGGGTAGGAGCTGAAATATAACTGCAGTGACAAACATATTTGACCAAAATTTCAATAACACCTTTTACTACAGAAAACACCTTGCACTACTAAATACACTTTTCCCTACACAACACACTTCCCAAAATGAATGTCTTTTTACCTTGTGCTGCAACACATTGTTCATGGTACCACGTTGAGCACGCATGCAAGAAATACAATCGCGGATAAAACTGTAATTTAAGGCTCCTTCATACATTTGACGAAAGTCGAATCTGAGGAAGAAGGAAAAAAAAGGAGGGCCATGTGGGTTGGTTTTTGTGTGGCTTACTCTATAACATATCTCTGACGTAACAGAGTACGTCACGAGATTGGCAGTCTTCACAGTTCTCTTGGGTCTCAGCTTCTACTGCCTCGTAGAGCTCCGACACAGTAAATAGTCCCTAACGAACCTACACAAGTTATGTCAAAGAAACAGCGAAATGATTTTAAAAAAGTATAAAAGATTACCTACACATGGAAACGGATCTTCATATGAGATAGCCTAGTTGAAGGTAGGCATTCGCTGTTTACTGTTCACGGCTGACGGGAGAGAAGTTGGGGTGGGGTGGGTACCTGAGGGGAAACAAAACAATCGCTTGCAAAGGTGGAAGGACGAAAATTTGTTTGTTGTCAAGCAGGCGAGCGAAGAAAGCAAACATAAATTATCGTTCTTTTAACACGTAACGAATTTTTCATGGATAGTAAAACCGTAATTTGATGACAAAAGATTCTCAAACATTTATGAAATGGAAGATAGTAAACACAGCCGCGCTTTCATCTGTCTTGAATCTTGGATATATCATTATGTGTGAGAGGCAGGGAGGGGAAAAGGCACTTTCTCTCTCTCTCTCTCTCTCTTTCTCTTTTTAATCTTCCATAAAGAGCAATGAAAGGAAAACCAAAAACTATTCCTATTTTGTACCTACAGTTCCTAAATAGAAATTACAATTTTTGTAACTATAATTGGCTTAAGCAGAATTTTGTCACGAGGTGTTTGAAGATTGTTTAGATTTTAGTATTTATAGTAATAATAACAATACATTGTTTTTTGATTGATTGATTGATTTGCTTTATTTTACTTTGCTTTTTGTGCCACTTTTGTCTAATTTGCGAAGATGGTGATGAGTGATGATATGATGAAATTGATGAATGAACACTCACATACAACCATGCCCAGGATCCAGCCTGGGACCCCTGGCGTCGTAGCGCGATGTGCTAACCACTCCGCCACGCGGGCCGGCAATACATTGTTTTTATTATAACATTTATTAACAATAGTAATCTAATAATATGAACTGTTTATATTTTCGCTGGATGTGACACTAATTAGTTTAAAACAGAGCACGAATTAAACATTTCTTCAGTTTGCCCAGTCAGTGATCACAACAGGTTCATTGAATGGACAGTGTTCCATAAGATATACATATATCATTCTGATCATGTACAATTAACTACACGTATGCTAAAATTGTAGTTTTACAACTTTGTTTTTACAACGCCCACACTGGAAGAGCAAAGTTGTGCGCTACTGAATTAGTAGTCTTTCTGTATTATTATCTGCAGATAAAGTTTATTTCGTGGTGAAGAGTAATGAATGGGATGATGAGAACATACATTGCCATCTACACCGCAGGGAACGGAGTAGACTGGTTTTTCTCGAGGTACATTTATTTTTCTTTCTTAAGTAACAGTTTCTTATGTATATATACCGGGTGGGCCAGACTCAATTAGGCAGTTTTTGATTAGATGTTATTTTTATTTTTTCTTTATTTTATTTTTATTGACAAATGTTAACAATTTCAATGGCTACAAAATTGTTACAAAAATGGAATCACATACACATAAGTCATTGATTTTCAAGATAGTGGTCGACCTGGGCACCATCTAAGTCAACACAGGCTTGTAGACGCAAAGCAACATTTTCACACGCCTTACTCCTGAACAATCACCTCACGCATATGTTGCTCACTGTCAATGGGATTAGCGTACACCTTGTGTTTGAGGTAACCCCAAACGAAAAAGTCTGGTGGGTTGATGTCGGGTGATCGGGCTGGCCACTCCACAGGCCCTCGACGGCCAATCCAGCGATCAACCTCGTTCACAGCATACCGTATGATGCAGCCATCTATCGACAACAAAATGTACTTTCCAATTTTTCCGTGTGCTGTTTGATTTATTGGTTACTAATGTTCGAAAAGTGCCCAATTGAGTCTGGCCACCCTGTATACTATTCCAATTGTTGCTTATTTGAAGTACAAATAACAAGAAAAGAAAAAAATTCTGACAAACAGGTAAAAAAATTAGTGGGCTACAAAAAAATCATATACGGACACAAACAATGAGCTTCTTAAAAATTCATGAACAGCAGTGCACGTAGATACACTATGTAATACAATAAGAACAAATACATGACAACGAAACTCTCACAATAATTGGAAAGCGACCTGCGTTTCAGTACATTACGTTACATAAGCTAATAATACTTTACGAACAATGTATACGACAAAATCAGTCTCAAAGGTAAACATATTCTCTGTTGCTATACAAAACGCCTCCTGTGCATTGCAATACATAAATACGATCAAATTCATGAAGAAATTAGCCTCTAAACACTTACAAAAGTGAAATCTGTTACTGTACGTTATGTGTAGGCCTCCCAGAAATATCCACTTCCAACTATGCCACAAACAGTGCATACGTTACATACAAAGGTTACCTCGTTTAGAAATTAATGTCAAATAGAAGAAGAATTGAATACTATTGCATAACGAAATAAATGTTAGATACAGTGAAGTTTCTGATTAATATTGTATACATATTGTTATGAGTTGTAGTATGCATAAACCTTCTTTTGTAATATCATTCAAAGCCGTACGATCCCAATATAATCCTTGCCTTTCAATAAATTCACTAATGCTAAACTAGTATTGTTATAATTTTATTACTTGGTAATCTTTTCGTTTGGAGAAGGGGGTCCAGACGCCCCAAATAAATCCCTTATGTCTTTCAAAGCCGTATGATGTCAATCCTAATCATTGCCTTCCAATATATTCAGAGTAAAAATAGTTGTACTTGATAAGTATTTCGGATGCTATACTTCAAAGCTGTATTATATTTATAGCTATAATCCTTTCCTTCCAATACGCGTTCAGAGGAAATTATCCATCGAATATGCAAAAATTGCTAAAGGAGTATATTTACATTATTTAATTTTAGTACTTCATAATCCTTTCGGGGGAGGTCCGGACCCCCAGCTAACTTGTTCTACGTATTATAGCGTAATATTTGCGAAGGAGACCGGTTTAATTGAATTACTCAAAATAAGGTTACTGGTTTACGTACGTACAATGTAAACGTCTAATGGAAAGCGATAAATACTTCCCCATTTGATGATGTAGTAAACGGATAGGTATTATTTATATTTCATTCTGAACTCTTCCACAATACGTCTGTGTAGTTATTTTGCCGGCGATTTTGTAGCGCTTGAAACTTCATTGTTGTTTCTGCAGCAGACGATTTTCTCGGAGCCCACATCTTACGTCAAACACACTTGCTGCCGTCACCCATATTTTGCAATTGAACACGTCCAGTTGACGCACGCACACTTCCCCCGTCTCTCTCTCTTTTTTTTTTTAATGTAAAATTTTGGGAGCGTCAGCACTTAGGCTATTTTGCTCCCTTCACATTATACGGGGGCCAGCCCCTTAACATTACAAATAACAACTCGAACGTTGCATAACTAAAAATCTTAAAATGTTCTGACTTCTGTTAAAAGCTGAGGCTGTAAACGGGCACTCAGCACACACAAAGACAAAAAACAGGTCAATACAAACAAAATTATACTGGCCATGGGGCCAGTCGCCAGAGCCTCGTTAGTCTTCAGTCCAGGTTGTACTAACGTGGAAGTGAGGTTGACATTTGGGTGTACTACGTGGAAGGTCACCCCTTACACCCCCCCCCCTGTCTCTTGCGATCGTGTTTTGTCTTCGAGCTATTTTGTTGTATCCCTCCGCTTTCTACTGTGGGTGGAGTTTAGAACGCTTCTAACTACTGCACGAGGTGTCGCCACAGTGCAGGGACACTTTTACGTATTGCAAGGGTTTCGTTTTCCTCAAACAGTCTCAAAATAGGAAAACTGACTTCTACAGTGATGATGTTAATGTCAAGTACAATGAACATTGCATGACCCCAACAAAATAGTTTTCCATAAGCTTGTGTGGTTAACGAGATAATTGCATGTGAAAATTACGGTTTTCCCCATTTTTATGCCTAATTTACTTATTAAGCAGGGTCTTTTTTTAAATTTCTGCTTTGTAGGAATTACGCAGCCATATTTTCTGAAGGATAGAAAACAAACCCCGAGGTCCTATCTTTGCTCGTAACTGAAAAATCTGTTTAAAACGGAACGTCTGCACTGCGCGTTTTCGTCGTGGTATGAAGGAGCCTTAAATCTGAGTATAACCGCTCACAAAATCCACACTTGTCGTTACTTGACTTTCCTCCAACGATTCGTCATCAGAACTCGTGGAGCTATCAGTTGAAGAAATGACGTCTCTCTTTTTCTGTAATGTGATGTTCTGTCGCCGCTTAGATTTTAGCAGAACTTCTGTACTCTTAGATGCTGCTGCAAGGTCTCGTAATTCTTTCACATTATTGGGCGATGTGACATGGGCGTCTTTCTTCTCTTGTTGTTTTCTCTTTCGTGCTGGTGTTGGTGCCTTTTTTGGTGAGGATAGGATGTTTGTAAATTGTGAAGAGGTGGACCGTTTCTGAGAATAATCTACTCTATCTTGTGGAGGGTCAGTAGAGAGTGGAGGCCGAGGACAGCCCTGAGGTTTTTTAGTTTCAAAGTGTTATGTCTCTTCATAAAACCATAGTACCAGTTCTTTCCCGCAACACCTTTTTTACTGTTGATCGTATGTTTTAAGTTATTGAGTTCTGCATATGTAAAAGCAAAAGCAGCTTTTCTCACTTGTTTTCTGGTAAGCCCAAAACCCCGTTTAGAAAGATAAATTAACCGATCCGCCAACTCCTTTCTTGTTCTTTGACCAGAGTGGGTGGATGCCCATGATCCTTCACTTCCTCTGAAGAAATTCGTCGTTGAAGCGTTGTATAAGGGACACCGTACAAACCAACAGCCTTTCGGAGCGACAGGCCTTCCTCCTTGCATGCAAGTACTGCCTCAGCCATTGCAACTTCAGACCACTGCTTTGTAGGCCTAGGGACGTGTGGTTTGCTCTTTCTCCT
The DNA here is from genome assembly GCF_977018435.1 of Lepisma saccharinum. Lineage (NCBI taxonomy): Eukaryota > Metazoa > Arthropoda > Insecta > Zygentoma > Lepismatidae > Lepisma > Lepisma saccharinum. The sequence goes on from NC_139232.1 coordinate 3,022,524, forward strand.
TGCCATGATTGCCCCTGCAAATAAAACGAAAACAATACCTTAGTGTGCTCAAAATTGTTACTGTTATTTTCAAAATCTAACTATTGTATTTCAATTCCATTAATGCTATTATTTCTATTCCCGACTTTACTAGTTATATATATTTTATGTTATTAATAGTGTGTATACATATATATATATATATATATATATATATATATATATATATATATATATATATATATATGTGTGTGTGTGTGTGTGTGTGTGTGTGTGTGTGTGTGTGTGTGTGTGTGTGTGTGTGTGTGTGTGTGTGTGTTATCCTTGTTTTCCTGTTTTCTAACAGCTATCATACATTCTGTTTACATATTGTGCTATTTTGTGGTGATCCGATTTGCACTACTTTTTATGATCCGATCTAAAGGATTAGTATACGAACTGCAAAGTACCGCCTACACGAGCAACAGCAACAATGACCATGAAAAAGTCAATGACATCGTATTTGTGTAGTATTCCTCCTATTTATAACACACAAACATCGACACCTATTACAACAATGATTACCTTATGAACTTAACCAAGTACTGAAGAAATATTTCACAGCAGTAAACACACACAATGGCTCTCGTCAACGGTATGTTTCGAATCGCTTTGTCACAATGAATACAGAGTGAACACTGTCACTACTGTCTGCACGAGGCATGGGGTCACTCGGTGAGAATAGTAAAATGCATCACCACGCCATATGTTCAGCGCTGGAGACAGTAAACATTAGGGCGATTAGGTTTGCAGGCCGATCCGATTTTGAGGACTCCCCTCTATTAGCGAATGTGAAATTGACGGTGTTGAAAACATATTTCAAATCTTTGATACTACCACCACTACTACTAGTAGTAGTAGTAGTAATAATAATGCCATTATTATTATTATTATTATTATTATTATAATTGGTACATTTATCCTGGTACTAGCCCCCTCCCAGATGAAAATTCGTGGGTAGTTGCGCCTCTGAGGCACATAGTGCTTCGGATTTCACTTTCTGCGCGTAAAGTGGTCTTAACACCAAATTCAACAACGATGGGGTTTTCACTGTACAGTGCTACGATACACAGTAGTAAGGTCCGTATTAAATCTACAAGCCGCTACAGTTGCCTTTGTCATGGGCACCCGAACTAATTTTGACTTGTCAATGGCGCGTTTCCGGACCGGGGCTCCTTATCTCATATTGGTACTTGGCAGGCACGTATCTAGAAATATGTTTCGGGGGCTCCGAACCAAGTGTCTCAGGAATAATAATAATAATAATAATAATAATAGCCTACAATAATAATGTTTAAATTAAAATAATTATATTAAATCAAATTAATACTAATTACAATACATAAATTAATATAATATTATTATTATTACACGAATAGGTAAAAAACTGCATAAGAATAGATATATAACAGCGCATATTCATTACATACCTTACCTGTAGTTAGAATCGGAATAATTTACATAAAGACAAGTGTCCTGGCAATGAAATTAATGTCAAATAGATGAAAAATTGAATATTTATCGAATACCAAAAATGATGTTACATATAGTTGGAGAAAAGTAAGTTTCTGATTAAAATTTTATGCATATTATTTTGAGTAGTAGTGTACATAAATCTTCTTTGTAATGTCATTCAAAGCCGTATGATCCCAAAATAATCCTTGCCTTCTAAAAAGTTCAGAGGAAATTAATAACCATCGATTATGCAACAAATGCTAATATTTTCATTACTGAATTTTAGTACTTGGTCAGTCTTTCGGAGGGTCCGGACCCCTCCCCCCCCCCCCCAAGTACAACCTAGGTGACAATGAAGTTCGACCAGAAAGGAATACGTGATTAAATGCACAGAGGCATAGGCGGTGGAATGGGTGACCCGCAGAAGTGACGCATGTGTGTAAGAGGAGGCGTGTGAGCAGGCAAGAATCGTGATCCCAGCATGTTGCACCCAAGGTCACGTAAAGAACGAAAACGGGGAACCATACGCGTGACATTGAACTTCGACCAGGCACCAGACCCATACGGGAAATTCCAGATAGTGGCGCATTCGACGGAAGCATGACGTCACGGACACGATAAGGGAGTCCGCCGTATATAAGCGCGTGCTGTGCACCGAGGAACCGCAGTGCATCATCACCATGGCCAGGGGCAAACCTATTGACAACACCGTGAGGAGAAGAGTGGTGGAGTTGCAACGGGATGGACTCAGTGAACGGGAAATAGGGCGCCAACTGAACTTACCCATGTCAACCGCCCACTGCATCATCAAACACCACCAAAATACGGGTACTACAGAGCCAGGTAAGGCCCCCGGTCGAAAACGTCTGCTGAGCGTGCGTGACCTACGGATATTTAGGCGCTATATCCAGACCAACAATCATGTTTCTGTGGCCGAATTACGACTGTGGACTCGAGAACGCTTTCACATTGAAGTGTCAACCAGAACCATTCGCCGTTACCTACAGCGATGCGGTTACCGAGTGTACAAGGCGTAACGTAAACCCTTCCTTTCCATGTTGAACAAAGGCAATCGACTACGGTGGGCACGAATGTACCGGGGATGGACATTTCGGCAGTGGAACAGGGTTTTGTGGACGGACGAATCCATTTTCAATGTTGTGTACGGGAAAATACGGAAAACAGTCATTTGTCGGAAGGAGGAACAGAATGAAGCAAAATGTTATGCACGTCGGGTACAGAAACCTGCGTCAGTGATGGTATGGGGATGCATGACGGCATCTGGGGTTGGCCCACTACACGTCTGTGAGGGCATTGTGAATGCACACGCCTATACACGCATACTGGAGCGGCATCTTCCCACAGTGCGAAGGCACCTGTTCCACAGGCGGCGTCTCATCTTTCAACACGACAATGCCAGGCCTCATACAGCACGGCTGACAAGAGAATGGTTGACTCGCCATCACGTGCGAACTCTGCCATGGCCACCATCGAGTTCCGACCTCTCGCCCATTGAGAATGTGTCGCGTGTTCTTAAGCGACGTGTGCAACAGAGGGGACCCACGACAGTGGCTACTCTTATCGCCTGCCTGCAGGAGGAATGGCACCGCATCGATGTGGAATACCTTGAACGACTCGTCCGCAGCATGCCCAGACGCATTGCCACAGTTATTCGCCGACGGGGCGGCGTCACACCATCATAGACAGGATCCCCTCTAACAGTGGTCGAACTTCAATGTCACGTGTAGATGGACGAAAATGTTTCATTTTGTGTGGACACCATACATTGCTGCGTTGCAGCGGAAATTTATGTTTTCCTTTGTTCCATGTAGCCTGCTGAATAAAATATGTTCAGCATATGCATGTCTTCTCCTTCTTTCACAACGCACTCCTATATTTGTGACTGGTCGAACTTCATTGTCACTAAGTTTGTATGTCCTTCCCGTCCTTCAAAGCTGTATGATCCCAATATCATCCTTGTCTTCCAATAAGTTCAGAGCAAATTATGCAACAAATGCTAAACGAGTATATTTTTCATTATTTAATTTTTGTACTTTATAAGTCTTTCGGGGGGAGGTCCGGACTCCCTGGATCCCCTAAATACGTCCTTGGTAGTTGGGTCAGTCTTCATCCACCCAGCAAGTTTGAATCAAGGTAACGGAAACACCCTGTATAATACAATGACAATTATACGATGAACAGAAAACAGATAACGTGAATCCTAACACCACTGCCATGTCAGCTTGCAAAATTCCACAACCCAGTGCACGTATTTAGGGAAAGTTACTAATCAAGCCTCCTACTACTACAAGACATCTCCACAGCAGGCAGCCTGAACGAGTACAAATAAATAAATAATAGAGAACAGGGTGATAATGTCACTGTGTCAGCGTCAGAAAACAATTTCTGTTCTTAAAAAATGAGGTAGATTATCTTATTCTAAGATAATGCATTGCCAGCTTAGAAAGAATAACTTTTAGATCACATAGTGGTATATTTTGTTCGCCAAACAGCATCGTTTACTTCGATCTACTGAATGTGTCATTATGAACGTTTGTTCACTACCAATAATAAGAATTGCGTTTTAAGTTTAATAAAAACTCATGGGCAGATTTTAGTATTGTTTGTTATTTTATTATATTCTTGTAGTTTAATATTGAACCCAAAATGGAACAATAAAGGGCAACAAAAATGAAGGAACCATTATTCGACAAACAGACGCCCTGGTTTAAAGTTTTTAGGCACCAGAGCAAAAGCGCATACCTCTGAAAGTATGCGGGTGGCTCTTTCCGGGGGTTTCCTCAATTTTTATTAATTCTTTATTATATTTTTATAGTACTTCATTTTGAAGAATTTTGTTGTAGTATTACGGCTTCAGAAGAGTCTGTGCATCTGTGTATTGATTTTGCTTTGTTTAATTACCAATTGTCGTTGCCGTGTAGGTTGTTTTGATCAAGTTGATTCAATTTTGTATTCAGAGTAGCACGACCATCAAACAGATAACACGGACGTCCGCAGGATTTTTTCAGGGAAGGGCAAGCAAGGTGTTTTTTCCAAGGTGGAGCAAACCAGACATATTACCACATAATAGTGTCGTCCCTGAAAAAAAACAGTCGATTTCAAGTTCTCATGTTTCTGCAACGCACTCTTAATAATAAACATAAATGACTGTAACTGAAATAAAATTATATGTGTGAAATATACGGTACATTCTTTTAGGTCGACATTCATTTTCCAGTGGGGGTACGTAGCTGATATTCAGAACGTTTTGTCTTCTTGAACATTTTAATCTAAAGGGTTTGAAGACTAAAGAAATCTCTCGGAATTTTATTCTTTAAAGTTCACAAGGCTAGTTAGATTCAAAAGCCTAATTTGTCTACAACAATGCAATTTCCTAGATGTACCACGTGGAAATGAGGTTTACTTCTGGGTGCTTGCTCGAAGGCCTCATTTACGTCCACGCTTCCATCAATGTCCCCATAATGTTACTGGTCAGTAAACGATGTCTCATTCATTGTATTCATGAACTTACATTTGGGAAATATTGTATTATCTAAAAGTAATGTGTGTAACTAGAGGCGGCTCAAGATAAAAGTTTTACTTGAGCGAGGTGAATTCTTGGCGCCACCTGCCACCCCCCCCTCCTTCTACCTTGCTCCCCATACTTTTCACTTTCCTCCAATAAAAACATAACCATATTAAATACAATATTTACGTTTTTAATGACGAAAAACATAGTCTAATTTTTTTAAAACTTTTATTGTTACTGTTAAAAAACACGACTAGTTTTTTTTAAATACCTACACCAGTGGTCCCCAAAGTGTGCGCCGTGGCTGTCTTACAGGGGTGCCACGAAATGTTCCAATATTTTCACTGAAATGACACTTACTTGTTATGGTATGATGCGATTGTGTGCTCATTTAGTACTTTTTACACATAAAATGTTCCTGAATTTGAAATATGTGTTTATTTTTTAACTTAAGGCAAGCAAACTAACACACTAACTGAGCGTTGCAAGTGTTAGATATGCCTACAGTCTGATTTGGGCGGAAAACTCTTGGAACACTAAGTGCGCCGTGAAACCAAAACGTTTGGAAACCCCTGACCTACAATGACATCAAAATAACACTAGACTCATAGCTTAAATTGCTACATGATTTTGCATGTCGTGCAGCAGTAACTTCAATTTGGATACACAAATCCAACCCGTTTTAAAACAAATAGTCACGCTTATAAATCAGAAATAAGGATTTGGCGCTACTCAAGAGACACGTTCCAGTTTGATGCCTTCCTTGGCGGCGTCCCGGGCAGTCGCCCGACCCTTTAGCAGCCCCTGGTGATTAGGGCAATTATTCCTATTCTTCATCATTATTATTATTCTTTATATATAAAAAATAAAGCACTATTACTTTGAACAAGTGCCCTTTCTAATTATTTTTTTATTTAGCTGCTTCAAAGAATTTACAGGTTTTTAACAGATCATCATTTCCTTTGAACTGATTAATACGGAAAGATACAGAGTTCTAAAGATTGTTTTCGCTTCAAAAGTTCTTTGGTCCTTTCACACTCCACCTCTCCCACCGCAAGGGTAAGAACAAAACTTTAATCATTTCCTGGCTCGCCCTTAAACAACACTTCCTAGCATTTTGTCTTCCTATCAGCGCCAAATTACGAGTTGCTTGTGGTAGAACTAACAAAAGAATGGCGGCAAAACGTTTCGTCACGTCTTAATAGGATTTAATGAGTGCTTTGTACTCCTCTCCCCATCCCCCCCTTGGCTTGAGTAGTTTTTTTAGGAAGCTTTGAAAAGGAACGTTTTGTGTTTTTTCTTTGCTTTCTGGCGAAGACCTTCTTTTACAAGATTTGTGTGTGTATGGTACGTCTCATCGCTCGCAGACAGTTCACGGGAACATAAAATTGGACTTTAGTGCCAAGTAAACACTCCACACTGCTTAGCTTAGAGCCACGTCTTCTCATCGACAGAGGGGAGGATTTAGGGAATAAATACAAGCACCTGGCACGAAGGGTTACCGGCAAAGGGTCTATAAGTCATGTGTGCGAACCAATGTTGCTTGGACAAAAAGGGATGGTGGCTTGAAGCCAATGAACTCACCCTAAATTCCCGAGACGACAGACAGGAGGAAGAGATTGTTTTGAACGATAAATTTTATTCGATGATTTGTGAAAGGGAAACATGTCTTTCAATTGGAAAGGAATTGCCACGTGAAGAGAACGCATTTAATTTTAACTGTTTTTGTGACGTAACCGCAAAACATGTTAAGCACGCGTGGAACAATGTTATCCTCCATGTTTGGATGTTGTGAAGCACGTTTCTTTCAGTCTGCAAGGGAATTCTCGGATACGCCCAGATGCTCCACTTTATTCACAAATTGTCTGGGACTGTATTGTACAAGAAAACCATTTCTTCCATTTCTTTCGTGAAACTGAACTTTCTGGTCTATCGTGAAGCTCGAAAATACGTAATGAATAGGGCTAGAATTGTTATTACCTAAAAATCACCCAAATATGCAAAAGAATTCTTATGAACTAAAATTTAAAAAAAATATGCACTATAATTTAAAAAATATGCCCTTACAACTGAACTGTTTCAAACATCAATATTTAACATTATGTTGAGATATTTTCATATATTATTTTTAGTTCACTTTATGAGCCCTGAGTTGCAATGTACGATGACAATTTCTGTAAATTTTCAAATAAAAAAAAATTGCCTATTGTCAGCGAGCAAAGTCTTGTACTGAGAAAAGCTTATTACTACTTCAGCGGACATAAGATGAGCATATTTATTTATAGTAAACAATGGCATTCGGCTCAAGTTCTGTAATATCGAGAGAACATTTGCATTGCATTGCAATAGGGGAGGAAGGTAGTTCTCATAATTTTGCAGAAAATAAACCGTGATCTACACTTCGAAGGGACTCAACAATAAGCAAATATTTGCTCAGAGTTATTTTGGGCCAAAGTCCATTTTCTGGTTTCATTCCATTAGAAAAGGAGACTGGTTTTTACCATTTTTCATGAAATAAACTGGCACGTATAATAATAAAAAATTCAACAACTTGAGAGAACGTGGGAGTAAGAAGGAATCCACTTTAAAAATGGCTGGATATTTCTTGAGAAAGCGAAAATATTCTGAATATGACCGAGAATCTATCAAAATATGCTCCATCTAGAAATGGTCAAATATGCTCTTAAAAGCACCTCAATTAAATTAACTTCTTCACAATATGAATTTCTATATATATAGGGAACACATCACCCTTTCAAAAAAAAAAAAAACCATAAATATATACATGCTAAGTCACGAAAATCGTAGCCGTAGTAATGAATAGGACCCCTCCAAATTGGATAAACGAACATTCGAATTGGTTTAATCTCTACTAGAGTGCTCCAGGGAGAGCATATCGCTCGAGCTCCAAATAGTTCGCACGGACGACACTAGATAACGTACGGAATTTAGAGCTTCTACGCTCGAGCGAATAACGCCCGAACTGGCAAAGCGAGCAGTATACGCTCGAAGCCCAGTAGTACACACGTAACCGTAATTTGTCACTGGTAGTGGCCCCTCAAATATGGATCGTGAAATAAAAGACGCAGTGAAATTGAAACTTAAGTAAACATAGTCATTATCTCCATGTTAAAATGTAGTTTAGTCTATCTTATAGTCGACGCGCTAGATACGTTAACGACCGGCTGGCTTTGGAGTCCACGGAGCGCGCCCACCAGCTGCAACAATCACATTCAACGCACAGTGTTGCCACACATCTACTCTACGCCACCTTGTCCCTCCGCGCACAAGCACTTTCCCACGGTCTCCACATTGAAGTTGCAAGTACGGCAACAGCGTATCCGCAGTCATGTGACTGAGATTCCACGTCATTGGCTGAAGGTTGAGTGTGATTGGACGAAAACAACTCGCCCGCTGTTTATCCCCACCCACGTTTGTGGCGGCGACATTCTTCAGTTCTTCGACGTTAACGAAGTAAACGTCTGGATTATACCAATAGTCAGTGATGCATGACAATTAAGTAGATGATTGTGGGCTGAAATTACCAGGACGGATATTTTACATGTGTCTATGATTGTTGTCACGCTAAAATGATATTCCATTGTAAACGCTCGAGGGTGAGAGACTCGAACTAGTACGGGCGAGGGAAAATGGTCTAGTCTCTACTTAAATATTAAATAATTTTCTAGGATTATCATCGGGTGAAGTTTAAATCCTCCTTGAACCAAGCTCCGTGGCTGAGTGGTTATCACAAGCTTGTTACAACTCCAGGAGTCTCGGGTTCGAATGCAGGTCCGAGCATGCATGTTCTTGATGAGTGTCCCTTCATGAATTTCATGGCATCATCACTCATCCCCATCCTCGCGTCTTAGCCAAAAGTGGCAGAAAAGCGGAGTAAAATAAACTAAATCAACATTCTAAAACAATCCTGCCTGTACTTTCAGGTCTTTGGTGTTGCCTTCAATTCTTACTTCGTTTCCTTTCGGTATCTTCTTTCCGTATTGCAACTTAATGTTTGATTCTCTTAAATTGAATTTTCTTGTTCTTTAAACCCTATTTTCTTCGTGGTTTCTTATTTTCATATCACTGCGTATGTTTGTGTGTTCCGTTTTCTCAGTCATATTTTCCTTACACTTCTTTCAAACCCTTACCTCTTCTGAAGGCTTACCATATTATTTTGGGTCCAACCTAGGACATATTCGCAATCAACTCGTTACTGCTAAATTTAAGTTTTCTTTGTTTTTTTACAAAAATAATAAATCTGGTACTTTTTCAGAACTCGAACCAAAACTTACCTTTTGATTTTGAATTACCTTGTTCCACAATGTACGTTCATCAAATAGGTCATGAATCTTTATGGTATCTTTTACAATTGCATTAATCACTTGTGCACTCTCTTGTAAATCAGACCAAGCAATTTCAGTTTGTAAATTCATCCACTGAAACTTACTAACTTAATCAAAACTGTTTCTACACAACTCTAAGTATTGTATACTAGAATTATGAAAATTGTCTACGCTTGAGAAGAATTTTTGTTCCTGAGCATCATTATTTTATTTTAGAGGGCATAGCAATTCTTTGGCAGAAGATTGTATAAATTTATAGGTTTTTCTTTCCTGAAGTTGATAAATTACTTGAGAATATGTCTGAAATGCTTCTGTTGCTGTGATAGAATTAGCTTCCAATTTCAAAACTACATTATTAAATAACTGTAGGCTACAGAACCATACAAAAATGTATAAATAGTAATTATCAAAAATGTGTAGACGAGTAACTTCACACGCTTGCAAGACGACCAAGACGCTGACGGAAGTACGTAAACGGAAGCGCTCGGAAGTCGATATCTTGAAGAAAGAAAATATATAATCGATCCTTATGATCGATCGATCCTTGCCGGTCATAAATTCTGATCGTGAATATTCTATACCGGTAGCTATTTTCATGTCCAGATTCTCAAAACCCCGGACATTTTGCAATCCCGGACAGCACTAAAAACCCAGGACTGTTCGGGCTAATCCCGGACGTATGGTAAGCCTACCCTTCTCTCTTCTAATGTGCTTCTTTCCTCTTTTCTTTTATCTATCTTGCCTTCTTACCTGTAGGTTAGGTGAGGTTGATTAGTACATAGTTAATGGGTATTAGATATTTTCCCTTCTTTAACTGCATGGCTCCTGATTTGTCAGTAGTTACCGAAGGTAAAGCTACTCACTCTTGCGGGGCCACCACGGATGAGGATTAGTAGGGGGGATGTTTTAATCTACACATATAATTTATACATATTTAAGTTATTAAATGTAAAAGTAAAATACTAAATATTTAAAAATACATTATTATTAAATACATGTAAAGAAATTAACTTGCTACTTTTACATATGTCAGATATTTATAAAGTAACAAATTAATTTCTTTACTAATTGGTGAGAGATATGAATAAATTACAAAACAGTTGAAGTAGTTTTATTATATATAAGTTTTTGTTTAGTTCTTAATTTCTATTACTATAAATCAATTATATTTCATAGTCATATATGTCTGGCATTCTTATTTGACTTTGTTACTGGTGTATGTCTGTTAATGATCTCTTGAAAAACATAGAGAAAGCATGTAATAATTACAAACACACTACTCTCCTGTGTTTTCGGTATTATCCTCAATAAAGTATATATTTCAAGTCGAAACTAACTGCTCATCTTTTGCTCTTATAATAAAAACTCCCTCCTGTGAAATTTGTGATGGGGAGTTTTCAGAAAAGATTACACTGGGGAACAGTGAAATTGCGGCACAGTGTTTGAGAGCTAATTTAGGGCAATTTCATGCTGCTGAATAATGATATAATAATATATTTCCTGAATTGGCTCTAATTTATGAAATAAATGCAACTAAACCAAAATGGCGGAAACATAAGATATACATATAAATGAACTTCCAACAACAATTTAATATTTCTTTTTGTGATTACAATCATTATTATAAAAATAAATATATATAGGCCTATGATCCAAAGAATTAAGAAAATATGTACACAATGAAGTAACAAACTATGTGAAACGTTTTCTATACGATTTCCTGTTGTATTGCTTTTTAGCACAATCCCTCTGTAAGCTCCAACAGTAGTCGGCCATCACGTGGCGATCCCACCGTCCCTGGTACCTTTCTTCTATTATCCTTATATCCTGATGGAACCTTTCTCCCCGTTCTTCACTAAAATCACCAACGATCTCAGGGAATCTGTCAATGTGGCTATGTAGAAAATGTATCTTCACAGTCATATTAGCTCCCAATTTCTCAACATTTTTCAACATATTTCCAACTATATCGGGGTACTTTTCTGCGCTGTGATTCCCCAAAAAGTTTTTGACGACGGACACAAAGCTCAGCCAGGCCTCAGATTCGATGTAAGACATGTAAGTTGTAAAATTGGCATCATTTATAAGTGTACGAATTTGTGGTCTCTCAAAGATTCCTGCCTTCAATATTTTTATACTTAGTCCTGGAAAAGTGTGGCATATATATTTGAAACAATCAACACTTGTATCTAAGGCCTTGACAAACTGTTTTATCAACCCAAGTTTAATATGCAGTGGCGGAAGGATGATTTTGTCCCTATCTATCAGCGGTTCATGAATGATATTAGCTTTTTCCACTAATATTTTCCCTTGGGGGCCAAACTTTTATCGTCCAATGCTTTTCTCTAGCACGACTATCCCACAAACATAGCAAACAGGGATATTTTGTGTACCCACTTTGCTGTCCTAGTAAAAAATTCACCATCTTCAAATCCACACACACACGAGCCACTTATGTTCAGCATATTCAATTTTTTTCTAAAACCATTTTTATGTTTTGTTATTCTTCCTTAAGGTTTGTTGAGTGTCCGATATATTGCCTAGCAATGCTTCATAAGTTACCTAGCAACAATTTACAAATAAATAAATAAGTTTCTTATGGGAATTTCAGCCAATTATAAATTTTGATATTACCGAGAAAAGCGTAGAGTAATTTTACCTCCTACATTTTCCATGGTGTGTTTATTTTTATAACTGGAGTCAATTCAACTGAACCAATCATACAATTGGCAATCACAGCTGTTTTGTGTGCTGAAACTGTTATTAAACTTTATGCCGCAAAATAAAATCTTTTTTTTGTTCCCCAGTGTTATTAGGGGGGAATCCCTCTCCCCCCGGAATTCGCACATTGATTCCTCCTCTTCGCCATGATGGACCAACAGTGGTCGATACTAAATAAGGAGAATACCATTATAAAATAATTTATTGATTGATTTGGTTTATTTTACTTCGCTGGTCCTTGTCTGCCACTTTTGGCTAATCGCGAAGATGAGGATGAGCGATGGTGATGATATGATGAAATTGATGAAGGAAAGCTCACACAAACCACTCGTGCTCAGGAGAAGATTCAAACTCAGGACACTCATGGCGTAGCGTTTCGTCTGAGTTGCGTTTCGTCCGAATTCCAGGAACAGGCAGCTTACGGTTACCTGACCGAGTAGAGTTTCGTCCGACGGTTATCATCCTAATAGCGTTTAATGAAGCTTTAAAACCTATTGTTGATTGCTTAGGTTTACAGTGCGATAAGGTCCATCTCGATAAAATTAGAGGTAGGCCTGCCTCGCACTCGGCATGCACGACAGGGGGTCATAAGTGACCCATGGACCCGCACGGATAATCCATGGATATTTTAAGTTATTTTTAGAATGTTTAAAATGCTTAACAGCTCCATGAAATTATCGTACTCGGCAGCGATCTAGCGGCAATTGAACGAAACTACGCGATGCTACATTCCGTTGAGAACCGCTGGACTGTGTTCCGATGAGTAGTTGTTTCAACAGCATACTAGTTTATAATACGTATATTCTTTTTGAATCACGGTGTACTTTAAGGTTAGCTTGAAATAGGCGAATGTAGGTAACCTTTTTCTTGTCAGGAAGCAACGCAAAAACATTTGTCTCTTCTCTAGTGCTTCCTAAATCTACGTGCTGTATGCAACTGAGCAAACTGCTTGCTAACATTCTTTAAATGTTCCATCCAAGAAAATATCTTTTTGTTGTTTTAATATTTCTTTCCCTTTGGAACTTGCAAATATTAATAACCTCTCACCTTCACAGTCGTCAGCTAGTAAGAAAGTGTTGCCATCTGCCATGACTAAAATTTCTGGACAAAGCTCGAACGAAACGCAACTCATTAAACCGTCCCGGACGAACTGTAGCATTTTTCTACGCCGCTTTCGGACGAACTGCAACTCGGACATAGCGCTCTGCCACGAAGGTCGGCTAAAGGAAGAGGAAGTAAACAACATCATCAAGAGGGCGTAACCAGTGACGACGCCAGAGGGGAGAGATGGGAGGGAGATGAGCGTCCCCAAGCAATCAAGAAAAAATAGATGAATAAATTCTCTTTTAGCCCAAATACGCATTTTCTGTGCGGCATTTAGGTGTATACTAAATGCGACAGCCCTGCCCCCCAGAAAAAATATCTCTCCGCCTCCCCACTTTTTTTTGTGACCCGTCACTGGGCGTAACAGATTCACAGAAGAAGAATTAAATTCCGGAACAACGGACGTTGTGAACTACCCGTCAGGCATGCAACTTGGATACGCACAAAAAAGTGTCAGGTAAAACTCTCCACCCCCCCCCCTCCTCCCCTCCTCAGGTAGCAATTTTCCCGCTTCCTCTGTGGGATGAGGAGCGGAGCTTGCTGACAGAAGCGCATCGCCGAGCGCTGCACGAAGCAGCCAGTTTGTCTCGCTGAAGCGTTGGTAGCGGCAGAACCAGTGTTGCATATGAAGGGAAATTTCCCTCATTGCAGGGAAATTTTATGAAAATGTCAAAATTGTAACATGTATCGGGCTCAAATATTAATTCAAGCCTTCCGTTACGTAAATTATTCCCACTAGAATAATAATAATTAATAGGACCAATTAAAATTTCCCATTATTTACAAGTTATTTTTAAAATTATTCTCATAACAAAACTAGTATAAACACAACGAGGTAACTGTTCTCATAAAATTCCCATATTTTGTATATTTTCCCGCAAAGTACAATTCGATCCAATATTCAATGGATCCCATCGCCGGTCTCCGACGCCAGAGGTCGCGGGTTCGAATCCCGGCCTGGGCATGGGTGTTTGTAAGTGCCCCTTCATCAATTTCATCATATCATCACTCATCCCCATCTTCGCGATTAGCCAAAAGGGGCATAAAAGGCGAAGTAAAATAAACTAAATCAATCAATCAATGGATCCTATCTCTGTAGGTTGATGATTTCTATGGGTTGGTAAAAATCATAGTAATGTTTGTGATCTTAGATTTACATTTTGTAATGCCCGACCCTGTGGCCGAGTGGTTAGCACATCGCGCTGCGACGCCAAGGGTCCCGGGTTCGAATCCCGGTCGGGCTTGGTTGTTTGTGAATGTCCATTCATCAATTTCATCATTTCATCACTCATCCCCATCTTCGCAAATTAGCCAAGAGGCACAAAACGCGAAGTAAAATAAACTAAATCAAATCAAATCAAATTACATTTTGTAATAGGAAGGGAAGAATTGGGATAAAAGGGGAAATTTTGTACCTTGGAAAGGGAAATTCTGGTCTCGGTTCGTGGCAACACTGGGCAGAACGAGAAGAGAGCGCCAGTCATTCTTCGTTGCAAGCAACAGTTGCAAGCATCTTTATTGTCAGAGCAGAGTTTCGTTAGGTGTGATACGTGTTTGTATTGAAGTGCGTCGTGTACGGGAAGACGATCTTTCGGCATGCGTCCACAGCTCCGTAATTCGCTTCGTGCTTGAAGCAAGGAAATGCACCAGAGATTGACCTTTCAGTGAACAAGTGTCTGTTTTGTGTACGGCTGTTGGTGGATCTCGTCTGCTGTGCAGTGTGGTCCAGTGGGGGAAAAAAGCCTGTTGCTGCGAGAGTGCAATATTACCGTGTTGTGGGCCGCTGCCGTGGTTTGATTGACGCCCCGTTTTAGAGTGAGTGTACGTTGGTGTGCGTGTGTTGCCATGTCTGTGGACAAGCCTCAGGAGAACGGCAGGGACGCCGAGGTCCCCTCGCCCACCGAAAACGATCGCTGTCTCCCCGACACGTGCGACACCCTCGAGGTCAAACCGACCGGCGGCAAGAAGAGGGGCCCCGCGGCCTCCATGTACGAACGCAGCAGGGAAAAGACCGGGTTGAGTTCCCGAAGGTTCCTGATTTTGATCGGTTTGTTGATTGTGATCCTGTTTCTCGTGATCGTAGTCATCGTGCTGGCTGCATTGTGGCCCAGTTTGCCCCATCACAAGCTCGTCCAAGTCTGCACTAGATCAGCCTGCTTGTCCGCCTCGGCTGAGGTAAGATTACTACCCTACGTTGTTGTTTTGATTCCAACTGATTTTATGAATGTTATTTTTTTTCAGCAGAACTCATTCGTTAGGACGTTGCTCGTCGCGATTAGCCAAAGTGTCAAAAATCGACGTAAATTAAACCGATTCCGTCAAATCAATGAATCCTTAGGACATTTACAAAGTTCGGCAAGCCCAGGCATCTAGCAGTCGGTTGTGTAAGAGGTGAATCAGAATGAAACCTAAGGATGAAACCCGCACGCAGGATTTATTTTCAGGGGGTGGGAGGGCAGCGTAAAATTTAATATCTTGCTCTTGAGTCATAGAAACTTATATTTTACTTTTATTATTGTTATTATCATTATTATTTTCAAATCATAAAATTGAAGCCGCTGTTGACATGATCAGACAGATCTATTTAAATAGATACTGGATTTTCCTTGCTTCCTTTCCATCAACATCTGTCACTTTGATATGAACAGTTCCCGACTTTTTGCCGCCCTGCACAGTTCTAGTTACGGCAGTCAACATGACAGTCTCTGATATTTTGTTTGGGAGGGCAGTTAATTGTTTTAACTTACAGCCTGTATTAATTGGAACAAAACATAGCTACAATTTCATCATTCGAATTAAATGAACTTTTTGCAGATATCTCAATGGTGGTATGGGAGTCCCCTCTGACCCTCCTGTACGGACGCCCTTGCTGTGGATGCCCATTTAGCTTTCATGCATCTAGCATATGTGACGCTAGAAATTTCCCTCTTACTTTTCGAGCTAAATTAATTTTTGTGGCGGTTATTCTGCTGGAATGCTCATTATTGAAACGTATTTATTTTAGTTACTTTATGAACCATGTTAAAGTCGACCCTTCCGCCCCGGAACGCTCATGTCTTCCACTGATTTTCCATACATATCCTTCGTTCTGCTCGGATAGTTATGCACTAAAAAAACTCAAAATATGCATGCAATATGCACTAAAAAAGTGTAAAATATGCACTTTAAAAACCCGTTTAATTTATAAATGCAGTGTATTACAAACTATGAAAGATTACATGCCAGACAATGATTATGCATTATTCTGAATGCTCATTCGCTACACAGATTTTTTTCCAATTAATATAGTTCTGCGTTAAATGAAACACAATACACTACAGATCAAGATCATGATTGCATTTGATAACAACATGTCTCAAATTTTCTAACTTGAAACTCTTTTTGTTTTCAGCTAGAATAGTCTTATATTCAGAAAACACACGTTCCACTTCGCAAGATACAAGTGACTGCATTTTAGGGCAACAAATTCAGTCACATCAAGTTCCAGATCATCCACACGTTGTCCATTTGTATGCAGAATTTTGCAAACTTTCACCACTGTTGCATACCCACTGTTTTTTTCAATACTGCATCAAATTTCTGTACATACACAGGACCTTCAACCTCTTTAACGTCTTCTATAAGTTTGATGCTTGTTTGAAGCTTTAACTTGTTTGAAGTTGTTGAAAGAAAAAAGACAGAGAAAATACAAAGAAAAGAAGAGAGGCGAGGAGAAGAAAAATGAATACAGTATATGCTCGGTGTTAATTGTGGACACAAAAATATGCACAACATCAACTTATTTTCATACAAATATGCACCTGCATATGAAATATGCATTTTAGTTAAAAATCCATAAATATGAATTTGCATATGCAATATGCATAATTATCCGACCCCTAGTCATATGTATATATTAAGTTATTTAATCAAAGTAGGGAATTGAATATGAACTTACAGTTGTGGGCAATTTTCATTAAACAAGCGACTCAACTAGCTTATGATTTGGGCTTACATGATACTAACTTTGAGGCAAAATTCAAATGCAAAATATGCTTTATTTTTCGTTGTCAAAACAACGGATTACCAAACTTTCGTTTAAGTGCTAAAACATTAATCTCCTCCTGGTCTCAGAGGGCAGAGATAATACGAAATACCATTGGTTTTAGTGTCATATGAAGATACATATTTATATATAAATCCATTCCCTGCTTATAGTTTACAAAAGTATTTAACTGTGGGTTTTAACTAAGGTCAATTTTAAGGTTCAATTCTTAAAAGGCAACGTGTAGCATGCATCTTACTATCGCGTCCCGTAAAAAATAAACATACACTTGGTATTTCAATGTAATTTTGTTCTTGTAGTCGAATGATTCCTACGGTCCTGTTCAAGCAACATTTGTCTTTTATTTATTTATTTATTTATTTATTTATTTTTATATATAACATGAAGTATTCAAGTACTCCATTCAGTATTTGATAAAAACTTCGAATCGAGTACCGGTATTGATGTCATAGTCTATGATCAATTATTACATTTTTTGGGGAAAGTTTTACATTTCATAAGTTTACATAAAAGTTCAAACACTACTCCAGAATTTTGACAATGTTCTGTTTCAAGACTAATGTTTACCAATGTTTCACATGATTACTCTAATAAAAAGACCTGCCGACCTCCGTGGCAAAGTGGTTAGCACAGCGCGTTTCGGCGCCAGGGGTCCTGGGTTTCCCTTCATTCATTTCATGACTCATCCTCATCGTCGCTATTTGAGAAAAGTAGCAGAAAATTGACGATAAATACCGAAAATAATAAAAACATATCTCTATGAAGTTGACCTATCACAACTTGTTATTACTCCCTCATAGCAGGGTTTGAAAGTATTCACATTTAGTTCAAAACCACATAATTGTCTTGGCTACCGCAGTCACCGTGAGTGATGAGATTTTTTTTGTGAGGATGTGTGAATTCCTCAATCTTTGCTTTCCTGCAAGAATTTCCGGAACTAATCTGTTATGCCATTCTTTCTGTGTTCGGGTTAGTACTTTTGGGACACCCTGTTTACTACCACTTAAGTGATACTACCAATATTAAAACACTTCGTATAGTCTGCGTGGCGGGAGTCTCGGATTCGAATCCCACCCTGGGCGTGGGTGTTCTTTGTGAGTGTCCATCAGTTTCATTAAATAATCACTCATCCTCATCGTCGCGATTAACCAAGGATGGAGGAAGAGCGACTCTAAATACCAAAAATCAAAGTTTGTAAGTCGAAATTACGGAAATTCAATACGTGTAAATGATGTTCGCTTTGCCAAAGGTCTTATCAATTTGGTAAGGTGTGGAGTTTTTAAAAGTTATAGCAGGCGATGCAGTGGCCTCCATCGACAACAAAGGCAGGAAAATGTGGCTACGAGACAAATGATTTTGGACCTTCGGTTCCGGTAAGTGGGTGATGAAGGGAAGCGATGACCTTGATCTGTAAGCTTCGTCGCCAAGGCCGTGTTACAGAGCAGGGAGGTTTGTGAGGTACGCGGTACTTTGCACATTGCACACCATAATCTCGTGACAGGAGTTTGTCCAGAATTTTGCATCGGGAGGGGCTGAAAAGGTAAAAGAAAACTGGTAAAGATGATCCAGAGTGGATTGATATTGCCCAGGATAGGGCCAGGGGGAAGAGATATGTTGCTGTGGTATAAATCTTGGAGTTTAGGAATGCCAGAGCTTTGGTAAATTTAGAGCCGAAGTGTGTATAAAATGAGCTCATACGTAAAAGTTTTAGAGGGTGTCAAGAATTTTTTTGTTGTTGAGTGCGTGTGGATGAATTACTATCTTATGCAATCCTGTGTTGTCTTGCGCCATGTTAAAGATTTTTTTGTTTGTTAGCGTCGATTATAGCAGGAATTAAAGACGTTTAAGAAATACAAAATGCCTTCACTGTATATCAAATGGCATTGCATGCGAGAAAAAATATTACGCCACAAAACTCAATAGAACATACATGTAGCACTGGAAATAAACAGCTTCTAAAGCCCTACTTCACCAGGTGACATTAGTTCAAGAAGGACATGAACAGATGGCAATTAAAGTTTTCAATAACCTACCAAATGATATAAAAGCAGAAGGTAGGACAAGGTTTGAAAGCAAATTAAAAAAAAACAAAACTATTATGAATATTATAGCAGTAGTTTTTTTTTTATTTGATTTGATTTCCTTTATTTTACTTCACCTTTCGTGCCACTTTTAGTTAATTTGCGAAGATGGGGATGAGTGATGATATAATGAAATTGATGAATGGACACTCACAAACATCCATGCCCAGGCCAGGATTCGAACCCGGGACCCCTGGCGTCGTAGCTATAGCAGTAGTGAATACTTAAATTGTAAACTACAAAAAAATTGTAATTATATTTTTTGTCTAAGCTGTACTGAACCCTCCAAATATATGGTTTATAGTTCTATGGAGTAATAAAACTCAAATTAGGTTTTCTGCCACTTTTGGCTAATCCCGACGATGAGGACGAGTGATATGGTGAAGCTGATGAAGGGGCACTCGCAAAGAACACTCGAGTACAGGCCTGGATTCGAACCCGGGACCCCTGGCGAGGCAGCTCGCTGTGCTAATCACTCCACACCCTCAAATCTATAAAGAACGGCTACTTTTGTTTATGTAAGTACTGCATTAATATGGGCAAATTCCGGGATGGGGGCCGTGCCCCTGTGATCCATGCCTGGCTACGCCGATAGTCAAAGATACAACTTGCTAACAGAATTAGACTTGTAAACAGGGTTGCTAAAGGTCCATAAACCCATAAATGTTAATGGGTTCTATTGGGCTCTGCTGTAGGACTGGAACCTTTTTCCTCGGACAATTTAAATTCGGTACAAGTTGCGTATTGTTTAATTGAAAAAAGGTTCCTGGACCGTATTTAAATTGATCCGGAGAAAAGGTTCTTGGACTGCATTTAAATTGATCCGTAAAAACTGTTCCTGGACAGTATTTAAATTTGGCCGAAAAAAACAGGTTCCTGAACCGAATTTAAATTCAGCTGGAAAGAATGTTCCTAGAACGAATTGATATACTTTACAGTTAAAAAGGATGTTTACGGTCCAGAGCCAATTTGCGCTTGCTGATTTTTTCTCCTGGACCGGAATTGAATTTAAAATTCCTGGACCTTTAACAACCCTGCTTGTGAATTACAATTTTCCTGTTAGCTGCACTTTTATCGCGATTCAAGTTAATCTGAATGACGAAACTTTCTTGAAATACCAAACACTGCTGATAGAGTTATTTCCTCTGTCGGAATCGCTCGCAGGGGGCAGTGGCAGTTTGATCCGATGCAATTCGCCCATTGGCATCCGCACGTACCGTATAGCTTAAATATTAAGAGCACGATTGTGTCCACTAAAAGGGTCAGCGAACTCCATCGCCGAGAGGCTCGTGGAGTGGCTGGCTTCGCGCGGAAGAAGTCTTCAGCCAGAATTTGCCTGCGCCCGCAACAGCTGTTCTCTTCGCGCTTTTCTTTTTGATTATTTGTTTAATTATGTCGTGCGTGCGTCGTGTTGAAGCCCCTCATGTGCTCTGTGTCATCGTATGTGCTTAAACTTGCACATTCTGTGTTCTTGTAGAGTGTTTTCGAGCACATGTTTAGGCAGCGCTGATATGAACTATGTCTGTGTGTGAACGTGGCAGCTTTATTTGTTGACGATAATGAATTTCAATGCATTTGTCTGAATTGATTCTGTTCGGGTGTTTTTTCATCACGAAGCAAACATTATCGTATGCTGGTGTTGCCCATTCTTTGCAAGCTTCCATTAATTGTTCTTCTGGCCAGTGGCTGACGCATGTTTAACCGTTTTAACCCTACCTTACATGTGCCGTGCGAGAAACTTATCTACCTGACGAGGGGGCTCACAGGCCATCACCCCCCCCCCCCCAAATCAAGAAACCATTTTGTTATAGAATCACTGCTTCCTTTCTTGCTTATACAAAGTGCAGTTGTTTATTACTTATAATAATTACAAAAATTACCATTATTAATACATGACCAATTATTGCAATGAGTGTCGCACACATATTATATCATTCACTAAAACTCGTAAAAAATATTAATTTTTCATCGATGCATTTTTGTTTATATAGGTGCAGTTATGTATTAACTGTAATCATTACAAAAATTACCATCATTACCAACAAATTGTACACTGTCACTCGCGAAGGGTGTGCCAAATACCCCCACCAAGAGAATTTTACCTCCAATGTACGCTACAGTTAAGGTTTTTGTGAACAAAAGTAATACAGAATTATTGGGAATGTCCTAGGGAACAACGTAATTTATTTTCAATTTAAAATAAATAAATTCACAGTTGAAAATTTTAAAAAAATTGAGTTGGCTTGACAGGGCCTCGTCCCCTGGGGTAAGCTAGGGTTGATATGTTCGTGGTGAAATCATTTTATTATTTATAGCAGCGACTATTTACTTCTTGTCATTGTTAGAACAATTGTAGATGTAGAATTAGTTAGTGGATGTTGGTGTTTAGTATTTAGAATAAATTTGCATATAATTAGAATTCTAAATACATGCAAATTAATTCTAAATACATGCAAATTAATTATAAATACTAAACACCAACATCCACTAACTAAATTCTACATCTACTTGTTGCCAATCTTACAAAAACGTGCGCACGGTGGATACATGGAGAAACTACCGTTATAACAATGAAAATAATATCTCAATTTTTTTAAAAATTAAGGCATTTTGTTTCATTTCAGATGTCCCGCTCTCTCTCTTTTTTCCCCCTCCCCAAAACAATGTAATATTGTTTACTGTGATAATAAGTAATCAGTGTAGTACTTTACTTTATAAATCGCACACAGCTCCTTCACTTATCCGTGTCCCGAGCCCAGCTTCGATTGCTAATGCAACCAACCTTCTTCAACTCACAAGGCTTATTTGTTGATTTACATTTATACATAACAAGAAGACTGAAATATAGTAGAAAACCGCTTCCATAAGAAAGAGAAATGCAAATTGATTTATGGAGGAGCCTTGTTCAATTTATAAAGTAATAATAATAGTGGTTTAATAACGTCAAATAGTAATTATGAAAACTTATTTTATTTATTGAATGAGAGGGAATCTGACATTACCTGCCGCCTTGTTTGTATTACATTTGTTAGAATTGGTTATTCTGTACCAATACTGATGTAGATTTGTTTATTTTCACTATTTAAATAATATAAATATCATCACAATGATTGGAAAACCTGTGCTAAAATGATAACGAATTATCATAGACTATAATGTAAAATTTTATCTCTGTAGCTTTTGTGTGAAAGGAACATCAAGTTACGGCAATTAGGCTAACATTGTCCAGAGGCCATCACAAATAAATCGGTCTGCGCATGCCCATGCACTAGTAAAAATCTTGCCCTTGCAATGTCGCTTACTCCATGACATTTCTTGTGGTTGTTGACGTCAGTTGAAAAACGTTGCTCTAGGAATCCTGGCTGCATTCACGATAGTCCTCCCTTTCATGCAAAAATCCAGATCCAATGTTAATATACAACGTGACAACCTCTATCATATATAGATATTTTTTAACATTGTTCATTTTTCACCGGCAGAATTATCCGCGTGTGCTGCTACAATTCTTCAGGCATTCCATTGTTCATTAATTTTTTAGTTTATTTCTATCACTTTGTTGAATTTAGTACCAATATTATGCAGGGTTGAATAACGTATATTCAGTTGCATCCACAGGAATTTCAAGATGGGGAACTGTAAGACTGCAGTTCAGACTTATGTTTGAACTAACAGCAAATACAAATTTGAATATATATAAAAAATGACAAAATTTTAGTGTTCTTCGATCCTCAATAATGGGGTTTTGATGATGTAACGACAAAAGTTAATAGTCTAAATCAGAATGGCAGTTGGTTTCCTGTGCACTAATGAGGGCTTGCATGCATTCATTGTGCTTTGATTGATGGCGCGTTCGTCATAAGTATGATTGATGACCGACCTTATGTCGAAAATCTATATCTGTCCTTTTGTGAGATAATTCACTTTTTTTTAAAAAAAATAAATACTAATTGATTTCCTGCACATATGCATCAAGTGAAACCTCTTTAGGTTTATTGTAATGACATATTTTTAAAAAAATTGGATTGTGGGAATTGTGTAGGTTTTTGTATTTTTTTCAAAGACCATATATTGTGTCACACACAACCAAATTTAACATTAACAGTCGTGGTTCCTTCCAAGTTTTGTTTTTCAACATGCCATTGAACAGTCACCGGCAATAAAGATGGTGCACCTAGATCCTGAAATTCTCGCTTCCCTGCAAGGCGGTGTTGCGATAAGTGGATTTTAGTAGCAAATTTTCAATGGCAACGTCTACACACATAACGCCTTACAGGGAAGAGAGTGTTTCAGGATTTAGGTGTACCATTTTTATTGCCGGTGATTGTACATTCATAAGATTGATAAGCTGCGTAGTTAAGTACAAACAACAAATATTTAGTCTGCGAAATTAGAATTTTTGAAACAATTATGTAAGGTATTTCTAACACTAAATGGTAATTTGTAATATAGAAATATTTTTGTTCATATATTTTAATTGCTATTGACTTAATGCACGAGAAAATAGCGTATGAAATGAAACACCAAGCGTCTCATTGCGCTCGCTTTCACCAATAACTCCTTTGCTTGGTAGGAAAGCCATAATGGTGGAACTGTGTTTAAAGGCGGCCGGAGCTTGGTGCTGGGCACACTACCACGATATATCTTTATGACAAGAGTGCGATTCTCAGGAATCTTACAACTTTCACTTTAAGTGTTAGGACGTGCAGTTAGCAGTGGAGCATTGGCTCCTACCTGGGAATAGATATTTATGACTTATTTAATTTTTAAAAGTTACCACTAGCAAATCTGATAATTATTTTTGCGAACGCCATCTCTTTTTAATATTGTGTACCGTATGTAATAAGGAAAATAAATAGCCTGCGTTTTCTTATAATCTAGCCCTGTTATCAGAGTAAGCCTTAATCCGTTCAGTTTTTTTTACCCACCTCATCAATCCTCTACCTGTCATCAGATCCCACCACTCACGTCTCATTTTTCATCTGTGGAAATGTAGATATTGTTTTCAGGAAGATAATCTGTCCCTATGCAATCTTTAACTTACCTTAATTCGCTTCTGCATAAAAAAGATTATTTTTCCGACCTTACTGTAGAAAGATAATTATGTAATGCAAGATGTATGCCATGATAACTTTATGATATCGCACCACTAACTTAACACTGAAGGTTCATATCCGCTACGAGATTTGTTTCTGGATGTCTTGAAACAAACACTTTTCGGAGTCATGTTGTGTGTTCTAGAAACTTTGTTGTATGTACAAACATATCTGAGCTGAACAAATTCCCGAAGCATTGTCTGCCTGGGATTTTTTCACGAAACATGGGATTTGCGTTTACGGTCTGCGCATGCGCAGTAATGTTCTTTCTGTTGGTGTGTAATCCTTTATCAAATTGCAATTTTTTGTTCTGACAAACTGCTCCTCGTCTACAAGATTTATGGGAGTAATGTTTTTGGTATCTGAATTGTTGAGCATGACCCTTGGACCATTGCTAACAATAAGGAACTATTTTACAAGTAAGGATGTTAACTTATTTGAACACTTTAAGAACACCTACAACGATTTGGCGAATAGGTTCAGTGAGGATTGTCTTGGTCATATTTAAGGAAGACGTTTTTAGGGCTCAACGCTTCCCCTCCAAAAGAAATAATGCTTCCGGTATGTTGGATTAATGCAAGTTCAGAAACCAAGTTGGCAACTCATTTTCAAATACTTACTCAAAACTTTACTCCGACCTCTGTGGCAAAGTGGTTAGCACAGTGTGCTTCGACGCTAGAGGTCACGGGTTCGAATCCCGGCCTGGGCATAGGTGTTCATTGTGATTGTCTCTTCATCACTTTCCTGGGGTCCCGGGTTCGAATCCTGGCCTGGGCATGGATATTTGTGTGTGTCCATTCATCAATTTCATCATCATCATCACTCATCCCCATGTTCGAAAATTAGCCATAAAGTGACACAAAAAGCGAAGTAAAATAAAGCAAGTGAATCAATCTTCATCACTTTCATCATATCATCACTCATAATCATCTTCACGATTAGCCGAAAGCGGAAGAAATGCGAAATCATATCAAATCAATCAATCAAAGCTTTACAATGCAAGACAATTATACTGTAACGATGGTGGAGAATCTTTTCTTGAGACGATCGAGTTAGAATTTTCAAACTACTGAAACTGGCGCCAAAAGATTTCATTCTTGAAATCACAGTCCACCCACCCCTTCACACTTTCACTGTTCAGCCTGTTTCCAGTTTTGTTCGTGCCTCATACTAAAAAATCCCCCATGATTACCCCGAAATTCCATTTCTCATCTTTACATTCCCTGTGTTGCTGTATAAGGTATGTTGGTAACCCCAAGAGTTCGAACCTGACACCTCAACGCTTTACTCTCTTGGGTTGCGTGTTCTGTTGAGTGCCTCTTTACAATCTCAGCTTTTATAATGGATATGACGATTTAAGACTTCAGACGTGTTTTGGTTTTCGCTACACGTGTTGATTTTAATTTTGATAAGAAGTTTATCTCCTCCAGAGGAATTTTAATCCCGGTATGTTTTCTTTTACTTTACAAGGTCTGTCCCAGTTTTCTTGAAAGGTGCTTCCCCGGTCGTAAGTGACTGCGAATATAATCGCTAATAAACCGAAATTTTGATTTCAAGCCATGAAACCAAGAACGCATAAAAGTCCCATTTTCTAAATATTGCACAATCCATGACGTTTCTTCTGTTGTTTGCAGTAAACAAAACAAAGAAAAACACTTTTTCTGCAGGAGGAAGTAGAAGTTTGGACATAATGAATTAATGATTGCTCAGTACAAAGGGGTAATTCATTTTATTATTTTTGTGAGATATACACAGCTCGTATTTTCCATGTATAATTTTCATGCATATTAACATTTCGTGTTGTTTTTAATAACAATCATTTGTTGGGAGTGCATCCTCATCCTCATCTTTGCGATTAGCTAAGATTGGCAGAAAAGTGAAGTAAAATAAACAAAATCAGTCAATCAATTGTTACAGAGGTATAGAAAATAAGTACACAATTAATTGCATATCTTTATTGTACAAGCATATTTCTACAAACACTGAACCTACAAAACTTTTGTAATTGTTTTTACAGTTCATAATAATGTAAAATGAACCAAGACATAACTGAATCAATAATAACAATTAAGAACTTGACTACTAATAAAATAAAAAGGTGCAAGGGCAAAAATTCTAAATGGTTAGAGCTTTCTGTAGCGTAAGCTGAAAATCTCATATCTCTGTTAAAATATGATTTCTTCATAAAAGTATGTTACGTATTTTATGAGCAGTGCATGTAGAAATGCAGCTTGTCTCTCAACTCTGTTTCAAATGCAATAACACTCGTTTCCCCCCTTCCCACTTTACATTATACAGTTCCAGACGCACCTAATAAATCGGTCATGATTTTTACGGCGACGTAACGTTCCCACCAAAATCTTGAGTGACAAGCAATCTCTGCATAACCTCGCAGTGTTTGGTAGCCATATGCGTCTCGCAGAGGCCGAAAGTTCAAGTGACAGACAATTTGTCGCGTACGTGACGGGGCTGCAAATGGCCGCGATTGCATTTTTCGGTTGCATCTTCTCTTTGAAGTCGGTGCACGTCGGAAACCTCCATTACCAGAAACATTCCACTCGCTGTAGACGGAGTGGATAAAGTTTGGTGGGGAACTTGGTGAAAAGCCCTTATTCTCTACCTTGAATCAGAACGCTGTGCCGGTTAACACAGGCGCTACGACGTGATGAGTCCAGGGTCCGAATCCCGACCTGGGCATTTATTTATTTATTTATTTATTCATCATCTATAACACAGCTCCGGCTTCAATTACAATAGGTGTACATAGAGGAATAATAATTAAAAAATACAAATTACAACAATACATCTGAAGAAGATAGAAAGAAAAAACACAACTTCACTAATAATTGCGTAAAGAATACGAGTATATTTTATGCAGTTCTTAAATCTAATAAATTATATTTACAGAAGTATTACCAGATATATATAGACTATATTGACATTCATATTTATACTTATATATATATAATTATAATTATATTTACATGCAAACTCATGTACACAGAAACATATACGTATAAAAGACATGGGTGATTAGCACAGTGTGCTACGACGCCGAAGGTCCCCGGTTCGAATCTTGGACTAGACCTGGGTGTTCTTTGTGTTTTTTCATCAATTTACTTGTATAATCACTCATCCTTATAGTCGCGATTAGCCAAAGGTGGCAGAAAAGCGAAGCAAAACACACCCAATCAATCAAGCATGCGCTTGTCGGAGAGGGTCTGACCCATGGTCTGACCAAATAGCTCGCCGCGGCAAAGCGCTGTGTGTCTGGAAATACAGCGTTTGCCGAAACTCCACGAAGTCACCCGAAACAACGCGAGAGCACATTCGGAGATACCCGAATAGAGAAACGCCATCTCCCGGGAATCTCTTGAAAAGCGAACGAAGACAAGTCTGTGCGCAAGTAGTGACAGGAGAGGGCTCTACCAATGAACGCGTGCGGCTACCAGCAGTTTGCATCAGCGCACACTGGTTTGCTCCGCCCACTCACTTTCTCCCTTCCTCTACCTTTAGGCGCCGGCTTGCTCCACAGATTCCCGGGACAGTGTTGAAAACCCTCTGGACTTCTCGCATAGAAATTCCACACGCACATTAGACTAGACCATTGCGTTTCATAGGAAGCAGACAACGGAATGGTTTGTGGGTTCTGTGGTGGGCAATATCCGAATTCTTCACTGGCTTTTATGGTAAAATTTCTAGTAACCCAGCTTGAAATCTTGCGATGCATTTTGGTACACCGTCACTCTGAATTGGACATTGTTGTTAATTAGCTGTACTAACCACCCCGTAAAGGATGTGGGCGCAACCCAACAAAAGTCAAGAACTAGATAAATAAATATTGCTTTAGCGTCTAAAGAACTATATAGGCTACTTCTTAGTCTGTGATACAGGTAAAGGTAAAGTTCCCTGTGCCTGGTACCCCACATATTTTCGATGTCGACCATCTTGGAAGTGATGTGATCAGCACCACACTGCGCTTCCCGGGTACCATTTGATTTGAGGCTGGGTGGGCCCTAGAGCGTTTTTTTTTCCGGGGACAAAGCCGGCTTTCCCGCATGGCAGTCAGGCTAGAATTTGATGACAAATGCAGTGGTGAAGGTTTCTTCAACCTATCTTTAATCAGGAAAAAAGTTATGACTGCATGTTTGTAACAAATGTATCATTTTCCAAGTGTGAGAAAACAGTGTCATATTGAATTCAATATGGCGGACGTCCCCTTGGAACACACCAATGTGGTTCCCCCAAATCATACCCTGTTTCTATCGTGATCAACTCATTTACTCTTTATAGAGTGTGTTAAGGGGCTTTTTAATCATCCTCTAGGCCCTTATATGTGACTTTGCCAACATGAGATCAAGAATTACACACACACATATACATTATATATGTCTGTGTGTAAAGGTAGGTAGGTAGAGGGGGGCCTTTGGTAATATTTTGCGGGGGGGCAAGGTGTGTAGATCCGGCACTGCTTTAGCCCAAATGTGCATTTTTCGTATATTTTGTGGTACAGAGTTCTTTCTTAATTGCATTAGGTGTCATTAAGTAGGTACTCATAGCGGTACCCTACCCTTTCTCTGGTACCCAAATGCAAGCTGTCGCTCTCCCTTACGTGCATGGTTAAAACTTGCAAAAATCTCCTCGGTGAACATAATAGATTGATTAATTTGGTTTATTTTACTTCACTTTCCCGCCACCTTTGGCTAATCGCGAAGATGAGGATGAGTGATGATATGACGAAATTGATGAAATGACACATAAAGAACATCCATGCACAGGCCGGGATTGGAACCCGGGACCACAGGCATCGCAGCGCGATGTGCTAACCACTCTGCCACGGAGGCCGACATGAACATAGTAGGAGACAGCTGAAAAATTAATCCCCTCCCTTCACCCTCCGAGAGAAGTAAGTCCTTGACTTAACGCTGCTTGAAACCGAAATAAAATCACTGAAGGACAGGGGTGTGCGGGACAGAATTTTTTGGGTCGGGACGGGAAATGTTTTAAATCCCGACACTAGGGACGGGAAATGTTCAAAATTTCCCGAAGCTCTGGAAATCGGGAATTCTACACGTAATTTTCACTTTAAGTGATTGTTTTTGCATTTCTGGTACAAAAACTAACAATTTCCGATAAGTTCCAGACATTTACAATGCAGAAAACGTCGAGAATTAACGACTTTTTAAAATGACCATTCGGTATTTCCCGACTGCTCGGAATCCCGAAAAGTCGAGAATTCATTTCCCCAAGTCGGGATCGGGACGGGATTTCTTTTTTCGGGATCCCGCACACCCCTACTGAAGAATATCACAATCAAGAATCTGCTGCCGTAAACATAGTCGTAACTTTTCTCGTTTGAGCTGGCAACGCTGCATTCCACTGTTAACAATCGAAGCCCGAAGAAGCGTTTTCAAGAATTGCAGCCAATTCTCTCTTCTTTTTTGTAGTAGAAGAAGGCATTCGTGGCAGGGGTCACTTTGCCCAACCCACAGCTTAAGAGATGTGATTTATTTCTTGACCTGAGTGGCAAGTAGCTGCCCACCAGTTAAATTCCACCTGGAACTGTTCCTGAAATATGCAACGTTTCCAGTGAGAAGCCAGGAATGCCCACAAAGGGATTCTCGGACATTTTTGCGTCAAGGTACACTCCTGTTCACATAAAGTGGCACATTTTGCAACTGTTCAACCTTATAAAGTGTGCTACTTTATGCGAATCGGTATTTCGAAGTGTTAGACATGTAAATACAGTATAGCTATATTTCGTTATTTTAATCAAAATATGGAATTAAATATGAATTGTAAGAAAGCGACTCACCTAGGTGAACTGTATTAGTCTTACATTACATTAATTCTGATGCAAAATTGAAATACAAGATGTGCAGTGGCTTGTCCAAAGGAGGGGGGGGGTTTGGCCCAGTAATTTTCCTAAAAAAGGATGTCAAGGCAGGAAAAGATAGCAAAATGAAGACTGACTACTAAAAAATGTATACGTACCCCCCACCCCCCGTTTCCAAATTTCTGGGCACGCCACTGAAAATGCGCTTTATGTTTTGCTACCAAAACAATTCATTACCAAACTAGGCTCACAGGACATTAGTAATGCAAAATTCAAATACAAAAAGGGGTTTGTTTTGTGTTAGCAACACAATGCATTACCAAAATTTTCTTTCAGGTGTTGAAATGTGAATCTCCTCGTGTTGTCCATGTATTTATATTGACTGATTGTACACATTTTCAATAATTATTTCATCTCTATATTCAGTGTTTTAGTTTTCCCCGTAAAATTCTTCCTTTAAGGAGAAAGACAATTGAACATACACAATCAGATAATAATTCAAATTGTAAAATTGGCGACAAGTGTGATCTAATGTGCAGTTGAAGATGTCGGTAAGTTCCCATGTTCCACAAGAATGCGAAGTATACCACAGTTTCGTTCTTTATAGGCGCTCATTATGTTTTTTAAGGGTTAACAAAGAGTAATAGACAACATTGAATTGCAACCATATGGGTAACACATAATAAGACTTTCCCATGAAGGGTGTGTAAGGGGTGGCCTGAGAGGGCACCCAAATGTCAATGTAACTTCCACGTAGTACACCCCAGTAACTGACGAGGCTCTGGCGCCTGGACCTATGGTCAGTATAATCCCTCTGTAGGACTGAGTTTGTCCTTATATGGTGCTGAGTGGCCCTTTACAGCCTTTGCTTTTAGCCTAGGTAAGGAAATTTTAGTCCTCGTAGACAAGTGTGGATTTATGGGCTTGACCCTGTACAGTGTGACGGGAGCAAATAGCCTAAGTGGTTCTGCTGACGCACCAACAATGTTTAGCCTCCTCGATAACGTCGTCGCCTTATAATCAAGGCAGGCACGTATCCAGAAATTCTTTTCGGGGGGGGGGGGCTAAACATCATTTTTTTACAGGGGTATAGATAGAACCTCGCAAGGTTTAAGGTCGATGGTGGCGATTCAGTTCCAAAACGATGGGGGGGGGGGGGGGGGAAGGGAGCAAGAAAAGTTTAATTGCTCTTGGAAGACAAAGGTTAGTATTAAAGAGCCATAGCACGGGGCCAAAAATGGAGAGCAACTGTCTCCTAAATCTGACCTGGTTTTGGAGTCTTGGTCGAGCTTGCTTTTTCCGCTAAAATTTCCATATATGAAACATCTTCTTGCTTTCTCTTTTCGACATTCATAAAATTTTCGATCTTCATGGCTGCCCTTTTGTGGTAGTTAGTGTTTGAGTGTTTTTCCAAAACAGTTGACTTAAAAGTCCTTTTTAAACCCACGAAACTCTCGGACTGCATACACGAAACTTGGTCCGGTCACTAATAAATCGTCACTCAAAACATAGATTTTCAGTCGATCTGCGAAGCTTCTTTCCTTTTTTTTTTTTAAAAAAAATGATGCTCCAATGCCCATTACTGCTGAAATATTTACTTTAGAGACCTTCGATCTCTTCGGCTCATGACCCGAAACTAGCACTACACTGTCGGCAATGTCTTCAGCTTTGGACCCGAACTTGTACTAGTGGTAGACTTCAGCACTTTCCAGGAAAATGTGTCACTAGTCCTCTTCCCCCTCTCCTCCCCCCGAATCTCTACATCTTATAAAACTGTCAATGGACACTGACTGATCACTAATCGACCGTCACACTTACTCGTGAAGTCTTATTGAATTATTCTGTTGTACAGACCAACGGTGAAATTGAATCCGCGTATTTATGTCCATATTATATTCTGGAATATTCCGCACTTTTTTTGTAGTAATTCAATGAATCGCCCGACTCATGGCGCTACTTTCAACAGTGCTTTGTTGTGCAACTTCCAAATGCTGACAAATTTTTAAACAATGCTCAAGTTCGTTGCGAAAACACCGAAAGAGCAAGAAAAGTTTACATACAATATTATCAATAACAGGGTTATCACTCAGGGTTCTAGAACATTCTCTGCCTTTCCTCGATAATTATATTTCTCCTTAAATTATAATCACAATATTTTATTTCACACACACAAGCCAAAAACCTCATTTTATCTAGTGTAAATCGAAAAATTTCGGAGGGGGCTCAAGCCCCCTGAGCCCCCCCTCTGGATACGTGCCTGAATCAAGGGGTCCCGGATTCGATACCCGTTGTAGGCACAGTGGTTCGAATCCCACTTTAAAACTGTAGGTCCAGTCCCAATTAGCCTTGCTGTGCATAAAGTGGACTTAAAACACCAAATCAATCAATCAATCAATTGTTTTTCTTGTGCACTTGCACCACTGCAACCAGCTTTTGTTATGTCTCCCTTCTCGCACACCGCGAGGACAACCTTGCGTTCTGACGTCAGAGGAGGAATGCCTACATTCTTAGGTTAGGTCAGTTTCTCTCAGCATAAATACTTGAAATGTGCTAAGAGAACTAAACCTAGCAACTTAGGCATTTAGCCTAACAATGAAAATATTCCCCGGTGACGTCAGAATACAAGGTTGTCCTCACGTTGTGCAATAAAGGAGACCCGCTTTTGTTTTGGCCAACTCGCTTGTGATTATAAAATGACGCGTGGGCACACGCTGTGCAAGAATATTCGCCTGTCTTCCTTATCTGAAATGAGGAAAGGAACGTGGCGTTTCCACAAACAAGGCCAGTCAGCTGGCGACCAAAAGGAAGAGACAAGGAAGTGGACCGTAAACAGCGAGGAGAAGAAAGAACCGTGTCCTCTTTTTCAGCACCTCCCTTTATTTGGTTTGTTTCTGTAATTCAGGACAATATTTCAGCGGGAAGCCACATTTGTTTCGTCTCACGCTGCCCCATCCCCTGCCACACTTCGCTTCTTCCCTCTCCGATTTTTTTTAAAAAAATCTATCCATATGACGTGATGCGTGCTTCCTGAAATAGTACATCACGTTCGTGTCGATTGCCATATGAGGACTAGAGAGATGGTAATGATGGAACTACTTCTCTGGTTAGTGTACAGTCACCAACAAAATTTGGTTGAAGTTTATTCATGAAGCAATAAGAGCAGATGAACTTGGAATGTTGAATCGAACCCTCACAGCAAGACAACCCGAATCACACAACAGGTACACGTTTCGCACACAATGCAAGGATACTTTGACGAAACACCTGTCACATTACGTGGTACGGTCTCGTCTCGTCTTGTAAACGAGAAAGTCTGTTTCGTTCTTGATCTCGAGGGGAAATTTCAATCTTGTCTCGAGTCTAAAAAGAATAAAAGCATTAAAACAAGTTAAGAACAAGTCTTTTTGCCCATAATTTGGAAAGGCTTGATTTGAGACATAACTTTATGCTCAGCTATGTTTATCAAGATTAACCTACAGTTTAAATGAGATCTGCTTCTATCGGGCTCAAAGTTGTGACCCACGTGATTATAAGGTGACAGTTTCACACATGAAACAACGTATATAACCTGTAAAGAGAGAGAGAAGAATTTTTCAGAATTATTTTTAAATAAAGGAGCAAGAATTACACTCGGAAAGATAAATAGAATAAAAGAAAGAGAAAGAGGTATGGAAGTGGAGGAAGCAAGAATAGAACAATGATAGAGGGAGAGAGAGAGAGAGATGGACAGAAAGGTAGAAAAAAGTTGGCAGAGAGAAGGACGGAAAGATAGAAAGAGAAAAATAAACAAAAGAAGAATGAGGAGATAGAAGCAAGCAAGAAGAGAGAGAAACAGTAAAAAAGGGAAAGTAAGAAATTTAGTAATGTGGAAAGATGGAAAGAGTAAGAAAGGTCGAAATGCGGAAAGAAGTAGAGTAAGAACGATAGAAACGTGGAAAGGAAAGGGAGAATAAGAAATGTGGAAAGGTTGACAAAGGAAGCTAGATAGAAACATTGAAAGAATGACAGAAGAAATAAAAAAGGGAATGTAAGCATATCATCACCGGCCTGCATGGAAATAATTCGTGACCCCTGAGTCCACTTGATCGAAATTATTCTGGCAGCTGGCAGTAGTGATGCCATAGGCGTGCGCACGCGGGGGGTGGGGGCAGTTGCCCCCCTCTAATCACGGACGTTCGCATAATTTTTTTCCACGAAGCCACAAACAAGGTATTTTTCCATGGGGCATATTACCCCGATAATAGTGTTGCCCCCCTCAAAAAACACCACTTGAATTTGAAATTATCGCATAATAATTCATGTAAATTACTATGACTGAAATCAAATTATACGTGTAAAACACATACTTTTAGGTTGACATACGTTTTCGAAGGGGGAGCTGTGGCCATCCTTGCCCTCTCCCCCTTCCAGACGTTCCATGCCCCTATATTATTATACTTTTACTTAGAAATTTAGATGAATCTTATTGCTGTTATTAAACGATATTATACTCTTAAAAAGAAAATGAAGTATTTTCAAGCCGATGAAAGTTCGAAGCAACTACGGGGGAAGGGGGTTCAGTATCACAACCACAAGGGGTCGGGGAGCATTGCGTTTTCCCAACCAAGGACTGAAATCAATTCTAGGGGGGGGGGCAAACATTGTAGTAAAAGAATGGAAGACTAGCAGAATCTAAGAGTAGCAGGACAAAATAATACTGAAAATGGAATTAGTTTTCAAGTCTTTTTTTCTTCCAGACGGCCAGGAGCACCTGCAGGGAGCACAGAGGGGCAAATTGCCCTTTCGACTTCAAATTTTATACAACTAAATATCATTTCGTAATTTTTTTTTGCTCGCTTCGATCGCAATATCTACTTTTCTTACACTCTTGTCAAGTTAAAAGCAGCTAGGGGGCTGCGAGAGTTGTCCCTCTACGCCAAACGACTGGATGAGAAAGATTGAAAACGAGAATGCCATGGCATCCCATGAAATTTTTATGCGCGATATTAAATCGATACTGTTTTCAATTTATATAATTTTGGATCGAAAAATGTTCTTGCTCGCGATTTGTTCTTTTCAGTAATGCATTGTGAATTACCAGAGGGACAAGTAAGAACAACTCGTACTCAGTTTGGTTTGGAGAGAAAGGAGTGCGCACATTTCAAAGACAATTTATATCATTTTTGCATTTGGTTTGTTATGGGGCGGATAAGTTGATTATGTAATGTATTTAAATAATATGTTTCATACACGGACACACACGCATATTTATCCATCAATGCAATAAAACTAAAAGAGTGAGATAAAAATATTTTTTTCTTTCCCGAATGAACTTTCATCAAGGTTTTTGCCCTCCCCCCCCTAATCAGAGGGTCTGCGCTCGCCTATGAGTGAGGCTACCGCTTCGTAATCAAGGAGTTGCTGGTTCGATTCCTTGCGGGAACACTAGCAGTAGGTCTAGTCGCGATTATCCTATCCGTGCATAAAGTAGACTTTTTACGAAGCATGTAACTAGCAAATTGAGACAAAAAAGTAGACTACACGACATGATCAATCTGTATATTTCCCTGCTTTATCGTTCAGAGGAAAACAATAGATCGTTCGGGTGTTTCTGTCGACGGGATAAGTGGAGTGCGAAAAGTGCCACGCCCGAATCTCTCCTGGTTCGTTGGGGGTTGTAATGTAGGTCACGGTGCATCGCTTTCCAGCAGCGTGGCGAGGCGAATGCAATTGCGGTCAATATGGTAGACGCTAGGTGCATGCAAAATGCTCTAAATGCACCACATGTATGCATTTCCTTGTGCATTACTTCAAGGCAAACTAGATACTGCTGAGGCTAGATTACAAGATAAAGCTGGCTCACGATTTAACCCTTCTAGCTTGTGCTAAATTAATCCTGTTGTCGCGTTGTCATAAAGAAGATATATATTTTAATATTTAATTTGTACACACTAAAAAAAATTCAAAATTCCATGCAAATAGTATGCACTTGAGTCTTAAACACTATAACCGATATATTCTTACTGGGTAATATGGTATGGATCCCGATTCATACGTGGAGAACATGGTCTGTCATTATCGTATCGCATTTTCGGAGTTAAATTCCTCTGGTTCTCACGCGACGATTTCTACCTCATTCAAATATTTCGTTTCTTCATTTTGTGGTCCTTTCAATAGCCTGCGGAGGCCCATTTGCATTTTCTCCGGAAGAGGAGGGAGCAAGGGGGCCACCCCCCTGGAAAATGAATATCAACATAAAATCATATAGATTATGGTCTCCCCCATTCCGTTGTAGCAGAGTCGTCGCCTTGTAATCAAGGGGTCACGGGCTCGATACCCGGTGGAGGTACGTAGTGGTTCGGATCCCACTTTAAACTGTAGGCTCAGTCTCGATTAACCTTACTGTGCATAAAGTGGTCTTACAACACGACATAAGCACCACCACATCATATACATTACACACATATAACTTCATTTCAGTCATTTCAGTAATTCATGTTAATTATTGGAAGGGTTTTGGAGAAACATGATAATTTCAAACTGAAGGAGTGGGTTTTTTTGAGCGGACATCACTATTATGAGGGAAGATATGCCTCGTTTGTCCCCACCCCCTGCAAATTTTCTTAGCTTGCCCTTCACTGGACAAAATCCTGCGGACGTCCACGTTTGCTGATAGTGGGCCGTGTCTGTAGCTCCAATCCGCCCCTAATTCTGGTTCTGTGAATGTAGTTCTGTGATAGAATAGTATTTACAACTGATATATTAAAATTTTCATATAGGTCTCAATCTTTGACATGTTTCTACGTGCCATCATCGTGATAATTTAATGGCACAAACAAGCGAAGTTAATCAATCAACGAACCATGTATATTATGGCATTCGGTTATTATGGCTTTACTTTCCTCTTGCAGTACTTGTAACTTGATAAATGAAGCACAGTTTATCATGCATATTTCTGTTAGACTTTGTACCCCATAAACCATGTTCGAAACTTTGCACTCTAGCGATAAAATCCTTCGGGGAGCGATATCTTATCAAGAAGATAAATGTGCAAGGGCTGAATTACTCATCACATGTGTGTCGTAATGAAAACCAAATGCATTTACACCTGGTGGGGAATGTCAGTCAACACTCTTCGTGACGTTTGCATAACTCGGACATTTACTAACATTTACTTCTGTGCCACGGTAGCCGAGTGGTCGACTCACGATCTCTCCACCGAAGGTTGTTTTCGAATCCTGGCATGGCTGTTCCCATCTTTAATTTCATATCGTAATAATTCGTTCTCACATGAAAAATGCAATGCAATAAATATTTACGTTTGCGCATTTCTTGTATTCCGTTCCACTTTTCTTCCATTAACTACATGTTAGGTCCTTCAGACATGTTAGATTTTCACAATTTCACATGTCGTCTTTGTCTTCGCAATAGCTAACAATTAATTTTTCTTAAATTTTCGTACGTGTTGACGCACATCTATGAATTTTAATGTATAATAATTTGACATTCAGTGTGTTTGTTGCTATCAAATACACGGAAAAGTATCTGTATTGTGTGTCAATGTTACTCTGAAAGTTAAACTATTACCCAATATAACTTAGAAGACTGTAAGAACTATGGACAGAAGAATAAAAGTATATGAACATTTTGAGCCCATCTCGAGCGTCACTTCTACAATCTACAAGCATTAGCACCTGACGGATTGTTTCAAGATAAATGTATGGAAATATTTCAAACGCCATTTTATAAACGACATTGACAACTTATGGGCTATGATAACAAATAAATAGGCATATTAATTTCATGCAACAGCAAGTTTCCTTGATACAAATGAACGTTATTATTTTTTCAAGAATCTTTAAGTGATCTGGAGTTCATGACTTCAAGCAATCCACCATGTTAATTTGTTTTGTAAGTTCATGCCCATCTTCTAACTTTTTTGTAGTTCCATTTTTCTTTCACTGCATGACACTTGTTGTTGCATGCAAATTTACACGCGTGATTTGTTTTCGTGCTTTCGTCTTCCACACGTTTAACGTATGCCATTAACCGTGTGTTCATTGCTCGGTGACAATTTGCATGTTGCTTTACAAAGAGAAGTTCTGCGTCCATATATCACTTACTGTTGTGATTACAATAACGCTTTGTGAAGTCATGGGTTAAAATTACTGTTATGCCGTTGACATTTATTTGATATTTCATAAATTCATTCAACCAGCTATCCTCTTCGTACGCTTAACTCGTATATAAGTGTAAATTAGAAGAAAGAAAGTTGATATTAACGCTGTAGAGAAGTTCAACATATTTATTATAAACTAACCTACGGAAATATTAAGAATCCACTAATTCTGAGATTGAACTGAAGGTTGAGCCGGTGTTACTACCGAGTTTCAATGTCTCCTGAAGTTTTGATTGATTGGTTAACTTAGTAGTTCTTCTGCCACTTTTGACTAATCCCGAAGATAAGGA
Source organism: Lepisma saccharinum (assembly GCF_977018435.1). Taxonomy (NCBI): domain Eukaryota; kingdom Metazoa; phylum Arthropoda; class Insecta; order Zygentoma; family Lepismatidae; genus Lepisma; species Lepisma saccharinum. The sequence continues at coordinate 3,061,200 of NC_139232.1, forward strand.
TGAAAGACGATGAAATGAACTTTATAAGAAGACAATCACAAACGAACATAGACAGGAGAGGACACGCCAGGAGCTCCACAGAGGATTATACTGGCTACGAGTCCAGACAGCAGAACCTCGTTAGTCTGCAAAATGCAGTCCAGGGTGAACCACTGTATGTGAAAGGGAGGTTGACATTTGAGTGGCTTCAAATAGGCTTCCTCCACACTAGACTGTAGTATTGCTTGACCCGCCTCAGAATTCTACCAGACAATCACTAAAACGTCACTATAAGCGTTTTTCACATATAATTTACAGAATGAGAATTTGTCATGTGACACCGTAATAATACGAGCCGGCCTCCGTGGTGGAGTGTGTTAGCACAGGGCAATTCGACGCCAAGGTCCCGGGTCCGAACCCCGGCCAGGGCATGGGTGTTGTTTGTGAGAGTCAATTTCATCATATCGTCATATCTAACTGCAGCCTGCTGGTTTTTCAATATTTCAAGAAGTAGTTGATTTAATATTTATGCACACTTGATACAGATTTTAAATAATTCAAAACAACTTTGCAAATTGAGAAGCTAAAATAGTAGGTCGGCGAAATGAAACCAGGAATGTTTGTAAGTGATGGCCAAAGAAAGGTCATTCGACACTTGCTTCCTCCAATATCATCACTCCACACTGTTGTCAGATTAACTCCGATATTGACCTTCAGATGGCGAAGCGAGCGAGCCTTGTTTTCCTTCTCGGCGCGTCGTGGATGGGACAAATAAAGCACGGGGATCTCTGCGGACCTTTGCATGAATAATTCATCGCCAAAACACTTGCCTGGACGACTGTCAGTTCTTTATTTCCTCACTAGCTCTGTTCTCTGCCACGTGGAACAGAAGGGAAACAACCCTCTCGCAGGGTCGTACTCTTGTGTTATAGGAGTTATCGTGGGTGCTTTTCTTATCTTTTCTTATCAGGGTAGTTTAGGTCCAGGAACCCATAAATTCTAATGGGTTCTACGAGGGGAGTTCAACAATTATTGTTCCTAACATAGAAGGAATGATCCGAAACAACTTAAATTTTTTGTCATGCATAACTCTTTGAATGATTACACACAAAATTTCAGCCATGTAGATGTAGGGTCTATAATGTTAATGTTATGTTATGTTTTTCAGGACAAGGTGAGCCCTGACTGAGAAAATGAAAAATCGGAAGTGACGGGCGTCATTAAGTACTGCTTCAACCTTGGGAACAAGTGAGTCACTCAGAGCAAGGTCTGGAAAGTAGGGAGTGTGCTCGATTCGTTCAAATCCAGCAACAGCGGCGGCTGTAAGATGACTTCTGTGGGTTGGAGCATTGTCTTGCAGCAGCAGCACTTTCCTGCGACACATCCGTCTGCGTTTCTCCTTGATTGCCTCCCTCACCTTTGGAATCAATTGCGAATAATAGTCACCTGTGATCGTCTTTTGGTGCTGGAAGTAGTCAATGAACAATACTCCCTTGGCATCCCAAAAAATGGTGGCCATAAGCTTGCCAGCTGATGGCATTGTCTTGAATTTTTTGGGGTGCGGAGAATCATGGTGCTGCCACTGCATGTTCTTTTTGTTTGATTCAGGGTCATAATGGTTTACCACGGTCATACATCTACCAAGAAAGTTACCCGGTTTCTCTTAAACAGGGCCAAATTTGTCTCTGAACAGCGGTACTTAATGACCGATGTCACTTCCGATTTTTCCATTTTCTCAGTCAGGACTCAGCTTGTCCTGAGAAACATAACATAACATTAACATTATAGACCCTACATGGCTGAAATTTTGTGTGTAATCATTCAAAGAGTTATACATGATACACGAAAAATTTAAGTTGTTTCGCATCATTCCTGCTGTGTTAGGGACAATAATTGTTGAACTCCCCTCGTATTGGATTCCGCAACAGGACGGGGACCTTTTTGTCTCGCACAATTTAAATTCGATCCAAGTTTCGTATTGTTTCATTTTAGTACGGAACTTGGACCCTATTTGGACTGATCCGAAGAAAAGGTTCCTGAACCGCATTTAAATTCATCCGGAAAAAAGTTTCCTGGACAGAATTTAAATTGATAAGGAAAGAGGTTCCTGGACCGAATTGAAATACTTATAGATTAAAAGGTTCTTTATGGTCCAGCAGAACCCATTCACGCTTGCTGATTTTTCTCTCCTGGACCGGAATTGAATTTATTTAAGATTACTGGACCTTTAACAACGCTGCTTTTGATTTCAGTTTTAGAAAGGTTTCAGCGACTAATGGCACGGAGAATTCACACCGAAGCGTCAATCGACACGAGCCCCTTCAGTTCAAAGCAAAATATTCACCGCGCATGCGCGAACAACCAACCGAGGGTACACAATGCACGGTATTGAGGAAACTGCCCATTTCGAGCGACACGCGAACGACACGCAAGCGATAATCGACAATCGACACGTATCGCTTGTTCCTTGCCACGTTTCACTTCGCCATGAAATCTCCCTCAAGTCCACTCTATGCACAGATAGGCTAATCGGAACTGGTTGAAAGTACGACCCGAACCACAGTATGCCTTCACCGGGTTTCGAACCTGGGTCGTCAACACTACACCATCGGATAAACCTCTTATTGCTTTGATTTAAGTTTTGGACAGATATCTGCGCGACTGTGTTAATGTTCAGTATAAGGAAATACAGTAGATATTAAGTTGTCAGAAAAGTTTCTGCTCAAAATTTTACCGCACGCTCAACTTATTAACTGCAGCTCAGATTTCTCAGAAAATATATCTTTATGGCAGTACAACACGTGCTTATTTTCTCTTCAATTAACTTCTCGCGTACGATTCACACGTTTTGTAAAAGGATACGCCCATACGGGATATCTTTCTAGATCTGTATGAGCACTCGTGTACGCATCCATATTCTGGGATTCTAGAAACATATTCTTTTGAGCTCATAGAAATCCTGAAATATTTTGTGCCTAGAAAGTTGTGCAGAAACATTGAATTTATGTGAGACACAAGATGACCGGCTAATTTTTGTTCACGCACATAAATTTGATCATAAAAAGTTCCAGACATTATTTATTGTCTAGGTCTTCCAATGGATAATGTTCAATTGACACTGTCTGCTAATAAATAACTATTGTCGGTAGCATTCAAGGGAGTAATACAATTTCAGAGGTGGACGTTCTGCGAATGCATGGATATTCCCCCCTTTTTTTCTCCAAATAAATTATCTTCATATTTCCAGAAATATGGAAATATGTACCATATTCTTAGTATTTTCAATATTTATTTTAAGAATAATCCTTCCACATATCTGTTTATATCCTTAACTTCTTTCACGGTATCTTGACCTAACAGGGTAAAACGTTTGGTGATATTTGGCGAATGCTTTCTTCTATAATTTGTTTGTCCCTCATGATCAGACATTCACATTGCCGCTGTGTACTTTCTGTAAAGGTTGCGAAATATTTGCCGAGGAAATGTGTGTTTAAAGTGTATCGAGCCTATTGAATTCCACACGGTCGAAGATGCTTTTTATATCAATAGACCTTTGTAAACTCAGAACCAACAGGAAAGTGGAAACGAAATGTTGATGGCTCGAACTTGAAATTTAAATTGATCAATTTCCGGACGAAACCCAGCTGTGATTGCTTCTGTTCTCAATGCCGATAGCCATATAATGCGTGTGAGTGAGGAAATTCTTACGCACATTTTCTTCGCACGAAAGCTGCACGCACGCAAGTAGTGGACATTATTTTGAAGAATATTCGGTTTAAAAGTTGCTGATTTTTTCCATTAGATGAAACGGTAAGTAAGCAATAACTCAACCCGAGAGAGTAACTTCGCATTTTGTGCATGGGTTTTTCATATATTTTCATATCTTTTAGGGATTGCATCGATACAAGATCGTGACTTCATCTCGTCTCAAGTTGAAAAATCTAGTACTATTCTCGGTCTCGCCTCGATTTGTAAATGTCCTCGGTTCACAGCATGTAGAGATCGTAATGTACGTGGGTTGGAAATTTAATAGTGGCAACTTTTATTTTCAAATGATACAAAAGAGAAAGATACGTCTGTCAAACTTTTACAGCCCTTCGATATAGTCACCAGCATTGTGTACAAACGTTGCCAGCGATGTGGATGTCGTAGTATTTCTGTAGCAGTGCCTGAACTGTTGATGGTTTGAATGGAGAGGTCTATTGACTGCCCTGAATAATCTTCATCTTAGGGATCAAATCAAAGTCTCAGGGGCTGGTAGAGTATCTGCCAGCCCCCCCCCCCGAGCTAACAAATCACAACCACAAGTTGCGCTACATGCGCCCAAGCATTGTCCCGTAAAATGATGGGTGGATTTAGCTGAAAGTGTTCCCTCTTCCTCAACGCAGGTTGCAGGTTATGTTCCAAAAATGAACAGTAATACTGCTCATTGATGGTCTGTCCTGTAGGCCCTGCGAGAATCACCAGAACTTGCAAATTTTGTGGGGTTTTTGTTCTGACTACACAACTTTTGACCGCCATTCCAACGATACTTGATTCCTCTTGTCACTGCGCATGCGCCTACTGTTGGAAGGAAGAGTCCATTTACTGGGAGGTAGCTTAGGTATCAATCTAACATGTGGTATAAGTGAGAAGCACCAGTTCCGTTTCATGGCGTACATGCAGCAGTGTTGCCACTATTAAATTTCCAACACACGTATAACCTATCCGTTAATAAGTTACATATCCGCATGTCTACAAAAGTAGCATGGTAAAGCAATTTGTTTGGGTAAATTTTTTCAAATATGACAAGCGAAGTCTCGAACGTGAGGACAGTCTCGCACAGTAGGTCTCGGTTTCGTCTCCATTCCACAGAGGTCTGTCTGGTTCTAAGTTTCGTCTTGACAAGTTTCTTTTGCATCCTTAATGTTTTTAAGGATGGAATTTTTACGTGTGCTGATGCAGAAGTTCTCATTAGCTTGTTTGGTGTTTTGTTTCAATTCTTCAAGCTCTCATTGTGTACAACAAAGAATAAACATTGTGTTGGATAATTTGGTTCATAATACTTATGCATCCCACTGTACAGGTATTATGCCAAAATGTCAAACTTAATTAAAATTGAACTACGTATTATCAATCGTTCTTTTACATCCAGCTATAAATGTGAGTATTTGAACATATTTTTAAAGTTAACTTTCATCTTCCAAACTTTCCATATTTAGCATTTAGTTGCCTCAAGTCATTGTTTTCCTTCTCTCTGTTACAAAACCTTCTGATATTCATGTAACTGTGAACCTTGTCGAAGCAAATTCAAACTATTTAAATCCAGGTCGTTAATGTTTCAAGATACAAAGATTAATTTCATTAGAGTTTGTTGAAGTAAATACGACATTTCACATTGTAAAAAAATGCACATGTTAATTTGTTATTATAGATGTGCATGAATCACCTAAAGATAAGGGTAGGGCCATTCTTTTGCAGCTGCTTGCTTACTCACGTTTCCTAAACAGTGCGATAAGAGAAGAGTTTTGATTTGCGAAGCTCTCGATATTTTCTTCAGCCTTTCTTCGGCAGTGCTATGTTTGCTGTTATTAAAGTGCACAGTGTGTGGCACGTATTGTTCCGAGTCACTTGCCGACATCGTGAGGAAATTTAAAAGCATCCTTGTTTACCTTAACCCGATTAGGTCACAGCTGTGCTCGAGATACACTGCACCTGGTATCGAATGTTCTTTCCACGATATTCTAGCCGATATTCAGCGCCTTTTTAGATCTTGAACAGGAAGGTGTAACGACCTGAAAGTAGGCTCTTGTACATTTATTTTTCCCTTGCACGTACATGAAGTGGCACAGTGATGTTTGGATCAAAGGATTTACGGGGTACTGTACCCCCTCTCACCACTCGTTCCTGCACCACTAGAAACACGAATATGCTTAATTATTGTGTAAATCTATTACTTTATCATTATTACTACAGCCCTGACGCCAGAGGCCCCGGGTTCGAATCCCGGAGGGGGTGTTGTTTGCGAGTGTCCCTTCAACAATTACATCATATCATCGCCCATCTTCATCGTCGCGATTAGCCAAAAGTGGCATAAAAGCAAATTAAATTCAGTCAGCTTGATAGGTATCGACGCCAGAAAAAAATAGAAAGGGGGAGGGGACAAGAAGCCGCCAGTGTGCTCAGATAGCTCCAGTGGGGGTGCGAAGGGGTGCTTGCTCAGCCCTTGTATTCAGGTTTGCACCCGTAATTTTTATGTCAATAGTAATATTACAATAAAATAATTAAATGTAATTGCACATACTGCAATAAAGTGACATGCCCTGTCATTTCTGGTGGCGCTGGACGAATTAGCCTCTTTGAAGCTTCATTCAAAAAAATATGAATTGCAAATCCATTAACCATTTTTGTTTCTGATTCGTACAGTTAGTCGTCTCTTTAAATTCGTTACGACGTTATTTATACATAGTACTTTTTTTTCTCATTGTATTATTCTCTGTCTTTGTTTATATTTTCTCATAAAGTATACTGAGCGGCATGCGTCGAGAGGCAAAACAATTACTAAAGGGGGGGGGGAAGCTTCCTTTCACGAAATGATTACAATGCTATATTGCATTCTCACGAATAAGATGAAAGAGTGGTTTCCCCACTATATGAACGCGACCGACGAAGCCTCCTGCCTTGCCCACTCTCTCGCTCCTTCACAAACACAGCGGGTTGACAAGGCCTGGTGTAGTGTGTAATGTCTCAGCAAATTGTCGCACGATTTTGAGTCATATTCATTCGCAAATGAGTGTTTGCTAGAGTTAAATATCGGTCTTTATTAGATTGATTGATTTCGTTTATTTTACTTCGCTTTTCTCCCACTTTTGACCAATTGCGAAGATTAAGATGAGTGATGATATGGTGGAATTGATGAAGGGACACTCCAGGCCGAGATTCGAACCTGGAACCTCTGGCGTCGTAGCGCGCTGTGCTAAACACTCCGCCACGGAACATCAGCTATGTTCCTTAGTTTGTACTGAGAAATATCAGATTGTAACTTCTATTTATAACGGAATAACAGCCTGCTCTTACACAGTCCCTGTGCTAAGACATAAACAAACAAATGATGCCTCCCCGATGGCGCAGTGGTAGTGTCGCCGCCTTTAAACAATGGGTCCCAGGTTAGATGCCCGTTGGAGGCACAAGTGGTTCGGATCCACTTTAAACTGTAGATCCAGTCCCGATTAGCCTTGCTGTGCATAAAGTGGACTTAAAACACCAACTCAATCAATAAACAAACAAATGATAAGATTTACATACGAATTTTGAAAAATTATATTGGACGGCAAATACACATAAAGTTAAGAATAAAATTAATTTTCATTCGTTTTTGCGAACTTAGCACTTGGACATGCAGGCGCGTGGCCTGATAATGTTCGCATGAACACTCATGCATACGTCTTAAATTACGTACATATTAAATGCACACACACACACACACACATACGTATATTTATTCGAAAAAAATACTATGATTGATGTACTAGTATATACACACAATTTACTCTGACACGACTTCTCACGTCTGATAACTTTTTTAGATAGTTGGTAACACTGACTCCCACGGTGTTCCACGGAGGGCGTTGAACATAATTGCTGTGCGTGTTGCATAGAGCTGACAGCTAAGGGGCTCTTGGCCACTATTCCCCGAAGATGTTCACTTCGCTGTGCGAACACTTATGCAAGTGGAAATACTTCTTACATTCGGCACCAGAGTGCAGCATATACAAGGGATGTCTAGGGGGACTCGAAAATGTCTGTGCTACATAGTTGCAAACTTTAGCGAGAATTCGCTAAACCTGGTGAAATTTAAGGAGGAGAGGGACAATTTCCCCTAGGTCCTTCTTGTATTACTTCAAATATAATTTAATTTAAAGGAAAATTTTTGAAAATAAATTGAACTGTTATTCTCACTTTTTCAATTGAAAATGAAGTTACAAGGGAGAGGAGTAAATCTGCATTCAGTACAGAAACATTATTGTGAACACTCGTATGCGAACCGCACGCGACGCCACTGTGGACATGTCAAACTTTCAAATTTTAAATTGCATATTTTCCCATAAAATCAAAGGTAATACATGGAAGTATAATGATACCATTAAATATTGTCAAAATATGGTTTAACTAAAAGCTGGGGACACGCGATGTTCTGAAACTCTTTTAATTTTTGCACTTGTTGTTCCTCCCACCACAATGTTATTCTTCTTCCATGACCCACTTGCTCTGCCCTTCGCCCACTGTAGCCACGTCATTGATATTTCCTGCAACATGAAAAGTCTTGGCATTCCACATGAAAATTAGTGTTAACCGTGCCCTTAGTACCTCGTTAAAGCCAATTCGTTAGTAATTATGGCAGTGGCTGGCATGAAAAGAAGTGTGAGCCGTGCATTGTCATTTCGTACGACAATAAAAGGCCCAAGCGCCAACTCGAGTCTTGGGAAATGAAGCGGAGTGGTGCAATGTTGATTAGCATTCAATGTCTTTGCATCTGTAAACACGATGCTAAGCAAAGTGATGTGTTAACGCGGTTGTTACGGATCATATTTTTTGACCAGATCTCTCTGGAACGATGCCAGCGGTAGAGGGCTCGACATGATAAGTCTCCCTACTGCGTACAGCATTTACTTTGATCTATCTATACAATGCAACAACCGATATCTCAGAAGCAGTGCCGTCGCCAGAAGGGTTCAGGAGGGTCAGTCACCCTCAAATCGAATAGTACTGACCCCCCATTTACACCCCCCAACCAGTGAAGGGGAGGAGGCGTTGCATATAAAGTGTAGAGTGAAATAATAGTACAATAGATGAGAGAATTTGTTATATTATACGAGTACTACAGATATTCAAATCCCTAACAGCCTGTTGTCATTGTCAGAGTTTGTCCAAACAAGTGGAAATCTTATCATGCTTATCAGGTCCGTAGCGAGATGTAAGCCATTGAAATTTTATTTCCTTTTAGACAACAAGGTCAGAATATATGACGGAGAAGGAACCTTACAAGGTGTTACTAGATCATAGTTTCCATTGAAGATTTTCAAATGATGAACTGACCCATAGATACTTCCTTTTTGGGGGAGGCGGGTCACCGTCAGATATCGCCATTAAATATGGTACATGTTTTCTTCTCGACCGCGGCACGATAATATATCTATCATAAATCCTTTTCGATTTATGAGGTTGATACCAAATTACAGACTCACCCTGTATATACAGCAAATATATATTTTACGTTCTGTTTCCTTACTGATATTCTCAACTTGCCCCGAAATGTTTTTCCTTTCTGTTCCCTTTCTGAAAAATCAAACCCTGCCAGGCTACGCCATGCCGCTGTTATTGTTGTTTTATGAAATTGTTGCCATTCGCCGCCACTAGATTGTTGCTCAACAATGGACATACGTAATTGGGGATGTACCTATTTATTTCGGTCTAATGCGTCCGTTCTACTTCAGTTTTTCTTTGTTTCCTCACTTCAAAATTTGTAGGATGTAAATACAGTAAAACCTCGTTAATCCGGACTAATGGGGGGATAAGTTGACCGGTTTAACGAAAGTCCGGATTAACTGAAATTAACCTAAAAGAACAGTAGAAAGTGCATTAAAATTCCGCTTAAAGGAAAAAAAACACGTTTATTTTGGTGCATTTAAAGGGCATAGGCCTAAATACACTATACAGTACAAAGTCTGCGGGAAACAGAATTTCATCAGTGGTTGACTGCCTTTTCTTTGGGAAGTTCTTGTTGACTTCTAGCCACATTTAAAACCTTGCATTCTGCTTCTTTTTTTTTTTTTTTTTTTTTTTTTTTTGGCTGTCCGGATTAAGCTTATCGGGGTACGGATTAACGAGGTTTTACTGTATCACAAGGTCGTTATTGCTGCTACAACTATTTTTCGTCGTCGTCGTCTTGTAAGAGAACCAAACCCAACTAGCCTAACCTAACCATGGCACTAGAACGACGAGAGCGGTCATTTTGATAGTTTTCAATGTTTTTTTCACGTTCTTTTACTTTTTGAGCAAAAATTCTCAATGTACTTGACTTTTCATAATTTTAAATCTCCTTTCGATGGATGTAAGCAGTTTTAAAAAAATCCAAGATGTTGGCTGTATGAGTACATTACCCTAGAACGACGACGAACGGTCATTTTGACCGTCATAAGAAAATGATTGGAATGCCCGATTGTAGGCTTGTGTTGTTGTTATTTTTTATTGTTCGAAACCTAACTTCTCTTTCTTTACATGTTTGTACACGTGCAACGATTGTTACTTCATTGTTTGTCGCGGGTTCCTTGTACTAGTAATGCAGGTGTTTCGATTTGAGCTATCAAATTGCTTTGTTCTTCGATCTTACATTCATCAGTGAGTACTTGACTTCAGAAGATGTCGTGTAAGCGTGGGCTGTCTTCGCAGCAAATTGAAAGCTTTCTGGAGCTATCTTAGGTAGAAGGGGGTACTCAAGTCAAGATTCTGGAGGATCAGGTCCAGAAATACTACCATATCCTCTATCTTCATCTTCGGATGAGGATGCAGTGGTGTGTGACCGAGAAGATGATGACATGCCCATTGAAACAGTTGCAACAACGTCTTCCCACAGCAGAGAAGAGGCAGGAGAAGATGCTCGGGTTAGTGAAAAGGAGATTTGGTTGGGAAGAGACAGTTCTGTTTGGGAGACAGTCAAAGGTCATATTCCGGTGACAGGCAGGAAAGCTGCCGTGAATGTACTGAAAGAACATGGTGGACCTACACGCTACGCCAAACGACGTACTTGTGCAGGGGAAGTTTCAAGTGCTTTTCACCTTCTGTTTGATGAATCCATGTTACGCCTAATCCGAAAATGCACAGAAATAGAGGCAAGACGTCAGTTTGGAACACAGGAATGGCGCCTAACATTGGAGGAACTGGAAGCTGCAATCTCTTTGATGCATGTAAGAGGTGTTTATTGAGCAAAAGGAATATCAGTCGAAGATCTGTGGTCTCAAGTTGGGGAGTCAGCTTCTTCCGAGACGCAATGCCAAGGGATCTCTACAAGGAGATACCGAGATACTTGCGTTTCGATGAAAAGTCATCTCGAAAGGAAAAAATCTTGACCGACAAATTTGCGCTCGTGTCAGAAGTTTGGAGAAAATTTATGAATATTTGTTTGAGTTGTTACAGACCGAGTGAAAACGTAACAATTGACGAACAGCTTTTACCCAGCGTAACGCGATGCCGCTTTACTCAATATATGGGCAGTAAACCTTATAAATATGGATTAAAGTTTTGGGTTGCAGTCGATACTGAAACAAATTATGTTTGTAACTCCTGCCCCTACCTTGGAAAAGAAGAGAATCAACCAGAAGGGCAGTCCCTTGGGGAATATGTTGTATTGCGGCTTCTGGAACCCTTCCTGAATAAAGGTCGCAATGTTACAACGGACAGTTTTTTATACAACAATCAAATTGGCCAAGGCACTAAAAGAAAAGAAGACATCCATTGTGGGCACCATGAACAAATCGCGCAGGGAAGTTCCTGATGAAGCAAGGAAGTCAAAAGAAGAGCTTAATTACAGTGTTATTCTACGTCACGAGGACATCACGATGACTACCAAGGGAAGCCTGCTAAAAATGTGATTGTTCTCAGTACCTTGCACAGTCAAGTCTCCATTGAAGTTGAAAAAGAAACCTGTAACAATTAAATACTATAATAAGACAAAATTTGGTGTAATGTTTTTGACCAGATGTGAAGGAAATACACAACAAAGACAGCCGGCAGACGTTGGCCTGTTCATGTTTTCTACAATTTGTACGATATTGCAGCTATCAACAGTCATATTTTGTACTGAAAAGTGACAGGGGAAAATATGAAAAGAAAAGAATTCATCAGGAAATTGGCTGAAGAGCTGCGACAGAACTTCCTGCGGCAAACCTCAAAGACAGAGCGAGGAATGAAGAGGGTGAGAGATGCATGAGACAAGGTGGATATCAAGAAAAGGAGCCAGTGCCAAATTGGAAGATGCAACCAAAACAAGACAAATATGGAGTGTGTGCGATGTAAGAAAGCTGTCTGTGGATCTTGCGTCGGCCAGAAGGACGTCTATTGCTACCAGTGTGTGTAGAAAGTGAAGAAACTAAAAGGTAATGTAATATTATAGTACAACAAAATACATGTATTTCAACATTTTGCAGCTGTTTATTTTAAAATTACATTAAAATCTTATGGCGGTCAAAATGACCGCCCTTCGTTGTTCTCGGGTGGTTAATTTTCTCGTCGTTCTAGTGTAATGTCCGATAAGTGAGACCCCACAAAGCTACCAGCCAATGGCAATGCTTAAAACACTTGTAGCACCAATCACTACCATATCACAAACCATGTTATAAGAAGAATATATCGCCAGGGTTCGAATCCTAGCATGGGCATAGATGTTTGTGATTGTCCATATCACTCATCCACATCTTCGTAAATTAGCCAAAAGTGGCACAAGAAGAAATAAAATTAAACCAATCAAGAAAAAAATCCAAGGGTGCACATAAAATGTCTGTGCTCGGTAGTGCGGCGATAAGAGGGCTCCGTCAAACTACAATCCTGCCTAGGGGTGCTAAAACATTTAGCTAAGGGGCTGAGAGCAGGCGTGGCGCCAGAATATTTTGATGAAGTTAGGAACCAGATTTTTTCGTGAAATTATAGCCGCAAATAATTTACCACACTCTCCTTGTAATTTGCCTTGCTTCAGAAAACATCTGTTGCTGGAGTGATGGTAAGTTGTGGGTTATCATGCAAGATGACAGATGATTTATTTCTCGTGTAAGCTGATTATGCAACATTCTGTGCTCGTTTGTGGTCGACCATACAACCTCTACCAACTTGCACAAGTACCTACGTGTTTTCCAGTGTTGCCAAATGCCTTTGTTTTTGCCAAATTACGAAATTTTCTAGAAAAGCTGTTCTAAGATTTTTTTTAATTACTCGGGAATTCACGTAATGGAGTTAAAATATTCCTGAGGCTTCTTTTGATTCATACACTGGTGTCAACATTTTAGCGTCCTATAGATTTGGACAGTTTTACAAATATGAATAACATACCAGGGGTGATTCTCCACTAGGCTAAGCCTAGGAGGAGCCGCAAGTTTACGGGCGATGACGGGGGTGGGCTGGAGGGGGAGGCACAAAAATGAGACAAGTCCTTTGACTTGCTTATTTCATGAAAGAAGATCACTTAACTCACTTCTTATATCACACACCAGCTGATTACGCGGTGTTGTCCGGGTATTTATTTATCCCAACCATCTATTAGACAGGAAAATAATGAATTCTAACTATAGTTTAAATGTCATCGTGAATGTCACCAATTAGCTTAGCGACTCCGAAAGCTATGGATTCGACACTAATGTAGGTCATTTTTGAAATTTTATATTTCACCCCCATGCCCCCACACTAATGTCGGTCGTTTTCGATTATTTTTACATGTCACCCCTTCCCACCCCCACCCCTAGGGGTGCCAGGGATGTCTTACCCCCACAGTATTTCTTTCCAGATTGTAAGTCATACGTGTTCCAAGTTTGGTCATCGTGAATGTCACCAATTAGCTTAGCGACTCCGAAAACTATGGATTCGACACTAATCTAGGTCATTTTTGACCCACTCTCACCCCCATGCCGATAGGTGATGAACTTGGAGTTGAACAGCATTGGGAGTGTCACTATTCATCTTAGCGACCCCAAAAACTATGGCAATTTCGCACCTTCTGTGTAGGCAACCAAATTCGCAGTGCTGTGTAGCGAGAAGAATAACTTGCAGGATATGACACACGAAAATGCCACGCAACAGAATACTATTTTATGTCCACTTCCCACCCCCATCCCTAGGGGTGCCAGAGGTGTCTTACCCCCACAGTATTTCTTTCCAGTTTGTAAGTCATATGTGTACCAAGTTTGGTTGAAATTGCTCCAGGCGTTCGAGACTTATGCCGGAACAAACATACATACATACATTGGTCTTAGGATTTTACTATCAAATGCCAGTGGAGAGCGGTCGTTTTGTTCTAAAAAAATTTAAACCTGCCTTCAGAAATTCAGCGTCGGATAGCAGACTTTCTAGATTGGCATCCTTCACAGCAAATGCTGATGTCTTGCAAGAAATTGGCTTTGAGACTCTCATTCGTCAGTTTGTTGCCATGGAAGTCAGGAGGAAACAGTTTTAGGCGAGTGTTCTCTTGTTATATCCAAGTGTATTGTTTTATCAAAGTTTAATGAATATTTTAAATCAGATGTGTATATATTTTAATGTTTACAAGTGTTTTTATTACAGACCATGCAGATATGAAGTACCATAATAACAAAACTGATGATAATAATAATGTCGACAGATCCCAAATCAAAGAATAGCTTAAGGGCCCAAATTTTATAACTTCCCCTTGAACATTTTACAATAGCAATACTATTTTTTAAAAGTTATTTGCTGTAGCAGAGCTATAAAAATGAACTATTAACGCGGTTAAATACATGGAAAATCACATACAGTAAAACCTCGTTAATCCGGACTCTGATAAGCCGGACTTCGCTTAATCCGGACAGGAAAAAGGAAGAGAAATAAAAAGCAGAATGCAAGGTTTTAAATGTGGCTAGAAGTCAACAAGAGAACTTCCCAAAGAAAAGGCAATCAACTACTGATGAAATTCTGTTTCCCGCAGACTTTGTACTGTATAGTGTGTTTAGGCCTATGCCCTTTAAATGCACCGTAATAAACGTGTTTTGATGCTATAAACGGAGTCTTAATGCACTTTCTACTGTTCTTATAGGTTATTTCAGTTAATCCGGACTTTCGTTAAACCGGTCAACTTATCCCCCCATTAGTTCGGATTAACGAGGTTTTACTGTACTTGCATTTCCAGCTCAAGCCAATAAAATCGGTAAGCAAGAAGAAAAACCACGTGCTACTGCTCGTCAAGTGCACCAGCTTCGTCCAATTTTCAACCACAGGTCGTAGGTTCGGATTCTGGGTAAGGCACGGAAGCTTCACAGTGTTTGTTACTTCGTCTGTCATAGTCGACATTAACCAAGAAGGCAAAACCACACTTGGAGGGGAACACGAATCGCTGACAAATGCAATAAGAAAATACTAGTTCTTTTGGGTTGCGTGACGGTAACCTATAATTACAAATAATTACAAATAATTACAAAAGAATGTAACGACTTACTTATGCATTACAAATCCTTGCCGCTAGCTACGACTGATGACCTGTGTCTCGTTAGTATTTACAAGGGATTATTTGTACCTTTTGGAATGGCTCTTATTTAAAGAGGCCTGTGATAGTGGTGGGGATGCATTTTCACTGTTGTTATGTATATTATCAAAATACAAGATTGTTGTTTACTGTATCTCTTGGGCGCTTGTTGTTCGCTTTGTTTGTGAAGGGGAGAATATTTATTGGTTCTGTAATTGGATGGATGTTAATTCATGTTGTTGGGTGAGTGACACTTATTTGTAGTATTCACTTTAACTAATGTTAACGTGCGAGAAACACGATAATCAATAGCGTACCATTCTAACACTCCCCTTTCGCACAAAGTGACCTTAGCTTATAATACGTGTACTGTGGAACGAGCATTGTTCAATATATATATATATATATATATATATATATATATATATATATATATATATATATATATATATATATATGTGTGTGTGTGTGTTTTTGTATCATATTTTCAAACATGTGTCAAAAGAATAACCAATGTGAATCAACATGTAGTGCGTACAGCCAACGGCTCGCACATAGAAGTTCAAATATTACACTAGGATTACGCAGGATTTTTTTTTTTGTCGGAGGAGACTGTGATTGTAAAGTTGGATATTACATAGTTGCCGTCTGGGAGGAGGGGACTGTACAGAGTGAGTCAAAAGTCCCAGGACACACTAATAAGTAGAAAATGACTTGACGGAGGGCGATGAAATTTCGGATATGAATAATTGAGGTGGGGGCATCTTAAAAGCCGCCATCTTGGAATTACATCCAGATTTTCAAATGTGAAGGGGATCATGTAGCATATCATTTTACATGTGCGTTTTCTCAGAAATAAGAATATGCAGTTATTTTTCCCCTAACTTTATTTGGTGAGGATATTTTCACAGTTGAATTTCACATTTGGCATCCTACAGGATGTGCTCTATGTGTTGCCCGTTCTGTGCTACACACAACGTAAGACGTTTCAGCCAGTCCTCATGGACACGCATTGACACTGCAGGGTCGACAGAGTCACATGCTTGTTGGATCCGGTGCTGGAGATCAGTGATTTTCTCTTGATAAACTATGGCTTTAAGATGACCCCAAAGGTAAAAGTCAAGGTGCGTGAGGTTTGGAGAACGGGGTGGCCACTTAATGGACCCTCTTCGACCAATCCAGTGACCCGGGAGCTGTTCATCCAAACACTGCCTGACACATAACGCGTAGTGCGGAGGCGCGCCGTCCTGCTGGAAATAGGCTGGTAATTCGCCGTCTGGGTTCATCAGTGAGTGGAACACATCTTCCTGGAAAATATTCAGATATCTCTCCCCATTCAGGTTGCCATGGATGAAGACAGGTCCCACAATTCGGGTGTTCCATATCCCACACCACACCACAACGTTTGCCGCACCGACTTTCTTACGAGGATCTGTCCAATATGTTTGGTATCTGACCAATAACGATGATTCTTCTTATTTACCTAAACGTTCACGAAGAATATGGCCTCATCGCTAAACAGAACACTTTTCGCGAACTGAGGATCCTCGTTGCAACAAGCCAAAGCCAAGACTGCAAACTGTAATCGCCTGTCTGGGTCATCCTCAGTTAAGAACTGCTGCATTTGAATTTTGTAGGGATGTCACTTGTTAGTATGCACGACATGGAGTATGGATCTCTGACTCCTGACACCGAAGACAAACGCCGGGTACTACATTTCGGGCTCTTGACCAAGGATGACACGATCGCCGTTGCTGTTTCTTCGTCGGTAGGTGTTCTCGACCGTCCACTACGTTCTCTGTCTCACACGAATCCCGTCTCCTTAAACTTCTGCATTACACGCAACACTGTTGTAGGTGAGATGTCGTCGCTCTCTGCCGGGCATTGAAATGTTCTGCAATGACCCTGGCACTGCGCTCTCCACTTATAACAATAATTTCGATCCGTTCTTGGAGGGTTAGAGCCATGTTAGATCACCTGGAACAAATAAATACCAACCCATTACATTACACCAAATGTGAACTTCAAGTGTGATAATATCCTCACCAAATAAAATTAGGGGGAAAATAACTGCATATTCTTATTTCTGAGAAAACTCACATGTAAAATAATATGCTACGTGAGCCCCTTCCTATTTGAAAATCTGTATGTAATTAAAAAATGACGGCTTTCACACTAGCCCCATCTGTTGTGCCGCCACCCCAAATTACCCATATACGAAATTTCATCGCCCTCCGTCAAGTCGTTTTCTACTTATTAGGGTGTCCTGGGACTTTTGACTCACCCTGTACTATAAAATATTTCGTAATTGCCATTTTTAACTTTTGTTTTAAAGGTTGCCAAGACAAAAATGGTAATTATGGGTAATTTTAAAGTAGTTTGCAGTTACCACTTTGGTTTTCCCGAGGTTTTTTTTTTTTTTTTTTTTTTTTTTACTGATTTCATTTTAAGAATTTTGATTCTCTCAAGATGTCGGGACTGTAGTACCATTACCTTCCCTTCCCTGCGTACGCCAGTGATAATGGAATGAATACACTCTATTCAGTGTGTTAATAGTGTTGGTAACTTCTGTATTGTTACTCTGTGGGCGCTTGCAGCCGTGAGAGGGTTTCATTTCATTCATTCTCCTTTGTAAGCTCGCCCTCATTCGTATGGTATGTTGTATATGCAGTTGTTGCTAGCTCGTATCCCCACCACCGGCAAAGAGAAATTTCTTCATCTGAAGACCAGACAAGAAATGGAGTGTTAGAATAAGTATGGCTGAAAGCACTAGACAATGGCATATGTCCTATTAATATTGCATGCTAATTGTCAATTACCATTAAGTCCCGGTGGGCTATGGAGGTGGGTGGGGGTTTTCAACTCTAAAAACATCAAAATGAAACACACCCAACAACACTCAAGTGGCGGCGATTGGAGGGGCGTGGAGGGGCAGTTGCCCCCAACGTTTTGCCACTTTTGCTCCTGCATTATGCTGAACCTTATCTACCAATGGAAAGTAAACTGTTCTTGCCCCCCCCCCCCCCGTTTCGGCACATTTGCACCCTAGTTTTGGAACCCATCGCCGCCACTGTTGGCACTAAATCGAAGCGTAATGCTAGCAGTTGAGTGGAGTACACAAGTTTTAAGTTAAAACCACGAATCGCAGACTTTCTTACTGGTCACACCAAATGTTTTGTGAATGTACAGTCACTGACACTGCCGGCTTGTAACGATTCCACTGAAAGTCTGTATTCATTACAAGCCGGCAGTGTCCGTGACTGTACAGGCTGGCTGAAAATTTGCTGTAGTTTTTGTAATATTTAAGCAATCTCAATGAAACACTCTGTACATGTACATTATGGAATATGATTACGTGCCGGTTGAGAATGCAATGTGGAGTCTTTTCGGAACGTTGGCTGGGACGACGAGGACCTCACGACTGGCCCGCCAGAGGCCCAGACCTCACGCCCTGTAACTTTTTCCTGTGGGGCTGGGCAAAGGAGGAATTGTACAAGACAAAACCCCGCACTGTGGAACAATTAGGGGCACAGATTCTGTATATTATCACAAACGTTCCGAAGGAATTCCTACAAAAGATGACGCTGGTGCCTACATTGAATTCTGAGCTGGCACATATGTAATTCTATTCCATAATGTACATGTACAGAAAGTTCCATTGAGATTTCTTAAATATTACAAAAACTACACCAAGTCTTCAATGCCTAGTTACTTCTCATTCACCCTGTATAAAGTCTGTCGTCTCAACTGACAATTGGTTACTGTGCTTGTCGGTGGACATTTTGAAGTCATGATATTTCTCTGTAGCATTAAAACTTTACAGCGTCTTTACATTTCCGGCTGTTTTCTATGATCGAAAAAATCCCAACATGGGTGGGCCCCATCTATCAATTACATTTAGCACCTGCAATGTGTTACTGAAATAGTAGAAATGAAATATTGCACATTACCTGACCTTCATTAATAACATTGTTGTGGTTATATTACAGCGGACCTTACGGCATACAAGAAATAATTTTGAAGGTTTTAAAGCTTGTTGTCTTCATAGATGTTAAAGACCCGAAATAACCACAAAGGACAGCGTGTGTGATGTACACTCTTCCATTCTGTCCAAAAATGAAAAGTAATTCATATAGAAGCTTTATGTAACTACCTTTAAGTCTTCAATATGTTATTCCATGCCTTTTTGAGAAAGATATATGTCACTGAATGGAAATATTTGATCAGAGAAGACAACGTCGGAATATGCCACTTGCAACCGTGCATCTGTGTCGCGTGGTTGCATACAGACAGGATAGAAAATGCCTTTTCTTAGGGCTCGTAATATTGGAAAAGTTGATGTTCGACTTGTTTGTCCAAGTCGGATGCACACAGGCGGGTCGATCATGAGGAACACGCTGATGACGCTAAATTGGAGGCGCGAAATTTGAAAGATAGAAGAAGAGTCAGTCACTCGATTTTCATGAAATTCGAGGAAGAGTGCCTTCTAGCAAAAGCGGTGGAAAGTAGAAAGATTCTATTGATTTATTTGGTTGAATTACGTTATTTTAGTCGGTTTTCTGTCATTTTTGGGTAATTGTGACGTTGAGGATGAGTGATATGATAAAACTGATGAAGGGATACTCACAAAGAACACCAGAGCACCCATGCCCAGGCCGGGATTCGAACCCGGGATCTATGATAGTGTTCGTAACATTCGAATTCGTTATCATACATGTAGGAAATTGCAGCTTAATGTTCCCCACACCATCCGTTCTGTAACGATGGCGATTTCGCATTATCTTTCCAAACTTTAACTTGCCTTTTGGCAATTTTTCCCTCCGTTTAACCCTTTCAGTTCTAAATACATTTCAGTGGCAGATTGTGCCATATTATTTTCGCAGTCTTCCTTGTCGAATTACTAGGAAAGAAGAGATGTGGACTGGATGAATGTTTTTTTAATGGTGCAATACAGTAACAGTCCGCTTTCTCCACTTTAACCCTACTTCATGTTGGAGCCAAAACGTCTGGACATTAACTTACACACGATTGTATCAAAAGAACAAAACGAGGCTGACATTTGACGTCATTTTGACGTGCGGCATGGCACCCACACGATTGCCCTTTGCAAAATGCTCATGAGGACCTGTTTCCTTTAAATTGCGGTACCTTGCTTCCCAATTTGTAAGAACCATGCTCAACTTCCTGCAGAACTATCCTACTCTCCTGTCCGCTTGAACAGCAGGACGTTCTTCCAGGAAGAAGAGTGCCTTTGCACCTTGCAAGAAGAGCCAGACATGGAACTCTTCCTGGGAATATTGAATCGCTGGACGGTGAGGTGATTGGCCCCGACGAAAGCGAACCTCGAGGCATGGGCCATCGCGTGACGTCACAGCACGCATCTCCGAGAGGCGGTGTCGCACAGAGAGAGAACCTGTTGGAAGAGTCTTTAATAAATGCCGGGCACATACCCACGGCACAAAAGAGCATCATGACGATACTGAGAATGCTGTTTACCATGTGGAAGAGGTGCAAAGCTCTCTGAAGGGCCCTCTGCAGTGCAGCAGCCTGAATACTTGATTACATTATGAAGTGCAACAGTCGTTCGTGTAGTTTCGAATTCGTGGTGAGGTTTGATATTATATCGCCTTAATGACCTTCAAAATTGTAGTTTGCGGGCGTTACTGGGAAGATAATAGGCAGTGCGAGTTTAATCTAAAAGGGAGAGTGAACATTGTGAAGTTTTTACCACCTTAATTCGTGCAATATGACCAGTTTTTTTGTGTAGCCTCTCCAATATGCTCCCAACGCAACATGCATTGTTCTTCTAAGTACACAACCCTGAAGTTCATTTGCTCAAGCTCTCTCTTCTATTCCAAGAAAGAAAAAACTCCTTCCGTTCAGGGTTGTTAAAGATCCAGGAATTTCAAGTAAATTCAATTTCGGTCCGGGAGAGAAAATCAGCAAGCGTAAATGGGTTCTGGACCGTAAGGAACCTTTTTATCTGTTAAGTTTTTCAATTCGGTTCAGGAACCTTTTTCCCGGATGAATTTAAATACTGTCCACGAACCTTTTTCCAATGAAACAATACGCAACTTGAACCGAATTTAAATTGTTCGAGAATAAAAGTTCCGGTCCTGCAGCAGAACCCAATAGAATCCATTAGCATTTCTGGGTTTCTGGACCTTCAACAATCCTGCTTCCGTTATTTCCCTACTCCTCATTTTCTGTCTCTGTTTCCAGTGTCTGCTTATTTTGTGAAGGCGGACTGTGGAACTGGTTTACAGGACCTCCCCGATGGCGCAGTGGTAACGTCGTCGTCTTACAATCAAAGGGTCCCGTGTTAGATACCCTGTGGGGACACGTTGTGGTTTAAACTGTAAGTCCAGTCTCGATTAACCTTTCTCTGCGTAAAGCAGACTTAACAAATTCAAAACGGATATATGGCCTCCCCGATGGAATAGCAGTTACGTCGCCGCCATGTAATCATGAGATCCCGTGTTCGATATCCGGTGGAGGCAAATTGCACTGTGGTTCGGATCCCTCCGTAAACCGTAGGTCCAGTCCCAATTAGCCTAAAGTGGACTTAAAACTCAGCTCAAACAATAAATCCATATATGGGAATTAGGTGTGAGATGGCACGATTACCTGCAAGCCGCTTTCTGGGATGACCTTGGTGGCGGAATGTGTATCACAGCATGCTACGACCCCAGGGGTCCCGGGTTCGAATTCCAACCTGGCCAAGGATGTTCTTTGTTAGTCTCCATGAATTTCATATCATCACTCATCCTCATCGTCGCGATTAGCCAAAAAGAAAGTGCGACAAAACCGTCATAGAATAACGCAATTTAATCAATCAAACCTCTCTCTGGGTTCGGATCATATGAAAACATGAAAGAAACATCAACGGATTTAAATCTTGGTAATATAATACCATTCCATGTACAGAGCATTCCGTGACATTCGCTACGAAACTCGGCTGCAAGCGGGCCGGCGTCAGAGCGTGTCTTTCCCGGTGAACGGGTCCGTGATAGTCGCAGGCTACAGTCTGTTTTTTTTTCGCTCTCCCTGCCTTCGCTCTCTTTCCCTTTCTGTTGACGATGCAGACTGACGCCAGTATACTCCTCCCTCGGAAGTTGTGTTGTGTTGTGTCGTGTCCGTGTGTTGAAGATTGTGTCTTAATATGGCACCACAAAAGTTTGCATTAAAAAAAGGATATCTTGTCGAGTGTTACTTCGGAAAGAGGAATTGTGGAGAAGTGCGACGTTTTGCAACGAAATTTCCTGGTGTTCCCTTTCCACATAGAACCACTATATTAAGCCTCGTAAAAAAGTTTTAGAGTAACAGGGTCAGCCTGCGATTTCTATTTATGGGGAAATCTAAAAATAAAGTATACAAAGACAATCCGCACACCATCCGTGAGTTAAAAGAGAGTAATGTACTAGAAATTGGGAGAATTACAGTAGACGAACTTGCACGTGTAAATGCCAATTTCCTTCGGAGATGCCAGGAATGTGTTGCAGCAGAGGGACATCATTTTCAACACCTTCTGTAGTCAAGGTTAGTACACAATATGAAAACTGTAATTTTAATAGCCGACTCTAGCCGATTGTCGCGAACCCCGTTCACCGGGAAAGACAAACGCTGACGCCGGGCCGCTTGTCGCTGAATCTTGTAGCGAATGCCACGAATGCTGAGGAATGTACATATACCTTAGAAATTCAATCTGTGCAATATATACTTACTCCAACAAACCATCAGTAAAGGAGTTCATTTAAAGGCCACGGCTTTTCTCCATTTGGAATAAAGCATTAACAACAAGCTTGATGAATTCAAAAGTTACAATTTGGATTATATATATTTTTTTAAATCCCCATAGAAAAATTAATACTTTTTCCTTGTTTCAATGGGGACAATGCACAGACGATGAGGAGGCAGTATGAGATAACCTGAACAGATGTCTCTACCCATTTTTTTAAAAAAAATTCAATTTCTCTGTCCGAAAGGTCCAAAAAGCAAGCTTGAAGTACGGTCATGTCGGAAGTGACGTCACCTAGTGCAGTTCGAAAGCAATCGAGACCATAGCACGGATCACGCGTCGTTGCAGACTTGAATACTTGACTCGTGCACTTGATATTCATTTGTTTGAAATCACGGAAGTCGAAGGTCGGCCAGATGTTTGTTCAAGTTCTTCTAATGTGTGGAAATGTATGTGTAAGAACATTTGAAAATGCTATGTGATTTCTATGCTGAAAAACAAGTGTTTCTGACGCGGAAAAAACAATGTATTCTTAGCTTTATCTATGGATTGTATTTGGCGCTGCAGTCGAAGTGCAATTCCAAAGGCTTTCACTTCCAGTCCACGACTTCCAAGACCGAACTGCGAGATCATTCTCGGAGGATGCTCGCTTCAAGTACGGTTTTTCACCTTTCGGACACGGCCTGTGAAACGTTGATAGTCAAGAAGCTATATTTTGACACTTGGAAGATAACTTGAATGATATTTCCTTGTTAGTTTCCACATGGACCTCTTTCTGAAAGTTCGGTGAAGGCAACGTCTCAAATGCATGGGCGTTGCAATAAAGGCGTTCGAGTAATTCCGTTCTTAATGAGAGTCGACCAAGAAGGAAATGTAGGAAAAGGGTTTCATTAAGAGCTTTCCCTCCAGCCCTGCGGTTGGAGATTCGCCAACTGGGACGGCGAAAGGTTGATTTGGCAGCCTCTTTAGCTGCCTGGCCTTGTGTCATTACATTCATCATTAGCCTCGGGCTCATGGGAGGGGAAATTCGTTTTGCTGCCTCCCACCGCTCAGCAGCAATGTGTAGCAAAAACACTGCGAAAAAGTCATCGTGTGACTCTCTGCACTGCCTGATGAAAATTCTCTATTGTTTTCAGTACATCAATAGGTGCTTTGGAACACCTACTGTTCTTAGTTGATGAACTGTACTGCTAATGTTTTCTTCTGTCTTTAGTAGTCCAATTGTGCTACTGTTTTTAATAGCTGAACTGTACTGCTCGTGTTTTCAGTAACATAATTGTTCAGTTAACATCTCTTGTTGTTTCTAGTATATTGCTATATGAAGACAGTACTATTATCAGTAATGAAAAAAAATTCTTATCTATACAATCGTAAATGCAATGGAGAAATCATGGAAACAATGGAAGCAGCTGATTGCATCACCCACGCAACCTCCGCTCGCTTACGGTTGAAAATTCAACTACCTGCTCTTCTACCATTTAATCCAAATAATAACTAACTGATTCCAAAATTACCAAAATTCCAAAAATGACTCTCACATATTGTGTGCGAGAGATCGCACAATATAAACCTTCACTAAAATTCCTCCCTAATTTTGAGTTTTCTCATGAACAATGTGCGTAAAATTTAATAACAAAATAGAATAATAACCATGCATTTCAGTGCGTGTATGAAATTTATAAAGTAGGAAAACAGTTGTATCTCCCGAAATATATAATAATAAGAAAATGACAAACGAATAATTAATTAATTTTTATTATTTATTTTTTCTAAGAACGACCTGACTCCTTCAAAAATTTCTGGCGACGTCCATGGCTCCTCCTCCCCTCTCTGAACACAATGTTTTCCAGGAAAGGAAGTGCAAGTCACGCTGAAATGAAGAGAACGCATTGCTGTGTCTGCATTCTCTCCAGTGAAGCCCCAACTCCCTTCTGCTGGAGCATATCCTAGACATGGTCCGCAGGAGCCGAGGTCATTCTGATATATTTGATGATAGTGATTACGAGAAGAAGCCTCGAGCAATTTCAAGTTTCGGAGGAAGCTGCGAAAGACCATATGAACATCTTGATATATGGGTTGGGGTTCGTGGTTTAAAGCTGACAGTTCCACAACACGACATTGCGAACTTTCTGTGGGTGGCATTTTGTTAAACCGATTAAGTAGTTAACAACAATTACACTTGGGGATATTTTTTTTCTCTGATGACGAGAAATATCATCTTATGAGGTCAGGTGCGTCGCTATAGAGCGGGCTGTGTCCACTCAAATAGCTTTCACGAGAAGATCCAGAATAATTTCTGTAGAACAAGAATTTATATACCTATATCTCTCACACACTGAAGGATAGGAGAGAATGAAAGAAATAGAAAGACTGAGAGACAGAAATTAAGAGAAAGAGTGATGGAGAGGAAAGTAAGCGAAAGAGAGAAAAATGAAATGGAGAAATATGAAAAGAACTAAACTGAAAGAAGGGGATTTAAAAATGGAGAAGGGAGAAAGATGTAGAGAAGAAAGCTGGAGATAGATATCAGAGGAAGAAAGAATGAAAGTAAGACAAACGAAGAAGAGTAAAAAACATTGAGAAACAAAGGAAGAAGAGAAGCAAAAAAACGAGACGAAAGATAAAGGAAAAGAGAAATAAATAAATAAAGACTAAACAAGAGAAAAAGGGAGAGATACGTATGTAAAGAGAAAACTAAACGAAAAGAAAGAAAATGATACAAATGGAGAAAGCATGGGAGATAAAGAGAAGCGGAGGAAGATGTATAGAAGAAATAGAAGAAGGAAAAGAGGAGGAGAAAGAATGCAAGAACGAGACGTGAAGAAAGAGATCAAGGAAGAAAACTGAGAAAGGAAGGCAAACTGGAAGATAAAATTACTGAAGTACAAATGAGAAAGACAGAGAAGGAAAAAGGAATTGAGGAAGAGAGGAAGAAGGGGCACCTCATCAGATATCAATTGAACTTTAGTTGCCAAGGTGTCTCAACTGATTTTTTACAGTGTTCAGTAAAACGCGATCTAGTTTTGCAGCTGACATGGAAACACGGGTTAATAATAAATAAATCTACAACGAACTTTTTTTGCAAAAGTTAAGATTATGTTGCTGCTTTATAATTTTTAAGTGCACAAATACATACATGTGTTATAGATTTCTTTAAATACAATTTAGAAATTTGATATACAATTCCTTACGAGTACTTACTAGGCGGCAGTGAAGGACTGCTAAATGTGATATTCGTACCTGAATATAAGCATTCATTTATGTAATATTGTTTATCACTGTGTGAATTAAACTTTTTGCTTGGGGGGTGGGGGTGCCCGATCCAAGGCCGCCCGAAGTTTTTTTTCTCAGGGTCGGTGGCATAGTTTGATTTTATATCTTGCCCTTCAGTCGTAGAATCTTGTATTGTTGTTTTTTGCTATTATTATTATTATTACTATTAGTATTATTATTTTACAAATCATAAAATTCAAATTTAATGTAAAATATATTGGGGTTGTATGCAAGTTCAGACTCCAGTGTGCTATCTAGATAGAAACTTGATTCGCCTTGATTCCTTCCATAAATGAACATCTGTCACTTTGTTCATTAACAGTTCTTTGTCTTTTTGTAGTTTTTCACAAAGCACAGATATCAAAATATACCACTTAATCTATTGACCATCATGGTACCTCTGATCCATGATTTTAAATTCCGAAAGGTACTGTAAAAGAAAAGGAACAATGGAAAATGACGGGATGTGAATTATCGATTTCAGATCCCGACTTTTCGTTATTGATCTTATTTAAAAGAGGTTAATTCTTGATATTTTCTGCACTATAAGTGTCTGGAATTTCTTGAAATTAACAGTTTTTATACCAGAAGTGCAAAAACAATCACTTGAACAGGAAATAGTGCGTACAACCCGAGATTTAAACCGCATCGGGACATTTCGTAACTTTTCCGATCTGATCTGGAAATGGAGAATTTTTTCTGTCCCGAACGTCTGAATTATGAATATTTCCTTCCCAATCCCATCCCGATCAAAAGTTTTCCGTCCCGCACACCCTTAGTTACGGCAGTCAACTTGTTTCAAATGTCTCTTGTGGAAACGTTCTCTCGTTATTTTGTTGGACGTCGCAGTTAATTGCTGTAACTGACAGCCTGTAAATCGTAGAAAACAACATTCTTTGCTGGCGCCGTTGGCCCACTCAGTGGCGTATTTGTGATTTCATTTTGGGAAGTAGGTTTTTTGGGTGTGCAAATTTTTATATATGTTACTAGTCTGTCTAGTCAGTTCCAAGTAGCCCGACCCTGTGGCCGAGTGGTTAGCACATCGCGCTGCGACGCCAAGGGTCCCGGGTTCGAATCCCGGTCGGGCTTGGTTGTTTGTGAATGTCCATTCATCAATTTCATCATTTCATCACTCATCCCCATCTTCGCAAATTAGCCAAGAGGCACAAAACGCGAAGTAAAATAAACTAAATCAAATCAAATCAAATCAGTTCCAAGTACTTTAGAATATTGGTTCTAATCTAGATCATTAAATCCTGCTTAATACATTTATGACGTAATTTAGAAACAGTGTATTTACATTCTAAAAATACCAAACTCCTAGAAAAAAAGAGCTATCGAACAAGTAACACCGAAAACCAGGTTCAAACTTAAACCACCTACAAGTTTCTTCTGAAGACTTGAATACATGTTCCGTGAGGTTGGTCAGTTGCAGAATGGTCCTCCTTTAATCCACAAGGCTGCATACCTTTCGGCATGGATATCTTTGATGACTACATTAATTGGCACGATTGATTTTCAGTTGTGTTACAGGCAAGAAATGCTATACTGTATCATGTTTTGTGGGGGGAAATCCCCGGCACCCCCCGGTAATTCACACACTGTTGTTTATCGATGTACATATATATATATCGGACATCTTGATATAAAAGAGTGCTGCATTAAAAGTTGTATGCGTTTTATGAATCCTGGCAACAAAGAACGTATTTAGGGGTGTCCAGGGGTTGGGGGGTTCCTAAACTTTCCAGAAAGACTTACCAAGTACTAAATAGTACGTTTCATTTGTTGTATAATCGAGGGTTATTTATATCCTCCGAAGGCAAGGACTAGATTGGGATCATACCGCTCTAAATGACAGTACCATTGCACACTACTGCTTATAAAAATATGCACAAACTTTACATTTTCGTCAACTGGATCTAAGATTCATTTCTTGTTATTCAGATAAATATTCAATCCTTTATCTTTTTGGAATTACTTGCCTTGCTAGAACAAATTTTGGCGATCTGAACTACATAGCTACACGTAACCTGGATAATGAACACTTCCTGTTTCATCTCTATTCTTATACAGTCTTTTTACCTATTCATGTAATAATAATACAATATTAATTTACAGATTATTACATAATGGTACATATTTCATAATCACATTAATTTATAATGTTTTTATAAATAAATAATTATTTATAATAATTCGCGGCGTGCGTGACCTAAGGTCAGAATTTCCGGCTTTGTCCCCGCATAAAGTGTCTCTTGCCAGCCTCAAATCAATGAGTACCTGGGGCCAACCCTGGAGGTAAAGACGGCCGGATCGTGGTACTGATCACATGACCTCCCAACGTGGCAGAGATCGAGAATATGTGGGGGCCCTACTTCCACATCCCCTAATTGTGTCTTCATGGCGCGGTGCTATATGCACGGGGAACTTTACCTTTAGGCTACCATATTAATTTATATATAATAATAATTATTATTACAACGTGGTTCTAAATATAGTATTTCTAGATAGTGCCTGCTGACAAGGAATATACATTGCACCTTATTTTGCACACATGTGTTACATGCCTGAAACAATGTCTGTACATGACGGGCAGGCTGTATAGAGGTTTATTTCCCCATATAGTTAATTATCCTCACCAAGCTTGAAAAGGGCGATCGTAAACTTGAAAGCGTTTCCCGCCGTCGCCCTTTGCCCTCGAATGTCGACCTGGGACATTATTTATCTTCAGTTCAGGTCCTTGGCCCCTGAAGCATGAATACAAGATAATACCCACGGCTGTCTTCATGGTTTATAGTCATAATATCCTCAGAAATTCACTCTAGTGCTCGGTGGTTCAGAGAAGAACGTTAATATACTAGATGAAATATGTTGAGCGATCACATAATCAGCATATGCACATCAGCTCATACATTTGCAGCTCCTCAGTGGAAAAACAGGAATGTCTACGATTTGTATCGGTCATTGAAAGTGCAGGGCAGCTGGATCGAGTCCTTGTCTGGTTTTGTTTTCTCTAACGTTTCCCCACACGTAGGGAACTCGACACAGCGAATTGCAAGATACTTCTATCCAGTGTGCGAATTAACGGGCCGGGGGGGAAGGGGGGCGGAATTTCCCCTTTATAAAATATTTTATGCCCGTCAGGTTAGATGGACGTTATGTTTGAACTTGGCAATGAAAATTTGGCCAAGTTTTCGGTGATATTAGTTGAATAGCTCTTTTTGTGTATGAGTTTGGGGTTTCTTACAATGTAAATGTACTGTTTCTAAATTACTTAAAATGTTATCATAAGATTTAATGTCCTAGATTAGAACCAATGTTCTAAGATAATTATAATCGCAAGAAAATAGTTTTTTTTTTACTGACTGACTGGTATGATATACAAATTTGCATTCCCTCCGCCCATACAAAAAAAAAACCTACCCCCGAGATGAAATTGCATATACGCCACTGAGTTGGCAAGCATTTTCCTTAGCATTGCCATGACCAAAATGCTACAGTGTAAAGTGAAAAATCTTATGTCATTTCACTTGCCATGGCATATTTAATTGCGTTTCTCAAGGATAGAACCCGTCCTATTTCCATAGCATTTTTCGTAGCATAACCAATCGGAAGCGACCTCTAGGTCACGAGTGCAGTTGTAATGCCGGCCGCGTGAGATGTAAACCATGTATCACTTCACATTTTTGAAATGCAATAACTATTGAGCCGAGATGAATAAAGGTTCGCATAAAACGGTATTAGGTACAAAACAATGGCGCTGCTTAAATACATACTTTACAATGTTTACTGTACACGTATGGAAGAATACTTTAGTTGTTTCAATTGTAAACACCGTAGACTCGGCATAACTCGACGTGTCTTTCATGCCGTATATGTTATACATTGTAATCTCAACAGCTAACCGAAATGTTTCATGAAATGCTTCCGTGTAATGTGCTATCTGTCCATCCCACCTGTCCTCTGCCAAGGCCAATGGCGCATCTGTTGTGAAATATCCTCAAATAATGTTGTTTCTTTTTTCCGAAACAATTGGCGGCGGACTGTAAAGACCCTTATTTTTAAACGCGACAATTGAGGTCTGTTGAATTTTTGTTTTTTAACATAAGTACTTCTCCAAGATTTTCACTGTATTAGCAGTATTATTAAAATTGTTACCATTATACAAACTGATAATTCACAAAAGCAATATCAACGATATTGTAAAAGATGCTTTAGTGTAGCCTTTATGTTATGTTAAAATGAGTGTTCATATTTTTGAATTTCAAAAATACTTTCTTTGTTGCAATATGCCTCTTTTATGACAATTTTGGGTATACGTATCATCATTGGTATTCTACCATCAATGACATGTTTTCTAGAAGTTAAATTAAATCTAAATTAAATACGAATTAAATAATAAGATTAGAGGATTCATGTAATTCATGTTCCTCGTTAACACTTCTTAGCCCTCAAATGATACTAAAATTTCTTTGTTATAAATATTTTTAAGTATGCATTTACATTTGTACCACCAGAGTGAATTTGTATTGTATCGATTGATATTTAAAACATCAGTTTGTAAATTAAAAAATAAAGAAAACTTTGACGAGATAATTTTGATCGCTTTTAGCAGAAACCACAATGCTGGCCACTGCTTGTGAAATTACCGTGACGGGTTCGAGCTGAGGCAAAAATGTTATACCACTGCTGTTTATCTTGTCTTTTGTTCCTCCAGGAAACCTATAATTGAGGTAGCCGTGAAGTACCTTCTGTTGTCTTAAAAAGATGAGTGAATACTGATGCTTGACTTCGTGACGGCCACCTTTGCATCTCTTGTAGGTTAACGACCGACAAACCGAGATGGTCTTACGTCATATCTGCCCGCTGTCAGGTATCAGGAAGATATAAACTAGCCGCACAAAGCAATTGATTATGTCATGCGCTTCGGAAGGTTTTATATCCAGTATAAATAACGCCAATATTGGGCTCGTGGTCCATCCAATGGTGCTCCATATTCGGACTTGTGAAAGAGCGAGTTGTACGAATGAAGCACTTTAATTGAAGAGGGTCGTAAAATTCTTGAGGTCGTAAAAAGAAGGGTTCAAAATGAAATTGTTACTCGTATCTCAAGAACATCGTCCTAGAGAGCTGTCGCATGTATGGGAACAGGTTGATGCGCTCCTTTGCTTTTGAGTACTCGTGCTTGTTTAAACATGAAAACGTTTCATCTGATACAGATGATACGGGGACGAGATGAAATGTAAATTCTTCATTTGTTCTCGTTCTTGTCTCTTGCCACAAATTCCCGTCCTTGTCTTGTGTAGTAAATGCCCGTCTAAATTTTTCTCCTGTCGCAAATGCTTATCTGGTTCTCGTCTCGTGGCACATATACTTGTCTCATTCTCGTTTCGTGTCCCAAATGCTTGTCTCGTTCTCGTTTCGTGTCCCAAATGCTTGCCTCGTTCTCGTTTCGTGTCCCAAATTGTTGTCTCATTCTCGTTTCGTGTCCCAAATTGTTGTCTCATTCTCGTTTCGTGTCCCAAATTGTTGTCTCATTCTCGTTTCGTGTCCCAAATTGTTGTCTCATTCTCGTTTCGTGTCCCAAATTGTTGTCTCATTCTCGTTTCGTGTCCCAAATTGTTGTCTCATTCTCGTCTTGTGTTCCAAATGCTTGTCTTGTTCTCGTCTCGTGTCCCAAAATGCCTTTTATCTTTCTTGTCGCATGTCGCAAATGCTTGTCTCGTTGTCTCGTAACGAAAGTACTTGTCTCTGCCTCTTTAAAATTCAATTCACTCTTTTCTCCTCTCACGACATACCATCGCCAATATCTTAAAACGTAAAATAATCTTAAAAAGCTCGAATAATGACACGACAAAATGAGAATACGTATACTATGTCGAATCTTTTGATGACTTCTTGAAAACGAAACCTGTCTCCATGTTGGGAAACTTTCTTACTCCATGTTGGGAAACTTTCTTACTCCATGTCTTCCACAGACGTGAAAGAGATCAGTTTTCCAGATCTAAAGAATGTGGAGAAATAAGTACTGGGTGTATTTTTTTGATTTGATAATCCATTTGTGAGCGAAGGCGAGCCCATAGAAATGGGGGTTTGTGGTGAGAACTACCTAAGAGATAAAGATGTTTATTGAAAATCCATGTTGTCGTTAACGTGTGTCTTTTGTTGATTTGACGAAGCCATTCTTAGACCTACCTGACTTATCTGTTCATCGCACTGTCAAGAGGAAGAAGCGAGGTGTGTGTCCCCTTTGAGGATCTTAACCTTGAGAGTAACTCCCCCCTCCTCCTCGCCCCTCGTGCATCCGAGCTGGCGATGTAAAAATCTTTGTGTTATGGTTGGAGTCTGTTCTGAAGGAAACGTTGGCCAAGGTCTGGTAACTAACTAATTAAATATATAAATAAAAACTTTTGGTTACCTTAGCATCGCGTGTTGCCTTCATGGGCGTCGCCAGAAATTTGAATAGTAACAAAAACTCAATATGCTGACAAAGTCAGAAATTTATTTTATTATAAAACATAAACTAAACGTAACATTTCAACCTTCTAGCAAGGTCTTCTTCAGACTCTGCACCAAGTACAAATGTAACAAGGTACAAAACAGGACGATATATATACACAAAAATTACTCCCCTCCAGACTATTAGAAAGTTGTTCTGGAACATTCTAGCAGGTGGCTTTCCCTTGTCAACTGTACTTTCACCTAAAAGGCTAAACATATTTACTTCCATCTGGAATGTGGTTGGACTCTTTATCTCACGCGCTTTTTCCTTCATTCTTCTTCCTTCTTCTCTCCTCTCTCTCTTGTCCTTTCCACTCTTTCTAACACCTTCTTCCATTCTTTGTTTAGCTTCAGTCCTCCATTCCAATATTTAGCCTTTCAGGTGAAAGTACAGTTGACAAGGGAAAGCCGCCTGCTAGAATGTTCCAGAACAACTTTCTAATAGTCTGGAGGGGAGTAATTTTTGTGATATATATATATATATATATATATATATATATATATATATATATATATATATATATATCGTCTTTTTTTGTACCTTGTTACATTTGTACTTGGTGCAGAGTCTGAAGAAGACCTTTCTAGAACGTTGAAACGTTTATGCTTTATAATAAAATAAATTTCTGCCTTGGTCAGCATATTGAGTTTTTCATATCATGGAAACAAGGCTTAATGGTGTTATAATTGAATAGTAAAAATAATAACAATGATAATCATTATCGTGGTTACAATTGTTATAAAATAATAACTATTGTAAACTAAATATAACAATTTTTATTACTATTGTTATTATATCATTGGGAGAGACTTGTACTCGATCCATCAAATGAGTGACTGTCTTATCATTGCTTTCTTTGTCCTTCATACAGTTAGTGTACTGAAATGCATACTTCTATTTTTTTTTTTACTTTTACACACAAAAGTTACGGAAACTTTCAGCCATAAAGTTTATGCTCTAAGTTTTGGAAACTGCGGACCATTTATTCTTTGAATTAAATGGTGTGATAGGGATATAGAACCAATATCAAAGCTACGTATCACAGTTTGCATTTCCGTTACTCTACTCGATTACTAACTAAATGAGCTTTATTTATGTTATTAACTTCTTCTCTTTTTTTGTAACTTGAATGAACGATGCTAATTTCAAAGAGGGGCAGGGGGTCCTCTGGCTACCTGTTCGACCCCCTCGTACCGACGCCCATGGTTGCCTGTCTTAAACAGTTCAAAAAGAAAATCAAACACTTCCTATAAGGCAGCAAGGCTCTTAATCTGGAACAATTGAGGGTGTCAGCGCAACAGTGGTCTAAGCCTCATTTTTAAAAAATAGAGAAACTCCAAGTTAAAGTTAGACAATTGTGGTTTCTCTTGGAATTTGGAAATACCAATTTTTTTGGAAGTGGTGTGTGCCATGATGCTTGGTTAACTTAACTACAATGATATATAGTGTTTTGTTAAGTAGTTTTAGATATATTGTAATTTTTATGAGGAATTTGCAACACCCTTCCTTGGTTAAACTACTGTTATACTGACATGTGTTTGTACATGAGAAAAAAAAATATATTTGAAGAAATGTAGTGCAATGAAACATATTTCCATCCTAATATTTTGTTTATAAGTTTTAATATTATTTAAAGTGATTACATAGTGCACAATGCGGTTTTATTAATAAAATGTTTAGAGTATACACTGTAGCATTACGAAAAAAAGCATAACAGTTTTGCATACTGTTCCAGTATGTTTTGTGCATGATTACACAGTACTACACATAATCAGGAATGTCAAAAATGTCTTCACTATCATCCTCCATCATATGTTCTATATTTTCATCCTCCTCAGTTCTATTTTGAGATACCAGACTATTGTAAAATGAATGCTGAATGGGTGGAACATATTTCAAAAGGTCATGAATATGTTTAAGTTTCTTTGGCTTTATAGGTCTTGGATTGGAATATTTTGGTATTAGCTGAACATGTAATTCAAGAGTGTGTTTATCCCTACTCTTTTGTCCTTTAACAATATTCACATATGTACCTTGCTCTATAGCATCTGAATAACAATACTTGACACTACATTATTTTCCTCCTTTTCATTACTCGAGACATCACTTTCACCCTGAACGTCAGCCATCTTTGATGTTATTACACTGACCTCTCATTGCCAGTTTGAGGTTGGACAAATTTTGGACTAAAACAACAAGGAATTTTGTTCGGGGACAAAAATAAGTGGCTTCTAACCAGGATATACGTGGTGAATTGGTCTAATCACATGGTAGGAAGATAGTTCATCTCGATTGCCAACATATGGCAGCATTTTCTCATTTTGCCTGTTGGAGAGGGTTAGACCAGGGAGTCGTAACGTAACGAAATGGAACGGTATTTTCAATTACGGTTTCCGTTACGTTACAACCAGAAACTGAATAACTTTTTTCGTGAACAGAAACGTTACCTCAGGTATATGAACATTACGTTACAGGTGTGCATAACGGTACCGAACCATAACTGATCTGTAAATCAGTAGGTCGTTAGGTGACGCTTTAACGTTCCATCCATTGCCGGCAACCAGTAACGTTACAGGGTAAGAAACAAGTTCGTCACGATTGACTAGTAACTTTAGTGTGTGTGGAAAGTGATAGTAACGTTACAATTAACCAGTAACTTAATTGAGGTCACGACTGTAAAAACGTTACACTCTTTGCTTCAAAGCAACAACGTTATTTATAGCTGGTATCATACAGACGTTCCGATGTGCAATAACGTGTCCGATGCCGTGTTCCGGAGAGAATAACATAGGTCTCTCGTATAATTGTGCTCGTTACTTTTGTAACGTTACAGTTCTTTCCCTTCACAAAAGTCTGTTTCAAAAAAGTGATACACATATCCGTTACGAATAGTAAATACCGTTATCGAAGGCGTTTTCGAAGAAGCCTCACAATTATGATCGGCAGCATACTAACATTACAGCATTTGACATTTTGAAAGTCATTAAATTATAATACGTATTTTCGTTTTGGATGTCAGTGAAAAAATGAAATTGTAAAACAAAACGTTTGAAAACATCCGTAAACAAGATTCAGCGTGACAGAAGTTCTGGTTATTGGAATTTACTGATTAACTATGTATTTATCACAAATATATTTATTTTCTGCATACTAAATCACTTTACGTGGATTTGTTCTAATTTGATTATGTATGCAAGATGAATTTTAACATGTGCGTTCACTTTATACGATAGAAAACAAACGTTTGTTGTAAGAAAACGTTTATGTATATCTTTCTCTCTCTCTCTCTCTCTCTCTCTCTCTCTGTCTCTCTCTTTCAGTTTACATGTGTTACATCAATTAAAAAATACAGTATGTTTGGCGATGAGAATGATTCATGCTTAGATTAAATTGCTGAAGGACGAAACATAAAGGACCAACCAAGGAATCATCTGTGCTACGCGTTCATCCACGTAAGCGAGAGGCAAGCTTTTTCCTATCGGAAGACGAAAAATAATTATTTGCTGCACGACCTTGATAAGACGAACTGAACCACAAGGAAAGAAACCTGTGCAGACCCGCAACTCCTGTGCACTGTACTACCACGTGGAGGGGAGGGGGAGAGTTGACCGTTCTTCCTTATGGGCCGAGCTGAAGAGTAGAAGAGCTGTGCGCGGACTTTTCGTCCAAGGTTTTTTCACTTGTGTTCGCTCGTAGCAGCAGCAGCACCACGCAAAATCGGAAAATGTGAATCCTCAAACTTTGTACACGTGACCTTCGGTCACGAAGCAGCCGAGTAGACAACGCCCTGGGGCGATATGAAAGGCACTTTTAGCAAGTAGAAACTACGTAGAAACGAAACGTTAGATGGAATTGTTGTACGAAACAAACGAAACCGCGTTTGTGCAACTGGTTTGTGGCTAGACAGGGCCATTGGACTCTCAAGAAGGCAAGAATTGTATGGGAAGTGATTCTCAAAACTAAGCGAATAAAAGGACAGTATATTTTATCATTTACAAGGGCCCTCATCCGCTTACAATTTTGAAAATTACTTTCAGTAATTCTTGTCTTCTTGGACAGGAGGTTCATTAAACTTTTTTGGTGTAGAAACAGACAGAGCGCCCACCTACCACGTTTGAAAGAAGAGCATAGGCAGACATGAAAGTAATTTTCAAGTACGTAAGGACGACAGTCGACGTGAACATTGAGCAACGTGTGACTGAGAAATACAATCGTAACAAAGGACAGGATTCTTCAAGAAACAGTAATTTCATAAAACTTCCTATCATTAACTCAGTTCATCCTTTTATCCTCTTTTGTTTGTTATACTTTTGTATTATTCTTGTTTTATATCGCTTTTCTGCCACTTGTAGATAATCGCGACGATGAAGATGAATGATGATCATATTAAATCTATGAAGGGATGCTTACAAAAAAAAAACAGCCATGCCCAGGTGTCTACTCGAACTTGGAATGTTTGGTACCGAGTGTATGAGTGGACCACTCAACGACTTCGGTCTTCGAGGCTACGGTTTCAGTTGCAACATGCAGTATAATTAAGTTTCTACTACTACTACTTATAAAGCCCCCTTGACACATGAGATACTACAAATAATTTCAGGCATACCCTCGAATTTTGATTGCCTGGCACTTTTTTAAACTAAGTAATGAAGTCACGTTTATATTCATATTAGGCCTACGACTAGCTCGAACTAAAAACGCTTGTGAAATACTGTGTATATGTTATCCATCTGAAGTGAGAAACTTCATATTCTGCTAAGAAAATATGCATGAAAAATTATATTTGTAGCTACTACTTGAAGAATTCAAATTATTATGATGGAATTTCAACTTACGTATACTCTGCATATAATGTGTTATCGGAGAGGAGTTTTTGTCTCGCAGTCAATTTATTTTTAGTTGAGGAACTCGAGAGTAAGTTGGAAATATTTAATGACCCACGTTGTGGTGTGCTGTTCGATTAATCAGAATTGGAGTGAGAGAAATCTGTAGTTAAGGTCATTCAACACGTCAATTTGTAACTGTGAATGCAAGTTTTCTTTGATTTAGCGGGAAATCAGTTTGCTATTGTTGTAAGTAATAAATTGAAACATATATATTTTCTGCTCGAGTAGGAATCCACAGCCCTTATCCAATCAATCACTTTCTGTGTTTGAAACTTCTGTCTAGGAAAGCTACACACAATTTGCTTTTAATAACAGAAGCTTCAAAATAACCTATCCATTCTTGTCTTGCAAGTAATGTTTGATTTGATTTGTTATATTTAACTTTGGTTTTCTGCCACTTTTGGCTAATCGCGAAGACGAGGATGGGTGATGCAATGACAAAATTGATGAAAGGACATCACGAAGAAAATAATGAAAACAATACACAGGCTGGGATCTGAACTCGGGACCTGTGGTGTCGCATTGTTCATGAAATAAAAACATAACATGTATAGTGGCTCAAATTAGTAATCGAATATGTAGCATTTTGCTGCATTTCTTCACAATATTTCGAAATTAACAACATGTACATAAATATAAACGATAGTGAAATATTTATAGGCATTTATTAAAGCTATATTCCCTGTTACATTTTTTTCTTTTTTAATTTTGGGTGCGTCAGCACTTAGGCTATTTTGCAACCGCCACGTTATACGGGGTCCAGCCCCTTACCATAACAAATAACGTAACTGTAATATCGAATAACTGAAATATTAAAATATTCTGACTTAGGTTAAAAGCTGAGGCTCTAAAGGGGCACTCAGCACACATGACAAAAAACAGAACACACAGAATTATACTGGCCATAGGGTCAGTCGCCAGAGCCTCGTTAGTCTGCAAAGAGCAGTCCAGGGTGTACTACGTGGAATGAAGTTGACGATTGGGTGTAATACGTGGAAGGTCACCCCTTACACCCCTGTTACGTTTTCAAATCTGAGAATAGTTATTTATGTTTTGGTGTGAAAGAAGAGATCACTTTAATATTCAGACAAATCGTGAAAGCCTTCTGTTTCTGTTAAGCTACGTTTCCATTCAGACAAGTTCCAGACTCATGACGTGCAACATGTGCCGGCGCATGTTGCGCGTCATTTAGTGTACTCGTACTGCTTCCAATTCAAAACTACTTCTTCAAAATACGTCCGCAACAACACTGGAGTGCAGGATCGCAGTGTAGCGTTGTGCAGTGCTTTAGAGTAGTCAGTGTTCCTTCTCTTGTATTGTAATAATTTGGTGGTGATTTAACTTGGGTAAAGATGAACAATAAAGCTATGGCGGGTTTTGTGGTTATGGCAGGCGCGTATCATGAATTTCTAAAAAAAGAGGCGAAAACAACCTAGATGGTGGATTAGAAGTTTTCTAGCAAAAAATTAACTCGTTGATGAGAGACTTACGTCTTCAAAGTGGATACGAAAACTTTGTAAGAATGACTGCAAGTGATTTTGCATTGTTATTAAATTTTGTTGGACCACAGATTGTAGTCGCGTCGTCTGTTCCTACTCTAGTTCGTATGCCCCAGGAACTTGCTGCAGGCTGTTTCCATTGTCCGCCGCGCACGTTGTGCGTCTTAATCGTTTGGGGCAATTTTGTCCCCGGCACTTGCGCCGCGGCATGTTGCAGACAGTTTCCATTTCAACAAATGCTTGGCACATGCAGCGTCGCATGCCGCGTGTCATGTTGCGCGGTAAAATTTGTGGTAATAGAAACGAGACTTTACATAGTTCTTTTATCGGTCAACTACAGTGCGGGGAAGAAACAATTCATGCTATTTCCTAACTACGTCTGTTACCAGTAGCTCCATTGCCCCTGACTGAAGTACGAGAAAAATGGGTAACAAAAACAAAAATACAACATTTGACGAACTGCAGCTATTTATTTTTACCTAACCAAAGGGTGCAGGTACAGGGAAATTAAAAATGTTAAGTACATGTAAGAGTACCGTGGGTGACGCAATAAAACAAAATGAAAAGGAAAATGAGGTAGATTCCGTATCTCAGAAAATTCAACCAAGAGAAATAGGAGAACGAAATGAACGAGCTTCAGTATGAAAAATAAAGACCCTTTCCTCACCCCCATCCCCTTCCAAAACCAAGGGCTCCGAAAGCAGCTGTGCAACTTGGAGCAGGCACTGGGACTGCTGTACGTTCAGCAGCGTTTGGTCCGAAAGCGAAATTCCTAGAAAAATGCCACAGTTCGTCCGCGACGGTTTAATGAGTTGCATTTCGCCCGAGCCTGGCTGATGATGAGTCATACCTTGACTAACCGGTGGCAGCGGTGGAATTAGTGACTAGGATACCTCAGTTAACAACTTTTAAAACTACATTGCAAAGACAGCGGAGTGTAGCGCAGGAGTGCAGACTCAGTCAAATCGTCGAGAGAGGGGTCCCGGGTTCGATACCCGGTGGAGGCACAAGTGGTTCGGATCCCACTTTAAATTGTAGGTCCAGTCCCGATTAGCCTTACTGTGCATAAAGGGGACTTAAAACAACAAATAAAATCGTTGAGAGGAAGTGAACTTGGATCCAGAAATTTTAGTCATGGCAGTCAACACTACTACTTCTAAGCAGCTCCCATAAGTGACTGAGGTTAGAATGAAAGTTTGTCTTGTTTTAAGTTCACTTGTATGCACAGATAGGCTAATTGGGAGTGGGCCTACAGTTTAAAGTGGAATTCGAATCACAGGAATCGAACCCGGCTAGAATGCAAGTGTTTTCTCATACTCACATGGGAAGTTGTTTATGTTATTGTTTCACATAATTTGTAGGTAGTCACACGTGGTCTGAGAAACAGAAAAGTCACACATAGCCTACGCATAATTCTCTCGAGGCAGTTTGTTGCAAGAACTTTGCTTGCAGGCCACGGACAATAACTTTCATGGGTAAAAAAGTGTCCCATCATAAGGTAGAGAGCATCCTGCTTAGAGCAATGTATGCGCTCCAAACGTTGGACGCTGACGCCGATATAACCTGGCTCGCAAGCCGAGAACACTGTTCGAATCTCCACAGGCATATAACAAAAATGCATCATACCCAATGACACATCTGGCGTAATACCTAACGTGCCAAATTTTGGAAAATAGGGGCTGATAGCGTGTGTGAGAACCAGAGCGACTTAACTCTAATTTATCAAATTAATAGGAGAGGAAATAATGTATTCTTAGGAATATGACTCTTAAACGTGACTCCGCCTTACAGATAAGAATTAGAAGTGGAAAATGTCGATTTTCTCCAAATACTCTTCAGAGGATTTTTTTTTAACGAAACTGAAGACAGAATTTTTGTAGTTACGTTCCTCTGATTCCCGTAGGACGATAGGTGAAATACATTTCATGAGCGATGTTTCAAAGAAGTTGTGTTAAGATGTCAAACATGTAGCCGACAGCCATGTTGTATGAAGAGAGCATATAGGATAAGCTCCAATCACACTTAATCTAGGCTCACAACAAAGATAGCGGCTGAGTGACCTAGCGTAATGAAAGGCAAAGAAAACAGTCAATCATTGGAAAAAACAATTAGTTTCATGTTTAAGATCATTCTATCAATTAATGCAGTTGCTTATAAAAATAAAAAATGGTCCAAAATGCTTCAAAGTAATTGAAAATATGAGGCATTGCGGATACGAAGGGCGAACTCAACAAAGTGCATTGTGATGGAAATGCGTTTCAAGTTGCCAGGCACAGTGCAAACTCCATAAAATCTTTGAAAATCACGCATGAAACATTCCGATCTACAGTTACCAAGTTTTTGTGGAGCTCGAATTGTGCCTGACAACTTGAAACGCATTTCCCTCACAATGCACTTTGTTGAGTTCGCCCTTCGTATCCGCAGTGCTTCATATCGTCTCTAGGAAAAACCCAGAAAATTAATACGCCCATTCAAATTTAAAACCTTTATTTGCATACTAAATAGAAAGAATTTTCACCAGATACTTGAAATTAGTTTGAGAAAATCTAAAATAAGAGGAATTCCTATCCCTGTTCTCGTGTTGATATTTCCTGGCAAATACTCTGTAAGAGGCTGTCGCGGTATATTGCCGCTCTATACATTGAAGAATCAATGCTTTATACTCCGAAGTCGATACTAAAGGTTCATGAACGTCTGCAGGATTTTTTCCAAAGAGGCGCAAGCAAGGTAGTTTTTCCGGGGGGAGGGAGGCAAACAAGGTGCATAACAGTGTTGTCTCCTCAAAAAACATTGCTTTAATTTGAAGTTATCATATTCATCTTATTTGAAAATAAGATCCTTAGGAAAATATTTGGACCTAAAAGGGATGAGGAGATAATTAGAATAATTAAATCAAGAAGACTTAGGTGGGTAGGCCATGTGGCACGAATGGGAGAGGAAAGAGGAGTTTATAGGATTCTTGTTGGGAAACCTGATGGTAAGAGACCTTTAGGAAGGTTAATACGAAGATGGAGGGACAACGTTGAGATAGACCTAAAGGAAATCGGTAGGGATGGAAAAGAGTATATAGATCTTGCTCAGGATAGGGACAGATGGAAGGCCTGTGTTCTGCAGCCATGAACCTTCGGGTTTAAGAAGGCTAGAGAGTTAGTTAGTTAGCTAGTTATGTTCATGCAATAATTAACATATATTATTGCAGCTGAAATGGAATTGTGTGAGATATATATATAATTTTTGGTTGACTTTCATTTTCCAGGTGGGTCGTGCACCCCCCCCCCTTGCCTCTCTTTCGGACTTCCATGCAAAGGTTCTATTTTTATTTCGCGTCTACCACTTTCGGTTAATCGCGATGATAAAGGATGTGATAGGTGATGAAAGTGGTATAAAGACAATGACCCAACCCATCCATATTTTCTAGTCCAGGCTCTAATCCGACATCTCCCGGGTTCGAATCCCGGTCGGGCTTGGTTGTTTGTGAATGTCCATTCATCAATTTCATCATTTCATCACTCATCCCCATCTTCGCAAATTAGCCTAGAGGCACAAAACGCGAAGTAAAATAAACTAAATCAATCAATCTAATCCGACATTAGACTTCGCAGTTTATTACGCTAACCAATTTGCCACGGGATCGGCTTCTTCGTGTTTGTCTGCTTATGAAATGATTAATTAGTTATTCAAACTATATAGGTAGGAAAGCTATATAAAATAACGAAACAGAAAAATAAATCCACTTGACGTCTTGTAGTACTATCATTAACCTACAATTTCATGCTCACAAATCCACACAGAAAACTTCTTGTGGCATTAGTTTTACAGAATGGCCTTGGGGAATAAACATCGCCCATTTCCTGGTTCAGCTCGAAACAATTCAGGTGCCTTATCGAAGCTGCTCTTGAGCACGCAGGGTTTCTAACCTACTTCGCCGTAATTCAGTTGTTGTATCTTGATTAATATGCTGTATTGTAGAGTCAACCGCAGATTAAATAGGAGAAAAAAGATTTTCCCGACGGAAAATAAGTTGGTAATGCTGCAAACACCGAGGCATTCTTGATAAGACGCTTGAGGAGCGTCGAGCAAACTTTCCTGAAAAAGCACAACCCCAGTATCGAAGGTCATGCCACACGTGGATTGGCAACTTTCGGGAGCATGCTGTCTGTCTACACAATTCTACCCAAATACCTGTTTGAAAATGAATCTTCTGTCCGCATTTTATTTTTCAAACGTACTTCTGACATTGTAATCATTTTGCAATTATTTTTATTTGTTCTTATTTTGCTTCGCTTTTATGTGACTTTTATAATTAATCGAAACTATGAAGATGGATGATAATTAGATTAAATTAATGAAGAGACACCTAAAAAAGATATTTACAGACCAGGACTCGAACCCGGAACCTAAAGCGGATAGGTTGTGGGGAAAACCGTCAATAACTCCCGCCACGAACTTACTTATAATTTTTGTAATTTCTCACGAGTATATTTTGTTCTGTCCATGCATAATACCTGCTTTCGGAAACTTAATTTATAAGTGACACACTTATAGGGACAAGCCACGTATTGTTTGAATGGAGGGACACATCTCGTTCATATACTACTAGATACAATCATGGACTATACTTGAAATGGCCTCCCCGATGGCGCAAGGTAGCGTCATCGCCTTGTAATGAAGGGGTCCCGGGTTCGATACCCGGTGGAGGCACAAGTGATTGGGATTTCACTTTAAACTGTAGGTCCAGTCCTGATTAGCCTAACTGTGCATAAAGTGGACTCAAATCAATCAATCATATATGATGGAAGTTAAGAAAAAGATAAAAATTTTAGAAGAGATACTGTGAACAAGTCGAATTGGAGAGAGATTGTATTTTGTCTTTTGTCTTTGTTAAATGTATTTCATGTAGTTTATATAACATGAAGTTATAAGTTAAATAAATGTTGTTTTGTTCGTTAACGTTTGGCCTAATTGAAGATTATTACAATATACTTGAAATGTGACGTGCTAAACACTACTTTCGGAGATCAGTTGGACATGGCAATTTTGATATACAAGTTGCATTTTCTCTACTTAGATTCATTATGTCCAAATTTTATCCTAATAGATAATCTCCCAACAACGCAAAATGTTTTAATTGACTCGAATTCACAATGACTCATATACAGTGTGTTTATAAATGAACGGTGGGGTTTCAAAAATTAATAATACATCTATATATTACCTTGCACGGGCAAAACGTACACCGTAAGCAGCAGCAACTGTCCAAGTTTATATAACTTTATTATATGTGTATAAAGATAGAAATCAAGAGGGGGCCAATTGCTCCTCTGTGCCTCCTTGCAGGTGCTCTTGACCGTCTGGAAGAAATAGTGCACGACAGACGTGAAAACTAAATCCATCTTCAGTATCCTTTTGTCTTGCTACTCTTAGATTCTGCAACCTTTCTTTCTATAGTTCAATGTTTGCCCCCTAACCCCCTAGAATTGATTTCCATACAAGTTTGAGAGCTAATCTCCCCTGCACCCTGTGGTTGCGCCACTGCACCTTCTTCCGCCGTTGTTGCTTTGTGAACTTTCATCTGCTTGAAAATACTTAATTTTCTTCAAGAGCATAATATCGTTTAATAACCGGCGATAAGATTCCTCAACCCTAAATTTCTGGATTAAAGTATAATAATATAGGAGCATGGAAATCTGAAAGGGGGCGAGGATGGCCACATCTCCCCTTTAGAAAACGAATGTCAGCTAAAAGTATATATTTCACGCGTATAATTTGATCCCAGTCATAGTAATGTACATTAATTATTATAATGGGAATGCAGGAATGCGATAATTTCGAATTCAAGTGGTGTTTCTTGAGGGGGCAACACTATT
The DNA here is from genome assembly GCF_977018435.1 of Lepisma saccharinum. Lineage (NCBI taxonomy): Eukaryota > Metazoa > Arthropoda > Insecta > Zygentoma > Lepismatidae > Lepisma > Lepisma saccharinum. Next base: position 3,106,161 of record NC_139232.1, read on the forward strand.
ATCTGGTTAATATGCCCCATGGAAAAATACCTTGCTTGTCCATGCGTCGAAAATATCGGCAGACGTCAATGATTAGGGGGTGGGGCATGTGCCCCCCCCTTTGCACCCCGTGCGCACGTCTATGACTACTCATTTCTACACTAGTTGGAAGCTGTATTCAATTTCGAGCCAAAAATGTAATTTTCAAATCAGGATTGTTAAACGTCCACGAACCCAGTGGCGTGCCCAAGGGGGGGTTGGTGGGGGTTATAACCCCCCCCTTTAGCCCAGCATTCCTAAAAAAAATAACATCAAAGGTAGGAAAAGATGGTAAAATGAGAGCAGACTACCAGGAAAAGTGTACATAACCCCTCCCTTTCAAAAATCCTGGGCACGCCACTGCACGAACCCATAAATTCTAATGGGTTCTTCTATTGGGTCCCGCAACAAGACCGGAACCTTCTTTATCGCACAGTTTTAATTCGGTCCAAGTTGCGTATTCTTTCATTTCAATATGGAACTTAGACAGTCTTTAAATTGATCCGGAAAGAAGGTTCCTGTGCAGTATTTCAATTGATCCGGAGAAAAGGTTCCTGGAACGAATTGAAATATTTTAAACATAAAAAGGCTCTTTACGGTCCAGATCCATTTATGCTTGCTAATATTCCCTGCTGAACCGGAATTGAATTGATTTAAAATTCCTGACCCTTTATCAACCCTGGTTGAAATTCATTTTTTTACAAACAACCATATTTTTAACGGCTATTACACATTAATCCCATACGATATACTGAAAAGTAAGAGACTTGGGCTATTCCTTTTTCTTCCTTGATGTTAAATAGATTATATTCGTCACGCGCCTATAACGTTACTACCTAACATTTGTGAATTGTTCTTTCCTTGTAACGTTAACATCTACCATACTGAATTTATTTACGTTCCTTATGCAGATGGTATGTACCCAACTGCATTTTGTTCCGTTCCGCTACAGTGGTTTACATTTTGTTACATTCCTATGTAACGTTAATTAACCATATTGCCTTTCACTTCGTTCCGTTACGGAGGATTGCATTCATTACGTTCCTATGTACCGTTATTTACTACCATGTTGCATTTCGTTACGTTTTTTTGTAACGCTAGTATATACCACAATGCATTTCGTTACTACGTTCCTTGTATCCTTGTAACGGTAGTATATACCATATTGCATATTACGTTATGTTCCAATGTGCTCATTTCGTTCCGTTCCTTTATAACGTTAATATCTACCATAATACATTTTGTTACGTTCCTTGTAACGTCACTCTATAAGATATTGCATTTCGTTACGTTACATGGGTACCAGCAGTTGAACCATACTCTTCCTCCTACAAAATGGAACGTACCGTGTAACGCAAATTGGGTACGTTACGACTCCCTGGGTTAGACCACTGTTGCACAAACCCCCCTCAATTTTATTGACATATATTGTATATGTTCTATAAAATGAAAGCAGCTTTGTATTTAACCGTTTTTTTCCGTCATGTTGTTTTGTGCTTTGCAACAGCGGGTCTTTTGTATTTCTAGTACTTAACAGTCACTTAGTTGACTGACTGTGTATTTTGTATAAAGTAGAAACGTAGGCACAGATGTTGTGGAAATAATCGCACTCTTGTCGCCATGTTGTTTACGTCTACACTGTGTGCATAGATAAATACTATTGTTTACGTAGTCGGACACCTCTGGGATAATAGCGTTGTATTTCTCTTTGTCTTCGGTCTGTGTTCAACAAACTCCAAAACTTCCCGATCGTGACTTTTCATGCGTAAATAACCAGTTAACGTTCGATTTATTCAGCATCAGGCAAACGTTGAATACAATTTCTCCGTGATTGTCAATTTTGTCTTGTCTCTGGGCGAGATCATGTGAGTACCTTATCTTATCATGTGAACAATTTGTAAGTTTATTTTGCTCCAGATACTTTACGGATGGCAGATTAAAGTACTCTTTAGCGATCAAACACTTCAGTGGATAACAATTATTGTGACATCAGGCTAATTCTGGAAGACGTCCATTCTGTTCGACGTTTTTTCCTATACTCTTAAGCTGTCCGTACACGAACAACACACTGAATTCCACGCTTAAAGGAAGTGACGTCAGAACACACGTCATGTTTCTGTTCGACTTAATGGTTATTCTCCAAGATTTTCTAATTAGGAACGGTTTTAAATAAAGCCTTTCGTGACCGGCAGTCAACCAATCAGAGCACATGCTGTTGAAATCAATTATCGAAAATAAAGCATCGAAGTACAGAATATTATTTATTTCTATTCTGTGGTGATGAGAAAGCGACACGGAAAGTGTAATCACGTGGTTGTGACTTACGAGAAAGTGTGGAACATTGATTTTTTGTGTATTTAGGCACAATTATACAACAAATAATCATGTATATTCGTTCGCAGCAGTGAGTGATGTGATAATAAATTATATTCGACAACGAACTGTTTGTGTTGTTCTGAAGTTGTAATGTAGGTAAACAAAATGAAAAGTAACTACCTACATTACTGTGAAAATGTCATATTTTGAAAATTTGTCATTATGACCATGTAGTTTCTCTGGTGTCTCATATTACGTTTAGAATAAAATATCGAGAGAATACATGACAATTCTGCGGAGTTTCTGATATGCATCTTTGCTACAAGTAATCGATAATATATATATATATATATCTTTTCTCTTGCCGAACTCGCTGCCACTTTTTGGTAAAATATGAAATTGCCAAGTTTTTCTTTAATCGTGTACCGCTACAACTTCATATCTTTCAAGATTTTCAATAAGAACGTCGTTCGTATTTTAGTTGTTGATTTTGTTGGGTCATGTATACTAAGTTTCACTCCATGCAAATGCTGAGATGTACTATAACAACGGTCCCCGACATTCCTATATTGATTTATTTTTCCTTGCCCGCCCCCCTCCCGCCATCGCCTTGTAAGGTATGCTCTGTCCTTCTCCCACCACTAGTTTCGACGTGGTGAGCCACTTGGGTCCAAAGATTCGAAGGAGATCTGTATTTTTAAACATAAAACATTTTAAACTGTCTATACTACATATATCAAAGTTTTGTTTTAATTTTTGGTGAATGTTGTATGAATTAATAAAGTATTGTTCATAAAACTATTTCTCAAACGCCGAAGAATTATACGGGTCCGCAGAATATGGTTTCATCGTACAATCTTGGACACTGCTGAGTTGTAACGACCCTATTGAAGAAGCACTGAAGCAAGCCCTCGGTGCCTGACCACCAAGCGCCTTGTGTGTAGACAACCCAAACAGCATTGCAATTCTGCGACTTGTATACCAGTCAAGGGTATACATCTTGGGAAATTGAGCAGTGATGCCAAAGAGAAATACGAGATGAAGATTGTCGGAATTAATGTATCGTGTTCTCGACATGGAATAATACTCGGTCCACGTTACGTTCCTTTATTTAATGTTGTTTGGGAACGAACCTGACGGACTGGGTTTATATTTTCACTCCTTGCATTACACCAAGTTCTATATTTTACAATTACATTAATGCTTTGAACGAAAATAATACCTAGAACAACATCAAACACACGTTCCAACCACTCTTGTCACACACATGCACGTGAAAATACACAAAGCTAAATTTTAACTTCCAAATAACAGTAAACGGAGAAGCGCGAAACATGGGATATTTCACAGAAAGAATGCGTCTATTTTTGACATACGTGGTTTCTATCAATAGAAAATGAAACAATTGTCAGTGAAATTAAGATGGATTTGCTTTTTCAGGTGTTGAGGAAGAAACAGACTGACTGGAGAAAAGAAAATGTAGTGTTATTGATGGTGTGTTGGTTAGCGTGCAGAGCTTTCATGAGCAAGCCGGGGTTCGATCCCCACCATGGGCAACTTTTTATACTTTTTTTTGTAGCAGTGAACAAGTATATTATATTGTTTTCCAGGCATTTTGACGAAAGGATAAACATCAAATTTAATATTTTAATCTGTCCTTTCATTCTTCTAATAGGTTCTCCTCTATCACAAGGGATATAGGGATTCTCTATCTTGTCGAAGGATATCTTCTCAATGGTTCCGTAACTGCGATTCTGTAGTCCCTTTCGCCCACTTGTCTTATTTATTTACTTCATATCTACTCACGAAATACCATGAATCTAACGAAAGCACACAGATATAGTTAGAACAAGATACACACCTCTCATCGAAGGTTCCAGGCTCGAGTTCTGGATTTTTTTTGCGAGGGTGATTATTTCTGGGTATGTATTTATCATCCTCGTCTAAAAAACATTCCTCACTATTCCCGTGATTAACTTAGGGAGAGACCAAAGCTACTCAAATAACAAAAGTACAGAAAATGCAAGACACACCTGCCAGGCCATGTTATACTTTGGGAATTAGCAATCTGAAAATAAACTTTCGTTTTAGTCGACTACTTGCAAAAACGTTTCGTGTTGTCTCATTTGGAGTGTTAGCTATCGTGTCGGACTAGCATGCGGGCAAACTGAGTTGAGTCCACTGGAAGGTAACATTTTTTTGTCTAATTTCATCCAACATTATTCATAAAACTGAGGTTTCTCCAAAACCTTTTGAATTACATGCCACTTCGTATGTCGGTAATCTGAACGCAGCAAAGATGAAAATTTATTGTTCCGAAGCGAGGATGTATTTGTGTATATGTTGGAAAATCACTGGTATTAGCGAAAAGCATGCAGCCATGTTATCATTGAGATCGCTTCCTAGTTGTCAGTGCTAATATGGCAGTAGTTACATTCTGTCAACGCACCAACTTTCACGTTCTCCGTAAAATGATTACCTTCCCATGTTTCAAAACCGTGAGTGCTGTCTAAAGTAAATACTTTGATACTTGTGTTTGCATGTTCGAATCGAAGGTAATGCGATTAATCATCAAGAAACAAAATTAAGGGCATTCTCAAGTAAAATTATATTTCTGTAATTATCAAGTGCTTTACGGACTCAACGTCAATTTTGGATTTGTCGGTTATCCTAATGTTATTAAATTTGAAAATACTCTTTCAGTTGGTGGAATGTGCCTGAAATTGAATGCCATATTTTAAATCGTGAACGTGTCTTCTTTAATTAAAACTTTTAGTTTACAATTTAGTTCATCAAACCAACCTGCGTTCTTCTCCCTTGTATATTTATAGTAATAACTAAAAGCCCATTGAAGCATAGGAAAACCTTTCACTGTTCATAAGTCAGTCATTGTTCTCTGCAGTTTTCAATGTAACACTTAGGCTTTCTTATTGTGCATCTTAGGCTTCACATCAGGATAAGATCATTTTAAAGATGGTTTAAGCGAAATTCGCCATTTTTATTCTTTCAATATATGATATCAATATCACATTGCGAAAACAGTTATTAATGGTTTCAATGTCATTTGCTGGGGAAAAATTGTATTACTTTGGATTCGAAAATGCAAACACAAGTATCAAAGTATTTACTTTAGACAGCACTCACGATTTTGAAACGCGGAAAGGTAATACTTTTACGGAGAACGTGAAAGTTGGTGCGTTGACAGAATGTAACTACTGCCATATTAGCACTGACAACTAGGAAGCGATCTCAATGATAACATGGCTGCATGCTTTTCGCTAATAACTGTGATTTTCCAACATATACACAAATACATCGTCGCTTCGGAACAATAAATGCTTCCATGTAAAGTACTGTCTGCAGCAAGTTTTTTGAAAGCATTTACATAGCCGTATTTACAATTCCACGGGTTACTCACCTGACACACCGACAGCGGCGAGTAGCCACTTCCAGGACCAAACGAAGTGATATGTAAACTTCAAGCGACAGTAGCAGAACTCAAAAGAAACTCCGATCAGCAACTCGCCATGCCAAAGAAAAGAGGAAATGAAATAGGAGTCAATGAAGCAATAGACCTCCGCATGATTTTTTTCCAGGGTGAGGCAAGCAAGGTAATTTTTTTCCAGAGGGGAGGGGGGGGGGGCATATTTTCTCCCATAATAGCGATACCTCCTAAAAAAAAAACGCAGCTTCGGTCTGAAATTATCAGGTCCCTTCCAAAGCCCTTATAATAATTAACATAAATTACGTTGACTGAAATGAAATTATGTGTTAAATATATACTTTTTAGGTGAACATTCATTTTCCAGGTGCAGGCCGTGACCCTCCCTTGCCCCCTTCCGGACGTCCATGCAACGAAACGCCACTCAAAGAAAAAATCACCAAGAAAAACAGTCAATCAGTAATGAGATATAACGTCATTTCTAGATTTGCACACATGAACATCCGAAATTTATCTATCAAAAATGAAATACGTGTTGCTGAAAACATAAAATATATTTGTTAAAAAACTAGATAAAAAATTAAAAATGTAATTTCTAAAGAGAAAAATTATCGTTCTCCTGCGGTGGACTCGAACTCGCAGACCCGACTTACCTTAAGTCCACCTGCTCTAACCAACTGAGCTACCCAGGACAACTAACAGAGAAAGCTTAAATGTTATTGTTAAAGTAACACATGGTATTTGCACATGGAAAACATTGTGGGGCCATTTTGGCATTTCAATTTCCGTGTTAAACAGCCGTTCCCCTTTGGAAATAACATGCGAAAACTTTTCTTTTCACTATATCAAAGCATAAATGCAAAGATTCATTTTCCAGCCCTAAGAAATCTTTCTCAAAATTGGTGCAATACCGAGACAACAGCAAGCAAGCATCTTAAATAATGCACCTTAACATTAACAATGATTCAAGCTTTCTCGGATAGATGGCACTACATTAGCTCCTGCAAATAAGATATTAAAGTATGTTGACAACGAGCAATGGAATTACGTTAAGAAAACTTTAGAGCGACAAAATTGAAATTATATAATATACATTAAAGATAAGTTTATTACTACTGTACAAAATCAAGTGTTTTTACAAACTTTTAGAGAGCTTCAGGAAGTTACGAAGTATTTTTGAGAAGAGACTTTGTACAACTATGACAATACTAAAATTGCAACACTTTAGAGTTTAACCAATGAATAAAAGAGACGTCATTCTACAAGGGAAAATATGACACGTCGAAAATCAAGTCAGTCAGTAGTTTGCAGTGTGCAGAAATTCTGAGTGCAATTTACTCTCGCACTTTAACCGTGTATAATGTTATATAGAGCTACTACAACAAACACAGCGGAACTTTTGTAGTCATATAATTCAAGGTCCGTTAACTTGTTTGCCGCCTGCTTTGGAAGGTCTGTTCATAACGCCCCTTTTGGGCAAGCCGAGATGGTTGTAAAACTGTGACATCATATTTTTTGTCCATCCTTAGTGTGAAGGCAAGATGTGCTAGGTAAAATGTTCTGAGTAAGTGTGTGTGTAACCTCGAGAACAAAAATCTTGATCAGTCTTATCATTTGTTTGTTCAATACAAAACGAAAAATTGTAAAAGCAAAACAACAGAAAGTACTTCGTGTTTTGTCAATATTGTCGATATTTGAACCGCAGGATCCAAAAAATTAAAAGGACAAATACCATAAAGCAAAAGCAAAGGATCCAGAGCTGCTCTTTTTTTAAATTCTTTCCAGCACTAACCGTGGGTAAATTTGTGTTCTTGCTTACTTATATTTTTTTCTATGCACCATTACATTCCTGTATTCTGTGTAAGTTGTGTTGCGATGCTCTCAATATGGGCTTTTTTCTATTAAAAACAAGACCCTTGTATGCTTTACAGTGCTGAAAATAGCAGACACTAGGAGAAGTTTCATCTTGATGACGTCACAGAAAGCCTGCAGGGGTTGTAAACATGGGGGCTGGAAAAAAGGCGAGTTATGACCAGACCTTCAAGAGCGGGGAAACTAGCGGTCTACGGACCTTGTAGTGGAACCACATATAAAAGAGCCTGCATTCCTGTTTCCACGTACTCTAGTTGTTTGTCTGTATGATCGCCCCCGCTTGGAGGGGAGGGCCTAGTCGAACGGGTGAAGGGGGAGGTGCGTGGGGACTTTTGGCCGAAGCTTTTTTGTTTGTGGTCGCTCTACAGCACAGCACCCTACGACGTCAGGGATCCGTGGGGTGGTTCAAATCCCGGCATGGGCTTGTACAGGGTCAACGAAGTTAGTAATAATTTTTGATTTATAGAGCTTACATTGATACACTTGTGTGTTGAATTGTATCTTCTGCAAATATGCTGTATAAGGAAAAAAATTCTCGGAGTACTAAGTGAGGCGAGTGTACAATCTTTGTGTGTATCGTTCATCAATTTAATCATAATATCGATCATTCCCATCTTCGCGATTAGCCAAAAGCGACAAAGAAGAGAAGTAAAATGAACCAAATCAATCAATCAATCATGCAAATTAAACATTGGTTAAACAATACAAAAATACTGTTTTGGCTCAATAGAGAGAGAGAGAGAGAGAGAGAGAGAGAGAGAGAGAGCTGTAGTACGTAAATTGTTCATTTGATGTAAGTTGAAATATGAATTACGTAAATGGTATTTCTGTATTGAGATGTACTATTTTGTATTGTGACTCTTAGATATGAGAGTTTGAATGTTATGTGTTGGATGGGTTACGAATCATTTCAAGCAATCAGTTTTTCTGCTTTGTAGAGTCCGACCCACCTCTCCCATACAACAGACATCTTCGTTTTGTGCCGTATTCCGTGTTCCTTGCAGGTGACTCAGTGCAATCGGCTAGCGCATTGGTCTTCTGCCCATGTCTTGCACTTCATGCTTCTCTGTTTACTGTTATTTGGACATTCACTTGGAAGTTAAAATTTAGCTTTGTCTGTGTGTTTTCACGTGCATGTGTGTGACAAGAGTGGTGTGAACGTGTGTTTGATGTTGTTCTAGGTACCATTTTCGTTCAAATCATTAATATAATTGTAAAATATAGAACTTAGTGTAATGCAAGGAATGAAGATATAAACCCAGTCCGTCAGGTTCGTTCCCAAACAACATTAAATAAAGGAACGTAACGTGGAACTAGTATTCCATGTCGAGAACATGATACATTAATTCCGACAATCTTCATCTCGTATTTATTTCTCTTTGGCATCACTGCTCAATTTCCCAAGATGTATACCCTTGACTGGTATACAAGCCGCAGAATTGCAATGCTGTTTGGTTTGTCTACTCACAAGGCGCTTGGTGATCAGACACCAAGGGCTTGCTTCAGTGCTTCTTCAATTGGGTCGTTACAACCCAGCAGTGTCCGAGACTGTACATGGAATGGAATGAACTTTTATAGATATCTTAAATTTAGCCGACGTAATTAAATTTTGAATGTTTATTATGTTGCATTGTTTTGCACTATAGACCAAACGTACATGCGGAGATAGTATCGTAGAGTCCATAGTTCTCATGTATATCGTTTCGCATTCGTACCAATTAACTAACACTGAATTCCCATGAATTGACCCTTGTTAAATTGTTGTACTTTCAACCACTGTTTTTCGTTTCTATTTGTACAGTCACCGGCAATAAAAATGATACACACAGATCCTGAAATACTGGCTTCTCTGTAAGGTGTTATGTGTGTTGCCTAACTCTACGGCAAGAAGTGGATTTTAATAACAAATTTTCAATGGTAATTTCTACCGCCACCGTAGAGTTATGCAATACACGTAACGCCTTGCAGGAAAGCCAGTATTTCAGGATCTTGTTGTCCCATTTTTATTTCTGGTGACTGTACCAACGTTTAAGAGATGGTTCTGTCTCCGTTCTCAGGACTGTGTATTTGTCTGTCTAAAATATCTCTCAGCACTCTCTAAATACATCCTTCAATACACCAACCTGAGGTCGGAGACAGAACCAGTCTCTGTAACGTAGGTACATATAGAAACCAAAACCAGCGAGTGCTTTAAAAGTTCAACAATTCAACATGAATCAATCGCCACTGATTAGCTACAAAGAAGAAAGAATTGACCCTGTAAGAAAGTATTCATTCTCATGAAATTGTAGTTTGCAACACTGTCTAAAGTGCTGCAATTTCTGAGTTGACTGTGTACTGTGATTTTAAGAAGTGGACAGATATTTCTGAAATATTAAGGGAGAGAGAGAGCAATAGACGAAGAAAATTATAAAATGACAGACAGAGAGAGAGAGTGTGTGTGTGTGAAATAGCCGAAGACAAATATTAAATGAGAGAGAGAGAGAGAGAGAGAGAGAGAGAGAGAAAGAGAGAAAGAGAGAAATATAGGTGAAGAAAATATAAAGTGTGTGTGTTTGTGTGTGTGTGTGTGTGCGAGAGAGAGAGAGAGAGAGATATAGATGAAGAAAATATAAAGTGTGTGTGTGTGTGTGAGAGAGAGAGAGAGAGAGAGAGAGAGAGAGAGAGAGAGAGAGAGAGAGAAATATAGATGAAGAAAATATAAAGTGAGAGAGAGAGAGAGAGAAATAGACGGAGAAAAATATTGAGAAAAGGAAACAGAAGTACAGGAAGAAAGACATGCAGAAAGGAATAAAGATAGAGAAACTGGAAAGAAAAAACCGAAGGAGATAAAGAAAAGAGGGAAAGAGGCAGATGAATGACCACAGAATCAGGTCTGAAAATATTTCTTGCATCCCTGAATCCACCGAAACAAAATTCCCTGACTCTACTGCGCAGATGAACGGTTTGCATATCGAATAACAAGAATCTTCACTGCGAAGTTTGTGAATGTGCTCTGTGCACGATGTTGCTACAACGACCTTGAACAGGGCAACGCAATCTGCCCAGCATTTCGTGAAGAAAAAACCGCGCAAAAAATGTATGTCGTGCCATATGCTTCCTATCAGCGGGACATTGACACGGAACGAGAGAAGTGGAAAAACAACATAATTTCTGTACAAGGCATGTTTGTGTCAGTAATTGTGCAGGTAGGAAATGCCATACAGTGAAAGACAGCTGTAGTACAATCGCGTACAAATATATATCAAGTAAATTATTTGTTAAATATTGTGATTTGTAGCATGTAAGTTCCAAGAATTGAAACCTAACTGAAAATAGTGATACTTCATAGGATAGGGACAGATGCCGAGATAAACCTTCGGGTTTATTCTTGCCAGAGAGTTTAACATGCTGCAACTATGCAAAAAACAATAAAAAAAATGAATTAAGCTCACAATCGTTCCGGATATTTCCAAGAATCGTCGATGAACTCTCAACTTCCGGCAGCACGATAGCACATCCGATGCGATATTGTTTTCGCATATTCAGCTTTTTGCCACATCCCACAGTCACAAGTTCTAATGAAAATTTAGCCGGCTTCGGTGGCGAAGTGGTTAGCACATCGCGCTACGACACCTGGTGTCTCGGGTTCGAATACCATCATGGGTGTTTATGAGTGTCCATTCATCAATTTCATCCTCATCTTCGCAATTAGTCACAAGTTGCAGAAAAGCGGTTAAATAAATCAAATCAACCAATCAATGCAAATTGACACTATTGGTTCACGAGATATGTGACGTGAAATATTTGTCACTGGGGGCAAAGCCATTATATTTCTTCTCAACAATTAGCGAAAAGTTTCATGAATGGAACCATGGGCGAGTTAAAAAAAGAAGGAATTTTAAGGGGCTGGTCATGAATTATATTATTTCAGATCTGCTTTGTTTCGGGGGCTTTTCGCTTCTTTCTCTTTTGTTTCCTGTTTTTCCTTTCCCGGTTTCTGTATTTCTTTCTCTATCTCTCTCTCTCTTTGTTTTCTTGTTTTCTTTCTTTCTCTGTCACTGTATTTCTTTCCAATTTCTCTTTCATTATTTTCCTGGTTCTGTATTTCTCTCTTTTTCTTTTTCCTTGTTTTCTTTCTTTGTCTCTGTATTTCTTTCCAATTTCCCGTTCACTCTTTTCCCTGTTCCTATATTTCTTGCTCTCTCTCTTTCCCTGTTTCTTTATTTATTTCTATCTTTCCTGTGTTTTATCTTTTCCCTGTTTCTGTAATTCCTCTATCTTTCTTTCTCTTCTTTCATGTTCCCGTCCTTTTTCTTTCTGCCTCTGTATTATCTACCTCTTCTTTCTCTTTTTCTGCCCTCGTTATATTTTTCTATCCGTTTGTGTAATTCTTCATCTACCATAAAAGATTGAAAATGTTCACTTTTGGGTGGGTTAAGACAATTTCAAAGTGATCTATTGAGCTCACCCTCGCTCATAGCGACATCACGGCACGCCCTTATTTTTCGCGTTTTATCACATGATTGCGAAAGAGGAAAAGAAGAACTGAATGATACATTTTCAACTCTAGAGCACACTTAGTTTGGAATTCGGTGTTGCGAATGTTTACCTTTCGCCCTTGTACACTGAAAAATGCGTTCCCCTCTTTCAGGGCTTCCATTGTTCAGGAATTAAGGCCATGTTTAGATGAAACATCTTTCGTTGGCCGTTTTTTCTTCGCAAGGACAGCTTGCAGATCTACGTTCGGGATCGAACTTGACCCACTGGAATGTTTGCTTTTTACCTGCTGCGTGCCGTAAGAATAGGTTTGGAAACGACTGTTTATCTTCACAAACGTCTAACTTAGCACGTCCCAAACTTTTTTATTTTTATTTTTCGAATCTTGTGTTCCCGATTCAGTGTTTTGTTCTAGTGTACAAAAGAGAGTTTGGCAAAGTATTTTACATATGTAGCAGCATCGACAGAGGAACCACGACATGATAGATACACACTTGATTTTACTTAATATTCACGAACTACGTGTTTTTTAATTAATAATTGCCGACCTCCGAGGTAGAGTTGTTAGCACAACGCGCTATGACCTAGGGGTTCCGCGTTCGAATTCCGGCCTGGACATGGCTGTTCTTTTTCAATTCATCAATTTCATCATGTCACTTCCTCATCGTCACGATTAGTCAAGGGTGGAAGAAAAGCGACGCTAAATAAAACAAATCAAATTAAATTACCGTATTTGTCGGCGTATAAGACGCACTTTTGACTTTAAAAATAGGTCTGAAAAACAGAGTGCGTCTTATGAGCCGATATTCAGATTACAGCATCAGGAGGAAGTACGTTTTGTGAATGGAAGCTTCGTGGGATATTGTGAAAACTAAGACAGTGGTTAAATCATTTACGAAGTGTGGCATTAGTAATCCACTAGATGGTACAGAGCACAGTTTGTGGTATGATGACTCAGATACTGATCTTGAAGAGGTTTCAAGTGACTCTTCATTCAGCTCTAGAAATGAATGTATCTGTTTTGGCGAAGATTAAAAATGTATTCTTTCCTAGTTAGATTAGGTAAGTTATTTGTTGAAAATAGGCGTACATATTACTTTAAATCTGAAATACTCTAAATTAATTATAAAATTCAGTGAAAAGTATTTTTCCTCAAAATTTTGTATAAGCCGTAAGGCATCTTCAAGAATTCGTACTGGCGACCTTTGTACGAAAAAGCAGTGTATTTTCGGCATTCTGGTTTCTAAGGAATCTGTAAATAGCCTGAAGCTAGATCTAAACTTGAAAAATACTGGTCTTGTTTAAATCTCTGCAATACACTACTAGTAAGAGAAGTGTCTTTGATAACCATCCAGTGACCCTCCTGGGTTCGAATCCCAGCTTTTGCATGAGTGTTCTTTCCGAGTTTCCATTCATCAATTTCATCATATCATCACTTATACTCATCTTTGTGACTAGCTAAAATTGGCTGAAAAATGAAGTAAAATAAACCAATCGATCAATCTACCCATCCACACCAGAAAGTGGTATACCTATATAAATGTATGACGGGGCCCATACGTTGGACATCCCTTGCTATTGGAATTTAAAAGAAAGGGGGGATTACAAAACAGTGTTACGTCACCACTCCTAAAACGCCGATTTCAGGGTTGGAAGTCAATCTCCTGGGAAAACTAGGAGCACAAGAATGTTCCCCCTAATGACCTCAACAATAAGCAGAACATGAAACTGGCATGTGTGACAGCATGGAGACTGGATCCGTATTGAACCTTGACCCAAAGTCAACACTAGTGGTTTCTTTTGAATGCGCTGACGAATTGACAAGCCTTCAAGCCGAAACAATGTCAAAAAGAGAAGCCAAAGCTTCTATTATGTCTACGTGTGATGTTAGAACACGTTTTCTCCCCTTTCACTGGATCAATTGTGCTCTTACCCCTTCTTGAAGAAGTAGCTTTGACAAATAACCGCTATCTTTTGCGTGGAACTCAAAACACATGTCCGGATCCAGTTTTCATACAATGTGCATGCTCTTTAGAGAACTACAGTGTCTTAGTTTAGGCGACGGAGTAGGGCAGATGCATGTAAACTAGTGTCAGAAATCCAGTCTTCATAAAAACAACATTTGTTCCTAACTACGGTACTGAAATATAGTTCCCACGATTTTTCAGTAAGATTTTGCAGTCTTGAGTTTGCGACCAGGTGTGGTGCAAGCCAATGCACTCCTTCTCTAGTACATAGAATCTCGAAAATAAAAAAAGTTTCTCCTTTTACAAACCATATAGCTATGTTCAACGTACCACAAAATATGATGCAAATTCTGTTTCATGTTTTTTTTTCACATCAGAGAAAACTTGTTTGGTGTTTTTATTCTGATGTAATTCCTGTTCTGGTCTCTACAAAATAGAGATGAATGAATGTTCGAAATAAGAAAAAGGTGTAAAAAGGCGATAGAGAAAAAGAACGAAAGTAAGGGATAGTGAAACAAAGGAAGAGAGGCGTAGATAAATAGAGAGAGAGGGAGAGGAAGACGAATAATGTAACGTGAATAAAATAAAAGACCGGAAGCAAGAAGGAAAAAAAGAAACAGATAAGGGAAACGGGGAGTAAAACTATAAAGAGAAGAAAATGTAACAAGGAGAAAGATACATATGAAGGAAACGAAATAAAAAGACAACTAAAAGAGATAAACAGAGAGAGAAACGTAGAGGGAAATAAAGAAAAAAGAGGAAGAAAGAGATAAGGATAACTAGAATAAAAAGAGAGGGGGAATCAGAGGAAGCAAAAAAAAGAGGTAGATAAAGAGAGGAAGAAAAAAGAAGATAGGGGAAACGGGAATAAAAAGTTTGATTTGCTTTATTTTACTTCGCTTTTCTGCAACTTTAACTAATCGCGAAGATGGGAATGAGTGATATGATGGAATTGATGTAAGGACACTCGCAAGGAACACCGATGCCCAGAGAATCTCGTCAGTTATGACCACCAAAACGTAGCTCACTTGAAAAACATACAATCCTGAGGATTTCTTTTGTTTCGTTAAACATTGACTGCTTGAAGCTATTTATATATTTGTTACTTGTTGATCTGGCTGTCAAAATATAAAATTGTGTGATGGTTTTGTCTGTTGAATTAAAGAACATTGAAATGTTTCTCCTTACGATCAGTCGTGGAGGTCTACCCCAGGTACTTTGTTTCTTCTCGTGAGTGAGTATTGTTGGAGCGGTTGAAAAAGTTATCCATGCCCAATTAGCGCAGTGAAAGTACCCATATGTTGTAAGCACTTATCGCGCACCGCAAGGAGCCTCCCCGTAAGATTATGGCGGTGATGTAAAACGCGCCACCTTGCCACTTCCACCTTGTTTTTATTTTCCCAGAATTCCACGGCGTAGGCATCCGTGAACCGAATGAAGTTGTGCATCTGGAAGCAGGTTTTTCAACGTAGTACGGCCAAATTGGCGGCAGGACTGCTGCGGATTACTGCCCCCCTCGCGATTTGAAATTGAAGGGTGGGCGATAGAACGCGTCAGGATGATCTATTTCATCCTGATTTAGTGATTGGGTAAGATATATAGGCAGTGAACAGGTTCTGCAGCGTTCTCGGAAAATATTTTACCGAGAAATCTAAACTCCAGAAGATTCTTCCGTGTAATCTTGATTCGCCCCCTACCCTTTCTTTATAAAATCTTAGTACCAAGAAAACAGAATATTACCGGCGTACCGTGCAGAAATGAGCCCGTGGGAAATATCTGGTAAAACGGTCTGAATAAGTTGTTACTGCGAAACTGAAAATTCCCAAGTAACGTTAATAACTTTCCTGGATGATCATGGCGTAGTGAATTTCCCCCTCACGGAAATTGGCATAGTTCATTTAAAGTTTCAAAAAATATTATTAATAACTGAAATAAGTTAGTATTCGAAGAGTATAACGAAGTTAAAAATGTGTTCAGTGTAAAGAAAAATTAAGTGTGAAATGCATGAACCAGTTTCTGTTTTCATGTTCCACTATTTAAACCAAAGAATAAATAGTTTCAAAGTTTTCAAAATTCCCAAAACTGGAGTTTTATATGAGAGGTTGCAAAACGTAAACACTATGACTAAAATTTCACCCTAAATTTTAAAGCATTCTTGAACGAGGTGTGTGAAAGTTAATACCCAAATAGATTAACTATTTATTTCAGCACACCAACTGTATCAAATGTAAAAAAGAATAAAGTTGCGTGGGATATTCCCTCATGTGGTGGATCAATTAAGTCTCCCTAAGGATATAACAAGAATAATAATTGGAATAAAATTAGTGTATAATAGTTATTTTATAAATATAGAAGGCATGATAACTATTATTGTTATTTTATCTACTATTTAAGTTTTATTTATGGCGTGAGCCCTTCGCCTACAAAATAATTCTGTCGACTTCCGTGCAATTGATGAGTACGAATGTGCCGTGTGTGTAACGTTCTCTTAAGGCACATCTTTAATGAATGTGCTGATTTTAATATCCTCACACAAACTTTTCATCTTCCCGATCCTTGTCATCCATATTGGCAGACGATGACAGTGTTTTAAATAATGTTTCTAGCTTTTTGATTGGTTGAATTTTTGTTTTAAGCCTTCTTTATGCACAGAAAGGCTAATCGGGACTGGACCTGTTCGGGAATGAAAGCATTCTGCTGCGAGCCGTCTGCGGCGCATGCGCGCGCAGCGAGAAGACTGATTGACTTGCTCATGTGAGCTCGGCCGTGCAACATACTACGCGCGCGCGTCTCCTATTATCTACGATATTAGACAGTTGTAATTACGGTTCTACATACCAATATGTATTATTTAGTATTATAAATATTCTAAAATCTAAATCGATGTACCGTGTTATTCATCTGGTAGAACTACGCCTAAGGTAAAACAGTTAACTTAAATAACCAGAGTCTCAACGAATTATAAGTCGGTCATTACCGCAACATATGGTCCTCCGCAAAACCGGATGAATTACGGATATCGGTAAACGACGGGACTGGTGAAAGTGCAGTTTAGTGAAGTGAAGTGATACAGACAGTGATAGTACAGTGAAGTTACAGAACAAAGCAGTTTTCCCGCCACTTCAGCCACGCCGCGCGAGGGGAAATTAGAGCGAGCTAGGAGAATCAACGGACAGCACGATCCAGTCACAGGGTTGCCAAGACCAGAGGAATTATCGACGGCTGCAGATTCCATGTACGTGAGTAAATCCTTTTATTTTCCTTTTCCATGCTTGTTTGTTCATATTCCTAACCTTGCCTGAGAAAATGCCGGAAGAAAGTGAAATGCTTGAGAAGCTAGTGAGACAACGCAGTGTAATTCAAGGACAATTAACTCGGCTTCAGAACTACGTGTCGAATTATGACGAGGCAAGTGGTCATGTAAACGAAGTTGTAGCCAGGCATAAGCAACTCGGCAGTGTTTGGTCAAAACTAGAGGATGTAATGGACAAGATATCCGAATTATCAGATGAGCAATCTCACGACGAGAAGAGAGCGTCACTTGAGCAAAGTTACTTTACGTTAGAAGCTAAAATGCTTTCAATAATAGACAAAGACTCGACGAGAAAGAATAATACATGTAAGCCTGAAACTAAATCTCCAATCAAGCTCCCAGATGTAACTTTACCAACGTTTGACGGAAACTACACTCAATTTTCATCGTTTCAAGATATTTTTGTAGCCCTCATAGAAAAAAATGAAACCTTGTCAGACATACAAAGATTGCAGTATTTACGGCTTTCGTTAAAGGGTGATGCATTACAAACGATTGAGAATTTGCAACTCACAGGTGCTAATTACAAGATTGCCTGGGATTTGATTCAGCGCAAATACAATAATCCAAAGTTAATAGCCGCTGCTTACGTAAATGACATTTTGAATGTACCTTCAGTCACTAAGGAAAGTGTAACAGAATTAAGGAAGTTCACGACTACGATTAGAAGTTCTATAGAAGCATTAAGAAACATTCAGGGAGACGCGGACCAAATAGATATTTTTCTCGTTCAGTATCTTTCAGCTAAATTGGACAAATGTACGAGAAGAGACTTTGAAAAACAATCAAGCAACACAGAATTCAGTACCATAGAAGAATTGCTTATATTCTTAGAAGCTAAGTGCAACTATCTACAGAAATTCGTAGCGAATGAACCTTCGACATCAACAAAGTCGTTTTCAAGGTCACCAGCTGTTAGTAACATCAGGCCAAGAACACCACAAGCATCTAACACGTATTTTACTGCGTCGAGCAAAAGCTGCATCTATTGCAGAGATGCCTCTCCTTTTCATCCTTTATTCAGATGCCAGTCATTTTTGAAATTGACGAATAAACAGAAATATAAATTCCTGCATGAGAACCGCATATGCACGAATTGTTTGCGTTTTGCTAATCACTCAGTGTTAAATTGTAAAGCAGGCTCTTGCAGGTACTGTAGGTTGCGTCATCACACGAGTTTGCATGAAGAAAGGGGTGGCGAGCGCCGTGTACCTCCCCTTCCTCCAGGAAGATCAGCTGCGAACGAAGCAAGCAGTGTTTCCAACCCTCAAGTCGGAGAGGGAACCAGTTCATCGTATTCAGTAAAGAATAAGAACCAGAATGTTTTGCTGGCTACTGCCTGTGTTCTAGCAAAGGACAAAGATGGAAAATACTTGCCTTGCCGCATCTTATTGGACCCAGGGTCTCAAGTGAACCTCATTGGTATGGATATGGTACAACGTCTTGGGTTACGAAGACAGAGACAAAATACGTTGATACAGGGAATAAGTTCCAACACTGTAAATTCACCTTATGCTGTGAATGTGGAATTAAAATCAAGATTCAATGAATTTACTGTAGAAGCACAATGTTCTGCCTTGAAAAATATTACGGAACGTTTGCCTGCAGAAAAAATGGATATTTCAACATGGGAGATACCTACAGATATTGCCCTGGCGGATGAAAACTTCAATGTTCCTGCAAGGATTGACATATTAATTTCTGCAAGTATATTTTTCGATATCTTACTGCCAGAGAAGATGTCGAAACAAGGACCTTATCCTACGTTACAAAACACACAGTTTGGCTGGATTGTAGTGGGCAACACTCCAGGAACAACGTCACATCCAAGCAGATCATTCTTCATACAGGGTGAGCCGTTAGAAATCCTCTTACATCGTTTCTGGTCGGTGGAAGATTTGTCGGAAGAAATCATGTCGCCTAAAGAAAAGAAAATGGAAGCACATTTTCGCCAAACTACAGAAAGGAATGAAGATGGCACTTACACGGTACGCTTACCTTTGACGGAAGATAGATCAGCATTAGGGGAATCTTTGGAACATGCACACTCCAGATTTTTACAGTTAGAACGCCGACTAGAGAGAGAACTGGGATTGAAAGAAGAATATGTGGAATTTATGAACGAGTACGAGAGATTACACCACATGCAAGCAGTGCAGGAAGTGCGAGAGGCGCCAGCAACGGGAGACATCCGATATTTCATCCCCCATCACCCAGTTGTGAATATAGCCAGCTCCACGACGAAAGTAAGGGTCGTATTCGACGGTTCAGCAAAAACGACCAGTGGCAGGTCACTCAATTGTCTACAAAGTGCAGGACCGGTTCTACAAGAGGATCTGTTCGGGTTACTGCTTCGCTTCAGGACTCATATAGTCGCTCTGAAATCTGATATTGAGAAGATGTATAGGATGATTCATATGCACCCTTCTGATAGGAAATTACAGTGCATATTATGGAGAAAATCTCACGACGAACCACTGATGATCTACGAATTAAACACTGTAACTTATGGCCTGACATCTAGCTCATATCTAGCAACTAAATGCCTACAGCAACTAGCGACAGACGAAATGCACAACTATCCACAAGCTGCTGAAATACTGAAGAGAGACTTTTATATAGATGACTTGCTGTCAGGGCAAGAAGACGAGAATCAAGCCATTAATCTACGTAATGAACTGTCAGCATTATTATCGGCAGGAGGATTTAAGCTACGAAAATGGGCATCAGTAGTACAGCAAAGAGAATTCCACAACCGAAAATGAGGTATAGTGAGGTACACAGTGTTGCCAACCTCTTACTTGAAAAAATAACCAAGGTTTTTTCTTTTTCGGTCTAACCTAACCTCAAACAAGGAGCTGGCAATCTTGCTTGAGGCTTTTCTCGCAGTGTTGCCAGCTGGGGCTCAGTGGGGCTCGGTGCCAACCTCTTACTCGAAAAGTTACCAAGGTTTTTATTTCTTGGGCTAATCTAACCTAACGCGAGGAGCTGGCAATCTTGCTTGAGGCTTTTCTCGCAGTGTTGCCAGCTGGGGCTCGGTGGGGGCTCGCAGTGTTGCCAACCTCTTACTCGAAAAAAATGACCAAGGTTTTTATCTTGGTCTAACCTAACCTCAAGCAAGGAGCTGGCAATACTGCTTGAGGCTTGTTTTGCAGTGTTGCCAATATTTTACTCGAAAAGTTACCAAGGTTTTTATTTTGGTCTAACCTAACCTAAGGCAAGGAGCTGGCAATCTTGCTTGAGGCTTGAGGCTTGCTTTAATTAATTGCATAAATCAAGGTTGCCAACCTACTGGTATTTCTACCATGGTTTTTTTTACAAAAAAAAAGAGAGAGGGGGAAGAGTTAAACAACCGACAATGCTGCCAACACCTACCTATAGTTTTTCTTACTTGATAAGGGTTTAACCAATTTATACACTGGCGTAACATACACACACTGTGCAATAGAGCCGGCAACAAATATATACTGCCGTAAAAGAGAGATGGCAACACAGTATGTGTGTGCGTGTGTGCGTGTATAATATGTAGCATTATTAACTAGAGTGTGTTGGCAACCCACCTGCAATTAAAAAAAAAACTAGAGACGTCAATGTTGCCGTAAGATAAAGAGGGAGACTAAGCTGGCAACAGTGGTGAGCGAATATGCCTTATTTCCAAGTTCTGGGCGTCAATGTATATTGGGATTTTTGTAAAAACCTTATCGCGGGAACGATGTGCTGCACATACGCGCGCGCGCACCTGTATTGTGACGCAAACAAACAAATAAATAATTGTTGTTTTTTAGGATTCCTGGCCCCTAACCCCGCCAGGGTGCGTGGTGCCCAACCCAAAAAGGTTCTAACGGCTGCGGCTCTAGATTACCGCACCTCTGTAGAGTTTCACGTGTTTTTTTTTTTTTCCCCCCAAACTTCCATGAAACCCTACAGAGGACCTCCGTAATGCATGCAACGTGTACTAACGACTCTAGTGTTATTTTGATGTTGTAATATTTTTGGATATAGAGTTTTATTGTGAGATATAGATAAAAATAATTATGTTTATTATAATATTTTTTTGATGAAGATGGATAATGTATGTGTGTGTGTTACAAATAAAGTTGCATGCTTTTTTCTAGTGTGTGTGTATGTGTTTTTGATGTTTCGACAGCATCTGAAACGATAAAAAAGAATTTTATTGTTAATTTTCTCGTGTAAAAAAACAACAACAAATTTTTTTTGTGCAAATTTTCTGATTGTCTCTCGTGCTATAGTGCAAAAAAGATATTGTAACTGATAACTAATGAAATAGACATTTGTAACTGATCTGAACTAGTGAAATTTTCGTATTGTGCCATTGAAACTGATTGTGCTAGTACAAAAATTTCTTATTGTGCAAGAAAAAAATGTAAAAAACTTGTTAAAACTGCTCTGTGACCCTCTCGTTCCTCACGTCGTGGACGAAGGACTTCTCTGCAATCAGGATAACGCTGCATACGGTGTCCTCGGGCAGCGCGTCGTGGAACTCGCAGACGACCTTGATGTTGGTTCGATCGTTGACCACCACCTGCTTCCTCTTCGTGGTATTGATGACGAACATGGGTCTGCGGGTTTTGAATTCGCTGGGCGTGTAGTACATGTCCATGCTTCCCTCGGTCACGCGTTTGAAAGAGGTGTAAGCTTCGTAAAGTTTGAGGTAATCGTCTTTGGTCATGTCGAGGTTGTAATTCTCGCGCGGGAACACTTCGTTTCTGCTATTCTTCAGATAAACATTCTTGATCTTGCAGTCGTCGAACATGCTGGAATTTTTTTCCTGGTTGTTATCGCGCCCGGTCTGAAAGAGCACGACGACGAAATCTGGCATGTCGAACTGTATGTTGTTGAACTGCGTCGTCACGTCGAATTCCATGTGACTTCCCGACGCCATCTTCTGCACGCACTGGTAACCGTGAAAGTGAATCGGTACCTGCGGACTCTTCAAGATCTCCGCTTTGTACTTGAGGGCGTAGTTTGTTTCGTATTCTACGATCGGCATTCTCAATTCCATGCTCCGGATGACGCACTTGGCCGCTTCAGGTAATGTGTTGGCTATCGGCGTGCCGTCGGCGTTCAAGTTGGTGTATCGCATCAGTGCGTCGTTGTCGTTGGCCGCTCTTCGAAACGTGACGCGCAATCCTCCCTTCCACATGATCTCCTTGTAGTCCGAGAAGAATCCCGGCAGCAGACGCATGGGAAAAAGCACCGTGTGACTTTTAGTCGATATTTTGGTCCCCGCTTCGAATCCTCCCGCCTGGTAGTATGCTGCGTCTGTTTTGGATAATTTCAATGTTCCCACTGCCGTCGACGTGATGCCTGGATAATCTATTCTGTCTATGACGGTGTTGTGTTTCCTCACCTCCACCTGCGAGAACAGGTGAGGCACGAAGTTGTCCACGAGTATCAAATTTGCATTGGGCGGAAACGCATCTCCGCTTTCCTTCTTCACCACGTCGAATTGAAGGTAGAGGTCCGCTCTGTGAGGATGAACGAACCCATCGCCTACGTCCACGTCGTATTCGATCTCCCTGTTTGCTTCGTTGAGATTGGCGAACGTGCGACGGTTGGGAGGGAAAGATTGCAATTCGTAACTTTCGATTTGCTCCATTTTCACTATGTGTGTTATTTATTATACGTTGATCTCCACGATGGCCGTCGTAGTGGCACCTGCGAAATCCACCACGTCTCCTTTCTCGTTTGTCACCACCAACTCTATGTCGTCTATGCGGTTGCGGCATACTGGAAAATAGATCGGCGAAGAGGGTGTGTAGATGATCGGTTCCATGAATTCGGAACTGGGTTTGAACGTAGCTATGATTCCTGTCTGCTTGTGACTTCCCAGCAGCTCCCCGTCCGAGGATTTCGTGATCATGCCTTCCGCCACGTTGCAGTGAACGTTCAGAGTTTCGATGGCTAGAAATTTAGGAATATTGACTGCCGTGTGCTTGATGCCAGCTTCGAGTTTGGTGTTGTTCTCGAAACCTAGAAGTTCTCCTATGGTGCCCAGGTCCACGGTCTCCGTTGCCGATACGATTTCCACTCTGTGCGTGACCGAATTTTGAGAAAGGTACGTGCCTTTGGGTAACTGAGCTTGCAAAGTGGAAAGATTGTATTGACCTGGCGTGACGACAATGTGCTCGCTTCCGACGCTAATTTTGTTGTTGTGCTGCGTGACGTTAGGTATGAGGTACATGCTGTAGAATGCACGCAGAGCCACGGATTTAGGATAGACGATGTCGTCGTGCAGCGTGAGTTTCAAGATTGAAGATTCGCTCGTGAGATGGAACACGCCCATCGTATTTAAGATTCCACAATGCTTTCTGAAAATGTTCCACCGACGGGTTATTTATTTTAGACATGTATGCGAGAACAGAAAGGCATAGGTGGCCGCAGTTAACATCGGTGAAACCCTGGATGCGTTTGTCATTGTAGTAGAGGTTGGCAACACTGAGATACTTCACCAACCTGGCAGGTGGTGTGCCACCGAACGAATCGAAAACAAATGCATTGTTATCGTCAATTTTGAGGTAGCATATCCAATGTGTACCAGGATTTTTGTAACTGTCCAGGTTGACCACGCCATACTCCTTTTTCTTCACAGCAGAGGGTAGAGAATCGGACATGAAAACACCCCTGAAGTTTTTTATTCCCAACAGTTCGATCAGAGATTCAATATCGAAGTTGGACAGGGCTTCTTCTTTTTTTTATATTTCTTCAAAGCATCGAGGTTGCTTTTTTGTTTTTTGGTTATACCTTTCCCCTTCTTCTCCATAGCCAGGTTGTGACGTTTCTGTTCTTCCAACTCGGCTTTGTTCTTCTTCGAGTCGATGACGGTTTTCGCGATGGCGGCACTTCCGCCGGCCAAACTTCCAACAGCCCCCAATGCTGCCAGGATGGCTGGGATGCTGAATATGAAACCTCCGATTTTTTGCTGTTTCCGCGAACGCTGCAAGCGTCTCAATTGAGGTGTGCTGAGAAGTAATTTCATTCCGTGTCCTTTCATCAAGCAAGAACGTTTCTTCTCGCGTTGTTTTTTGGTGAGTAAACCATCGAGGGTACCTAGATTTTTCAGATTGGAGTATGGTATCTGGTACACGACACCTTTGGGCTTCATGTTGATGCTCTATATGTTATCTTCACGGTATGTTATTTATATATATGTTTTGAGATTTTTTTTGTTTTGTGTAATTTTTTTCGGTATGTTATTTATATATAAATGTTCTGAGATTTTTTTGTTCCGTGTAATTTTTTTTTTTCAAGGATATACTCCGCGCAGAGCTGTTACACAAATTCTATTACGTGCTTTGTTTTCTTACCAAGAAGTTCCTTTGTACCCTTGTACACGATTTGAGTTTTGTTCTCGATTAAAATAGCTAGCTTCTCGTCGGATAACATGTTAGCGTATCGATCTGGTAAAAATAGACTGTATTGTGCGTTGAGCAACAAACGCGCCTTGGGACCATACTGGGTAGAAACAATTGAACCGGAAGTTATCGTGTAAGGTTTGTCCACTTCTAATTCCTGAATTTTTACATACTCTACTGACAAATTTAGCATTTGTTTTAATGCTTGAAAGTCACTCATTTTTTCAGTCGTCATATTGAAGAGAAATTTTCAGTGTGTGTGTTATTTATATATCAAGTTTTCGACAGAGGAAAAAAGTTCGTGCTTCGGAAAACACGATGATGTGCGTGATAATATCTTCCGTCTCTTGTTTAGATCTACGCCAATCATCCGTGTATTGTCTTCTTCCCTGCCTCGCCTCGTGCAGTTCGTCCATCCTCTCGTTTAATTTTTCCCCTGCAGCCGAAAGAAGAGTGTCGAGATCACCGCACCTCATGCCACTGATCTCCCGAAGATAATCCTTAACAGCCATTTCACAAGGGATGCGAAATTCCGGCGTTGATCTCGCTATGATTAAAAGTTTATTAACATCTCCGTTTACTGCGTGTTTAAAAATTTTACACAACAGTTCGTGTGGCAAGACGGTTATACCAGACATGATGTGTTTTTTTTTTTTTTTTACTGTATGTTATTTATATACCCCACCCAAGTTTTTGTTTTGTGTTCATGGCGATGGTGGTGCCCAGTGCTGCAACTCTTTCTCCCAGCGAAGCGTCTCTGCTGACGAATCTTTCGAAAGCTGCGTGCTCTAACTTTCTGTCTGCTTCGTGACGTGCATCCAGTTCGGTGCGAGTGGTGTTGTAAGCGATGTCGTGATCTTTGCATGCGGCGTCCAACGGATTCACACCCCTGTCTCCTCTCTTCAATCTTTTCTCGAGTTTGGTACCTGGTCCGCAGTACTGGTAGCCGGGTAAATGCATCTCGAAAGGTAACTTGTTGATGATGTCGTTCACGAGTCCCTTTCCTTCGGCCATGTTCCAGAATCTCGGAGGCAGCGTGTTGATAATTTTAATGAGGTAACCTATGCCCTTGTCGTCGTTCACGATGAAGTTGGAAAGTTTTGTGCTGATCATGTCCACAATTCCTACCTTCTCGTTGTAGAAATTACGATTGCCTGCAGTCTCCTCTCCTGCAATAACCAACAACCTGTCTATGAGCTTGCGCACGTCGTCCACCCAAACGAATTCTTTGGGCAGGGTGTTGTAGAGTTTGACGCCGCTGCCTGTTTTCACCTGGTTCCATATCGGCTTGATGAGATTTCTGTACTTCTCGCCGCTGCTGGATTTGACCCTATTCTGCGAGGCGTCGTTGTTTTGGTATAAGGCATCCGTCATGATCAAAATTTCCTTGTAACTCTGGTAATCTTCGTCGGTGTAATCTTTCGGCTGCTTTTTGGCAACGAGTTCCCACAGTCCCACCGTACCCGGATACCTGTTCCAACTATCCTTCTCGCCTAAATTAACTTTAATGTCGTTGCCTTCGAAGGTAACTTTCGATTTTCCAATCTTCCAAACCACACCGCCGCCTTCGTTGCTCTCCATGCTCGGATACAATCCGAAAACTTCATCCTTGTCGAATTTCGCCGTGCTCAGGTAGTCTCGTGCCAAAGGTCCCAACTCGATCTTATCCAAAGACGACGACGTGCTACCTATGGCTCGACGTCGTGGCGGTACGTCTCTTAGTTCGAACGGCGTCGAAGGAATGCTCGAAATGGGCGTGGGTACGGTGTAATTTTTAGCTGCAAGTGGTACGAGTTCGTTGATCAAATTTTTATTTTGTTCCGTGACGCCTTTAATTTCTTTACCTAGATCGCCGATGGCGTCGATCACAGGTTGATCTTGACGTTTCTTCTCTTCGTAGAATCCGCGATTCTCGGATTTCCAACCTTTGAAGCGTTTCGCGAGGTAGTTTCGCAACTTGAGATTTTCGTCTTCGATTTTTCGTTTTGTCATAGCGTTATTTATACTCATCGTTTCTCACAACGTTGCAACGTTTAGAAAGTCGTTGATTTTGTTTCTGTATTTTCCCTCGTTAGGTTTTCTCGTCATGTCGATCGTCGCGAATCCGAAATCGTCACTGTTCCAACAGTGGGAGCAGCAGCGTTCCGAAAATTGATTGTAGTTCATGTCTCCGCCTACGTAGTCATCGTACGCGTGCTTGAGGTTGGTGTGATCTTGACGAAACAAACATATGAAATTAGCGTTGTCGCGTACTAACTGTTTTGGAATTTTGGAAAACGTTTGAGCTAGGAAGAAGCAATCTATTCCTTTGTGACGACCTTGCGTGAAAAAATTGCGAATTTCATTTTGATTTTCCAGGATGACATCGTCGAACACAACGACTGAATTTTCACGACAATCGTGGAGTGGTTTTATTTCCGAAGAGAACGTTGCAATGTCCAGACCATCGTACAGTTTTATCAGTTGCTGGTATTTCGCTTGTTCGAGACTTTTCGAAAATACGTAGAGGTGCCTGTTCTTCCAATCTAACCAATTCGGTGCGAGGAGAAAATTGTCCACGAGCAGTGTTGTTTTCCCACACTCTGAAGGACCTACGATCAGACAGCGGATGCTGTCGGGAAGCAACTCACCGTTCTTTTTTTTTGTTTGACTTTCCGAATCCGGTAGACGCTTCACCACGTTCCACGTACTCACAAGATCACTTTGTTCGCGTCGATCCAACTTTTTTCCGGAAGTCCCAGCCATTTGACAAACAGTTTGTCGCCTTTCCTACGCAATACTTTCTCGATGAGGTACGTGTCGGGATGTTTTGTTTTAGAGAGTTCCTCTTCGTAAAATCTTCCTTTCAAAATCTCGTCGCTACTATCTTTTATTATATACGTGTGTCGGTTTCCGGGTAAAACTCGAACCACCGTAAAAAGTTCCGTGCTCCAATTTTTTGTGAATCCCTTCTCGAAGGTGCGTTTGAATTTGCTGATCCTCACCTGGTCTCCAATTTTGAATTTTGATTTTTTGGTAGTCGTGGGAGTGTACTTTGGACAGTAAACTGTAGAAATTAAACGCTGCTCGTCAGATTTCGTAACGTCAGCTGGCTTCATGCCTATCGTTCTGTGTACCGTATTATTATAGGTGTCGACGAGTTCCGGCAGTATGTCGACCCATTTGTAATTTCCTCGAAGCGTGAATCGTTTCCACATGTGTGTTTTCAAGGTTCGATTAAATCTTTCCACGATGCTGGCTTTGATGTGACTGAAGGTCGAATAATGTCGAATGTCATGTTTTTGAATAAACTTTTGGAATACGGCATTGTAAAATTCCTTCCCCCTGTCCGTTTGCAAAAACCGAGGCCGTCTGTCGCTTTCGCGAAAAATTGTCTTGAATGCTTCCGTGACGCATGTCCCCGTTTTGGTTTTCAAAGGTAGAGCCCATGCGAATTTCGAAAACGTGTCTATGACGGTGAGGAGGTACTTGTTGCCCTTGTTCAATTTATGCACATTTTTCAAATTGCCGCTACTCATCTCCACGAGGTCACTTTGCCAGAGGTCATCGATTCCCTTGGTTACCACCGCCAAACGTTCGTAGTTGCGACGTGCAGGTTTATGCAATTCTTCGACGATGGCTTGCCTAGACATTTTTAGAGATTACGTTTGAAGAGAAGCACCAGCGTGATGGGATTCAAAGAGGGTGGCACCTCACCAGTGTTTTGAATGATCAGCTTATCGCCGGCACTCACGTCAAAAACGGTAAGATCTTCGTCTTCGTGTATTTCATATATGTTGCGCGTTTCGTTCCAACGTGCCAGAGGAATATTTCCTGCTTTCTGGACACCACGATTCGATATCAAGGTCATGGTGGGAACGCTAGCTTTTCTACCGTGAGACCAGTACGAAAATTCATTTATCTGAATCGTGCCATCGAGGAGAAACTTGTAGTACGGATGATAAGGATGTAACATGTACAGTTTGTTACCTTCGACAAACGTGGAGATTCTCTGTTGATTGGGTACGCTGTTGATTTCGATGGCTTGCAGAGAATGCAGTTTAGCGAATTTAGTATCGACGCTAACGAGGTTGCTGTGAAGCTGTCCCAGTGTATTTTGTACGGGCAACAAATGTTCGACGATGGTATTTGTTACTGTAGAAAATGACGGTTTGATTTTCACTTCCACGTTCAACTGCTTGAAGTTTTCGTTGAGTTCTTGCAACTTGGCACCGAAAGAGGCCAGCGTCGATTCCTGCGTGGATTCCAGCACTCCAACTTGATCTCTGATGTTGACGACAATACTCTGAAGGTTCTCGACTTGATTCAATTTCGAACTTTTCTCGGTGAGATCGTTCACGATGCTTCGCATCTCGGTAAACTGCGTGTGAAGATCGGCGACGCTCTGCGAAGTGGGCAGCGTCGACACCAGCGAAGCAAGTTCGTCTCGAATCTGTTCCACGTTCGCCGT